>NC_069125.1:49015213-49685629 GCF_026914265.1 Mya arenaria | reverse complement strand
ACTTTGATTTATTTCTTAAAACGATGTGAAACCGGGAGGAACTACACTTCCGCTATCAGCTCTAGTGGTTCATCCGCAAGTTCGAATTCCATGCATGCGAATGTTTTATTTGTCTTATTTTATTCGTAAATAAAAACTGAAAATATCAGAAATAATTAGGTTGTATTTCCCAGCTGTATGTTCAATTTCAATGTTCTTTTATTGTTAACTCGATAGCTTTTTTTCATAACGCGCACCTGTTTCCGGTGTATTTGTTGACATAATTGCCATAGTTCAGCAAGGTAAGATAGATGTACATGAATAATTTTTAGTTTGTTATTTGCTTTATAGTCATATTTAGACTTATTGAAGTAGAACATAAAAAATATAGTAGAATATTACCAATTTATTCCTAAAAAATGATAGTGTATTACGCGTTATTGTGCTTTTTATTAATTTATTTTCTACTTATCATGTTTATTAATTTTGATTAACTGTAACTTCCTGTTAAAATTCCAAAATCATTAAAATCATATCTGCATTACAAACAGTACCATGGTCGTTTTCTTTCCTAAAAAAAGTGTGTGGTGCTTCTAAAAGTATGACAGTCAAAACTTTTATAGATTCCCTTCTGACTTTAGTAAACACGGATATTTAAAAATATTTAACAGGAATTTTCCATGTATAAGTTGTTTTGTAAACTGTCATTCAAGTAATTGTTATTATACACTGACAACAACTGGTATATTTGTCCAAAAGACCTACTTTCACTTACATCAAAGATAACAGGAAATAAGGTACATCTATTTCCCACACATTTGATGTCTTATACATGTGTAAGTCAATAGCAACAAGGAAAAGAGGCATGTTAGCAAATCTATATAATGCCTATAAATTTAGGTGTACAAAATGGGACCAACTAGTTCTTCTGCAAAAAAAAATGAGCACATGATGGCTTATAAATCCATGACATGATAATACTACTGGTACACATTCACATGCCAACCATGATAACCATATTTTTTAATCGAAGTAGAACATCATCTGATATTCTCTTAATGTTTTCATTATAAGCAGCTGTTGTGTGGAATAAGTTATTGCATGTCACTTTTGTATTAGCTTGGAATTGTTTTAATATCTATTAGGAATTTCGGAGTTCAAGTCCTGCATTTACTGTTTTTTTACAGATCAACTTTTGCATATTTGACCACAGACTGAAGGAACCACAGATCCAACAATTATGTCGGAGGTAAGCAGCAATATTAATACTTTCTGTACATTAATGATAATTGTCTTGAAATAAGACATACATACATACCTTCCAAAATTCTTTTTAACTGTAAATTCTATGCTCATTGTCTGAATCTCTTCCAAGAGACAAGATACAAGAATCTTTATTTAAAGATGGGTATATGTTAACAAGAAACATTAGCTGAATTAGCTTAATGAGCTATTTTCCGACATGAATAATAACAAACATATCAAATAAAAGCATATACACAATGTCGTTTTAAAAAGATATACAAGTATATACAAAAGCCATTTCTTAAGCTGTCTGGAGTTTGAATGCAGGAGCATTTATCATTTCAATAATACAGCCAAATATATTTTGAAAAATTATGAAAATATACACATACCTGTATTTACTGCAGTAAAAATTAAGACATTAATTATTTAGCATTTACATGTGATTGTAACTTATTTTGATCTATTGTATTATTGAGTATTTTGATAATATTAATGGTATAAAATGTTTCTTTAATGTTTTTTAGTTAGGATTTGGTCCTGGGGACTATGAGCATGTAACAAAAATGGGGAGAGTGGGGCCACGGTTTGGAGACAACAAGCCAAGGACCTCTGTAGGGCCTCAGTTCCGCAGACTACCTTTCCAGACCACAGAGACTCTGGCAGGACCTCGCACATTAACACCAGTGTCAGCGCCTCACTCCGCTGATGCTGATTCCGTCATTATCAGGGTAAGTAAATTTAAATGTTATTTGTTTAAGTCTAAAATAATTATCATGTAACACAAATATTATTTATTGTCTTTGCAATCAATGGACATCCATGTAAGTGTTAACACTCCAATACTCTAGTCTAATACAAACCAATCTTTTATTTACTCATTAAACAGAAGCTCTTTTGTAAATATTCATGACTTAATGGTTGTCATACTCTTGGTTAAACATTTCATTAATGAATGCATGAAAATTGAAGAAAAATGTGTTTGATCATTATATTGTATTCGACAAGAAGATCCAACTAAGGGTATTTTTAGTTTGTGTGTTTCTTCAAATAAGTTCCAGGTATTGTCATAGCCTTGATATTATTGTTGATGTCATGCAGAATCTTTAAAGATGCACTTTTACTCCCAAATAAGCATTACCGCAATTAATACAGTTGTTTTGATTTACCAAAAAGTATAAATAAATACAGAAAACAATGGTTTTTATGTAGGATACCATGTTTAATTTTAAAGAAAGGTCCAGAAAAAATGGTATTTCAACCTTATAAAATGACACACTTTCAATATTATATACTCTCCGTAAATCTTTCAGGACTTACCAGTCATTTAATATTTGTGCTTTTCAGTAAATAAATACAGAGTTACAATCAGTTATTTATATTTTCCATAAATGCCTTATTTAGGAAGTAGTTAAAGGCTTATCACTAAAAAATTATGTTTGTTAAATTGTTTATAAATACAAGTTTCACTTTAACCTAATGGCAATAACTAAACAAATGTTTAAGTTATTCATATGAAACTTGGTACACTTTTTGCCAGAGACAAACACACGTGTAGAGGAAGGACTTCAGCTCTGGCTATAATACTGGTATTTGTTGAATTATGGCCTGTTTTATGACTGAAAAAAACAACAGCAACAAACAAGCATTGGTGTTCACTTCATGGCACTCTTGTTTCAATATGTTGTGCTACACAGGTCTTCACTGTTGTTTTATCATAAGATTTAATCAAGAAATCGTGTATACTATAGGATATTTCTAGACAAAAGAAGGCTGTGTTGAAAGATGAGCCAAACAGGAAAACAAGTAAAAAAGCTAAGAAGGGAAGGAAATATGAACATAATGATGAAAGAGCAGAAAGGAACAATAAAGAGAATGAAATAAAGGTTTTCTAGCTAGAGCTCATAGAGACATATGTATATTTTGTAGCTCATTCTAGTAGATTTGATATACATAGATATATTTATAAACATTATTTCATAGCTGGTCCTTTTTAGTATTTTCCATTGTTTTGTTGTTGCATGTCTTAATCATATGTATGTATACAATTATTTTGTGTATAAAGGTTTTAGACACTATCCTCTTCAATATATGTACTTCATTTAAGAAGAAAAAAGATTTTTATTGCGATACATTTATGTTAAAATTATTACGACACTAATGTCATGTCGCCTTACAATTAATGGGATGTTGCCAAGGGAGTGAATAACAAAGAATGATCCAATATCAAATGATTATAGTGTGTATAGTTGCTTCCCATATTCATCCTGTTTTGTTGGACAGCAATATTTTGTAGTGTTTTCACACTCGAGCTTCTCCCAAGGGATTTCTGGACAAATTCTGATTTAATCATTTAGAAAGCCTATGATGAAAACAAATGCCAAATTTACACTTAGTCATTAATCGTTTTTATTAAATCAGTTATTTAAAGGCTCAAGCATTCACGCTGGCTAGTAAAGAGGCATTTACTCAAAACACTAATTAATTTATTATTGTTTGATTTATGCCGATTAAATGGCTTAGGAAAGCAAAAATAGACAATAACTATACTTATAATCATTGCATGCTAATCTAAACATTTGTTCCTCATTTTGTCAGCACATAATGACAATGCAAATTGCAAATACACAGCAAATTGCTACTGTGAAATATCTGAGTATTAACCATACACAATTAATAAACTTCAACATCTTAAATTATGGTATTACAACCTTTTTTTCCATTTTAAACTACTTAATTTTAGATTGATTTATTTCAGTCGTCAAGCCCTATTTCAGACGTAAGATTTTTTGTGGATTGAAATGCAAATTGTTAGTTAGTGAAAATTATGTTCAGGAAATAATTATGTGTGGATTGTTTTTTTTGTATCAGCAAAGACTTGTCAACGGTTTCATGTTTTGTGTCGGGATGAACACTAACATAACAGTTTTTAGTCATTTCTAGTATTTGTCTATGATTGTTGCACGATGACTTTATCTAAAGCACCTTTAAAGCTTCACTCTCACAGATTTGTTTTGGAAATTCCATGGAAACCAGTTATATAAGACTGCTGACAAAAGATCAGATCACAGATTTTATATTTCCGTTTGAAAATTAATGTTTTATTGGCTTAAACCGTTACTTACAATTTAAGAAAAATACATAAAACATTAATTTTTGAACATAAAGATAAAAATCTGCGATCTTTTTTTTTGTCAGTAGTCTTATATGACTCGTTTCTATGGATTTTCGCAAAAATTGGCTCGTTCCAGGACAAAAAAGTTGTCAAAACTTTCAATCTGTGAGAGTGCAGCTTTTAAACAATTCATTCACCAAGTAAAGAGACAGTAGATAAGTGATTATCATAGTATTATTACTAACTCATCATTCACATAGTATTATTACTAACTCATCATTCATGCAATACTTTCAAAATGTGAACTATTTATGTTCTCAGCATTAGAATAGTTTTAGCAAAGTTCATTTTTTTATGCACATCCATAATTCAGAATATCTTTTATTTTTTATTGCTTTGTTATGGTTAAAGATTGCTAGTATGTTCTCACAAAAATTAATGGTTTGAAGCAAAGCAGGCACATTGCCATTTATTTTGTGTAAGTATAAACAAAAAATCTAGCTGTTTTTTAGTTCTCTGCTCTATATTGTTTAAACTACCAACTAACTGGACCAGCCTCTGTTGATATCTACCACTTGACCTGATCAAAATCAGTAACAGCTGACTGCTGATTTACCTCCATAAATGTATTCAAAATACTGCCTTCTCATTGGACAAAATATAATGTTGACCAGTAAATATATATCGGAACAACGTTATCATAAAACTTACCGTATTACAAAATCATGTAATAGCAAGAAACTCGGTTTGATAGCATGGTTATATCACAAATTAATTGAAAGTTTTTCTTGCAAATTCAAATAATTATTTTCTTACGTCTTTATTCATAGCATTGTTTTTTGAAATATATATTATTATTTATTTTTTCAGAGATACTTATTTGAAAAAGTGATCTTACAATAAGATTATTGATAAGAAAGGTGTTGACCATGTTTGGTTGTGAAAATTGATTTCTGTCTAGTCACAAGATGATTTAAAGAAAAAATATCAATCCAATTAAACTTTATGGACTCTGATGACTTTTGCATGGTTTTAAAAAACTTAACAATGCCTTTATAAATGTTTAATTAATCAGTTATTATTATTTTTATTTCTAATTTTATTATTTATAGTATATTTACTATGCCTAAATTGGTTGTGTTTATTCATTGTAATAAATCAATTGTATTATTCATTGAAATTCACACGAAATTAATTTGACATGCATTGCTCAGAAGACATGCTTTTCTAAGCATTTTTAGATATTCTTGACAAAAGTAATGCTGAATTTGGTATTTATATATGTATTGAAATTGTTTGATGCAGCCCAGAAATTAAGGCCAAAAATCTGTTGCAGTCAGAATTTATTAAAGGATGTCATTTCCTCATTTTCACCATATATTCAATGCTGGTCCGATAATACTGTGATGTCAAACTGTGGCAATTTTGAAATGTAGACATATCCATACATAAATGGATATTAATTTACTAAAAAGTATAGCTTTTGCATTACTAAATAGTAAATATTTTTGCTAAAATATGTACAAATGGCTCTATTAAAGATATCATTCATAAGTTTCTTAATAAAAGAGTGATAGTAGCTGTAATGTCTTGATTGCTTCTTGTTACAAATTCACTCACTGATGACAGTGGTAAGTGGTTTACGGACAAATGAGCAATTCTAGGCTTTAGTGGGGTACCCTTGGAAATAAACCTAAAATATTTTTTATATACTCTGAAACAAAATTCAGAAATAAAAATGCATAAACATTGTGTTAGGATATATACAATATTATTTTAAGTTTTTCCAAGAGTACTAAAGGGCCTAAATGGCTTATCTATCCTCAAACCACTGAGTCAGCGAGCAAAGGTACTTGAAATAACCAAAACATTTATGTAAGTTACCCAAATAATCACATTGTTACCCAAAGAAATTCTTTTTAGAGACCCAAATTTTTGTCATCAGCTGACTGGGTTATCCAGGAAAATTGGTTCAAAATGGGAGCTTTTGTAGCATTTGGCATTATCTTTCATTTGGACTTTTAGATTTATGGTCATTGGAACAATAATTACACTTAAGACATTACATTAAACATTTTATCTATGTGTTTGTTGAGAAAAAGTAAAAGTTACTGTAGAAAACATGTGATGTTTAAATGTTCTTTAAGAGATTGGTTGTGGCAGCCTAAGAAGTTTGATACATTGTTGTGTTTATGTTAAAAAAATATGTATCAAAATGATGGAATTGCCCTATTTTTTATATTTCAGCATTTATCCGTTGACAGGTATGTATTTTTTTTAATAATATCTGTTTCTTATATTTGCAATCTCACATACCAACATATCCGGAATTCATTTAAGGTACAAGAGAAACAAACAGCCATTGATTGGAAAGGTCTGGTGCATTGACCGGTACACCAGCCAGTATTTATTGTTTCATAATATAACAATAAGAATATGAGTTGAATTAATCACTTTAAGATTGAAATTGGAGTTACAGAAAAGTATGAAACAAAAGGGGAGAGTGCAAATATACAGATGGTACACATTTTTAGCTCGCATGAGCAGGTATTGCTCAGGGTTAGCTTAACCTATCCCACAATGTCCGTTTTATCCATCCGTCCGTCAACAACTGCTTCAAACAACATCTCTTTTTAAATCACATGGCCAATTTAGATGAAACTTTACTTGGATGTCCCTTGGATGGTGCCCTTTTAAAATCATTCAAAGAAATGTATTCCATGCAAAACTCTGGTTGCCATGGTAACCGGAAGGTAAAACTTAAAAAATATCTGTAGACATCCGATATTTGGTGATTTTGGAGAAATCTTCTTGACAAAAATCATGAGGCCAAAAGCTTAGACATTTGATGTGTTACATTGTCTTGTGATCTTCTACCAAGATTGTTCAAATCATGCCTGAAGGTCAAAATTGACCACGTCCCAGGGGTCACCTGTTTTGCGGTATACCATCAATATTTGCTTTTAACGACATTTCCTCCTTTAACAATTGGCCAATTTTGATGAAACTTCACTGGGATGTTTCATGGGTGGTGCCCTTCCATTTTTTTTTTCAAAGAAATGAATTACATGCAGAAGTCTGGTTGCCATGGCAACTGAAAGGAACAATTATTTAAAAAAATATTGACAAAAACCTTTAAGCCTAGAGCTTTTAGTGGTCCTCTTCAAAGAGTGTTAAAATTATGCCCTGGGGTCTTAATTGATCACGCCCCAGGGGTCATCTGTTTTACATAGAGATATAAAGGGAAATCTTTAAAAATCTTCTTGTCTGGCCCAGACCTTTGTTATATGGTATGTAGCGTCATATGGTGGTCCCCTACCAAGGTTGTTCAAATTATGCCACTGGGGTCAAAATTGGCCCCGGCCTGGTGGTCACCTGTTCTTAAAAGACATTTATAGGGGAAAACTTTGGAAATCTTCTTGTCTGAAACTGAAAGGCATTTATCTTAGATACTATCTAGTAGTCCTATACAAGATAGTTCAAAATATGCCTTGGGTCAAAATTGGCCCTGCCCTGGGAGTCACCTGTTTGACATAGAGGTATATAGGAAATTAAACAAAAAGGCCTACATCTTAGATATTTGGTGTGTAACATTGTCTTAGTGTCCTCTACCAAGATTGTTCAAATAAAGCCCCTGGGGTCAAAATTAAGCTGACCCCTGAAGGTCACCTGTTTGCTGGTCCTCTATCAAAAAAGTTCAAATAATCTTTCTATTTTGGTTGAGCAATTAAATTAGAACCATAAACATTTCTCATGTGAGCAATATAGGGCCATCATGGTTGCCTTGTGTTTAAAGATACTTTTTATTCAGAGTAAATAGTAACCATGAATATGTTCCAAGAACATAATTGTTTTCCACATATGTATCCAAGTAGATATTGGCCGATTTTAGACGATTTAGCATTAAATGGATTGAATGAACAATGAAAAACACAAAACAGTTGTTACATGTATATTTGATTCTTTTTACTAATAGTGAGACAACAATATTTATGTTTTCTTTTGTCTAGCTGAGTGGAAATTGTGATACAAATAAAAACAATAGAAATAGTACATTTTACTTTCAATAGTTTCCATCATGAGTGATGTCACTCACTTACTTTCTTGACATTTAGCCCCAATTTCCTGAATGTTCTTAAGCCTAACAAGCTTAAGTAGCTTATTTCATTAAGCCAAATGTCTTACTTATCTTGATTTTACTAAATTAAAGTAAGATTAACATGATTATCATAAAGATAATTTCCTGTTCAAGTCTAAACACTCTTTTTAGAATGTAAATATTACACAAATTTCACCTTGCAAAAGGGACTCAAGATGTCTGGAGAAATTGGGGCCTGTATAATCATAAATAAGAAAGAATATACTTATTGCAATTCCTCAAATTTAACAAATAGAAAAGGTTCCTGCAGACTCTATTAAGTTTCTCTTTAAGAGGTTTTGGCTATGACATATCATCTAGTCTCTTGGCCATTCATTGTTGTACATTTATAAAATTTTTGTATTTCTGTTTTGCAGACACAGACAAAGACAGCCTTATGTAAGTTTTGTTTTAGCTTTTCTTTTTTTTAAGAATAATTTATTCTCCATTATGTTTGTTCTACAAATCATGATGAACTTTGTATGAGATTAATTATTTTTGTAACACAATATTGCCTATTTGACCTATCCCTCAGCTTTGAATATGTGCATCATTTGACTTCAACATATTTGACTACATCATTTGACTACATCATTTTTAACTACATCATATTTGACTACGGTACATCATTTTTTACTACATCATATTTGACTACATCATTTTTTACTACATCATATTGACTACATCATATTTGATTACATCATATTTGACTACATAATTTTTTAATACTTCATATTTAACTATATCATATTTAACTACATCATATGTGATTACATCATATTTGACTACATCATTTTTGGCTACATCATATTTGACTACATAATTTTTTACTACATCATATTTAACTATATCATATTTGACTACATCTTATGTGATTACATCATATTTGACTACATCATATTTGACTACATCATATTTGACTACATCATATTTGATGACATCATATTTGACTACATCATATTTGACTACCAGGTACATCATATTTGACTACATCATATTTGACTACATCATTTTTGACTACATCATTTTCGACTACATCATTTTCGACTACATTGACATCCAGATCCCACTGATTGAATGTCGCACTGAATAAAAACAAAAATTTGTTTTTCCATTTTGTTCGACCAATGAGCTTTGTTCAAGATATTCATATTATGGAATCAGTCATAGATATAGACCAGCTTAATGGGAAAGCACTAAGCCCGCGATGTGTTAGTTAGGTCTGATTGAGACGTTTGTTGCATGCTTGTCAGTCATCGACCAAAACAATGGCTGCATTTGACAGAATACAACCATCTAATTTCGAATTACTCTTATTTATGTAAGGCAGATAGTAGGTGGATAAAATATATGAAATTGATATAATGTAAAAGCATGTTGTTTTGATTGGTTTTGTAAAGTGATTAAGTGAGCAGTAGGTTTGGATAATGTGACACTCTAATTTTGATTTAGATTTATGTAATTATATGTACTTATAAAAACTTTTTTTTAAAGAGGCACAATATCGATTGATGCGAATATTTTTTTAAACTTTTAATGCACTATTATATTAAACTTATTTGACATTAATGAATAAAACAAAAAAACTTATGCTTTGTGTACAGATAGAAATATTAGGCCAGAAGAGCTTATGTGATGTTAATGTGTACGTAGTATGTGCGTCCGTGCATCTGTAAACAATTGCTTGTTAACACGATACAGTCTTCAGTTTTGATTGAATCTCGATGAACATTATACAGTATCTAGATATCCATTGGAGCTTGGTTCCTTTCGAAAACCAGCCAAATCCGCCCATGCATGCCTAGATTATGGGTCTTGAAAGAATAAAAAAATTTATTTTTAGCTAAGTGTATTTTTAGCCAAGTCTACATGAGTGACGTCTATTTTTAGCCAAGTTTACATGTAAAGTCACAATTGCTTGTGAATGTTTGTTTGAATTATGTCCTTGGGGTCATTACTGGCCACGCCCCTGGGTTCACAGGTTTGGTATACTTAAATTGGGAAATGTTAAAAAGCCTTTTTTCTGAAACAGCTAAGCAGATCCTTGCTATTTTGAACAAGTCTTAAGTTAGTGGTCCACTACCATGGCTGTTCAAATTGTGCCCCTTTGGTCAAAACTGCCCCGGGAGTCACAAGTTTCCTAAAGACTTATTAAAGAAATATTTTCAAAATATTCTTATTTCAAACCACAAGGCCCATACTTTTGATATTTGTTGTGGAGCATCATATGATGACTGTAGCAAAACATTTGAATTTTAGCCCCTTAGGCAAAAGCTGGCCCCACCCCTTTTAACTTCCTTTTTAATTTTTAAAGCTACAGCAATGAAATTTTGACCATGTATACAGTTTTGCAAACGAGCATCAATGTTGTCCTCGGGATGTCCTTGACTTTGACCTTTTAACCAACTTTTTTATTTTTAAAGCTACAGAAATGAAATTTTGACCATGAGTACAGTTTTAAAAGCAAATATTTTTTACCCTCAGATTACCTTTACTTGGCACATATTAAAATAAATAATGCTTACAACACTTTCTGTCCTCAGATGTTGACCGTGCAGCATTTTCAGCTAACCCAAACACAACAAGTGAACTATATATTTGTTGCCTATTACTCATATGTACATGCTCTGGATTGAAAATGACCACAAGAGCCATGCCAGTAGTGCATAGGCCCTCTTGGGCCTCTTGTTTTATATAACTAGGGATAAGTGGCCACATAGCTATTTATCGATTATATAGGCTGATATTTTTTTATCTGAACACAAATCATATGCTTTTTTTGTTTTGATCAATCAAGTCAAAAGAGTTTAACATAATAATGCATTTAAATTAAAAAATAATTTTGCATCCACCTCTATTGTGCCCATTTAAGCTGTTTCAGTGATGAAGCTCAACTAAAGATGTCTTTTCTAACTTTTTAAACCATAAAACTAAAAGTATGCTGGGAGTCTTAACAATTCTGTACATAAAATGGAATTCTGAGAAGACTTCGTTGAAGCTCCAGTTTCTCAGACTAATGGAACTTCTTCTAATGGAAAAAGAAAGCGTTAACTTCTATGTTTACAGGTTATCTTAATGGTATCGCAAGTTATTTACACTTACACTGAAGTCAACTTTCCAATAGATGTTTTACGTTGCGTCTCCCTTAAACAAGTTTTGGAACATAAAATTAATTACTTGTTTCTTTAAAACTAACCAATCGACAGGCCAGTTATAGAGAAAGAAACTTTCCTAACATTCAGCTTTTAAGGGAAAATGTATCCATGGAAATGTATGGAGTGTGACTCATTGCGGCAAAAATGTCTGTTTTCAAGAAAAATGTCTGTTTTCAAGACAGACAAATCAGAAGAAAGTAAATAAGGAGAGACTTGAGTGATGAATGTTATCTGGTGCTGGCATCATGGCAACCCCTGTGCTTAATACAGAGAGGTTAGGATAGGGAGTAGGATTGGACATTATTTGTTCCTCCATAGCTCTGCTGGTATATTTTGCTCGCAGTAGGGACAGAACAAGTTTTATTCTTGTATCGAATGATCCGATCTCACTTAATAAATGTAATTTGCGCTGCGAGAAGGATTCTATTGTCCATCAAATTGGCTACAGAGCTTCCGATCCAGAACCATGTTCCCTGGTTGGTAGTCAGACTATGACATTTATTATTGGAAATCATATCATAGCCTCTAAATCCAATATCTTTAGTATGGGCCAAATGACTGCTCTCTTTGTCAAATAGATAACTTTTTGTCTGAATATGCAATAATGGTAACACCTCTCTTGCTACATCTTTTTCATTTCATTACAGACATTAAAAGATAATGTTTCATCTGAATATTCAAACATGAGGTTGATATTATATACCACTCTGTTGTTCCATTTAACTAGTGGTTGTTAAGTCAAAGCCTTTATGAGCTTGTTGTCGTCATCAGCGGCAGATTCATTGTGAAAAAACATTACCCTTGGCCATAAATATTCTAAGAAGCTTGATACACATGTTGCCAGATACAATACATTCATGTATAACATGGCCCATAACTCTTGCTTTAATGATTGTCAAGTTTTGCCCCTTGTTTGAAGAAAAAAACGTTCACTCTGTGTTTCTCTTGTCTTTTTTATCCAATTCTATAGCAAAATATTTAAGAATGAAAATAAAGATTTTATTCGTAAGCATTATTCAGATAATAGTTTTTCTTTTTAAAGCTCTGTTGTGACAAAAGCTTATATTATCCTTCTTCAGTCCGGGTGCCTGTCCATGCCATACTCTCACGATAACCCTCTCACTTCACAAGCGTTATAAACAAGATTGTAGTCTGATTTCAGACAAAGAACCTCATCCTCTTTTCTTTTCCTGTACTTTATAATTGTCTTTTCGAGAAGTTCACTAGTAAAACTGAAACTAATTAGAAACTAAAATCTTTTTTTGTGCTTTGTGCATATTTTGTTCTTTCAACTGAATAATTTCACTGGAACTTTTCTCAAGAATGGCACCTTTAGTTAATGTCACTTCCAGGAAACAATTAGAGAACTGTGAGCGGAAAACCTGAGACATTGCACATTGTAATGGCTTCGAAAAATGGCATTTCTTTAAGAAATGACTCTAAATGTAAAATTTAGTGTGAAGGAATGGGACAAATCCAGTAACAAATCCCGTGGGATTTAAGATTACGGATGAACAGTTGTCATATAAGTCTCCTGTGTCCATGTTTTGGAAAGAATTCAAGACTCTGATCAAAATTGTAAATTTAAGTAAAAAACTATGTTTATGTCGTTCATGCAGAACATCGACAGTAAAATTGCTGCAGAAAATATAATTAACAGGAGTCACTATCATGTACACACTTGGTTTGTCTGGGGTTTTTTTAAGAACAAGTCCAGGTATTGTGAAGGCTTGGTGTCATCTACAGAAGCATGCATAAACTTAAAAAGCCTTGGCTTGAGTAAAAACATGTATTAAAGACTCACATGCCACGTAGTACACATGTATATCAAGGCCCATAACCCTGGTTTTAATAACTGTAGAGTTATGCCCCCTTTTCAACTGAAAAACCAACACCAGACATGCATTGATATCGCCTTGCAGTGTTTCTGTTGTTAATGGTATGTTATATAGATCAATATTATTTAAACATTCAAAATTCTCTTTTCTGAGTCAGAGCGTCAACATTTACTTGTTTGGCTTTTGTTTTAAGATTATGGTCTTTTGATAAATTAAATATTGCACCTTTTTTCTCTGTGCAGTTTCTTGCAACCAATAAAGGAAGGCATTATTATGGCATACTATTATCATATTCTGGTTAGAAAAGCTAATACAGAGGTATTTCCCTCTTGCTCCATATGGGAGACTAAAGTTCTCAGCAATCTCTGCTGAAATTCAAGAAAACATTATAAGAAACTGTAGAGGATACATGTATGAGAAACATTCTATGTATTTTCCCAGAGAAATCACCAGTTGATGATTAATTGCAAAGTTAATGCCCTTTCATTTTTATGGTCCCTGAAGGGAGTGCATATAGTCACCACTTTGTCCGTCCTTCCATCCTCCTTCACACCCTTGTCCTCCAGAGAATGACTTCATAACTTCTGATGGGATTGAGATAAAACTGGTAAAAAGATCGATGGTAAGATGGTTATAAGACTTCATTCTATTATGTTTATTTATTAACCATTTTTTATAACTGGTACTTGTTCACGCCATATCTTGGAAAATATGAAAGGGATTTAAATGATACTTCAAATAGATAGATGGCAATGACAGGAAGTGCATTGCACCATAATCCTGCCCTGCATATTTGTTTAGTTATCTCCCCTTCACCTGATATTTTTCGAAAATGGGTTCTTGTGCAGGTCACATATTGGAAAATACTTAAGGGTTTGAAATGATAATGAAATAAAGATAGATGTCAATAAGAGGAATAGCAGTACCTAAGAACCATAACCATGCCCTGCATTCATTTATCTCCCCTTATCTGATTGTTTTTGAAAATGGAATTTCGTCGGGCCACATCTTGGAAAGTACTAAAGGCATTGAAATGAAACTTAAAATATAGATATATGGCAGTAAGAGTAAGTGCAGTGCACAAGATCCATTATCCTGCCCAGGATATGTTTTAAGTTATATTCCCTTAAAAATCTCCCTTTGACCTGATTTTTTTTGGTATTGGGTGCTTGACTGAAAGAGATTTAAATGAAACTTGAAATGTAGATAGTTGGAAATAAGAGGACTTGCAGTACCCAATATCATTCATATTTATTTAGTTATCTCCCCTTAACCTGCTATTTTTCTCTTATGGGTCCGGGCCATATCTTGGAATGTACTTGAGGGATTCAAATGAAATTTATTATATAAGTAGATTGCAATGACAGAAAGTGTAGTACCAAAGAATAATTATTCCTCTCAACATTTTTATTTAGGTATTGCCCCGTAACCTGAGCATGCCTCTTCTACCGATATTGGTGAATTTCAATAGCTGCTTTTTTGGTTTCTTTGCTTGAGATTTACCTTGCTTGAATTCTCATACCTGCCCATATCTTTCCATGTTATGAATGGTTCCAACTTGTGTACTTGTGTGCTACAACCATTGACCTTCTGCCAGCACACTGTATAATAATTTCTACCTTTTTTAGAAAATAGGTGTATGTGGAGCATCCATCACTTCCAGTGATACCTTTGTTCTAAGATGCAAACAGATGTAGTTTAGCCAAATTTTACATATTTGTTCTCATATTCAACAGAACCGTTCTTGACTGTTGATCCTAAGAACCATTTTTAAGAGGATTAATGCATAAATATTGTTTCTTATTACGACTTCAAACAGAGACTCACAAACATATTCTAATATTTTTTTCTTAATTATTTTGATGGTGTCATGATAAACATAAGTTTATTCAGGGTAAAGCAATATAAGCGTGCTTAATTTTTTTTTTCAACAAAATTAGCCTAATTTGTCATGGAACGTTTTTTATTAATCAAGTGGAAAATTATTCTTGATATGTGGCACCATATCCTACTTGAAGGATTCAGCCTTGTCAGATTGGATTATGATATTCATATCCATTATTAAGCTCATTCATTCAACTGCTTAAGGTTTTGACAAATAGGGATTTCTTGTGCTGTTTGCCCTGGATGTTTTTCCTATTGATCATGAATTGGAGCCAAAGTCTCACTTGTGGGTTGGAGAATTTGTCAGATAATATTCTGTAAACAACACCCCGAAAACTTCTTCAATATTTACTTGGGATGTGGGATGCTCTTTTGACTGAAAGCTTGCTACTTTATGATGTTTGGGACTTACTCATCAAAGGTTTTTGGTTTTCTTTTATACTTATTTTTTATTAACTTTAATATTGTATTGTAGCTGTTACACATTTCTAAGGATATTTAATTATAGCTATTTATTTATTTTTAAATATTTTTCTTTATATGCAAATGTTTTTTGCTTGTCTTTATTGGAAGATTATTTTTTATTGCTACATTTATATGACCAACTTTGCCCCTGGGGTAAATTTGCAACCAGCAGTATATATACCCAATGGGGCAAATTTGCCTCTGGGGTACTTTTTGGACATGCTTATGTGGCATTTGATTTTTTCTAAATCAAAAAGCCAATAGTATGTGTTAGAAAATACATTACTCATATTGGTAAATTTATTATAAGTAATTTGTGATAGAAATTTTTAGTGATGAAACCATTATTGAGTTCAATCGATTAATTGTCGCTTATAATGCTATGTCGGCGACAATCGATAGTGGTTGTCCAAAATCGATGTCGCTTATGTTACTTCCGGTATTTATGTATTCGTTTTTGTTATGTGGTAAAAGTCGAGTAAATGTCAATTTTTCCTTCCGGTAAATTCCCGTGAAGTTCATTTTAACAAGGATGATCACTCTCTTACACAACTGCGGTGAATGCAACCACTTTTGTTTAAAATCTCTATGATGTAGTTGGTCCGGTCTAACCTGCAAATACCGGGGATCCCGGCTCGATGAATTCTGTATTTGAAACCTTATTTGGTACCGTTTGTATTAAAACGATTTACTTTTTGTGAAAGATTTAATAAATTAAGATATTCTATTGAAGTGTTTAATATAACAGGTTATTGAATGTTATGCTGGTTCACAAATATTTAATATGCTTTACAAGTAGAAAATGCTAAGGTCCCTTGCTTGGTGCGGTGTGCATCATTTTGCAATTGATGTGCACTTATATTTTAAAGTATGTGTTGTGTTATTACGTGTTTTCGTTAAGTTATTTAGGACAGAAAAAGGTAATGGAAGTGTATGTAGTTTCTGTTGCTAAAGGCATGACTATAGCGTCACACATACTCATTCCAGTTTTAACCATTTAAATGATCATGATGATACTATGTAATAAGAATGTATTCCTTACTGATATTATGAACAATCGATCATTGTCCAATAGTAAATCGAAATGCTTGGTCCGATTCGATTCGATTATTCATAGCAAATGGAGTCTGATTTTCAAACACTAGAAATTTTATATATAATACTATTAGTTTCGCAAATAACACTTTCAAGTAGAATATTGAGATAAACTGATATAAAAGACCTTTTCTCATTCAATAATTGCAAGTCTTTAAAAACTTTTATCTGTTCATGTTCGTTTAACTGTCGCAGAATTTCGAAGATTTATGGTATATGAATTATGTATCTATAACAATTTCCTTCCTAAATTTTGGTAATTTATAATGTTGAAAATTTAGTAGGAAAAAAAATCAAAATTGAATTACCCCTGGGGGGGCAAATCAGGTTTTGAGTATATGTGACATAAAATACCCTAGGGAGCAGACTTACCCCACCACCAGTTAGTTGGGGAACTTGCCCCAAGGGTAAATTTACGCAAGTGAGTATTTGCAAGGTTGAACCTCTTCATATGCACTTGGTATTTGCTTTATGTCAGTGGCAGTATGGGTGCCATTCAAAAAATTTAAATGTTGTTAAAAGTCTGATCATCATACAGTCATAAAACATTTTGAATTTGACAATACTCCATGACTGTCTAATAAATCCCATTATGTTGCCTTAAATGATTGAGTAGTTCAGACTCTTAATAAACTTAGAAACTTGGAGAGGCAGTTTGATAAAATTTAGAAACTGAGAAATAACTTATAATGCCTCCATAATATATACTTTCATGAACTTTTATTTATACGTTAGTTGACAGTATATTGTTCTATTATATGAAGGGTAACATGTTTTGTTTTGTTGTAAAAATAAATAAAACTAAGTCAAATTGGCCTTAACTAACACAGCCCTTCTATTCTCAAACCTACTCGCACATTTGGATTAACAGTATTAATACAGGTTACATCTCTGTTGCTGAAGTATTATAAGAGTTGTATCCCTAATCTTAGAGGAACTTGGATACTGGCCATAACTCATGAATCAATACCAGCATTTTACATATCAACCTCTGACATTAACTGAATGGAAACATTTTGTTTTCAGCATGATTGTGCATCTGTCAGTCACAAATGTGTGTGGTATGTATCTCCAAAGATATTTAAGCTTAAGTCATAAAAATGTGCATCTGGGGTTTTGTTTCTCTGAACTCCAGTTACAGCAGACTAATTGGACTTACCGTAGTTAAAATTATTATAATCTTGCTCACACAAATGTATGTCATGCTATCTTTTAAAGTACTTGAGTTTAATAGAGTCATGAACATTTACAAGAATGGTTGTCAGCATGTGAAGGTGTGCACTGTGCTGAACTCCAGTTATGACAGTTGTGGGCCTTGACTTAGTTGAAATTGTTACAAATATGTGTGAATGTTGTGTCATTTGTATATCCAAAGGTATTTGAGCTACTGCCATGATAGTTTACAATAATGTGTATCTGAGCATGTGAAGTTGCTTGCTAAGATACATTAGAGATATGGCTTTTAAATACTTGATCAAAATTATTATTAAATTGTGTGTGTTTTATCTTGTGCATTTATTGATGAATTCATTTCAATGATTTATTTTTTTGGGATATGCAGCTTCAATTACAGCATGCATTTGGAGACAAAAGCCACATGGCATTCTGTTTAAACAATAATATTGCAAGCAAAGGGATAATATAAGAGGAGGCATATGTTTCCATGTCGAAAACAAACATCTAGGTTTTAATACTATAAGTTTAGTAAATAATTTCACAAATTGAATATCTTGTCAATACCAATTCGATAGTGATTTTTGGCAGTAACTCAAAGGCTGAGACAGACCTTAGGATGTCATTAGAATGTTACATCACTATTGCCAAAAGGCCCGGAACCTGCAACAGATTTAGTACTCTCAGATATTTATAGATTAAATTCTTAATTCTACTTTTATATTGACAATGAATACCATGTGCATACGTTGTTTTAAGTCATTCCCATTAACCTAAAAGACTTCCATTCCTGATCAACTTTAACAATTCATTTCAAACAAGTCTTGTTACTATAGTTAAGATAATTATTAAGGTATGTTCCTCAGTAAACTTAATTTTTTACTGTTATGCATTTTTTTATGACACTTTTTTTGTAATATAAACAGCTTGCGAAGTTTTTTTAAACAAATTATAGAGTCTCAGTTTAAAAAAATATAGTTTAATCTCAAAAGTAATGTAACAGTGGTAATAGTTCAAGTCTGTTACCTGATGATTAGATCAGAATTCATCCAGCAATCCTATTGGTGTAAATATGAGCATAAACACTAATCTATATACTTAAACATTGTGACTCTTATAATGGTGAGTATGATGGAGTAATATGTACATGTACTGATGCAATTTGTAGTATGGAACCTACAGTGAATGATAGGCAATTTGTAGTATGGAACCTACATGTTCTGATAGGCAATTTGTTGTATGGAACCTACATGTTCTGATAGGCAATTTGTAGTATGGAACCTACATGGAATGATAGGCAATTTGTAGTATGGAACATACATGGACTGATAGGCAATTTGTAGTATGGAACCTACATGGACTGATCGGCAATTTGTAGTATGGAACCTACATGTTCTAATAGGCAATTTGTAATATGGAACCTACATGGACTGATAGGCAATTTGTAGTATGGAACCTACATGTTCTGATAGGCAATTTGTAATATGGAACCTACATGGACTGATGGGCAATTTGTAGCATGGAACCTACATGTTTGAACCTACTTGTTCTGACAGGCAATTTGTAGTATGGAATCTACATGTTCTGATAGGCAATTTGTAGTATGGAACCTACATGTACTGATAGGAAATTTGTAGTATGGAACCTACATGGACTGATAGGCAATTTGTAGTATGGAACCTACATGGACTGATAGGGCAATTTGTAGTATGGAACCTACATGGACTGATTGACAATTTGTAGTATGGAACCTACATTGATTGATAGGGCAATTTGTTGTATGGAACCTACAGTGAATGATAGGCAATTTGTAGTATGGAGCCTACATGTTCTGATAGGCAATTTGTAGTATGGAACATACATGGACTGATAGGCAATTTGTAGTATGGAACCTACATGGACTGATAGGCAATTTGTAGTATGGAACCTACACGGACTGATAGGCAATTTGTAGTATGAAACCTGCATGGACTGATTGGCAATTTGTAGTATGGAACCTACATTGATTGATAGGACAATTTGTTGTATGGAACCTACATGTTCTGATAGGCAATTTGTTGTATGGAACCTACATGTTCTGATAGGCAATTTGTAGTATGCAACCAACATGGACTGATAGGCAATTTGTTGTATGGAACCTTCATGGACTGATAGGCAATTTGTAGTATGGAACCTACATGGACTGATAGGCAATTTGTTGTATGGAACCTACATGGACTGATAGGCAATTTGTAGTAGGGAACCTACATGGACTGATAAGGCAATTTGTTGTATGGAACCTACATGTTTTGATAGGCAATTTGTTGTATTGAACCTACATGTTCTGATAGGCAATTTGTAGTATGCAACCTACATGGACTGATAGGCAATTTGTAGTATGGAACCTACATGGACTGATAAGGCAATTTGTAGTATGGAACCTACATGTACTGATGCAATTTGTAGTATGGAACCTACATGGACTGATAGGGCAATTTGTAGTATGGAACCTACATGGACTGATAGGGCAATTTGTAGTATGGAACCTACATGGACTGATGCAATTTGTAGTATGGAACCTACATGGACTGATGCAATTTGCAGTATGGAACCTACATGGACTGATGCAATTTGTAGTATGGAACCTATATGAACTGATAGGCAGTTTGGAACCTACATGTACTGATAGGGAAATTTGTAGCATGGAACCTACATGTACTGAAAGGGCAATTTGTAGCATGGAACCTACATGTTCTGATAGGCAATTTGTAGTATGGAACCTACATGGACTGATAGACATTTTGTAGTATGGAACCTACATGGACTGATAGGCATTTTGTAGTATGGAACTTACATTGACTGATAAGGCAATTTGTTGTATGGAACCTACATGTACTGATAGGCAATTTGTTGTATGGAGCCTACATGTTCTGATAGGCAATTTGTAGTATGGAACCTACATGGACTGATAGGCAATTTGTAGTATGGAACTTACATTGACTGATAAGGCAATTTGTTGTATGGAACCTACATGTACTGATAGGCAATTTGTTGTATGGAGCCTACATGTTCTGATAGGCAATTTGTAGTATGGAACCTACATGGACTGATAGGCATTTTGTAGTATGGAACCTGCATGGACTGATTGGCAATTTGTAGTATGGAACCTACATGGACTGATGCAATTTGTAGTATGGAACCTATATGAACTGATAGGCAGTTTGTAGTATGGAACCTACATGTACTGATAGGGAAATTTGTAGCATGGAACCTACATGTTCTGATAGGCAATTTGTAGTATGGAACCTACATGGACTGATAGGCATTTTGTAGTATGGAACCTGCATGGACTGATTGGCAATTTGTAGTATGGAACCTACATGGACTGATGCAATTTGTAGTATGGAACCTATATGAACTGATAGGCAGTTTGTAGTATGGAACCTACATGTACTGAAAGGGCAATTTGTAGCATGGAACCTACATGTTCTGATAGGCAATTTGTAGTATGGAGCCTACATGTTCTGATAGACATTTTGTAGTATGGAACCTACATGGACTGATAGGCATTTTGTAGTATGGAACTTACATTGACTGATAAGGCAATTTGTTGTATGGAACCTACATGTACTGATAGGCAATTTGTTGTATGGAGCCTACATGTTCTGATAGGCAATTTGTAGTATGGAACCTACATTGACTGATAGGCATTTTGTAGTATGGAACTTACATTGACTGATAAGGCAATTTGTTGTATGGAACCTACATGTACTGATAGGCAATTTGTTGTATGGAGCCTACATGTTCTGATAGGCAATTTGTAGTATGGAACCTACATGGACTGATAGGCAGTTTGTAGTATGGAACCTACATCTTTGAACCTACATGTTCTGACAGACAATTTGTAGTATGGAACTTAACATGGACTGATAGGCAATTTGTAGTATGGAACCTACATGGACTGATAGGGCAATTTGTAGTATGGAACCTACATGGACTGATAGGGCAATTTGTAGTATGGAACCTACATGTTTTGATAGGTAAATTGTAGAATGGAACCTACATGTTCTGATAGGCAATTTGTAGTAAGGAACCTACATGGACTGATAGGGTAATTTGTAGTATGGAACCTACATGGACTGATAGGGCAATTTGTAGTATGGAACCTACATGTTTTGATAGGCAAATTGTAGTATGGAACCTACATGTTCTGATAGTCAATTTGTAGTATGGAACCTACATGAACTGATAGGCAATTTGTAGTATGGAACCTACATGTTCTGATAGGCAATTTGTAATATGGAACCTACATGGACTGATGGGCAATTTGTAGTATGGAACCTACATGTTTGAACCTACATGTTTTGACAGGCAATTTGTAGTATGGAACCTACATGGCCTGATAGGCAGTTTGTAGTATGGAACCTACATGGACTGATAGGGCAATTTGTAGTATGGAACCTACATGTTCTGATAGGCAATTTGTAGTATGGAACCTACATGTTCTGATAGGAAAATTGTAGTATGGAACCTACATGTTCTGATAGGCAATTTGTAGTATGGAACCTACATGGACTGATAGGGCAATTTGTAGTATGGAACCTACATGGACTGATAAGGCAATTTGTAGTATGGAGCCTACATGTTCTGATTGGCAATTTGTAGTATGGAACCTACATGGACTGATAGGGCAATTTGTAGTATGGAGCCTACATGTTCTGATTGGCAATTTGTAGTATGGAACCTACATGTTCTGATTGGCAATTTGTAGTATGGAACCTACATGGACTGATAGGGCATTTTGTAGTATGGAACCTACATGGACTGATAGGGCAATTTGTTGCATGGAACCTACATGGACTGATTGGCAATTTGTAGTATGGAACCTACATTGATTGATAGGGCAATTTGTTGTATGGAACCTACAGTGAATGATAGGCAATTTGTGGTATGGAACCTACATGGACTGATAGGCAATTTGTAGTATGGAACCTACATGGACTTATAGGGCAATTTGTAGTATGGAACCTACATGGAACCTACATGGACTGATAGGCAATTTGTAGTATGGACTGATAGACACTTTGTAGTGTTGAACTTAAATGGACTGATAGGCAATTTGTGGTATATAGCCTACATAATTATTCTTATAGGCAATGGTAGCATACAAGAAGCATAATCAAATTCTGAAGCCCATACTTATGTACAAGTTGTATCCAAACTATTCCCAGGACGACGTAAATGATGTGGTTAGAGCAAACTTCATTGCAAACAAAATGACTCTCATGAATACTTAATAAACTAACTACATCTCTTGACATTACATCTAAAATTGGTCACATATCTTTCATATAACATTGCAAGTTTCTGACATAGAAGTCAATGATATGTAAATATAATTCCTCCTTGCAGCTTTTGTTCTAATCCAGAATAATTGCCGCATGTGTGAAAGAACAAAAGTCTGATTATTTATTTATTCATTTTTGTTGAAAATAATTTAACGTCATTCACAATGGATGTGCATGTATTAACAATTTTTGTTGCAACTGAACAATTAGTGGACATTTATAACCGATTCCAGAATATACTTTTGACTAGTAAAACATTGACGAAATCAATTTTTGTATTCCATCTATCCTAAATTGGCGCCTGCTTTTATGTGTGTACTGCATATTCTTGTCCTCCCTCATGTAAGACAATTGGTTAAAAGAACTAGTTTACTTCGATGCATTTAAAATGTGCATGTATTGGTAGTTTGGCATCCTGCTTTATTACAAATGTAAAAAAAGATCACCCCAAACCTAATAAGATAATATAGGATACAATTGAAATAAATGTATTGTGAATTTGGCTGGGTAATTTTGTCTAAGAATGTAATCAAAGTTCCACTTGGAGATGTGAAATGTTATGTTTATGGGATTGTGTCCTGGAGTTTACTGCAAATTGTCTGCACATTATTCCATTTAAGTGCTGAAGAATATAAATCTCACACTAAATGATATAAAAGCCTCTAAATTGAGTCAGCATCATATAGGCATTACTTCTTACAGAACAGAACTAAGCTTGTCCATTTTTTCAAAGATACAAAGTCAAGGTATTGTCAAAGTTCTGGTTTTGAGGAAATCTTTTAAGAAACGAGTATACAATCAGGATGTTAGTACTGCTTGCAAATGAACTAAGCAGGACATACTTGTCTTGTCTCGCTTCAAAAGCAGTTTTAAACAGAAATTCTTCAGCATTTCAAAGAGATTCGTTAGTAAATGTGCCGTCCCTATGAGATTAATTTGAAACTTTAGTTTAATTGGTTGGTTGATGTAAAACCAATGCAAACTCTGCATGTAAAGATTATTTGTGGGATATGAGCCCAGCTCTACTCTTCTGGCCCCACTTTCTCGAAACTTCTTAAGTCCCTTATATCAGGATTAAGCTGAGGTCATGACTATTTTTCAATAATTTGCATAATATTAATAACTTCTGAGAGTTTAAATTCTTTAGATAGAAACTATCTTTATACTAATCACAATAAACCATTTTCATTTATCAAAATTCAATTTAAGTATGTATTTTGACTAATTGAAATAAGCTTAAAAACTTAAGCCTGTAAAGCTTAAGATGTTTGGAGAAATTAGGGCCAGGAGTTTGTTTATGGTTGTAAGTCTGAGTTTATGCCCTGTTTGTTCATGGTGGTTAAGTCGGAGTATATGCCCTGTTTGTTCATGGTGGTAAGTCGGAGTATATGCCCTGTTTGTTCATGGTGGTAAGTCGGAGTATATGCCCTATCACTGATGACTGCAGTCAGTCTCATTTATCAACAGGCTATTAATGTTACACTTGAATTTGAAGCCACAATCATTCAATGCATCCATTGTTTGAAATTTTAAGTTCATTTGAAAAAAAAAGTTGTTGTAAATTTGGGCTTGATCATCCATAGTAAAATTTTAATGATTGAAAATATGTATGTTACCAATGACAAAATGTTAAGCAAGCCCATTACAAGACTGGCTATTATATGAGGATTGGTCTGGGAGTAGGAGGAATTTTAACACAAAACCAATGTTGTTGACATGTTTGTAAATTGGTCCAAATGAAGTTTATTGGATAGAAACCATGGTATTTTATTAAATGCTACATATAGTTGTTGGGTTATGCCCTTTGTTGGATGATCATTACCAGGCATCCACTTGCAATGGCTTTGTTTCCTCTGTCTACAAATTTCATGATACTAGACTACAACAAAGAATGTAGATAGTATAACTCCTCTCCTGATTTTTCACCTGTTTTCCTTATTATTTCTTTACAACCATTGCTAAGCACTGCATTATTTTTTTACATATGATAGAAAATGTTGTTGCATTCATTCTAGAAAGGACCCCCTTACAAGATGGACATCCACATAGGCTTTGGCTATCTTGACCCCTGGCATTATTCTACTCTCCAATAATGTCATTTTCATTGTGAAGCAGTAATACAGTGATTAACAGCCTCCGTTCATTTAATCATTTAAAACTTTCAATTAAATCTCGAGAATAATTGCAAAGAAAAAGACAGGGAAAGATTTGTCTTGTACTGCACAAATATAGAATAGAAACCTGCCAATATCCCTGTTACTTTGGTCTGATTGTAATTTAATCTGAATTTGTCGTAATTTATTTTGCAATGGATAATTTGATTTTGTAAATAGCTTACTTCAATCTCTGAACAGTTGAGATAAATTGCAACCCCCTAAAAAGAGTTCTGGAAGAAAATGCAATATTCTGAAAAGGCTAACCATCTATAAGAAACATTGAAGGAAAATTGGCCATAGATTATTTATCGGTCAGCACCTTGCTGACTAAGGCATCAAAATCAATGGCATTCAGACATATAAATACATGTCCTTCTGAATATTTAATAAATATTTCCCAGGATGGATTACCAAGAACATAGGTAATTGTTTCTTTTTAATTTTGTGAATAATTTTTCTGGGTAAAATTATTTTTAAAAACACATGGCTCACACCATAGGGGTATTATTTGTAACTGATGAGATGGACCATTTTGAAAAAGAAACGTATCTACCTCAAGTCAAAGCAAGAGCTATTTGTTTTTCTATAATAACATAAAAAAAAACTTTTTTCAATTGTTATAAGGTTATTTTTTGCAGGGCATAAAAAAGTATCCCCAAACATGGCGAAAAAAGGACGGATGTATTTTTTCTGTGGCCATAAGTTTTCTTCTTTGCCCAATTTCATCTGTTTGAATTTTTATTACGGTAATCTAAAAAAGTGTCTTCCACTGCCGTAATACAATTCAATGTAAAGCAATTTTTGATTCACTTTATCAATCATTTCCAAAGATAATTTGAAAAGAGGAAAGATTTACTCTCTATAATTCCATATAATTTTCCTTAACAGTCTTAAATTTTGACAATGGAACTATAGTTTAGAAGAAACTGGAACAAATATTGGTTGACTCCAGGATCCAGACAATGATGTATGCAAATTTGTTGTACGAATGTTACATCGATAGCTGCTCCATCTTCCTTGGGATATTGACATTTAGTTTTTTTTTATGTCAGATCACATATATACAGTTTTACTCTAAAAGTCTTTCGCACCTTAGCATTCAACCTACATTTTCGGCTATTGAAAAAGCTCAATTGCCTGTATTAAGTACTACGCTTAATTGTTATTAAGTATTCCAACGACTAGAAGGATTTTCAAGTCTGAGTTTTCAGAATCTGTGTAATCATTACCATATTTGTCTGTTATAGTGTCTGCCCTCTCACAACATGTTGACATGTCTTATTGTACATTGTTTTATTTACCATTATTCAAAAGATATTATTTTGTGTGTTCATTTAAGCCCTTGATATTAAATGATATTAATTAAAAGGTGTTTTGTTTTGTTTTAATAAAACTTTTGTTTTGTGATAAACATGGACAAATGATTTTCTTGGTTTATTATCCCCCACCAAATTGAAGGTTTCGGGAGGGGGATATTGTTTTGGGTTGTCTCTCCGTCCGTCATTCCGTCCGTTCGTCCGTCCGTCCGTCCGTCCATCCGGTACCATATCTTGGTAGGCATTGATCAGAAAATGTGTAAATTTGGTCAGAATGTTCCCCTTGATAAAATCTCGACCACTTGTAAAATTGGATCACATGGGGTCAAAAACTAGGTCACTAGGTCAAATCTTAGACAAATCTTTGGAACAAACTAGAGGCATTATATGTGGTAAATATTCATGAAACTTAATCAAAATGTTTTCCTTGATAAACAACTGGACGTATAGAAAACTGGGTCACATATGATCGAAAATTAGGTCACTAGGTCAAATCTTAGAAAAATCATGTCAGGAACCATATCATGGTAATGATTGGTCAGATTATGTTAAAACTTGGTCAGGATGTACCCCTTGTTGATATATGGACTGCTTGTAAAAGTGGGTCACATGGGGTCAAAAACTAGGTCAGTAGGTCAAATCTTAGAAAAATATTTGGAACAAACTAGAGGCATTATACATGGTCAAATATTCCTAAAACTTATTCAGAATGTGTTCCTTGATGAACTCTTGGACTTATTTAAAACTGGGTCACATACAGTACACTCAACGAGTTAGACCCACTTTCCTCGCTCACTCCGAGGGATAAAGTCGATGATCGCGGGTTTTCTCCGAGGGTAAAACTGTTGCCCTCGCTAAAAATCCCCCCGAGTTCCTCTGAGTGGCTGGCTTACCGCCGAGTTTAATATGAACGATAGCGTTGAAAATCGTCCGATTTTATGATCCCGCGGTGGAACTCCGAGTCTAATCAGATAAGCAAGAAATCATTCTTGTTTAGAAGTATTTATTTTTATGTTTATGCACATTGTTAAGCGTAAATGATTCTTACATGTACCAGCGTTTAATTTGTTTTTATGTCCGTAAACGCCAATTGAATATTGTCTTGAATCATAAACATTGAATCATTAAAGTATATCCACTAAGTTATTGCATCATAAAGCAGCCGACTTTTTACACGCTTCTGAACCATGACCTCTGACGTCAAGCGCTTGATCAATGCAATGTAGAATATACTATTTATTATTGGTGGTTAAAAATAGCTATGACGTTTAATGGAATTTTCCACAGAAAACGAGGCAAGAAGGCTTTCAAAACCATGCCCTGTGAACTTTGAACGCTTGTTTGACCTCCTGATTTTCCAAAAATGTGTAACCTAGAATTTCTCGGAAGAAATGTGTCATTAGCAAAAACACGTTTATAAGATGCATGTGCAACTAGTGAAATACGACTGCATTCTTGTGGTAAGCTAACTTCATTCAAAACGGGCAGAGGAAAAAGAATAATAGCAATTTACTGGAGACGTTGTAATCGGTTGAAAATTTTAATAAAATAAATATAACTTTAGATTCTTATCTAGTGTCCGCAGAGTTTCGCGGAGTTAACCCCTCCGAGGAACGCCGAGTTTGTTATTCTTCGGTCGACTGATCACCCTCCGAGGGCCTTAAATTCAAACTCCGAGGAACGCGGACAGTCGATAAAATCATTGTGTTGGCCGCGATAGCAAAAATCCGCGGAGGGAAACGGAAAGTGGGTCTAACTCGTTGAGTGTACTGTATGATCAAAAATTAGAAAGGTCAAATCTTAGGTCAAATCTTAGAAAAATCTTATCAGGAACCATATCATGGTAATGATTGGTCAGATTATGTTTGAACTTGGTCACGATGTACCCCTTGTTGTAATATGGACCGCTTGTAAAAGTGGAGCACATGGGGTAAAAAACTAGGTCACTAGGTCAAATCTTAAATCTTTGAAACACATTAGAGGCATTATACATGGTCAAATATTAATAAAACTTAATCAGAATGTTTTCCTTGATGAACTCTTGGACATGTTTTAAACTGGGTCACATGTGATAAAAAATAAGATAACTGGGTGGCATGTGATAAAAAATTAGGTCACTAGGTCAAATCTTTCAAAAATCTTGTCTGAAACCATTTCATGGTAGTGATTGGTCGGATTATGTTTATTCATGTATGACTGAACACATGATAATAATTCTAAACAAACTCAAACTTATATCCAACGTTCATAATGGTCCATTTCTCTGCAGCCATACTACATGTAAATAAAGGAATATTCCACCTACTTTTTATTTCCAATCCATGAACTTTGCCTAATCAGGTGGGGGATATCAATTCAACGAATTTGCTCGTTTAAAAATGAATCTACAGTATAACAACAAACTGGATAATAGCAACCACTGATTTGGTATTTTAAATACATTGTTAAATCAATTGGCAAATATTTTTATTCCAAAACGTGTCATATACTGCAGCCAAGTCAAGCATTGCTTGAACAATTTTGTTTTAAATCGAAATCACTGTAAACTAAAAAAATATAATAGAAGGACATGGATGGCAACAGTGCTACAAAGTTTAAACTGTTGTTGAAATACTCGGTAAATGTTGATGGAAACTGACTTGTTGAATACTTGTATATAACATAAGGAACAAGCATCTTAAGATACCTCTGCAAAGCATCCACATATGTACAGTTTGCATTGGTGTTTTGCTTTAACCGGCCAATTAAATCTTAGCTTGCTAGAGTGGCTCGGTGACAAATGAAACTCTTTGAAGTGTTGAAACTGGTTTTCAAACCTGTTGTTAAGGCTGTACAATTTGACTCTTTTTGGTGCAATAATGGTATTACGAACACGCTTTATCTTACTCATTTGGGAGCTTTTTTTGCTAACAGTGTATGGATTTATTTATTTTTTATTTTTGTTTTTTTACCGTTAGTCTGTTTTGAATTTCTGATGTTAATCTCTTGCTCAATGTCATGCTTTTCATACTTCCAATTTCAGGAGGTTGTTTTATTTATGAGTTTATAAATGATAGAAATTGATGGAACAATTTCTTTTTACCAAGATAAAACTCCGAAATTGGAACATTTAGTGGAAGATTTCCTGAATTTTGTACTTTTCCCCAAATTTCTAAAGTGGCATATTTGTAAACAATCTAATATAGCATTGTTCCCCTGGTGATCTAATTTTCATTTTCCTTTGACAATCGGTGACCCATATTTGCAATGTCAGTTAAAACATTCTTACAGAAATTTGTTTTTTTAATCAGTGAATTCTCGGTGGACCCTGCCAAGGAAGAAATCAATCGATTGGATAGTAGCAAGAACAGTTTAAAAGTCATTTTTAGCTTGACTTTTCAAAGAATAGATGGGCTATACAACTCGCCCCGGCGTCGGCGTCCGGTTTAAGTTTAGGGCAAGTTGGGATTTTCAGTCCAATACCCTTCATTCAATTGATTTAATACTTCACACAGTTGTTCAGGGCCATCACATGATGAGGTTAGATAACTCCATATTATTCTTTACACAGATTATGGCCCCTGATTGACTATGGAACTTAGGTTAAAGTTTTAGGGCAGGTTGGGATATTTATTAATTACTTCTATACCCTTTGTTCAATTGACTTAATACTTCACACAGTTGTTCAGGACCATCACACATGGCCCCTGATTGACTTAGGTTAAAGTTTTAGGCAAGTAAAAGTTAAGGGGAAGTTGGGATTTTAATAAAAAAACTTCTATAACGTTCATTTAATGCACTTAATAAAAAATTTAAATTATTTAAGACCATCTTACAACATGAAACATAACTCCGTTTTAACCCTAAATACAAATTATGGCCCTTTTTTAATTTTTTTATTTCTTTTGAAATGCATATTTGTATATTTTTAACTACATTTTCATTATGGGAAATCAAGTTATTTGAATGACTTGCGTCATTGTTTGGGCGGGCTGGTGGGAGGGCAGCATCAAAGTCACCTTATGTATCGAATAATTTTAGTTAGGTTTGACATAAAGAGACCAAACTTTGTAATATTACATCGTTATTGTATTCATTTCTAAGTCTTACGACGGCTCTTGTTGGTTGAGTGATAGTGGTCATTTATTATTTGCCTTATTTAGATGAATATAGGCTATTATAGAGCAAAAAAACTTTCCATAAAATTTCCTTGATGGGACACACTTTTTTCCTCAGAATTCCCAAGAAATATATGCCTGCGTCTTGAAGTAATATCTTTAGTCGTGTTGCATTAGGGTGTTTAAGTAGAACAATTTTTCTCATTTTTAATCTACTTTTTTTGTTGGAGAAATCAGTTTATATTTGTTCAAAAGCAAAATATAAACTATACCTTTTAGAACAATCAGTTTATTGTATTTTAGCCTTTGAGGTATTTTTTTGAGAAACTTTCATTTCATCGCAATAAACATTGTAACATCACATAATATTATGACTTAAATGGCATTCCATATATTTTCAGATTGAAATGAAGTTGGGGCGTAACATGCGGGCGACACCTAAGGGCAGCATACCTATAAAACATGTTAATACCCAGGTATAGGGCTTTCACAATCACTATGGCATAGGCTGACGCACATTATACTCTCTTGTAATGACAGCCTTTTATGCACATCTAATTCAATGCTATAGTTACAGTTTAATATTGTGTGCGGTCTTTTTGGAAGTAAAAAAGTAGTGGTATTGTTATAGCCAATGGGGTCATATTAATCAAGTCATTATTAGATATTAGCATGAAACTTGGTACAAATGTTCCCTATGAGAAAACAAACATGAGTAGGAAATCTCTGGCTGCAATAATTGACATTTGAAAATTTGATTAAATAGCTTGTGTACTGGCATTCATAGCATAACTTGCAGCAAGAAGTTATTTGTTCATTGAAAACCCTAGTTCGCTAACATTTAACAAGTAACATGCTGTAGAGATCCCTACATGTGACATCAAATCAATAGCATAATGGTATTCTTTTCGTAACAATGAAATAAAAAGTAGAAAATACCAATTGGCAAGCAGAAACTGATAGATTAGCAACTCACAATTGGCAGATAGTAATTAGCAATTACAATTTAGCAAAAATTGGCATGTCCTGACTGTCAATTCATAGAAACTGATCATTTAACACTCTCAATAGCAAGTGGCTAAAAGCATTAGGCAATTGGCATGTCCCAACAAGCATTCCGTATAAACTGATAAATTAGCAAATTGCGATAGCAATTGCCTTATAGCATTTAGTAATTGCCATATCTGGCCGAGATTCCATACAAACTTGTAAATTAGCAACTAGCAATAGGCGAATAGCAATTGGCTTACGGTATTTATCAATTGGCATGTCCTGACCCACATTCCATAGAAACTGGTAAATTAGCAATTTGCAATAGGAAAATAGCAATTGGCTAAAAATGTTACGCAATTGGTATGTTCCGACCATAATTCCATAAAAACTGATAAATTAGCAACTTAAAATAAGCAATAGCATTGTCTAATAGGTTAACTACCTTTAATTCAATTAAATTAATAATGATGATATGTGATATGAAACAAAAGAAGAATGTTTAAATTTTGAAAAGGACTAACACATAAGCCAACAGAATCATTTGCTGCAACATTCATAATGCTAAAAACTTTTAGCTGTGGTGTAGCTCTTTAACACTTTAATGGCATAAAAATACTAGCCGCTAAAAGCAGTCATCAGAATAAGACGCCCAAATTCTTACATGAGTGCTTGGCATCAAAATAAGCCTTGCTATATATAATCCAAAATTTGAGCAAGCCCAAAATGCATATGATTTGTGCAGAGCTTGCAGGCTTCTGCTTATTTTGACCACTATAAAAGGATTGAGAAATTTCTTGGTTTTGAACAATGTTTATCAAGAATTTGTAAATGAATTTATATGTTATACTGTGCTTAAAAAAACTGGTATTCTCATGTCTGTGTTTTCTGCCTTGCTACTTATGCTTACTGCTAACCCTAGTTCTCTCCCTTGACTGCTCTCAGTTGGAGGGAGATGCCAGTGAGCCCTTGCTGGTTAACCAGCCCCACTCCACTAACCCAGTAGTTGACTACTTCACTAACACCCATCCCGGGCATCGCCCAATCTATGCACGCCCCTACGGGCTCTCGGGCTCCCCTGCCCTACGCTCCATCAACAGCCCACAGCACCCCTCTCAGGTGAGTGATATTTATGGGCTGCCTGTTCCTTTGTCTGCATGCATGCAATGGTTTGTTACACATAACACTTTCAATGTTACCCTAAGAGGGATTACCAGGTCATAGATTGCTGTTATGTCGCTACATACAGTTTCAAACTCAACAACTGGAATGATTTCAATAAGAAATGCACAAATGTTTTCTACTGCAATATCAAGTGCAGGGTGGCTTTTGGGGAACAAGATTATTATTTTCATGTCAAATTGCCTTTGCTTTACACACATTTTTCCACATATTCACAGATTTAAACATGTCAAAGAAGTAATCATTTCCAGTTAATGCAAACTTCCTGTCTAAAAAAAAATCCAGGAGTATACCGGAAAATTGTTTTCAAAAATAGCCTTGTGTTGGTTTTAGATATTTCTGTTTACTTCAGTTTCTCTGAATCTATTTAAAGTGTACTTCTTCCAGTTCTTTTTTGGTAAATTATCTAGTTATCTAAGAGTGTGTTCTTTGTGTTTTTTTGTTTTTTTTATTTTTGGGATATTTTACAGAGACTATATGTGATTGTCATGTTGTTCTTAAAGTAATATTCGGTAAGACAGAAATCAAACAGGTATAACCATCATTATAAATTTGTGTTCATTTATGACTCCAGATATGTATATTTTATGTCCATAAGACTATGAAAAAAAACATTTTGTTTCATGGTTGTTTTTAAATTGCAGGATTTAATAGAAACGTTGAACAGAAACCAACGTGTTAAGTCGTCCCGGGACCTTCGATCACCAGAGAGACAGGAAGATACAGAGAGAAAACAGGTCAACTTTTATACATGTTTATTTATAATGTTCTTTGCAGATAAAGATGCATCTCGCTGTTTATAGCTTAAAAATGCATAGTAATTGTGAAGAACCATGTATGGCTTGTGTTTTTTTTAAAAACTAAATTTGGTTGTTCAACCATTCTGTGAAAAAAGGGATTCAATTTTATCACATGGTTGAATAATTGAATGGATAACATTGACCACATCTACTGAACAACCTCTGACATATGACCAGGCAGAGTGAGGCTCCCCATTGTGTCATGTTAATAAGGGAGGACTTAGATGTTGGGCATAACTGAAAAAAAGTGGACGTCTTTAGACATTTCATGGTGTGCTCTTGTTAACTTTTAGTTACCTTTAATTATAAAATGTATCTATGGGGAAGCAGATTCATGTCTTTTATCCAGCTATCAAAATTGTATCATAACTGTCATAGCACTGAAATGTTGTTAACAATTTACAATCAAGACTTGATAATCAATTGATGGTTGGCTGTGAGATAATGACCAGCTCAGTATGAGTTATGTTTAGATAACCAAGACCAACTTTAATGATCCATTAAATCTTTCCTTATTATGCCCCCCTTCAAAGAAGAGGGGTATATTGCTTTGCACATGTCGGTAGGTCCGTCCGTTGGTTGATCCGTCGGTAGACCATAGGTTGTTCGAGTGATAACTCAACAATTACAGGTCGTATGGTCATCAAGCTTGACATGAAGGTTGGGCCTGACCAGTAGATGACCCCGATGATCTTAGGGGTCAAAGGTCAAGGTCTCAGTGACCTTTAATGGTAAAAGGTTGTCAAAGCTTGTCCGAGTGATAACTCAACAATGCCTAGACCTATGGTCATCAAACTTCACATGGAGGTTGGGCCTGACCAAAAGATGATCCCTATTGATGGGGGCATAATGTTTGATAAACATCTCTTGTTAATAAATTCTTTAAAAAGTAATTATTTGATCATTTATTTGCTCATGTACCACATGTATATATTCCCTTTAGGTGGTGAAGGAGGATGATGATGATGTTGAGGAGCGTCGGAGAGCGTCTCTTGCGCAAGAGCTTGCCCGGGCGCAGCAGAGACAGGACAGACTGGAGGCAGAGGCCCGCAGGCTCCGAGAGGCTGACTCTGGGCTAACGAGTCAATCAGGAAACCAGCGAGACAGCAGCGATATAATGCAAGAAGTTGAGGCACAGGGCACACAAGACAGTAAACAGTCACATAAAGACGCTGTTATCATAACTACAAAAGCAGAAATAAACACTCCCCCAGCCAATGCTTTAATGTCTCCCCCTCCGCACGATGTACTGTATCCCTCGTACAAAAGTCAGGCACCGCAAGTGGAAGCTAAATCTGACTTTGGCTCCTCTCAGCCTTTCACACCACTGGACTCTGGTGCCTTTAAAAGCACAGGGGACACCTCGACCAGTGCAACAGTGTCTACAGGGATTGAAGCTAAGGTTGAGGAGGCTGAGAGCAGGGTTTCTGTGGAGAAGTTGTCACTACAGCAACAAGAGACAGTTGAGGAGATTGAGGAAATAGAAGAAGAGGTGGAGGGTGGGGGACAAGAAAGCAGTGATGGCGAGTTTAACTTCTGATTGATTCACTTAGTCTTGCAATTTTCTAGTTAAATTTGAAAATGTTATGTGTTTGAATCTTCAATCTTGCACATGGATGTGTTTACTGTAAAGAGTCTTAATGTTAGATTGTTTAGACCAACTATATACTCATTATACTGTATTTGACAGCTTAGCTGAAAAGACATGACATTGGAATTAGATATGTATCTACAGCAGCTGAATAATATTTAATATTTCCCCATCCATATTGAATCAACAATACAGAAATTCCTTATTAGACAACGTAATGATATTATTTTTTATTTTGTTAAAACCATATTTTTACATCATTTATTTATTCATGTAGTTTTTCTGTTTTTGTTTATATTATCTATGTTTGCATTGTTATAATTGTGATAAGACCATTATTGTTGTCTATTTTATTTTCATACATATAATTTAGTTATACTCCTATAATGTAGGGGTGTTATTCAAAATTTTGAAATATGGTACTCCTTCAAACTTTCCCCCAAAAAGATGAAGTTTGAATGAGTCATTCAAATTATTGTTTAAGTTGTTAATATTAATTTCCACAAGTGTTTAAAATTTTGAAATAGATTTGAATTGCTTTTTCCCATTAAATTGTCATTATTTTAAAATGTCTTGTTAATGCATTTTCTGTTAAATTTTATTGTTATTGCGTGTGTCACTATTTGTAGAACCGATATTTTCCAAATGTATCGTTCATCATTTAATATTTTGCAATGCACTTAGGAGCTAATGTCTATTTTGGGATTTCGTAACTACAGTAACAGTGTGTGCAGTTTTAGATTCTAAACTTTGATGTTGGTTGCTGACAGTTTATGACAAATTTGAAAACTGTTCAATAGAAATGCTATTGTGCATTTCTAAATGGTACTACTAAATTATGCTGAAAGTTTCAACACAAATGGTTCATCTGTTTTTAAAGAAATTTGAGTTTTTGTTTGAAACAGAGACAGGATTTTATCACTATGACTCACAAGTACATTTTAAACATAGGCTAAGCAAATGTTCAAAAACATAAACAAGATCAAGCATGTTTAACTCATTTTAGCCAGTTTTTTCCAGCATGTTATAAGATCATTAGATGCAAACTTTTAAAAATCTACTTGTTAGGTAAGTGCAATATTTTTTACATGTTTGATTGCATGTGTTATCTTTTTGCTAACTGACTGACTTCATCTACTAAACATCTATGATAAAAGCTGAAAATAACATTAAAGGGGATAGACACCAGATGATTCCTAAATCGGCAAGAATAGACTAGAATTGTCTATACAAGCTAGTATTAGACCAATGAAACATTATTTGACATTAATATTTTGTCGCTGTCTCAGCTGAGTAAACCCGTTTCAAACTAGCACATAATGGTTTCCTAGTTTTTAGTGTGTGATGCATGTGAAGGTCATTTGGTTAGTGCAGATGCATATACCAATGCTATTTCTAAATTTATTAAGATTTATGTGGTGGACATTCCCTAGTTAATGTCAAATTGGAATAATACCAAAAAACTGTGAAAGATACACATGTCGTAAGCCATGTGATACATCATTAAGTAAGATCCAATGAGTTGTACACAACAATATCAATTTTATGTTAGTTTTTGACAATTTTCTACTTTTCTTGCAATGGTATCATCTGGTGTCTAGTCCCTTTATGGTTATGTCTTGAATATGCTGAATGTTTGTCAGTATTGATGTTATGTAATTATTTCTCTGCTTCTAGTTTATCATGGAAAAATGTTCAACAAATGATTTGCCTATCTTCAATTGAAGAGAAGGAGTATGCTATTTTACATTGTTGATCAACAATACATCACTGATAATTAAATAGTTTGTGTTTGAAGTTAATAATGGCATTGATATGGTGTACAATAAAGCACTATACAGCATTGTGTTTTTTGTGAGTCTCCTGGCTTTACAGTAAATGGCAAGGATTGTTATGAAAATAAGGTTGACTGTTCCGACTGACCACCGTTATATGCAGAAATATTTTTGGTGACCTTCAATTAATGTCACACTACTAGATACAGGCAATGCATTTCATATCCACTCCATTTCTCCTAGTCTCCTACATAGCTGGAAAGATTTTAAAGAACTTTTAGTCATATTTACCTCAAAAACACTATGTGCAAAATTCCTGGTGGAACCTTTCCAGCCCAAATAATTAGATTAAGGTCACATTACAAGGTCACATTACAAGGTCACATGTTTAAGCCTTTATTTCGTCCACTTCATATATTGAACAGATAAAATAGCATACCTATGTCAGTGACACATGTTACTCGTGAAGGCAACATACAAATTTACTGTTGGAACCTCAACTGTTCAAGGTCAAGGTTACAAGTATTTGAGGTTGTATTTTGTGTCCAGTTCGTATTTCCTACTCACCTTTAAGGATTTTAATGGAACTTGAATCTCATGTTAACTTGTCATGTCAGCATGAAGAACCCTGATGTAGGAACCTTGCTTGGTTAATTAAAGGTCACAATACTAAGTCCAGGGTTTGAGCTATCCACTCTGTGCTTAATTTATATCTCTTGAACTCATTTAAGGATATTATTGAAATTAGGGTCAACAAGACAACACACAACTCAATTTTAGCTTAACTACTAGTATTTGAATAATAAGGAGAACTGTACTACTCGCCCTTGCATTGGTCGTCACACCTTGGTTAAGGTTTTGCATGTAAGTACCTTTAAGTCATTATCTCAGCAAATAAATTATGTATTGCATTGAAACTTTAAATATATTTGTTTCCAACAATTCAACCTACTTAATTCATGAAGTTAGTTAACACTATTTTGAATATATTATTCGAAACCCAGTCTACTTGAATAGCCAAGTTAAATAACTCTATTTTGCATATAATGGTAATTACGGTCCTTTATTATTTGACTTATTTTAAATTATGGTTAAAATTTTGCATGTAACCACATTTAAGTAAATATTTCAGAAAATCCATCATGTTTTGCACTGAAACTTAAGACATGTGTTCCCAACTATCAAGGCTATTTAATTAAGTAAGATATCTTGATTGTGAATAAGATGCAACTTATTGCCCTAAATTATTCAACATAGAAATATTGGTAAAGGTTTTGCATGTTAGCACACATAGGTTGATATCTCAGCAACTACTTAATGTATTGCATTGAAACTGTATACAGCGGTCCTGAACCATTCAACCTACTTGAATAACCAAGCAAGATAACTGTATTTATATAACTGCAAATAATGGCCCTTTTTTATTCCATTCTGGTTAAGGTTTTGCATGTAACCACATTTCAGTCAATATCTTAGCAAAAAAACTATGTATTGCATTGAAACTTTATACACAGGCTCCCAACCATCCAACCTTATTCAATCAAGTAAAATAACTCTGTTTTGCATTGAATATAAATTTTTCCCCTTTATTATCTGACTTAGAAATTCTGGTTAAGGTTTTGCATGCAAGCAAATATAAGTCAACAACTACTTGTTGTATAGCATTGACACTTAAAGAGGCTAGCCACCTGATGGTCCAAAATCGGCAAATACATTATTTCCATGAAACAAGCCAAGAATTGTCAATTCAAGCTTGTATGAGGAGGATAATACATCATTTTACATTATTTAAATAACATTTTGTTGCTGTCTCAGCTGTGTTTCCCATTAAGCAAGGGCCATAACAAAAAAATAATGTGCATATTCTCCAAAAAGGTAGGAGACTAAAAATAGCGCATTATGGTTTCCCAGTCTATAGTGTGTGAAAGTCACATGATTAGTACAGATACATATATATAGATATATATATATATATATATATATATATATATGTATATATATATATATATATATATATTTTTTTATTTTTTTTAAATAACTGGGATCTACGTGCTAGACAAACCCAGAAAATTTTGAATTAGACAAAAGCAAAAAATGCGAAAGATACGTGTGTCCTAAGCAATCTGATGCATGAGTAAGTACGATTCAAACCTTTGTACACAACGTTGTCAATTTTTTTTTAGGTTTTTGACAATTTTCTTTTTTTTGCAATAATATCATCTAGTGTCTTGTCCCTTTAATACAATTAAGAATGATAACTTTATATTGTCATGAGCGCTGTCTGTGTGACAGCTGTTGTTAAACTGTGTCTGCTCAAGATCAAGGTCATAGTACTTGTTCCAGCATTTCATTCTTGCATTTTGTGTCCCTTCTATATTTCTTACACCACTTTATGCATATTGCTCAATCATGAATCAAGTATGTTTAACCAATCAGGGTGATACGTTCTTACTGATGTTGCACGCTAAAGCCTAAATTACCATTTGCTGTGCACAGTTGTTTTTTTAAATATAATGCACCAATCAATTGTAACTACAGCCCCCCCCCCCCACACCCCCAGGTCCGGGGGTAAACCGGGGATAGCCGGGGAAATGGGCCGTGTTTTTACCTTAAAGGTGGTCCCGCAGTGCCAGGTGAAAATAGCGGGGAATAGGCCTTACCTAGGATCCCTGCGACCTAGGGGCATTGATGATAGTGACCAAGTCAAAGTCACACTTTAAGGTCAAAGATTAGAGTTTGGCACATTTATTTAAAAGTACCAAGTATGTGATTTGGCTATGTATTACTTGGTACATTCATTATAATTTACAAAGCAAACATTATTTTATTATCTGAAATCAGTCACAGAGACATGACAAATGCCCCTTATCAGGCATTGTCAGGTATAGTTATTTGTATCTAAAATTCAATTTGGATATCAAATTCTTAGTAATTTAAGTTCAGAGTGTTTTGTTATAATGTTCTTTTTCGGCTGTATTGACCTCTAAATGTGACCTCGACCATGGAGCGGACATACTATGCACAAAATAGTTTTAACTTAAGCTTTGATTAACATCAATGTTAAACAGCACAAAACAGTTTTACCTTAGGCTTTGATTAACATCAATGTTAGACAGCACAAAATAATATATGAACTGCGATTTAAGATTTTGTATCTCGGGATAAAAGAAAACAAGAGGCCCAAAAGGGCCTATACTCTACTAGCTGGGTTTGTGTCTGGGTTGGGTCAACATCACTGTTTTCGAAAAGAACCAACCTCTTATGAATATCTGAATACTGTACAAGTTTCATCGAGATACAATCAAAACTGACGATTGTATCATGTTCGCAAGCATTTTTTACACAATAGCTTTTTTTTATACTATCAAGGCCCATAATCTCATCATTTTAAGGCCCATAATCTAGGCATGCATGGGCAGATCTAGCTGGTTTTCGAAAGGAACCGAGCTCTAATGGATATCCAAATACTGTACAAGTTTCGTCAAGATAAAAACAAAACTAAAGGCTGTATCATGTTAACAAGGAATTGTTTACAGGTGCACTGATTTTTTATACTATCAAGGCCCATAATCTAGACATGCATGGGCGGATCTGGCTGGTTTTCAAAAGGAACCGAGCTCTAATGGATATGTGGATACTGTACAAGTTTCATCAAGATACAATTAAAACTGAAGGCTGCATCGTGTTAACAAGGTATTGTTTACAGATGCACTGATTTTTTATACTATCAAGGCCCATAATCTAATCATGCATGGGCCGATCTGCCTGGTTTTTGAAAGGAACCAATCTCTAGTGGATATGTAAATACTGTAATAGTTTCATCGAGATACAATCAAAACTGAAGGCTGTATCGTGTTAACAAGGATTTGTTTATAGACGCACGGACGCACATACTACGTACATTACCATCGCATAAGCAAAAAACAGACAAGATCTAGACAGATTATTTCTTTGCAATTTTAACTGAAATCCTTGCTATATGACACTTGCATAGGAAGAAAAGGGAAGACAAAGGGAAAACAAGCTTCAACTGTGACCTAGACCTTACCTTTTCAGAACAGTGGATATGGTGACACAAAATGTGATTTTATTAAATTCAACACACAAGCATATTTGATGACCATTGGTTTGGTGATATTTAAGTAATTGTTCGGAAACCATTTTACTGCTAAAGGTCAATGTAACCACAATGTGCAAAGTAACTTTTGACCACACAATCTAATATTTTAAATTTTTTGATGACTTTGGGTTCATCAGTTTCGAGTTATTGATCATTACCTTTAATGGCCAACCTTACAAAATTCTAGAACCATAAAGGTCTAAACTCAAAATCAATAGGGGTCATGAACAACTTTCATTCTGGAAGATCCTGGGCTTTATTTTTTGAGCTATTGATCAGACACAGTTGTGTTGCAAAAGGTTAAGGTGACCTTGACTTCTGACCCTTAAAGTGATTGATCAAAAACAAACAGACATCAAAACACATGACCTTTGATTTACAGACCCTGGTCTTAAAATTACCCTACATCCTGTAATGCAGCCGATCTTGATATCATTGTGTCAAGGTCAGGTTGAAAATTGGAAGTGTCAAAAATTAAATTTAGATACAATTTTTTTCAAGGGATGGATTCATGTTCTATGAAGACAAGACTGTATTATGTCATTAAGTTTAATGAACAAACAAACCTTAAAAATAAATGTTGAAACAACAAATTGACACAAGTGTCAAATGTTTTCTAAAAAGACAAACTAGTTCATGTGCATCAACAATAAAGTGTAAACTGAAATGTGCTACGATTCTTATAAATTACCAATATAGGTAGTTTATCTTGTACATAAATGCTACTTGAGCAAGTTTTATAACCAATCAGTGCACATGAACTAGCTTCTACAACGGTATATCACCAGGTATGAGTAAATAGATAGAAACCTGTAACATTATGGATATAATACTGAGACAAGTCACTGTGGTATAATAATAAATATAATGTGAAAATGAGATATGAGTAAACTAACAATGTTTTTCTTCATGCAAAAATATGTAAATTTCCAAGCTGAATGTAAATTGCATAACAGACTAGCACCATACTGCATTGGATTTGAAGAAGATAAAGCACAAATTTTCAGGTTCCATTGCTAACAACCAATTCCTGCATTTCAAGGGATTTATTTTCCTCCTCAATTTTAGTAAATCTATTGTCAGAATGATGATGATCAGCATCCTTCTCACATGTTTCTTTTTTCAACCAATCAACAGTTTGTTTTCAAATCAGGCCCCAATTTCTCAAAAAATCTTAAGCTTAACATGCTCAAGTGTATGATTACATATTGTCAAAATACCTACGAACACTTGATTTAAGGAAACAAAAAACAGTTCATTGTAATTATCTGAAAAATAATAGGTTTTAAAAGACCAAAAACTCTTTAGAACAAGAATATTACACAATTTATACCCAAACAAAAATAGTGTGCAGAGCTTGGCCCTGTAAGTGAGAAATTAAGGCCAATTGATTTCATTGAATTTCATTTTGAGTGACTGAATAACGAGTTTTCTATTTTGTTTTACAATGGTTATTTATTTAAGTATTTTTGTTGATAATACGATTCTTTTAACAGCTAGAAGATTACTGACCTTTTCAACCCATCAATTACTTATTAACTGTCTTATTACATGTATAATTAACCAAAACTAGACTGTCCTTTCTACCAGGAAAACAATATGTTTAAAATCTACATTCTTGAATAATCATTAAATCACCATCTTATACTTATGGAGGCTAATCAATCCCTTTAGATGCTGAACTATAAATATATCTGTCCGTCCCTTGATAACAGGAATGTCTTTCAGATGTATTGCACCTTTCATAACTAATTCCAAAACATGGGTCTGACACCAAACTATAACTTAACAAAGCATGCCATAAAAAAATATTTCCTTCATTTTAGAAGCACAATTATTTTAAATTTAAAAAAAGTTAAAAAATTAACACAATATTTTTGTCAAGCACTATCCTTAATCATTTCACATATAAAACAAAAACATTCCTGATTAGCAGTATCATCCCTAATTTGCACCAAACACTTACACTTTGACCATGATCAGACTAACTCCTTACCATTTATCAAACAAATCATCTTCAATCTTGATCAAATCAAACCTTAACTCATTTCTTCATTGACAATACTAATACGTATGCATGGGAATATAAATGGATAGTCAAAAGTTAAATCTCTTCCTAAACTGGTACTTACTGACATTACGAAACATATTAAAGACATCATTGTTCAAGCTTAACTTTCAAGGGTTTTCCAAGGACTCTGTGCACACAAAGTATGTCCCCCCCCCCACCAAGTGCAAACAAATCTTTTTTTATTTATAAGCATGCACGATTTAAACCTTCTCTTTAAAATTGAAAATGATATCATGCACTCACACACAAATAATATTGTAAAAGTAAAATATCATTTTTTCTACTGCACTTCACGTGGTCAATAAAGCAACCCCTCTCTCCCGGGAATATATTTACAAACAAAGCATAATAGAATCATTCTTCAATATGCTTTATATGTAAACCCACAAAAATACATCTTTTTGATATCCATTTATGTTCCCATTTCTTAGATATACAAGCAATTGGAATGATTTATGATAGTAGCTGATTATATTATAATTTAGTCTCATTGGAAAAATAATGATTGTTACAATATGATTGCTGATTGCTGATTATCCACATAATAAATATAAGTATGTTTACAAGCAAGCAAAGGCAAAAAACATCCTGCAACCAATGATATACAACACATAAAACATTCACTGACACAGACCAACACCAAATAAACATGAAATGCAAAAACAGAAAGGCGTGCCAATACTTAAAAGATGAATATAATATTTAAAAAATGCGTGAACAGATCAGATTTCTCTGTTGTCCTGAAATGATGTCTTCTTCTTGAACTAAAACATTGAACAATTATCAGGTTTAAATGAAAATGAAAATTTCCAGCACCATAATTTACCTTAAAGAATGGAAAGACAATGCAAATGCTTTTTGCCGACAAGTTAAAAATTAAAACATGCATAAATCAATGTACTAAAATTGTGCAAATGTAGCTCCTTTTTGCACTACAAACAATCAGAACAATCACCTAAGATGCATAAAAAATAATCAAATGAAAAAAATGTGCATAAAACTAACAATAAAATCAAAACGAAAGATAAGAAATCAACTTGTGCAAGAGGTACAAAAATATGTCTTTAAGCCATAATTAAATTTCAAATAGTTTTATCAAACACAATCATGTTATTCTCATACATGTTCAAAATTTCTTACATCAATTGCATCTTTTTATCACTTCAAAATCAACATCATTATAAACCCAAAATCTCACCATCGCCCTAAATTTCATGCTTTGCCAGTGTTGTGAACATTTAAGGCAACATGCAAGGTTAACAAAATACAATTTCCCTGTTTCCAGGGATGTGATTGACCTGGCAGCCGGAGGGCTGAAACATTTTCAGCCATGGGTTTATGGGGCGCTCTTTGGGTCAAAAGCGCAATGCTGTAGAAGAAAAAATGGCTTTTTAGAAGCTCTTTTGAGGGCTCTCCTGACTTTAAATTTGAAGCAAACTGGAATATTAACTTAAACAACTGAAAGCAATCAAATATTTTTTTTACTTGAAAAAAATAAAATATATATATATATTTTTATATAAATCACATCCCTGGTTTCTGATATTTTAGACCATTTAACTGTAAGAAACAAACCTTAAATCACACAGTGCTTGGCAGAAATTTCAACACTTCATTTAGCAAAAATTTGGTAATATTTCCAATAAAATATCATTCCTTATGGATATCAAAGTGAAATGTTTTTTCTGGGGAAATTTGTAATTAGATTTCACTTTGTGAATACCGAAAGAAAAATATTCACTCGTTCACAGTCACTTTTGAAAATATTATTCGGTGCCTACTGGTGAAATAATTTTTTATCATCATTTATTGTCTATATTACTACTTCTAGCAATCATTTTGTTATTAAATCAAAAAGCTTTGAAAAAAACACAACAACAACGAATCTCATTATGTTGTAAAACATGCATAGATTTGAAAACAACTTTAAAAAGAAAATAATCTCATACAGCAGCATCTCCTGGATAATACTTTCTTTATGCTATTCTATGATCTCTTGGTTTAATGAAGTCCTGCATCACAGATAATTCATTTTGCAAGTTTCATAGTTGTCATATAGGCTGAAAATTTGGCAAAATTTCTTGCCAACAAGTCACTCAAATTAAGTCTACTTGCTTAACATCTTACAAAAAAACATAATTCACATGACTTGGTCAATGTATTATTGCATTCCCATATAGGGCATTTATAGTAAAAACTGGCTCCAATTAAAAGTTACAGGTAAATTTCTTGAATTTTAATTTTAATTAAAAAAAGAATCTAATTTTTTTTTTTATTAACCCAAACATTGACATTACTGTTAAATCACCCATTAAGACTTTATAGTTGTATTACATTTATTTGTGATTAGGTTTAAACCACTTTTGAAAGAGCCAGTTTGACCAATTTGGCACAGCAAATGTATGAAATCAAGACATAATCAAACTTTGTCCAAAGAGTCAATTGGGAAGTGATACATGAATTTGTTATGTACCTGTTGAATACATCTCCCAAGAAACTCTTGGAACAAAGACACTCGTGCATTTAAATAATTTTAAGTAAAAACACATAAACAAACAAAACAGAGGGTTATGTGGTCATGGATCGCTCATGTAAGCAGCAAACTAGGACTATTTCTCTGCCAAGATATTACTTTGAAAATATAGCTTAAACCGGAAGTTTTCAAACAATCTATGTCTATTAACATCCAAACGATTTGGATTGCAGGAGGTTTTTTCGACTCATGGTTTTTTTGTAAATTTCATTTAATCCTTTAAAACAGCATGTTTTTTTCAAGTACAGGTAAAACACACAACTTCCAAGATTAGTCCCCACACCTCAACACATCGCCACCCCAGCTTCAATCCCACAAAAATAACGTAACATGAAATATTATAACAAAATGCAAAGAGAAATTGACAAAAGGATATTCTGAAACACAACTTTAGCAATCCAACCCACAAATATATGAATTCTGGATGCAGAAAAAGAAAATTTAGCAAACATTACCAAAATGTTTTTTTACCCTTCAAAGATTGCAAATTAGGTCATCTTTGGTCTGATTTTTAGTTGAAATAAAAAGCAAATATATAAATTGTAATAACTTGATGTATTAAGTACCTTTGGTCATTTATTTTACAAATAAGTAATCATCAAGCAAATACCTTTCAAATGATATCAATGCCACTCCGGAAGTATCAAAATTTAACTTTATGGTTGATGAAGCTGTCAGAACATTTCCTTATTTGTAAGTCAGATTCCTTAAAAGCTTAACACATGTTTACCACACATTTACATTTAGAAGAGCCAAAAAAGGAACAAACAAACCAAAAAACATTGTCATAAACTACTCCTGAACTCATAATTATAATGAGTTGCTACTCCTACTTGTAATACTAATGAGTGGGCATACATAAGTCTACATCACTAAATAGAAATGAAGAAACTTTTTTGTGAACAACTTTTTCAATTCCATCCATTGTATATTTTTTCATACGCTTATTAAACATATATACGAAGTTTGTTTAAAATCTTCCAAAAATGAAATACTCAACCATCATTCAAATGCTACAAACAAATTGTTTTTCACTCTTGATAATCAACTTCACAATTCTTTATGAAAAATAGTCTATAACATGCATTCCCTATTTTCAAAAGGATGAAATTGAGCTTTGAAATGTCCTAATAATAACAACCTAAAACCAACAGTATTTACACACAATAGATAATATAAATCTGTGGCTTTTTCTAAAAAGTAAGTTAACATATTGTATAAAAACATGCATTTGTAAATATTGCAGTATGTAACATAAAGCCAGTAGGTAGAGGTACACAACTCAATATCACAGATTCAATGAAGAGAAAAACTCCCAATCTCTCACATCTCCTAAACCTATATAGAACAGTCTTGGAGTAAGGCTCTGTCTGAGGTTGAGGTCCCTAGAATTGAGCATGCATGGAGACTGGAGGAGGGCCAGCATAGCTTGCCTGCTGGTAGAACTGCTCCACTGAAACATATAGAAAATAAATATCATCATATTTATGTAACTTGGGGCTTAATGCTACAAATTTGCATAAGCATTCCAGTTGTGTACAAGTGTTTAAGAAAATCTTCAAAAAAACATTGAAAGTACTGTGAAATGAATAACAGAAAAGGCATCAAAATAATACTGAAAAAAGAGTGCTGCAGTGCAAACACAAATGCTTGTCTGTCTGGCCTTGCTGAACATAAGCACAATGCCACTGGCAGGCAGTACAATGTACATGTACCAAGTTTCATTTGTATAAACTGTACACATTTTGAGTTATGGCCAAGGGTTAAGTTTTTGTATTATGCTGACAAGCACACCAAGGCTATGACACTACCTAGAGTGTTGCAGTCCTGACCATCATTTTCATTCAAAATTGTTACAGGTCCAGGTACATAAATTTGAATTTTGAACAAGCCTGCCAAACAATTCACCAGTCTTCAACTTGCCAAACCCCAAACCATATCTGATGAGACTTCACTGATCTCATGGTTTGTAATTCCATCTTTTCTTTAAGAATTGGTTCCTTGAACAAATGCAGTTTCATTTGATTGCACCCCCATTTCCCGACACGAAGAACAATACATGGTATTAGCATCATATTCATACATAAGCCATGGTCTAATGGCTTACCATGATGGCCGGAATTTTCTTTCCTTTTTTCCCCTAGTTCTGTTTAGCTTTTTAATTATCATCATTAAGGCCATGGCTTTTTTTTCGCCGGCTTCCAATTTCAACAAAACGAAGACCAACTTTCACTTTAAAAATATATATTTTTGCATGTTTTCTCAGGTCAAAAAGGTCATTTTATAAAACGTAAGCAGGGAATGGAATGGCGACTGGTTACGTTTCATAAATTAAAATGCGTTCTTTACACGCATAAAACCTAGTCATGAAATCATCTACGTCAGTTTTTTAAAAAGCCAGTCAAACTGGAATAAAAACACAACTTGCCCTTTCGAGCAGATGAGTTGAAACATTTGAGATAGCACTTTAATTGTCCGGGGTTTCGAGCAAGTGGGTTATTTCGATGATGGATTCATTTGCCATTGCTCGCCTTGCACATTGCTTTTTTATTTATAGTACTGCTCAGACCATACATAAACTCAAACTGCTTACTCGGAGGTGGAGGCATCTTGATCATTGATCCGGCATAAGCATCTGCTGGTGGAGCACCAATAGCACTAGGCATGGGCATGGACATGGGCACAGTCAGAGGACGCCCCGTGTACAGGTCAGCAGCAGTAGCGGCACCTTGTAAAACCAACAGCATATACTATAACAACAGTACATGCAACCTCAACTATTCTCCAAAGAAATAAAATAACTTCACAATGATAACAGATTTATTTCCGGCCAGTCAGGGAAATATTTCAATTTAAGAGTCATTCAGACTACAAATTTGTAAACTTGAGTAGTCAGAATGAGAATTTATGAGTCCAATATAATTATGACAAACTTCTTACATCTTCCAACGTCTTATTTGAGCATTAAGTATTTAAAAAAATAATCTGTTAACATTTTTATTATATTTAATAACAAACAGATCAATATCATGTTGGATGGTTTTGTTATTCAAACAGAATTATTTACAAGCACATCAGACATGCAGACATTAAAAATTAAGAATCCAAGTCAAATTTTGGAATTCTTAAGCTACCAGACTACTAGTTCATTTGCAGTCTGTTCAAAGACATTTTAAAATTCAACAGTATAGAGACTTTTAGTAAACTAATTAAGTTGCAAGTATTCACCTGGCAGTTCATCATTATGTTATCTGTTTTGGATCATTTTTTGTTTCATTGAACATTGAACAAGGATGACAAAATGCACATGGATTTTATGAGATTGCATGAGACAGCTTTACTGATCTCATAACTTTGCCACAAACCTGAACCATCCACAGGAATCCCAAGTTGTTGCAGTACAAACTCTGCAGCATACTCCTTTGCTTCATCTATGCTTCTACTCAGTTTGTTTGGCTGGAAGGGCATAGCACCTGTCACTCCTGGTATGGTCACCTGAAAGCATTATATTGCTTTGTTGAAAGTGTTCAACATTAAAACCCCTAGTCTAATTGGCATATATAATGAATAATTTAAGGTATCCAAAGTACAAATTGTGTGAATTGTTGATTCCTTGTTATCCCATATTATTTCGGCATCACTTGAAAGATTGCAAAACAGATAATTTCAAACCAGATTTCAGATGTATTACAAAACAAAATTACAAAATAAAATTACTTTATCTATAACTGTTTTTCGGTTCTCATTTTTAACATATATATTATTAAAGTAATCAGCAAACAATGCTCTTTCAAATGGTACCAAAATTATATATGGGGTCACTAGGCAACGAAATTCAACATTATTATCAATGGTTCAATGAAAAGCTTATTTGTACAAATTAGCTCCTTAACTCGGGATAAACCTCCTAGTCTAAATGACATAATTTACATGAACAAAGTTAATATTTGGCATCACTGAAAAAGAAATTATTAAACTCCTTTTACAGCTTACATAAGACAAGATCAGGCTGGAGCTATGAAAAAGAATGCAAGAATAATATTATGCATATGGTTGCACCTTGAACAAGAAGAGCTGTACTTCACCGGAGATATCATGACCCACAGTGGAGTGAAGATGAAAGGCTGGGACTCCCCACGAATTCTTCTGGCACAGCTCTTCTAACACCTGAAACGAGAATATGTGAAAATAAAAAAATATTCTAAAAAGGTATTTATATGTATATAACATCTTTGGAAGCTAAATATAACTATATCGTTGCTTGCAGAACTTGTATCAAGGTTTAGATTTACATTCGTCATCTTCTAAATTAGAAGTAAAAAGAAAATGCCCTAATATATCAGTGTTGCTTGAAAGTGACCTCTTCTAGTAGCATATCATATGCATATTTAGTGTATTTAGCTTTGTACTAGAATCTGCAAATTAAATGGCTCACATGTCTGGAGTGGATGTCTATTAATCACCAATTTTTATGTCAATGACCAATAAATGGATAAAAGTGGATTTACAACAAGTCCTTCTCGAATTATTATTATCGAAAACTGTTTTTCTAAAAAAGGTCACCACAACTAAATTAATAGAGGTCATCCATTGACCATGACCAATGAGCATACAAAGTTCAAGTTCTCTACTACGCTTCTTTTACATGTTATTGATCCAAAGATGTTTTATTTTAATTAAGGTCACAACAACATTGAACTTTGACCTACAGACTCCAAAGAAAATAGGGTCATTAACTGACCATGACTAATATGCAGTTAAAGATTGAGTTGTTATTCAAGTTTATGACCATAACCTTGACCATTACATCAAAATTTATTAGAGGTCATCTATAGACTGATCCCATGACGAATGTGCATATGAAGTTGGGGGACTCCAACAAGTTGTTTAAAGTGACTAATCAGAATCAAAAGAATGGCATTTTCGAAGGGGCTGCACCATGCCCTTTTTTGGTAGCACCCCTCTCAGTCATGCAGATTAACAGCCTGCCCTTTTATGTCTGGCTTAAACCCTATGAAAGTATGTGGCTGACAACGACACATACAACTTCTGAAAGCAAGACAAAATGATCCCTATGTATCTGCCTTGCTTTGGAGGTGCATGCTTTGAAGGTGACACAAAAATGACGTAGCAATAGGTACAGTATTTAAGTAAAGGTTTTGTGCCGGTAGTCAAAATGGTAATAAATATCGTAAGCCAGCAAGCCAAGTAAACTACTTCTCAACCTCTTTCAACATGGCTTCTGTTTAAAACAATGTTTGCTCTCAGACAGGGTACATATAGGAAAAAAATGCAATTTGGAAAAGTGCTTTTTTGCTTTTTAAAACAAAATTAAAGTATAACAAGCATTTAATGCAGTAACCACAGCAGTTAATGCATTAAAGGCAGAATTTTCATTTTGACAAATGTGATTTTGCAGCAGGATGTTTGTTTTCAGAGGGAAGGTCCTAAAAATGATGCTAAAGCACATTAAAAATCACCAAAGGAGCATAGTTATTTAATCACACTCATCTACACACTAAATAAAGAAATCTTAACATTCAGCAGTGTGTGTGAGTGTGCATGAGGAATTGGGGCAGGAGGGCATGCCTGGGTTTGTAATCCATAATGCGCACAGGTCCTTAATATCATGCTGTGAAATATTCTTATCGAAATTCTTACGGGTTGGATAAACACTAATGAATTTGTGAAAGGAAGAATAAATGTTATACTTAATCGCTAAATCTTAATATTTGACCTGGTGACCAAGTTATTACCCCAGATAACCTATATTCATACTGGTCATAAAATCATGCTGACAAATGACTTAGTTTCATGAAGAATGATAAAGACTCTTGTATTTTTGACAGAAAAAAATATTAAACGCAATATTGTTAATGACACCGAATATCTGCCAGGTTATTGCCCATCTATAACCAGGCATGCTTTGTTGAAAAATCAGGCTAAAAAAAAACAAAGGACAATTATCGTTAAAATACTCCCAAAAGAGAGCTTTGGTTCCTCCTCAATAAGATGCAGCATTCCATAATGGGAAGCCTCTTAAGTATAACCTTGACCTTTGAGATAGAGATGTTGATCTTGCACATAACACAGAGCCTTTATTTGACGAACACTTGCGCCATGTATTTTGAACATTCCACCTTGCATGACAAAGTTACAGCCTGGAGATGACCACCTATATTGTTTGTGCCTATATGCAACATTTCATTATGTTACCTTGACCATTCAAAGTATTGATGTGGGTTTTGCGCACAAAATATTATCATTCTATTAAGCAGAAGACGTGTGGCATGTTATTTAAAACCCGGTTTGCAAGACAAATTTACAGTCAAACCAGCACAACCATCAATACTCTACATGCATTATTCCATTATGATTAACCTCCAAGTGTGACCACATTGACCCTCCTTACGTTTGAAATGTCGTCATAATGATACCAAACACAGATTTATGGTTCATGAAGTGCTCATAACCTAAGCATGAAATTGGACAAAGGGGCAATTACTCAAAACACCAATAACAAATGTATACAGTAAAAGTAGGGATGGCAACTTTTAGTCCTCGAGTACACAACCCGATCTTCCAAGTACTCAAATACAAATTCACTTTACGCGTACTTGGACAAGAACAAACAACCCCAGACAACATACAGATTATAAAACTGTACCTGTGCATTGCAAACAAGACACAATTTACTCTTATACCCACTAGGTACATATCATTGACCTTATCAAATTGAATTGACAGTTGATGAGACTTTAAACAGACTGTCAACTAAAGACCCCAATTTGCAACTTGCACTGATGTCAATGAGCGATGTATTGTTAGTGATACATCTAACACACAGTTCTATTGTTTACCAGTTAGAGAGTTTTCAACAAATAATATATGTTGACGCTGAGATTAGGAACACCCATTAAGAGCATTGATTAGTTGGTGGACATATTTTTGCAATGATCATCACTATTGACTATTAATTATGCATATTAATGAGGTAAACAAAAATATTACATTTTGAAGTAATAATTATTAATGGAGTAAACATACATCGCAATTTCATCAGTGTGCAAATAAACCGGTCGCCTGTTCGCCAATGGCGATGATAATTGGGATCTGGCTATAAAAAAACAAAAATCCAATAACCTGATTGGCTATGGAAATCTTACCTTTGTAAATATTAAGTCATCATTTCGATTCATCTGATTTATGCTATTATAGTATAATGTTTATTAAATCATAAGGTGCATGGTAGTTTCAGACATGAAACGTCGTTCGGGTAGGTATTTACACTAACACCATCTAAAAGATGTGTAAAACACGATTCTGCACCCCCATAAATTGCTAAAAATGCTGCTCTTCAAAACCATTTTTTTTCAATCATCTATTGGTGTTCATTCTTTTACAAAATATTTATATCTTATCACTTAACACTAGTTTTCAACATAGACATTTATCCTTACTTTACTTAAAAGGGAAGTAACTTCCTTAAAGCATTATCAAGGCACACCCGGGTTGTGACCTTGACAGAACATAAACTAAACAAACTGACTTTAAGTTAAAACAATCTGTTATTGCTCCATGAATCTGCAATGTTCAATTTAATGTATGTTTCCGGTGGTAATAAAAGTATGTGCATAAAGTATGTGCTGGGACAGTGTTTTGTTCGATTACTTAAAATGTCTTAAGTGAATATTTACTTCAAAAAATAAAGTTGTTTAAAGTTATTATCATAAGTTGTAGTAGTGGTCGTATTATGTCTAGTTCTCTTACTTTTCATATTGAAATTGCTATGAAATTTCGACATAGGCTATGAAAATTTCATGGCAATAAAATTCCTAAAAATTAAATTTGCACATTGATCTATACATTGTACAATAAGATGTCGCCAGCATTCCACAGTGTGGAACGATTACAACCAGGTAGCTAACATTAACATGTGTAAAAATACGCTGTGTATTGTAGAGTTAACCTATAATTTAATTACTAAGTGACTCTTTCCTTTGCAGAAGGGAAGTTGAAGGTTGATCTAGATTTTATTGGCTTTATGTCCACGAAAGAGCATCCACGAAAGATATATAATGGTGGCACTACATGTATGCACTGCACTGTTTACTATTTATTATTTGGCATGCCCTATATTTGAAGTGTGATATCTTTATGTATAAAATGAAATGAAACAGACAAACCACAAATTAAAATAATGAAATAACATTTTCTTTTTCTTTTAATTCATTTTTCTGATGTAGTACAAAATTACAACACTTATTTAAAAATAAGAAACAGAAATATCAAAATGACCCACGTACAGTGTACATGTACATGATTCTTCCAAATAACAATCCAAATTTTCCAAGTTCATCTTCAGATGATTATCCAAATACTCAAGAACTGATTTTACTGCTCATTGTCATCTCTAAGTAAAAGTGAAAGGGAAAGACAATTAAAAAATAACTGAATAAGGATTATGGTTTTTGCACAGCACTTGTTCATAATGCACTCTGTCTGTATGTTTCAAGTTTCATTAAAATCCTGTAGTTGTTAAGGTATTCACTGGAGAAGGGTGTGAACAGATGGAAGATTGGCAACTACAGTACACTCCACGCGGAACTACCACTTTCCTCGGTGACTCGGAGGCGATTTTAATTTATCGCGGATTTCCGCCGAGTACGCAACCTTTTTCCTCGCTAAATTTCGCCGAGTTGCACCGAGTTAATCGTTTTCTATGGAGGGTTTTATTGCCGGTAGCGCCGGTGATCGAATCGATTTATTGACCTTATCGCGGAACTCCGCGTGTTGTGCATCGCTACTACAGAACATTGCTTCTGTTAAAACAGTATTTAATAATAAGATAATTAATTTTTAAGTAAGTACAGTAAGTTTCTTTTTCAAAACAATTATCGAAAATTTCCATATCAATTTTCATCAGCATTGTCTAACAACTGTTGTTTTTCACATTATGTAATTGAAAGATATACCATAGCGTGCGTTTGTGTTTGTTATTGTCATCTTTCTCTTACTATATTAAGAACTTAAATTAGATTGGAGTAATGAAGGTGTTGAGAACTTTGTAAGTCTGAATATTTTTCGGTCTTTTTTCCTAATTTGCATTTTACCTGACTTATTAATTTATCCGTACTTATCAATGGTTCTAAACTTATTTATAACACATATAAGTGTAAATCCTTCATCAAGTTAATTAAAATCCCATTTTATACTTTTATACATGCATTGAAATGAATAACACATTCTATCGGCTTTAGATCAAACAGTCACTCTGTGTGACGTCACATAACTCACAGTTTTACCCACGAGGATCTCATGGAGAGCATGTATATTGTTATGCAGGATTAATGTGTCTGAGTGGTGTTTTGCATTTCCAACTTTAATTCATCACATTAATTAGTTACCTATATCATTGAATGTGTTGACTTTTATTGATGATTCAATAAGTATAACTGTGCTTCCTTCAGTCTATATGTGTGGTATAAGTTTTTAAAGTTTATTGGCAGATTGTTTTACAAAAATGTCATGTCTTTGTTTTCTTAATCCCTTGATTGCCCTTGTTGTTTATTTAATCCAACAATAAATATTTCACACTTTCTCTTTCTACATGCAATACATCCTTTAAGATGGGTATTTACTAATTAACTTGTCACAGTGGTGTATTATACGGTTAGGTAATCTAGCATGGATAAAAGATGAAAATCAATAATCTTCGTCTGTGAAACTTGGTAAGTGTGAAAGTTACGATTGATGTCCTTTGGGTGTCCGAAAATTAGGTACGCGAAATAAATTATTTTTATAAACAATTACGGGTGTAGCAAAAATTATCAAATAAATTAAACAAAATTAGATACAGTGGGAGATTCTTATCGGTTTTCCTCCGAGTTTCGCGGTGTTTTTACCTCCGAGTAACGCGGCGATTGTAATTATACGGTCCACTGATCAGCCTCGGTGGGTGTACGAGTAAAAACGCCGAGGAAAGAGGATTATGAACAATTGGATGTCGTGTCCGCGATGACCAAAATCCGCCGAGGAAAAAGGAAAGTGGTAGTTCCGCGTGGAGTGTACTGTATATGCTCTCTATTGGCAGAGTATAAAAATGTTGTATATTACCTATAATTCTGTTTGTACTTCCTCTGAGTTTCTAAACTATCAAACAAACTAGCACTGAAAGCAGGGTGGTGCAGAGGATGATAGCTTTAATATTTTATAAAATGTTTTAGTCAAGATATGTTTTGATTTAAACTGTAAGGCAAGCTTTAAAAATCTAAATGTACTTTCGAATTTTAGCAAAATGTTTTTTGGTGGAAATATGTGAACTGTCAAGCATTTTTAGCATAAAAAGCAGTCTTCAGAATAACACTTTTGAATGACAAGCCTGAACTCTTACAGAAGTGCTTGGCGAAAAAAAAAAAAAAAAGCCCTGCTTTATAAAATCTAAATTTTGAACACGCCCAAAAAGCATTTTTCCAGCGCAAAGGCTTGCGGGCTTGTGCTTACAATGACCACTGACAAAGTCATGTATTTTCTAATTGAAATTCTTTAAAAATGGGCAAGCTTGTTTACAGTTTATCGGTATACCAATTTCTTCAGCTGTGTAGCAGGAATACTGGGAGTGCTTTAGTATTGAAGTTTCTGATTATAATAGGTTAATAAATAACAAGAGATGTTTGTCAAACATTATGCCCCCTGAGCGCCAAGTTGCCAGAAATATTTGGACAATTGAATGAAATATGCATGGACTGAAATGACAGCTGATTTGTCATTGGATGCATATGAGGCAGGTCATCTACTTATGATAACTTAAGAAGGCAAATAAATGCCCAACTAAAATAGTAACATAAAAGAAAATCATTTCTATACAAACATTTATACATCAATCCCAATCATCTGTGCATGCATTAAAAAAATATGGACAATCAGAAAACCTTTTTTCAGCTTACAGTCACACTGACCTTGACCTTTGACCCACTGACCTCAAAATCAATAGGGTTCATCTGCTGGTCATGACCAATAAGCCTACCTAGTATGAGGTCCCTGGGTCAAAGCGTTCTCAAGTTATTGATCGGAAACCGTTTTTCATGTAAAGGTCACACTGACCTTGACCTTTGACCCACTGACCTCAAAATCAATAGGGTTCATCTGCTGGTCATGACCAATACACCTACCAAGTATGAGGTCCCTGGGTCAAAGCGTTCTCAAGTTATTGATCGGAAACCGTTTTTCATGTAAAGGTCACACTGACCTTGACCTTTGACCCACTGACCTCAAAATCAATAGGGTTCATCTGCTGGTCATGACCAATAAGCCTACCTAGTATGAGGTCCCTGGGTCAAAGCGTTCTCAAGTTATTGATCGGAAACCGTTTTTCATGTTAAGGTCACACTGACCTTGACCTTTGACCTCAAAATCAATAGGGTTCATCTGCTGGTCATGACCAATACACCTACCAAGTATGAGGTTCCTGGGTCAAAGCGTTCTCAAGTTATTGATCGGAAACCGTTTTTCATGTAAAGGTCACACTGACCTTGACCTTTGACCCACTGACCTCAAAATCAATAGGGTTCATCTGCTGGTCATGACCAATAAGCCTACCTAGTATGAGGTCCCTGGGTCAAAGCGTTCTCAAGTTATTGATCGGAAACCGTTTTTCATGTTAAGGTCACACTGACCTTGACCTTTGACCCACTGACCTCAAAATCAATAGGGTTCATCTGCTGGTCATGACCAATACACCTACCAAGTATGAGGTTCCTGGGTCAAAGCGTTCTCAAGTTATTGATCGGAAACCGTTTTTCATGTAAAGGTCACACTGACCTTGACCTTTGACCCACTGACCTCAAAATCAATAGGGTTCATCTGCTGGTGATGACCAATACACATACCAAGTATGAGGTCCCTCGGTCAAAGCGTTCTCAAGTTATTGATCGGAAACCATTTGGTATTCCTACCGACCGACCGACCGACCGACCGACAGACAGACAGACCGACCGACCGACATGTGCAAAACAATATACCCCACTTTTTTCAAAAGGGGGCATAAAAATACCTGCAATGAAGATTTTGATGCAAGTTGTTTAAGAGTTACAGGATTAGTAGGCGATAATTCCATGCCAGGCAGAATGTCATATAGCTAGTGTATAAAAAACATTATAAATTATATATTGTAATAAATGTTTTAGGAGTCCACATGCATAAAATATTTAATAACATACGAAATAAGCTTAGAGTTTCTAAAATTAACATTGTCTTTAAAAGAAAACCAAAATTTATGCAGGATTCAAAATGAAAGAGTTTCCATACTCAAGGGGGAAGGGGGGTTAAATTCTCATCATCATTTTTCAAATTTATGTTGAATAAACTAAAACAGTTACTTCCTCTAAATTTAACACACCTTCTTGTGTACTATTGATTGTAGTTTTGGACAGTAATTTGGACTGGTCATTTTACCTCAGTATGCCTGCATCTCTGCATGGGAGGCCTGACAAACCCAACACTGCCCAGTCGCCCACCCCTGGAGCCAGCTGCCGCCCGCCCTCGACCTCGCATCATCCCACGCACACCAACAGCTGTACGCCCAACACCCCTTTAAATGGTAAAACACAACACCTTTCGAAACACCAAAGAGCATGATAACAAGTTATTGTTCATACAAAGCTTGGTTTGTTTTGATTTTCTTTTTGCAAATTATAAAGGCTCACATGTACATCAGCCTTTGCCTGCTAAATATACACATTTAAGGCAGCCATTTCATAAACATACATGTAGAATCTATATACCTGTAACATCAAAAGCTGTCACTTTGAGCACAGAATGTAATGATATATATTGAAAATAATTCTGATAATGGTAAAACAGATTCTAAATCCTAACTAAAATTGACTATATTCCACTTTTAGAAGTCAAATGCTGATAAAAAACAATAATACAATGTCATGAATGTACAAAACTTGTCTATAAAACTTATTCCTTGACCAACCTTGGAAACATTGGCTGTTGAGAGGATAACATTGCACTGAAAGGGGAGGAGCCTGCAAGTCCGCCATCATTGAATGACATGCCATAGCCAAATGCCTGAAATACATGTATCAAATCATTTTCACACCAATGTGTTCATGGAATAAAACGCAAGTTCAATTCATCAATAACAAAGGTATACTGTGTTGTGCCACTACTGGCATAACTGGTTACAATAGTGCCATTGTGAATGATATTAAAATTGTGTTCAAAGACAGCAGTCATTGTACTTAAGATATTCTTGGTCAAGTCTACACATATAATATTATGTTCATATAATAAGATTATAAACCAGAAGCTTAAATATGTAAATGTATTACAAAACCCAGGTTTTTTATGAGCCCAAGCTCGATTCAAAGTTGTGGGCAAATTTCTATAATACGGTTTACCAAACATTTGTTGAATCATATCTTAAAATAATAATAATAATAATAATAATAATAATAATAATAATAAGTTAATAAAAGAATGAGAACTATCAACAGTTTTTTTTATTTCTGATGGTTAGTAAAACATTGCATGCTTAAAAACATTCTGTTATTACAAAATGGATTATTCAAGACTGCATGCTCTGACTATGTACATTGTTCATTTTGTACGAGCTTTGGAAGTTGCATACATATGTATGTGTAGTAAAAGTTTCAGTTGAGTTTAGCTCAATTGCAAAATATCATTTTAATTTCATTTATGAACTTTTAAACCAGCAAAACTAGTCACAGAAAAAATAAAGGAAATCTTTTTAAAAGGAGTAAAAAAACTAGATGCCAAATAATGACATGTCGAGCTCGTTGAAAAAGCATTTGACAAAGACATAATGCTTTTCCATGCAATTGCAACACAGAAAAACATGGTGATGAACAATATAATACCTGCGAAACTAAGCCTCAGTATGATGAACCTCCATAGAAAGTTCTTTAAAAATCCTATAATGCAGGGTAAAGATAAAGCCCGGAAAAGGCTCAGTCTAGCCCGGTCCTATCAACACTACTCATTTTGACATTTAAGCTCTAAGTATGATCTTTAGCTTTGAGGTACAGACCAAGGCCTTTTGCATGACACGCCGTCTCATCATGGAGAACCTTCATGGCAAGTTTTTTGAGTATCCTATAATGCATGGTCAAGATACACTTTGGACAAGGACCTCTTACCTTGATCATTGAGGTGCAGACCTGGGTCTTGTGCGCTACACTCAGCCTCAACATGGTGAACATTCATGGCAAGTTTTTGGAAAATCCTATAATGCATGGTCAATATAGAGCACGGACAAGGATCATTCCAACATGGGCACAGTACAGCCCAGAGAAGGAATATTTCAACCCTCTACCTCTAACCTTGATCTTTGAGGTGCAGACCTGGACCTTGTGTGCGAAATGCTGTCTCTTCATCGTCCTGTATGGCAAGCTTTTTAAAAAAAAATCCTATAATGCATGGTCAAGATACGGGCTTGACAAAAATTTAGTTGGGGCATTTTCACTGAGTCAATAGAGCCACTACAAACACATACCAAGCATGGCCAATTTAATTTTGGTCTCTAAATCATCAGTCTCATGTGCTCAACAAAATATGTTATGTCAAATCCTAATTGCAGAGCTTGCATAATTATACAGGGCTTTCATTAAAAATTTCTGAGCCTATAATTTTGGATTTTTTTCTCTCAAATATAGAAGTTAAGTTTCTTGATTGCAAATATATCTATAATATATGTATGACAATTTTAATAAAAAATAAAAATTGTAAATGATAATCACAGAAGTAAACAATAATATGCATACATTGTCATTCTTATTCAGAATAAAATGGATATATGTGGCTTTTAAAGTAATGTTAACGGTTGAATATAAGCTTTGATATTTTAAACTTCCAAGCCACCACATTATGAAGTTTCTTCCGAAGTCTATTTAGTCCACAGACTCAATTTTGGAAGTTTTAACCCATTTTAAGGGAAATATACTTCCACACTTTTCATAATGGAAGCCCTGACAATATAAAGTATGAACCATCACTGCAAGCAGGCTCAAGACTGTAACCTAAACCAGCATTTCTGTTTTGTCCTGGTTAGTTAGTTGGTTAGTCATGATCACTTGGTACCCATGAAAAAAGATGGTCCATAAATTGTTGCAACTTTTACAATTGCAGTCATCGAACTCGAAATTGAAGAAACAATTATTACCTCATTAGACATTAAAATTTACAATAGACATCCTTCAATTTTCATAAGTACTTGGCTTGTGTGCTTGTGCTAATTTCAAAAACTGCCATATAAAACAAAACAGAATGAACACAAAAATCATAAAACACAAACATGCAACATGACTTGCATTCTGACCTCATTTAAGTCATTTATCTGATGATCTTCATTCTCTTGCTGCTAAAATAAAAGCATTTAAATCATTTAGAAAGCAATAAAACTTTTTAAACCTTTTTTCATTTTTGTTCAACAGATCTGGTTAATTAACAAACTTGTATAGATTATGTATGAATTAAAGGGACTTGGCCAAGGCTTCTAAAAGTTTGAAATATCAATCGGTGCGGGCCCCTCCACCCTGCCACACATTTTCGGGATGTTTATTCTGTCAATAATTTTTCGTGATGTGGCAATTTATAAGCAAAGCTTTAAAGGGACTGTACACCAGATTGGCACCGTTTTTTTCTGTAACGAATCTCAGGACAATTATTTAATAGAATGTGTTACACTTCGATATCATAATTGTAAAAAGGACCAAAATGTAAAAAAAAAATGTGTCGGAGACCGGGTTCGAACCCGTGTCGCCAAAATTGCAGTACAGCGTCATATACACTGAGCTACGACGGCTTACTCTAATCTGGTGACATAATTAAGCGATTCACCTAACTCGGTAATATCACGTGATAACACAGACTAGCCAATCACGCATAAGGAATGAATTTTACTCGGTTGACATACCCAGTAATCTTTTTTAACCCATTTCATTCGGGATACACCTTTTGGTGTAGTTACCCTTTACATGCGGGATACACCAAAAGGTGTAGTTTTTGACGTACTGAACTTTCACTTTATTTACTTTCGTTTTGACTGTATTGTTTCCGGTTTATACGTTTTCCGGAATGACCGGATGTTATGCGCAGATAGATGCGCAGAAAATTTTAATGAAGAAATAATTTTAAAACTCAAAAATCGAGTTAAATTTAAGCTTTTTATTGCGATTTTGATGCAAATTTTGGTTGAAATGGATAGGACTCTCGACCACAGTGACGATAGTGATATTGGGATGGTTATAATGACGAAGTTTATGTGAATTTGTTTGATACAAACAGAAGACATATTAAAACATCGATAGAAATCACAAACTATGACATTTGCATTATTTGGTGGAGTTTTTATGACGATCTTGAGGAGTTCTAGAATGATTGAATGACGAAGAGGATCACCCCAAGGTTTCCAAGTGGGAATACAAAGAATGGTGGTCCTAAAGAACAATATGACCCAAGAAAGCCAGGATATTGCATTACTGTCATTTATCAATAAAACTGTTATGGGGGCAAGACTTCTGGACCTTACTGGTCGAGGATTCAAACTGCTATTCCAACCAACATCGCGATGAACATCCACCCGCCCGATTTGCTCCGAAGTGGACATGGGATGATATAAACTGTTATAACTTTTTATAGATTTGAAATATATGCATAATTCTTTCTGCATTTTAAAGACAGATTAATTTAGAAACTTTCATACATTGGATTATGTGACATTTGAAAAATATTATGTGTGCTTTTTTTGCTTTCAATTTGTGCATATTTATTTTTTGGTGTTTTTTTTTTTCATCATCACCTGGTTAACTTGCAAAAAATAATTTATTTAAAATCATTTGCTAATAAAACTTACATAAACTTGTGCATATTTTTATTTCCTTTCCAAATATGTAATCTTTATTGGGTCTTGTACCAATAATAAAGAAGTTATTAGTGTTTATACAACACAATGGTCATAAAAAGGCAGATGGCTTATCAGTTATTGGAAAATGCCCAGATATTCAAGGTATCATATCTAACTGGGTCTCAGAATGAAATGGGTTAATTGAAAAATACGAAATAACTGCTAAACTTAAATAAATTGTAAACTATGTGGTACTTCAGTTAGTAAGTTCCAATGCATTGTACACATTAATACCAAGTTTTATATTAATGACAGTTTTCGACAATTTTCTTTTTTTCTTGCAAATTGATCATCTGGTGCACAGTTGCTTTAAAGCAAACATAGCCAATTTTGATTGTAATTCATACAAAACTTATTTTAAATGAGATTCTTATCCATTTTCTGCGGTGTTTTTAACAAGGAACACTGCGATTGTAATTAATTGCAGCCGACTGATACCCGGCAGAAAGCATTCAGATGACAAAAAGTGTAACAGTATTGTGATTTATTTGATAAATGCTTCTACCGTTGATCAACGTTCAACTGATTATCTTCGGTTTATGTTTTTACAGTTACTAATCACATGACTGAATTAATATACACACTAAAAACTAAAAAACCATTATGGGCTATTTCAAAATGGGTAAACTCAGCCAAGACAGCGACAAAATATTCATTTAATCATGTGAATGATGTGATGTAATGATATATTTTCAGCCTCAATATACTTGCTCATGTTGATAATACTAGGCATGTATTGTGGAAATATTGTCAGGGATGTGATTGACCTCGCAGCTGGGGGGCTGAGACTATTTCGGCCATGGGTTCTAGGGGCGCTCTTGGGGGTCAAAAGCACACTGCCGTAGAAGAATAACTGGCTTTTTAGTTCTAAGCTCTTTTGAGGGTTCTTCTGACTTTAAATTTGAAGCACTGGTATATCAACTCTAACAACCAAAAGCACACTAGTAACTTTTTAAATCAGCTATAAAAAAATGATTTGATTTTTATTTTTTTTTATTATTTTTTTTTTTTTTTTGGGGGGGGGGGGGTCCCTGGGGCCATTAGATCACATCCCTGAATGTATTGGCCAATTTGGTGTATAGCCTAGAGAGTGCATAAATAGGACCATAAAAAGGTTATCATTTGAAATGATGCCTGCTTCTCAAAGAGACAAAAAGTCAAAAGGAAAGCACAAATTGATAAAAAAAATTACAAGAAACTTAGCAATGGGATGAAACCAGATTTTCAATAATTGAATGAAGAACTAAAGCCTTTGTTGTGAGATTTAGTTCAACTTGACCCTAGGGGCCCTAAATACTATCCCATGAAAGGTCTCCATAAACTTGACCTATATACCAAGTTTCAGTTTGGTTGCCATATGTCAACCCTAACTAGTTATTCAGTACCAACCATTTCTCTATTCTTAGAAATAGTGACCCTTGACCTTTACCCTAGGGGCCCTTAACGCAATCCCACGAAAGGTTATCATAAGCTCTTCCTTAAAACCAAGATTGGTTGCAATATGTCAACCTAAACTTAAGTTATTCAGTTCCGACCATTTTATATTTAACAGTGATTTTGACCTTGACCCTAGGGGCACCAAACACAATCCCATAAGAGGTCTAAATAAACCCTTCTTATATATCAAGTTTGGTCACTATATGTCAAATCAAACTAAAATTATTCAGCACAAACAGGCTTTTAAATTTTAGCAACAAAGACCTTGACCCTAGGGGGCCCAAACGAAATATCATGAAAGGTACAGTTAATAAAATACTTTATGCTTTTTATCCTTATTCATAGTTTGAACTTCATAGTAAAGTTTCAGTTACATTAAATTGAATTTTAGTTATTAGTAGCTAAGAAATAGCCAAGACATGATAGGACCTATATTGCACTTTATAGAAATTTTTAAGGCCCAAAATGTGTGATAAATTATTCAATCCAATCATGCAGATAACATACATATCATGCTGTATCTTCTTATAAGTAAAGCTTCCCATTCAGTTGCCATGAATTCAGTGTTCTCAATATGAACTACAGTACACTCCACGCGGAACTACCACTTTCCTCGGTGACTCGGAGGCGATTTTAATTTATCGCGGATTTCCGCCGAGTACGCAACCTTTTTCCTCGCTAAATTTCGCCGAGTTGCACTGAGTTAATCGTTTTCTATGGAGGGTTTTATTGCCGGTAGCGCCGGTCATCTTATCGAATTATTGACCTAATCGCGAAACTCCGCGTGTTGTGCATAGCTACTACAGTACATTGCTCTGTTAAAACAGTATTAAATAATTAGATAATTAATTTTTCAAAGTACAGTAAGTTTCTTTTTAAAAACAATTATTGTAAATTTCCATATCAATTTACATCAGCATCGTCAAACAAATGTTGTTTTTCACATAATGTAATTAAAAGATATACCATAGCGTGCATTTGTTTTTGTTATTGTCATCTTTCTCTTACTATATTAAGGTGTTGAGAACTTAATTAGATTGGAGTAATGAAGGTGTTGAGAGCTTTGTAAGTGTGAATATTTTTCGGTCATTATTTCTTAATTTGCATTTTACCACTTATTAATTTATCCGTAGTTATCAATGGTTCTAAACTTATTTATTACGCATATAAGTGTAAATCCTTCATGAAGTTAATTAAAATCCCATTGAACACCATTGTATACATGCATTGAAATAAATAACACATTCTATCGACTTCAGATCAAACAGTCTCACTGTGTGACGTCACATAACTCACAGTTTACCCACGAGGATCTCATGGAGAGCATGTATATTGTTATGCAGGATTAATGTGTCTGAGTGGTGTTTTCGAATGTAACTTAAGTATTGCATTTCCAACTTTAAGTCATCACATTAATTAGTTACCTATATCATTGAATGTGTTGACTTTTATTGATGATTCAATAAGTATAACTGTACATAATTGCTTCTTACATTCTACAAGTGTGGTACAAGTTTTAAAGTTTATTGGCAGATCGTTTTACAAAAATGTCATGTCTTTGTTTTCTTAATCCCATGATTGCCCTTGTTGTTTATTTAATCCTCCAATAGATACTTCACACTTCCTCTTTCTACATGCAATACATCGTTTAGGATGGTTATTTACTAATTAACTTGTCAACAGTTGCGCATACGGTTAGGTAGATAGATAGATAGATAATTTTCGTCTGTGAAACTTGTTAAGTGTGAAAGTTACGATTGATGTCCTTTGGATGTCCAAAAATTAGGTACGCGAAATAAATTATTTTTATAAATAATTAAGGGTGTAGCAAAATAAATTAAACAAAAATAGATACAGTGGGAGATTAGTTTAAACTTTATTTAATTTTACAACGATTGTGAAACAAGCTATAACAACTTATATTAATCACTCGCGTTGGCACGATGTTGCGCGAGAGTGTGGTCTTGTGTTGTGGGGGAAACCGGAAAACCCACTTGTCCGGCTTGGTGACCACTAACCAAACTCACATGCGCCCAGGCCAGGAATCGAACCCGGGTCGCCTTGGTGAGAAGCGAGTGGGAGATTCTTATCGGTTTTCCTCCGAGTTTCGCTGTGTTTTTACCTCCGAGTAACGCGGCGATTGTAATTATACGGTCCACTGATAAGCCTCGGTGGGTGAACGAGTAAAAACGCTGAGGAAAGAGGATTATCATCAATTGGATGTCGTGTCCGCGATGACCAAAATCCGCCGAGGAAAACGGAAAGTGGTAGTTCCGCGTGGAGTGTACTGTAGCTACCAGCTAAGGAAAAGGACGGTTCATATGGCTTTTTTTGCAATTGTTTGAATGATATGATTTGACTTGCAAATGTGAACTGTTAACTATGCAACAAGTTTAACAAAGAAGGGAACATGAAGAAAAGAAAGATTGACAGGACTATTCATAATTATCAAAAAAATTAACATAAAATTTCTTTAAAAAAGTGTTCTAAAGTGCTATCAGAATGGCCCATAATGCAGGAAATGACGCACTCAGTTTCTAAATTTTCTGAGGGGGCATGCCCCTGAACCTCTCTAGCTGGCCAGTTCACATTCTATTTTAGACGGTTCACCCCTGTGAATTGTATGTGGTAGTTGCTGAGAAAATGCCCAGACACTAATGGACCTATATAACAATGCATAAAAAATAAAAAGGGCCATAACTGAAAAAATTAATGAACCTGAACGTGCTGATCATTAGCGCATCCTTTCATGTAAGTTGAGCGTCCCATAAAGTTTCTTTGAAATCAAGCCTTTATTTGCTGTGAAATAGCCGAGACATGAATGCTAAATCAAAACTATTATGACAAATCAACAAATTTGAATGTGCTGATAATATACGCATTTCCTCTTGTTAGTGAAACTTCCATAAAAGTATGAAGTTTCTTTGAATATAAGCTGTGAAATAGCCGAGACATGAATGCTAAATCAAAACTATTATGACAAATCAACAAATTTGAATGTGCTGATAATATACGCATTTCCTCTTGTTAATGAGACTTCCATAAAAGTATGAAGTTTCTTTGAATATAAGCTGGTGATTGTTGAGAAAAAGCTGGACATAGTGGAATTGATGGATGCACAGAATGATAGACACAGACTCACCCTCGATATTTCTGTGGGAGCATACAAATAAAATTATTTTCAATAGATTTAATGCAGACTAGATATTTGCATAAATCACAGTTTTAAGTCTCAAGTTGTACCTGTGCTGGAAATGCCAATTTCTGTCTGGCGTATCTCTGATATTCTGTCTTGTCAACTGGCTTTGCGAGAACAACTTCTATTCTAGAGTTGTCAAGCATGGCACCTGAAATAATGCATTATACAATGTAATATAGAAAGTTTATCAACAGTTAAACTAGAGATTGCTTTTTTGAAAAAGCGCATGTCTCCCCCATTGTGTGGTCGTAGGTGAGAAATAATCAATGATGGATCCCAAAATCAATAGGGGCCATCAACTAGTCATGACTAACTGGCATACCAAGTATGAAGTTCCTGGGTGTAAACGTTCTTGAGTTATTGAGCAGAAACCGGTTCTTCACCTCAAGGTCAGTGACCTTGACCTTTGACCAACTGATTGCAAAATCAACTAGACATCATGACCAACCTCACTTCAAAGTTTGGTGAACCTAGATCAAAGCATTCTCCTGATATTGCACGGAAATATTTTTTTACATTAGAGGTCACAGCGACGTTGACCTTTGACCTTGTGACCCCCCAAAATATAGGAGTTTTCTAAACCTCATGATCAACCTCCCTACCAAGTTTGGTGAACCTAGGTCAAACCGTTCTCAAGATATTGAGCGGAAATGTTTTTTACATTGGGGGTCGCCGCGACCTTGACCTTTGACCTAGTGACCCCAAAAACAATAGGGATCTTCTACACCTCATGACCAACCTCCCTACCAAGTTTGGTGAACCTAGGTCAAACCGTTCTCAAGATTTTGAGCAGAAATGTTTTTTATATTGGGGGTCGCCGCGACCTTGACCTTTGACCTAGTGACCCCAAAAACAATAGGGATCCTCTACAACTCACGACCAACCTCCCTACCAAGTTTGGTGAACCTAGGTCAAACCATTCTCAAGATATTGAGCGGAAATGTTTTTTACATTGGGGGTCGCCGCGACCTTGACCTTTGACCTAGTGACCCCAAAATCAATAGGGATCCTCTACACCTCACGACCAACCTCCCTACCAAGTTTGGTGAACCTAGGTCAAACCATTCTCAAGATATTGAGCGGAAATGTTTTTTACATTGGGGGTCGCCGCGACCTTGACCTTTGACCTAGTGACCCCAAAAACAATAAGGATCCTCTACACCTCACGACCAACCTCCCTACCAAGTTTGGTGAACCTAGGTCAAACCATTGTCAAGATATTGAGCGGAAATGTTTTTTACATTGGGGGTCGCCGCGACCTTGACCTTTGACCTAGTGACCCCAAAAACAATAGGGATCTTCTACACCTCATGACCAACCTCCCTACCAAGTTTGGTGAACCTAGGTCAAACCATTGTCAAGATATTGAGCGGAAATGTTTTTTACATTGGGGGTCGCCGCGACCTTGACCTTTGACCTAGTGACCCCAAAAACAATAGGGATCTTCTACACCTCATGACCAACCTCCCTACCAAGTTTGGTGATCCTAGGTCATGCGGTTTTCCAGTTATCGATCGGAAACGAAGTGTGACGTACGGACGGACTGACGGACTGACGGACTACCGGACTACCGGACTGACGGACAGGGCAAAAACAATATGTCTCCCCCAGAGAGGGGGAGACATAATTAAACAAATTAAATTTCTATATTTATATTGGTATTCCCTTTTGTCTTTCATTCCATACTGAAAAAAAGAGATAGCAGAGTTCCTAAAACTGAAGACTACAAATGGACTGTTCAGAATTTCACTATTTGTGGGTGCACTTCCATCCTGCCAATCAAACTAATTGCTAATGATTCATGTTACAGTTCATACATGCAGCTTGCAGAGTTACTCAAGTATTTTATACTGAGATAGACACTAGTAATGTCAGTAATTCATTGTCTTAACAATCTGGAATGACACAAGTAAGGAAACCAAATATACCATTCATCCCATTCAAGGCTTTCAAAGCCAAGTCCCTGTCACGGAAATGAATAAAAGCGTAGTCTTTACATTTCTTGACTCGTTCAATCACTCCTTCCTGTCCTGCTGCTTGTGTGAATGCTTTCATTAAAGTTTCTTCTGTAGTCGAGATCATCAGGTTGCGCACATACAGTATCTTTACCTGAAACAGTCAATACACGTTTTGCTTGTGAATGGATAGAGGACCAGAAAACTATTGAAAACAATAAATGAATGTAAGTAAAAATTCATCGTATATTTAGTCTTTTATTACGTTAATATTGCTCTTAATTTTGCTATGATATGTAAAAATCCCCTGCTGGCCACAATTTCTCGAAAGTTCTTAAGGCCCTTATAACAGGATAGAGCTAATCTCACAATTTTTTCCCCCTATAGTTAGTGTAATATTTTCCTTTTTTTAGAGATTTTAGACTTTAAATAGGAATGTTATGATACCGGTAATTGCAATAAAGAACTTTTCAATTATCAAAATCAAATTTAAGCATGCATTTTGGGCAAGTGTAATAAGTTTCCTTACTTAAGCCTGTTAAACTTAAGATGTTTTGAGAAATTCGTGCCTGGAATTTTTACCAAAATCCCGCTGAAAAATTCTCAGAAATATTGCATGGTATGGAACATAATTTTCATATTTTGCCAAAAACAAGTCCGAATCCAACACAATACCTTTACCTGGACTTTTTCTTTTTTGACATGTATGTGCTAAAATTTGAAAGATTTAAATTGGATCATTTTTCAGTGATTTTTCAGACTGATTGGTGCCAAAATACCCGCCCCATTCCCAATTAAAAAACATATTCAGTTTTTATCCCCAATGTAAAAATGAAATTCCCAATTGTATAGGTATTTATGTTTTATTTCTTTTCTATTTTTGAAAAAAACAAGAAACAACAGTTTGTATTCAATCATACCAAACTTCAGTATGCTTTAATAATTAAACTTCAAGACAACTTGACATCCCAAATAATTTGCTTAATACACGTAAATGTAGTTTAAAGAATACTGGAATGGCAGTGCTAAAAGAATCAGCACATTCACCACCTCCTTCTCATAAGCATGAATTTCTTTCTCATTTTTTTGCTTTCAATATGCGGTCAATAGAATCCAGTTTTTACATATGTTTATGTGATGATTTATATGACTCAAACTCTTAGAATATTTATAGAACTATTTGTATTCATACAAAATTCCCCTTTCTGGCAAAATCCTCCTTGATTAGGAAGGGCCTATTCCCCTATAAGTTGAAAGACAGCCCCAAAAGGCTTCAATAAATATAACATAATTGTTAGTAAATTATTGCCAGTCCTGGTCTTCAATTTTGATTAGACCTAGGCAGGGGTGTAGAAATTAATTTAAGTAGCAGGGAAGATCCCAAAAGTAGGCGGGTGAGGGGGGTGTCTGGGTATCCTCCCCCAGTTAGGGTCAAGGGGCCAATGCCCCTTGTGAGATGAATTTAAGCCTTTTTTAGCCAAAATTTCTAGTGTTCTAGTGCATGTTTATTTTGTAACAGGGAAACAGGGAAACTTAACATAAATGTACTTGAATATGATACTGAATCTGAGAACTACCCCACTGAATCTGAGTACTACCCCCTTCCCCCCCAGTGAGGGCTAACTAATAAACCAAATAACTGTCAAATTCAGATTCAGGATAATATTATAACATTCCAGACCATATGCCTTGCCATTTGCTAGCAATTCCCTCCTAATGGTATATGTAATTTCTTCTCTACCAATTATATACTTACAGCCACTGAATCTCTGTGATCCGCTAAAAATTAAGCATCTAACTTCATTTTCTGTGATTCTAGATATTTCACCTGCAGTTAACTTATTCCGTTTTAACAACCAAAAGAAAAATCTGGACACTTTGTGACATTTAAAGCATACAAAATATCACCAAAGGTACATGTAAAATTAATCAAAATAATGGATTATTTTTAGCAGTGACATCACCACAAGCTTGTTTCATTTTGTTTACATCTGGGTAACACGCGTATAATCAAAAGAATGTTGCGTAAATGGTAATAGGACTAACAGAAGGCCAGGCACACTCATGTTGCAAATTTACTACGCTTTTTTTGTGTCTGGATTTTTTTATATTTTTTTTTCACCCTCCATTGCTTCACAAATCATAAACTCTAAAACATCCCCTTGGTGGACGCAACTAATGAGGTCATGTATCGAGCTAATGTTATTGTCTTCGGAACACTGGGAAACCCAAACCTAGTACTTGAAAACATCCCAGGGGAGGATGCGACTAATGACGTCACGAATCGAGCTAATACTGTATAGTAGTCCGAAAGCGCGGAAACTAAAATAAACAATACCATCAATCAGGGTTTTGAACTGATGTAAACATAAAAACTTGACAAAAAATAACAGATTTTATTTTTGTTGATGCAGGGAAAATAGCGGGGTGAAAATGCTAAAGTAACCGGGTTATTTTACCGGCTTTCTGCCCATTTCTACACCCCTGCCTAGGCATGTTGAAATATTTTCAACATAATCTAACTTTTCCATGATTATTAAAGTATATATATTCTGCTTATCAATATCATCATTGATAAACATTGATTTGAACAAAATGAAAACTGGTCTGTATGCATGGTCAGGTAATAACCATTTTACGTTATCTTTTTATCTCTCTTCTGATTTCAAAATATGAACCTGTGATATCATAATGCCGAACAACAATTTAAATATTTGAAGTCATGAATTTGATCATCAAACAATTTCTGACATTATTAATTCTACAAATATTTGAGACTCTTCCGTCAACAACTCGAACAAGAATTAAACAAGGATTAAACAGAATAACACCAATAAAAGCAAATTTACATTCAAGTGTTATCACCCTCAATAAATTAGCATACTTTGATAATCACTTAAATTTACAACATGAATTGTGTTATATATTGTAACTTCATTCAGCTGATTGTTGAAATTCGTGTACATGATTCAGATAAGTTGTCTTGTCAATACTGTGATCAAACAATGTAAATAAGATAAGAGATGTGAATTTTATACTTTGAAAACTTTATCAGTTACATACCAGGTACCACCAAGTTATAAAACTCAGTGAAATTATTTAAAAAAAAACACTGTGTCTCTTTTAAAATTATACACAATAGTATAAGTTATTTTATAACAATATTACAATTGAAAACAATAATTTGAATATTAAGAAAAAAAAAAATTGACTGCAATAAATGCCACAAACATACTTTATTCATAACATCCTCATCTACATCCTGTTCTGGTTCTGCCCAGTCTACAGCAATTTGATGACCCCATAACTGAATTCTGCCAGGTATAAGCTTCCGTCTTGCCATTGCTGCAGCTCTGTGGCTTTCATACTCTACAAATGCAAACCCCCTGTTTTTGGTTTTGTCCATGGCTGATGGATACACAATAACATCTGTCACACCCTCCGTTACTTGTTTCATTTCTGCCATAATATCATCTTTGTGTTTATTTTTAGGAATTCCACCAACAAACAGTCTACAATTATCGACACTGGGGCAAACTCCAAGAAGACGCCCTTTCCTGATTTCATAATTGTTCATTATTCGAACTGCTTTCTGTGCATCATCTTTATTGCAATACATCACAAATGCATACCCTCTATTTGAACCACTAAAATCCATCATCAAACGCAATTCGTAGATCTTCCCCACTTTTTCAAAGGCTGGCACAAGCTCATCTTCAAAACAGTCTCTTGGAATCTTCCCTATAAATATTTCGCATCCTCTTCCTGGTGCAGGTCCGTTCCAACTCGGAGGAGGTCCACCGAACTTTCTTTGACCATTTTCCTGAATCATTGTGTAACCAGTTCTCTCCATTAGATTTAGAAGAGCTTGTTCATTTGCTGTCCCATTTATATCGTCATTTACATCCATTTTTGTTTCAAATTAAAATAAATTGTTCTCTTATCAAGTTCCTCCTATCTATCTAACTCACGATAGCAGACGGTATACACGCGTGTGTGTCAAAGGTTGGGCGCATGCGCAGTTCCGTTATTGAAGTTTGATTGGCTATCAATCGGCGGTGACTTCAAAGGCGGTGTGTTAGTGATGCTGTCTCCGCACGTGCATTTTTCCCACCGTTTTTGCACTTAAAGAAGAATGACTCTTGGTGTGTTCAGAAATACTGTTTTCGTCAGTATTTGGTCAAAACATAACTTTAATGGTAACGAATCAAATTCCTGTGGTGGCACTAAAATAATCCGTATATATAAATCACGACGATTGGTTTATTTTAAACAACTTTCAAGTGTACCAGCCCGTCCAGTAATATTTCTATCTCACTTTTTATTTGTTCGAATTTATTTTAAACATTTTTTTAAAGAGTGGAAAGGGGAACACTCGGGTGTTGAAGGCAAACTGCAAATTCTGTTTGCCTTCATGGGCCGTCCTGGGTTTATTTATTACATAGGTTATATCGGTTAATATAATATCCCTGTTTTGATTTAACAACTATAGTTTCTATATATTATGTCCTCAAATAATCACAAATAAACTGTAGTAAATATCAAGACAGTGATTTTTTTAGTGCAATTAACTGCCTTTTAAAGGCTGTTTTCCCTTGCGAAAAACTATCCATTTTCCCCAATATTTTATATGTTTTCCCAATTTGATAAATGCAGATTTCTTTCATGAATAAAAAAGCAATGAATTTCTTGAAATATCAACACAATTTTGACAAGACTTACTCTTTCACAGCATAATGTATGCATTCACAAGTTGAAACATGTATATTTTACATTATATTATTTATTTTTTTGCCTGATTTTTCCTGAAGTCGACTTTTTTCAAATTTGGTAGGCACAGGCATTAAACATTATTCCCCCAAAAATCACTGTAAGATATCCAAAATATGACTGTGTATTTAAACATTCAGCAATCGGTGATAATGATAATCACAAGCAATTCCAGGATTTTACTTTAGAGGGGCGAATTTTGGAGGCACAGCTCACACCTCCTTTCCTAGGACAACAAATATAGGCTCTTGATATGTTTAATATGGGGGGTTTGGAAGATCTCTTAAAAAAGTTAAACTAATTTAAGTTTAAAATGATGCACTCTGGTGTAATTAATGCAAAATTATTTACCACATTGACATTTAAAGCTCATTAGGACAACTTCAATCAACTTAGAGGGAGATGGGGTACATAAGTTTCAAAAATAAGCATCTGGATTAAGGGGGATGGGGGCGAGTGGCCCCCTTATATAGTCCCATGTCAATTTTATTACCGGTATGTCAATATCGGAAAGACAACAATAAAAAAATGCATCAATTCAGACTAAACTTTAGTGTTGAGAGTGAGATAATTGAAGAAAAATACAATCAATAAACTGATCAATGATTAATTATTAATTTCACTCATACATGTAAAAAAAAACCTCATATATATTATAACATTAACTTTATCTTTTTATTAATATATTAATATAATTATTGATAAATATATATACAAAACTGATTTTTTGGGGGAAATTAGTGATTAAAATTAAAAGTGCTGACGCACTGGGGAATTCACTGTGCTGCAAGGCCTGTATTCCATGGATACTCTTTACCCATCCATAGTCAGCATTTATGATAAATACATTCATTTTAAAATGAACAAGTAACGCCTCAATGCGACAAAACCAGGTTTATAATGATTGACAGAAGAACTTCAGCTTTCATTGTAAGATTCAGTTTCAACTGTTTTTCTATTTTCAGTAACTGTCCCCTTGACCTTGACCCCAGTGGACCCAAAAACAATCCAGTGAAAGGTCTCGATAAACTCATCCTAAATAGCAAGTTTAGTCAAGAAATGTCAATCCTAACTAAAGTTATTCAGGTTCAACCTTTTTTTTTTTATTTATTATAACAGTGACCTTGACCCCAGGGACTCAAAATGCAATCCCATGAAACGTCTCTATAAACTTTTCTTAAATACTTAGATCAGTCAAGATATGTCAACATTAACATTAAGTTGTTCAGTACTAACCATTTTTCTATTCTTAGTTACAGTGGCCTTATCCCTATGCAATCCCATAAAGGGTCTCCAAAAACTTCCTATATGTCACGGTACCGATACCAACACATGTGGTGAGGTGTGTAAGCGGTCTGGTAGCTCAGTCAGTAGAGCACTCACCCTGTGACATTTGGCGCCCAACAAGGCACCATGGTAGCACTGTTTGGCAGCATAGCACAGTCTCAGTGTTTATTATGTGTATTCCTTAGCACTGGTGTTCCTCAAATTTGAGGACGAATTTCCAGTTTGTGGGGAAGTATGTCACGGTACCGATACCTATACAGGTGGTGAGAGGGTGTGTAAGCTGTCCGGTAGCTCAGTCGGTAGAGCACTTGCCTTGATAGTGAGGGGTTCCGGGTTCGAGACTCAATCTGGCTGCACACTTTTCTCACCCTGTACATGTATATGAAGTTTGGTCAAGATATGTCTACCCTAACTAAAATTGTTTAGTTCCAACCGTTTTTCATTTTTAGTTTAAGTGAAATTGACCCTAAAGGCCCCAAATGCAATCCAATGAAAGGTCTCCATAATCTCTTCCTACATAAAAAGTTTGGTTAAGATATGTAAATCCTAACAAAAGTTATTCAGTTTCATGTGTCATTTGAATAACCAGGGTTCATTATGTGAAAACCTGGTTAGAAATGTATTCCTTGTGTCTGCAAAGAAATAAAGAAAACAAGAGCTGTCACAGTATGTGACAAATGCCCCCCAATGTGACATTGACCTATGAACAAGGTCAGTACATGAAAAGTTGATTTTGCCTTTACATGTCAAATACATATGGCAAGTATTTTAAATTGCCTCTGAACATAAAAAAACCCCACTCACATTTGACAACCTACACTCTTATGACCTTATATTCAGTATTCCATTGTGAATAAACACTAAGTGTATCTTTCACGTTAGAGGTAGGAACACGGGTCTTGCACACGACACGTTATCTTGGTATGTGGAACACATGTGGCAAGTTATTTTAAAATCTGTCCATACAACGGAAAGTTACAGCTCGGACACGACAACCTATGCTCTATGTCCTTATATGCAGCACTCCATTGTGAATAAACACTAAGTGTGACCTTGACCTTAGAGGTAGGAACACGGGTCTTGCACACGACACGTCGTCTTGGTATGTGGAACACATGTGGCAAGTCATTTTAAAATCTGTCCATACAAGGGAAAGTTACAGCCCGGACACGACAACCTATGCTCTATGTCCTTATATGCAGCACTCCATTGTGAATAAACACTAAGTGTGACCTTGACCTTAGAGGTAGGAACACGGGTCTTGCACGCAACACGTCGTCTTGGTATGTGGAACACATGTGGCAAGTTATCTTAAAATCTGTCCATACAAGGGAAAGTTACAGCCCGGACACGACAACCTATACTCTATGTCCTTATATGCAGCACTCCATTGTGAATAAACATTTAGTGCAAACTTGACATTAGAGGTAGGAACACGGGTCTTGCACGCGACACGTCATCTTGGTATGTGGAACACATGTGGCAAGTTATTTTAAAATCTGTCTATACAAGGAGAAGTTACAGCATGGACACGACAACCTATGCTATATGTCCTTATATGCAGCACTCCATTGTGAATAAACACTAAGTGTGACCTTGACCTTAGAGGTAGGAACACGGGTCTTGCACGCGACACGTCGTCTTGGTATGTGGAACACATGTGGAAAGTTATCTTAAAATCTGTCTATACAAGGGAAAGTTACAGCCGGGACATGACAACCTATGCTCTATGTCCTTATATGCAGCACTCCATTGTGAATAAACACTAAGTGTGACCTTGACCTTAGAGGTAGGAACATGGGTCTTGCACGCGACACGTCGTCTTGGTATGTGGAACACATGTGGCAAGTTATTTTAAAATCTGTCCATACAAGGGAAAGTTACAGCCCGGACACAAGTTATTGAGCCGACACAGGGACGGACGGTGCGATTTTAATATGCCCACCTTCGGGGGCATAATAATTTCAATGTCATAAGATCTTATTTCAAAAGTCACATTTTTTTCCCAATATTTCAATTATAAATGTTTGATGTGCAATATAAATTGGCTTTATTGAAAGTGTTACTAAATATAGTAACAATTTTTTGCTGAAATCTCGCAGTATTGACTCGATTTCTTTGCCATAATACGAAGTGTGCCTATAATGCATAATCGGCTCACCTGCAAGTGAGCTACAAGCTGCATCAGCTGTAAAATGCACACTTGTACCAGTGACAGCCATGTCTCACAAGGCAAAACACCATTAGTCAGGCTAATGTACTTTTCAAATACATGCGGCACAAAATTGAATATTTCGGCTATATTTTAACTAAGGGCCAAAACTCTCTAAATACTGGGTGCAGCCCAACACAAAGAAAAAACAAGGTGCACGTCTTCAAAATGCTGCAGAACATTCCTGTCAAGTTTCATCACTGTGGCCAATACTTGCGACACAATATTGAATACTCTATAGGCTATTTTTGAAACTAAGTCAACAGTCATACCTCTGCACTAACGGTGCAGCCACACATGGAACCTAGGTGCACTACTTTACACTCCCATAGTCATCACTCTGGCTATCAACATTATACTGGATACACACACATTTTTGTTTAGTTTCATGAAAATCTCATAAAACACCAGTCCTGTTTTTTTTAAACACACAAGCAGCTTACAAAGAACAAGAAAACACTTTATAGACTGAATATAATCCATTTTATTTTTTCTATTGATCCCAGGCAATTAAAATATAGCTACAGATACATGTGAAAGTGAAATCCACAAGGTCCTACAAGGGCAGACAGGGTCCACCGTTGTTTACATGGCTCTCTCCAGCATGCTGGCAATAATTAAATTATTAATTATAACTAAAAATTTATTTTTTTTAATTTTGAATTAGTTGATTTTTATCAGAAAGGTGTACAATAATTTTGAATAATTAGATACATTTTCAACTCCAGGCTACTGACTGCAGACTGAACCACATTTACTATGTTTCAAGGCTGTACAAGGATCACATTGAGCGGACATGTACATGTGGTATGGACCAGCAGGTGGAAGGAGCATGTGTGTTAGGAATGAGGTATTGCACACATCAAGATAAACACAAGACTGTCTGTGAAAGCCAAGTACAGAACATTTCAATGTATCGTTTCTCAATATTACAGCCTACTGTATCAATATACAAGCCATTTCTTATCAATTACAATATACAATGCTAATTTTAATGCCAGAACATATTCCAATTTATTAGAATTTTCCTACAATAAGTAAAATCAAATTAATGTATTTTATTAATTGTATTCATTATAAAAAAATAAACACTGAAAATCAAATAGCTTTTTCACCAACAATAATGAACCCTAAGTCATACTGTTTTATCAAAAATGTTTTATCCTTAATAAATGTACCTGGTAAAAATATTCAACCTCCATTTTAACAAGTCACATTTCTATATCAGTTAACACTACATTTTTCGATGCTTCCACAGTCAGCTGTGTTACAAACAATCCTTTGAAACAGCCAATCAAAGATACTGGATAAAGAAAAGCTAACAGTACCAAAAACATATGGAATACAACAACTGTTTAAATAAAGATTAAATACTTTAGCTCATGATTCAAAAGCTATGTAACAATGATAACTAAGTGCCGAGGAAATTATAGAAACAATAATAGAATATAAGCATTAGGTACCATAGTGTCAAAAATTCATTTGATATAATATATATGAAAAAAATAAAATTGAATAAAACCTCCCATAATTAATGTTGTTTTTTTCTAATTTAAATCTAAAAAGTGATAAAGCTATTTTTTTGTTATATGTTAATAATTTAAATGGAATGTTAAATAACAGCAAAAATGGAGATAAAATGTTTATCTTGGAAAGAAAAATAGGTCATACATATGACGAAGTTATGCAAACTACCCATTTCAAAGCAGATTTTGCAAAATGTTTGCTAAATAAAATTAATCCGTAATTGGTAAAATAGAAAAACATAAAGCGCCTATACATAACTATTTTCTATAAAGAAACTGTTCAATTATCATTTCCTTGTTTTCATTTTGACTAATTCTATCAACTTCCTTAAACTAAAAAATCGCTTTCTGTTTCACTTCCTAAAAGAGATGTACATGTATAACATATTTGTGTTGATAAAATATTTGTTTATCTAGCATAGTGAACAGTGCTAGTGTCTCATAAAATCACAATAAAACACTTAGAATTATATTAAGTAAAGCATACAACAGGAACCTTTTCTTATCATGTTTATTATTTTGTTTCTATTCTAATGACAGCTTGAGATCAAAGAATTTGACGTTACAAGTTACAATGATAAATGAGGCAATGTAAATTTCTGCAGTGCCAAACAAAATACTATTAATTTTAAGACTGAAGCTCATTTGTGAGGTATTTTAAAAAAAAGAATATTTTCAGGAGGTCTCATGCACTTATCCAACTAAGCTGTATTTTTTTGTTTATATTACGATATCTGCATAACTATTCACAACAATTTCAAAACACAATGTACAGCACATAACATGCCTTTAATCAACAATGCCTAGCAATGCTTATTGCCCTACAGAGAGACGCTTTATATTTGAAGATGATTTCAACTACACTGTACACTATAATTATATTGCAAAAGAAATACTGCTTGAACAGCGACAAAAGCACTTCACTACCTATATGAGTCACTGCTGGTACCACCAAACATCCGCAAGCAAACCTCCTTCATTGGAGTATTGACAAGCCTACATGATACCCATCGATCCAAAATATACCAACAAAGGCAGAAATTAAAGTTATCAATTCAAAAAAATGAACTATCACTTTCTTATGAAGTGATTGGTTAAATCAATGAAATAATGGAGACAGATAGAGAACACCATAAATTGCTTTTACAGTCTTTATAGTTTTCAAAAATATGTCAATACAAAAAGTAAACTCATGATATGTAAATTATTTTTATTTTGGCATTTTTTTCTCTCCAAAGTTCAAATAAAGCTGTTAAATATCTAATGTTTCCCAATACAGGACTCTAAAATTAACTAACAAGTTTTAATTAACAAGTTTTCACTGAATTCCTATTGCTGCATATGTAGGTATCTTTTTATGGGACTATTGAAGCGTTAAGTCTTACCATTTAACAAGGTATCAAGGCTACTTACAGATATTTGATAATGCACAGCATCACATGTTATATTGTCTGTTAGCACCAACTACATGTGACAACGAAATCCATGAAATTAGAAGGATTGTACAATAGTCTGGGGCGATCCTAATGGTAAATTTACAATATGTTCAAATTTTCTACCGATGATATGTGACACAGTAAATGAAGGCTGATTCCTATGAAAACAATCACCTGGTCAATGAAAATGACTTCTGTAAGACTAAATCTAAATAAGTTCAGCATAATAAAACTATTCATTAAGATGCAATTAAGATAACAGGGTAAAATATCCATTTCAAATTTTAAAATATTTGCTTCGTTTATGTGAGCAATGGTTTGATGCATAATGATATATCTACAATAGATGTGAACAACAATGACTGGGATGATTTAGGCACATTGATAACAATCATGGAGTGATGTAAGTGCAGCAATGGAGGTTTCCAAAACAAGGTCTACGAAGAAGTTTCAAAGTGAATTGGCAATCAACATAAGTTGCCTTTGGTCTACAAAGAAGGAGAAATATGTTGCCATCTACAATGTTATAAAGATGGTTACTTTTAAGTAAGCAGGCCTTTTTTTGTTTTGTCCAATACATATAGAAACCACAAGTTGTAGTTGTTCTTCCTATGTTACAATTGATGTTGTCAAAATAAAAATGGGATGGATAAGAGCTTAACTATCTTTGGATTGTACAAACCTCCATTGCACTAAAGATGATGATGCCGATGATAATGAACTACATGAATATAGATAACTCTACCATAATATGTAATTATGATGCTTAAATAATTTGATGTGTGCAGACTGTGATTACAATGCATTAAAATGCTTAAATGGTGGGTGTTTGGTAAAAATACTTACTATATGAGACACAATATACTGTTACACATGCTAATACCAACAAGAATGCTTATATCTATGACTATTAATAATTATAAGTGTTAATTAGCTTCCACACAAGTAAATGGCACAAAATACACACAATCTTCCGAATAAAATACCATACTAAATCAACACCAACTAAACCTATTTAAAACTGACACAACAACTATCACATGGGTGACATACATAAACATTACATGTGAAAAGAAACTGCAAACTATTTACATATAAAATGCCTGGAATTTGAAAAAAGGGAACTAAGTAAGACCAATAATAAAACCAAACTTCTAGATTAAAAAGCATGCAAATATGCACTAAAATGGATTTGATAAAAATCAAGTTACACACCCAACCCCAAACTTGATAAAAGAATTCAAACAAACATGAAAAATGTTCAATTTAAGGAATAACTATAAATATTATGTAAAACTGATTAACAACAAGTGTGAGAATAAACTACATTAAATGCAAAATGTGTTAGTAATAATCTCAATCAGCTATATTCTAGACCTAGTACACTATATACACTCATTCCACTACACAGCACAAATGAAATGATAACAAAGGCGGGACTATTTAAGCTATAATATGCAGCGAGACATCTATACTGACATAATTCACAGTCTGTTTGTGACAAAAAACTTAGTAACTCATAATAGAACGACTGAAACTTCCTTGCCTACTATTACTACATAAAAGGATTACACATAACTTTTGACATGATTAGTTGTAGAAACAGTAAATTTGTGAGGTAAAATGCAAAGACAACCTTTTCATTGGGGGACAATGATTTTTACAGGCTAACATAATATGTTCATGCATGATTTTATATCAACCTACATCTACATGCAAAACAAAATCTTATTATCGTCAAAACAAGATGAAAATGATGTTTGTACAGACTTCAAGTAGAATACACCTAATACACAAAATGAAACTAAATATTTAAGCAATTAAGTATAAACTAATCCTGTCCCAAATTGACTACAAACACTAGAACATGTGAAGAATGAAGACATAATCTAGAATAAATAGTTAGCTAATAGCACCAAGACTGCACTAACAGAAAAACATTTGAACTGTTTCAAGCTAAGCATCTACAGTTTGGCATTTGAGAATGTCTTCCATTTACAAGAGTATATTTGTGACTGACCAGTTGTTTAATGCCGAAAAAATTGCTTAAAAATGTTGCACAATCTACAAACATCTGTGAAACTGATGCCAAGATATTAACCAAAAAAATATTCCTTTAATTTTCTGGTAGAGTACTCTAGCAAGCGCTCAGGCCATCATATCAGACATGAAAAGATCCAACACACAAATACAGTCAAATACACTTGATAGTCTGCTAGTGTTACAAGTTAAGGTCTCCTAAACAAACATGACTGTTCTTCTTTACGCTACATGTACATAAATAATAATAGCTATATCTTATGGAGTGAATGACTACAAACCTAATTATGTTCTTCCTAAAGAACAAAGTCTATTCACTTATACTGAATCATAAACTATAAAGACTATGTTTAAAAGAAATGCATGGTATAATGGTCTTTACAATGACAATGAAAAACAAAGATGAGTATAACTAGCTACAACTGCTTAACAATGAGATACTATTCTTATTATTAACAACAAACTGTACAATACTGAGAAAAGCCGGGCACTGTAGTGCCGAGAATAAATACATGGCAAAATGAACACACCAGGAATTATTTCTAACATACAAGAATACACCACTACAAATCTGCTGCCCAGTAGGATAATGTACAATATAATTTGCAATTTAACTAGACAATCAACTATCAACAGCTTGAAACAATAGTTCGTTAAAATTTTTTGTCCAGTCTCGAAATGTCAATGCCTTATTTGATATTGCTATGGATTCATTTAGAAAGAGCATTTTCATTAAAATTCATCATGTTATTGTCGTTTTTGAAAACAAATTTGTTGATAAACAGCATATTTCCATGATGCAAATAACAACAAGTAGGGGATTGCCTATTACTCTGACAAAAGACACATTTACTATGTGCATATGGTCATACCCGTATCATTCATAATCAAGATGATTATGGTCTCATCAAAACTGAACAAACATACTGTCACCAAAGCTTATCCTGCAAATACCAGTCATTTGAATCTGGTATAACATTAACAAATTACCAAAGGGTGTAAAATATAGCAGCAATTTCATTCATTCATTCCAAGTTAAACCATTTCTAAATGGGTAGGGGATGTTAGCAAATGACGACATGTAATACATACACCTACATTTAATAACTCGGGCAAAAAAGCAAACTGAGACAGGTTATGCACTGATTCCATGTTAAAACAACTGTTTATTATAACCTAGTACCAAAATACATCACCCCGACACTCCCTGAATAGATGGGGGATGTTAATATAATATATTTCTAGAAAGCACTTTTTAAGTGCACCAAACCATTTAATTACATTTAAATCAAGTAATTACAAACCAACAACAATCATGAAAGACATCAATATGAATACTTCAACTACCAAAACGTACACACACAGGTCAGACATAACACAAGGAATCTACATGTGCTAAGATTGTATCAAAATGATGAAGAGAAATGCATTCTCTAGGCGAATTACGAATGTGGCAGATTGGTGTAGACGAGAAGAGAGATGTTGGCTGAGCCACCGGTTTGGAGCTCTGCTGTGTGACAGTGGCCTCTGTTTGAACAAGACCGGTATAGGCACAGATCAGTGGTTACAAAATAAAGACGGAAACGTTTTAAATAATTTCTATCATAGATAAGTGAAAACTTCAAAATTATACAGCCAAATATTGTAATTTAGGTAAAATGAAAGTGCCAAGCCAAAAACAGGTGAGATGATCATTTCGTAACCAAAGAAGACATACCTTGCAGAGTAAGTCTTGTTCAAATCCTTTTCAAAATGTGCCCAAAATAGAAATCTACTGTTTTCTACATAAATATACTGAATGTGGCCAACATAGTATGCCTTATCTTTCAAAGTGCAATTCTGACCCTATCAGTATCACATTCGAAAAAAATCCTGGTCCCTTACAATCTTTAAGGGATCATTCTTTACAATTATGTACAACATGAAGTTTGTCTCGAAAATAAGCACACAGTCTACTCCTTTAACATCTAAATTTCTGCTAAACCACTGCATTCAATGCTAACTCATTAAAATGGAATACTGTGATAGACAAGAACTGCTCTACCTTACAATGGAAATGTCCTCAAGTGCAGCCAAGATGAAAAAAATAATGTGATGAATTAAATATTTACTGATTAATGCAGCTCTAAAATGCCCTTGCTTGATGATTCATTGACAAAATATATAACATTGATTTGATGAAAAGCATGTACACCACCCATTATATACAAACAACAGTTGAATTTATGCAAGACTAGTGAATATTTGATTTTAGATTTCCAATAGCTGTATGAATAATGACCTCATCTTAATTACAAATCACATCCAACATGACTTTAATATACCATTTCAGTAATTTACTAATTTGTTTGAGTGGAAATCAATGTTACAGTCCAAATAATCTTAGTCTGTAAACAATAATCATATCAAATAGATACAAAGTTACTAATCACTCATTTAAAGTCGCGAATCACTCTTATTATCCATTTTAGACAACAGATGTAAGTCAATATAATGTATGAAAAATTATGTACAATTTATAAATGACTATGATACAATTTCACTATGGTGGGAAAAAATGCATAATATACAGAAAATATGTTTCAACCCCAAATGATGGCTACCACAGAGCATAACAATTAAAATAGTTGAAACACCTTCCATTTAAGAAACGGGTTTACGGTTATAATACAAGTGCTCCAAGTAGACCTAGAGTGCTAAATGTTAAAGCAGAAGTACAAAAATATGTATCAAATACAAGCCCTATATACATACCTCTTTAAGAACAAATCTGATTACGTGGTTATAAAAATATTAAATCATTAGTGACCTTATTTGGATAATAAAATTCAAAACATAAAAGTTATGTCATTTTTTTTTCATTATTGCAAAATTAAACATAAAAACTTGGGACAAAATTACCATATAACCATAAAATATTTAATTATTGTTGATTCGAACTAACCACTTAAAAACTCACCAATTTAGCATACTATTCTATCCCTATAATACAAAATGAAAATGAAGTCATTTACCCTAGTTTGCTATGAATAAAAAGTTGCACTTGCTAGGTATGATGTTCTGTGTGAGACAGGTAACCAATCACAGGTGTCCATAGGAGCAACTCATTTACATATGATAACATGTATATCTAACATGTACATAAAACGTGCAGTAAGCTCAGGCAAACACTTATACAAATAATCTCACAAGCATTTAAAATGGGAAAAGTAAAATATATACAACTATGATTAAAAGTAATACATTACATGGCAGTTAAACACTAAATAGATAACTTAAAACTACAGTTTCACATGTTAAAAATATTTTATACACCTCTTTTTAAACTCTTGACTACAGAGGTTAAATTAATTGTGCTAAGATATCTTAATTTGGGTTATACAATAAAATAATATTAGGTTATTTAAGTTAAATATCAAGAAAAAAAACTAATATTAACAGGTATAATAATAATACACTATAAGTAAACATCTGATGTGTTTTTCAAGCACAGACAAATATAACACAAGCTTGAATTCTGAAGTAGTCACTAGAAAATGTCACACTTTGCTTTATCCAGCAAAGTACTGGTAAGGCCTTGCTTTTGTGGGGGATAGCTGGTACGATGTGTAAAGCCCAGACGACGTATTGAGGGCAGGATACTGGCCAATCTGTGAATGATATGTTGCAGGAATCGATGACGTAGTCTGCAGCACTGGGTGAACATGAGCTGGTAACGGATGGGCTGCGTACTGCACATGTCGTGGGCTCTGGTGAGCTGGTGGTGGTGCTATGGTCGGGGAAAATGGCCCGAATTGACTGATAGCAGCAGGGATGCCCATCTGAGGTTGCTGGTGTGCAGGTAACAGGTAGTGGTGAATCGGGCTAGCCTGACGTCGCCTGGATAGTAAAACCGCATCAACATTTATTCTTAACTCCCATTTATGTTACATTCTACAAGCACCATAAAATAAATCATTTGAATAGAATACATATAATGCACAAAATCAATATATTGTTAAGCTGTATCTGGAAATATTTACAAAATGTAAACAAAATATGATCTGTTCAAGTATACAAAAAAAAAAGATTTATGTATTGTTTTGACTCTTAAAATAAACAAATGACATTAAATTTACAATCAGGAAAAGGTAATTACAGGAGAAAAATATCTTGATAACTACCTGTGCAGATCGACTTGAGGGGCAGTATTGAAGAGGACAGCAGGCTGGCCTAGCTGCAAGCCTGGCTGGGCAGGAGAGAGCTGGGACAGACTCCCTCCCGCCTGTCTGGTCACAAACCCAAGGTTGCCCATAGAAGTAGGGAGCTTCTGGCTCTGGCTGGTAGACCCATGAAATGTATGCCTGTTGGGGTTATTGCTCTGCCTCACAGTTGGCGACACATAGGCAAGCTTCCCCTGCGCTGCTAACAGATTCTTCTCCATCTCCAGAGAAGCTCTCATATCATGCCGGGGACTGTGGTCCTTGTATTTGTCAGTCAATTGATGTCTAGATGCATGGCTGCTGAGTTTTCCAGTGTTTGCATGCGAGTGCGAAACTTTTTCTTGTTTAGTCGAGCTCACTCTCATGTTTGGAGGAATCAGTGCAGCCGTGTCATCCACTGATGTCCCTCCAAGCTGACTTCCAAACAAGTAGGCGTCATTCAACATGTTTGTCTCAATGTCCTCATGTTTGATAGGTGTGAGCATCACCTGGTGTTTCGAGGTGAGGCCATCTGCCGCTGCATGGCTGATGATGTTCTTCCTGGCTGTAGAAGTGTCGAAACTGTCCCCTACTGCTGTTCTGTCAAGTAAGGCAGGATCTGGCAGATACTGACCAGCAGTCAACTTCTCTTTTATTTGCCTAAAAATAGACACCAATGAATAACATATTAGATCATAAGAATATAGGATTAATATATGCAGGTTAGGGAAATAGATACTCTGAAACTACTAATTGTTTGCAGATTTTGAATCTTGCCAGTCTTGGAGGGAGTGTTAAGCAAGAAAACATAAATTTTTCAATTCATTGTAAGTTATTGTTAAGTTCATACAAATTTATTTTAAAATTTGAAAACAAATTAAATCCCTGACCTAACTATGATAATAAATTAAATCCCTGATCTAACTATGAGAATGCACCTACAATGAACATTCTTAATGTTCAACTTTGACATCTCAAATTTCTTTCTTTATCAAACTTTTGACCAGTCCCGATTTTTCCTCGTATTTCTATTAAAAACAATTGTTAGACAATTTCTGTACATCAAAGCCAAGTTTCTCAATGACAAAGTGATATTTCGGTCCCTTGGGTCTAATTTCTCACATTATTCATCAGCTATGTCATGGTGCAAAACAGGCAAAATGTGTCAAATTTTATAACGGTTTGCAGCTTGTCCCTTCTTGTATGTGATGTAAGATAAATATTTACAAAATGATAATTATGGTTTGGTGAATAATTGTTAAGTTTAATAGATTAAGTTGGTAATTTGTGTTGTAAAGGAACAGGCACATGTAACTTGTAAGCCTGTAAAAAAAAGAATTGTAAGCTGGTAGAAAAAGAATAGTTTGATGCTGCTTATGTGTATGAGTTAAGAAATACAGAAGAGGTCTTATAATTTCAGCAATTTTAAATGACCATAAATTGGTTTATAAACATATATATTCAATGTTGGTGTTTTTCTTATGTGATTGTTCAAATTTTACAATACATGGAATATTCCATGTCTTGAGGCAAAATCAAACACACAGTTCTCATGGACCTATCTGTTTACGCATGGAAATTTACTCATTATGGCATGAACTTAGAATTGAAACTTGACCAAGGCTTATTTTAACTTTAGCCAGAAATTTGTGAAGTACATATTCTTATTTTGACAGATTCCACTCCCGCCAATGAGGCTATTACAAAGCATGGCATTGTGGATAGAAATAAGAAACATTAAAGTATAAAAATTAATTAGATCTTTAAATAACTTTTGAAGTCCATTGGGTAGCTAACCACCACTTTTGAGTTTAATTGGGTAACAGCATATCAATTGGGTATTCAATTTTTCGATACCCACTTGTTTTGGGATGAATTCGGTACTTTCAACAAAATGTTATTCACAGTAAGAAAACTCCTACCTGTGACTATATGGATACATTACATTGAAAACCAGATGGTGATTTGTATAGTACATATGAATACTTGTTCATCCATCACTTGTCACCTTAACATTTCCATGGTTAAAATGTTCTATAAGCCAAGATCATTATGAGCTTTGCAATCAGTTACCTAACACAACCTTTTTGGTAATCTTGCTCTTTTACATTCTTTAACAGCCATTGAAAATTCCGTTACTTGGCAACATTATTCTTATCAGTGTCCTGAAACACTTTTGTTTTCAGTATTTCGCCTTAAAATGTCTTTCATATGAATAAAAACCCAAGTCAATTTCATTTGCCACGATGTGGTTTGACATCATTCCCATATCCAAAACAGTCTTGTCTGAAAACTCTACTTCTATAAAGCAGTGTTCTCGATAAGAACCAGCTGCCGGCCAAAATGGACGGTTCAAATGGCAATAGGACCGGTTCAAATTTGAAAAACTAAATGAATTTTCATTAGAATAAGTAAAAGCTGGTCGGTTACTTTACTATTTGAGACGGTTCAACCAAAACATATTGAGAACCCTGATAAAGTATAATAAATATAAGAAGATTTGAAAAACACTTCGGTTTTTCAGTGTCAACGACCAATGACGTTTGATTAAAACTAGTTTAAAAGAAAAACATGCCAAAATGGTTAACTGGGTTTATGCACCACTAAATTTCAAATTGTGTGATGCTTATTGTATACATAAGTAGTTCTGGTACATATGTATATGATTGAGTTTTCTATACTTCAACTGCAAAAATGCAGTTTATCTTGAGCTCTAATTAATACTCCGAAAAATAAGCAAGATATCCGTGTTTCATGACTGTAATTAACAGAATAAATTTAATACTGGAAAACATATATAATTGTAAGAAAACTAATAAAAAAGTAACACTGAGCAATCCGAGCCAACATGTCATATCATGTGAAAGGATGCATAGAGATGTGCCACATGGTCGATTTTAGGATTAAGGAAAGCTTTTATCAAGGTTCCTATGGCTTCAACATAATGTATTTCCACTGTATGTTTAATGCTGTTAAACATTATTTTGCTTCAGAATCTTGTGATTTACCAGTTATGCTAAAAGTAAGTGCCTTATTCTGTATATGATGTTCTACGAATTTCACAGACATAAGGTGCATACCCTCTGACAGCCTTATTCTCCTCATCTTCTTCACTGTCGGAGCTGATGGTGATCACACTAACAGACGGACTAGGAGAGTCTCCGATCACTATGGTCTGTCGGTGGTCACGCCGTGAACCATACTTCACAGGTGGCTCGGCCCAAGAGGCAGGAACATTAGTGTCTACTGCAGGTACCACCCCACTACGGGTCCCAGCAACAGCGGCATTGTTGTTGTTGTGATTGTTGTTGTAGTTCTGTGGCGGAGTGTTCTCCTTCACTCGCTTCTTTACTGGGGAAAGATGTGTGGAGGCCTGCTCTTTTGTCACTCTGTAAATGCATAAAATTAATACTCAGTATAACCATAAAATATGGAGCGTTGTTTCACACAATTTAACTTAATATTAGATTTTGTTCATTATGGCAATATTATGGTCTCAGTGGAATTAACTTGTTTTCTGTTTTTAAAAACTAAGCGGCTTGACTCTAAAGCTCTATTTGTACAATGATACCTCTGCTTTGGGAGCCTCTTGCTGGAGTGGGAGGATGACTGGCGACTTGTTGCAAGGCCAAATGGCATCATACCAAGGTTCCATGCCTGGGACTGCGCATTCTGAAACATGGTAGAAATAATTAAGAGTCGTCACTCACTAAATTTCCATGAAGGAAATGGACAGCAGGAATTGTAAATTTGCCCGTTCCTGAAGTCAGGAAAATCTGTCACTTAAGCCTGTTTTATCAAGAATTTCACATATTACGGTGTTTCTTTAGTCTTACAGTTATATAATTTTCTGCTTGAAATTAACAGGTATTTTTGGTTCCACATGGATTTTTTGCTTAAATATTTTTGCATCTTTCCAGGACAAATGATCTGGTTTCCCTCCATGATATTTTGTGTCCTTGAGATCCAAGGATACCATAAATGTCAAATACTGTATACTTGTAAGAAATGGTTCCATCACACAAAATGAAATGTTCATTATACATACATAAGTCTGGCATATCAGCTTTGCACATAGTTTTTAAGCTTTCAACTTGAGAACAAAGAGTATTGCATACCAGCTGTGCGAGCGAAGCCTGATCAAAGCCGTCCAGGACAAATGACTGTCTCCAGTTGTCTGAGAGCATGTGTTGGTGGGCAGCAAGATTGTCAGGCAAAATCTGCTGGGTGACAGGCCGCTGGGAGGCTGTGCCTGCTGTCAGGCCTGGGATCTGTTGGAACGGGGCCACAAGCACCTGTTGTCCACCTGGCCATGCGTTCATCTGAGCGCTCTGTAGATATATGACACTCAGGGTAATGCTACATCAAATATCACGTACTTGTCCCCCTCATTTTTTTCACCTTATTTGTTTGCTACCATTGCAAAGTCTGTGAGATAATTCTATTACAGTAAATGAAGCAAATTCACACCATGCATAATACAATAGCATTTTCTTATCAGGCTTAAGTTGGACTTAAACTTTCAGTTTATTACTTTTTCACCTGCATCATAATTTATACACATTGTTTTTTCACTTAAAATGTCAATAAAGGTGCTGCTTTATAGTCAGTAATATTGTGATTCAATAACTCAGACAGAAAATGTGAAACGTGAAATCTGAATACAATATTCAGTTTTTGTTATGTCTTTGTTAAATCATGCAATGGAAAAAGTATGAAAATATCCCTTCAAAAAGTGTACATTTCTATTCATAATAGCCACACAAACTTGTTCTAGATAGCCACAAACAAATCAAAGTCAAGAATCTATGTATTCTTGCACACCAGAAATGGATTTCCGGTGAATTTAGCCGTGCTCGAAAATTCCCATCTAGCACATATGGTAAACGAAAATTACATTTTGTCACTTCGATACGGAACAATTAAAAATATTAAACTATTAAGTATTTGACATTGTAACTATGTGCCGAGACGTCAGTTAACAAACCTGACAAACGCTTTTTGGCAAAAAAATACGCAAATGTGTTTTCTGCATCAATTTTTCCACATATTGATAATATAAGGTTTGCAAGAAAAAAGATCAGCCATGTGCTTTTGACATGCTGCTTGGTTGGGAACACTATATTTCTATCCGGACAAGAAACACGTGATAAGATATTATTAATAGCCCTTTGGAATACTATGCATTGCTAGACTATTAAATACTAAGCAGATTATCCATTCAATCTACACTAATATGAATTTGTGGCTATCTCAGAAATAAAGGGACCAAACCCAAGCCCTAAGGGTCACATGCTGTAAAATGCAAGAGAAATTGGCAAACCTTAACCAACCATCACAGACATTCTTTCATCTTCTCCACATGTTTCTGCTGTCATGACTATTATTAACTCATTACAAAATGTTGATCTACAACCTTATCATTGTCCATGTGGTTGCACCTAGCAGAACAAGAGGCCACACATACCAGAACATGTGGCCACACGTACCAATGCATGTGGCTACAAAAAAGTATGTATGGCTACACATATCAGTACATGTGTCTGCACAAACCATTTCATGTAGTTTTACATACCAGAACATGTATCTCCACATACTTGTACATGTGGCTACACACACCAGTACATGTGGCTACACATACCAGTACATGTGGCTACACATACAAGAACATGTGGCTACACATACCAGTACATGTGGCTACACATACAAGAACATGTGGCTACACATACCAGTACATGTGGCTACACATACCAGTACATGTCGCTACACATACCAGTTAATGTGGCTACATATACCAGTACATGTAGCTACATATACCAGTTCATGTGGCTACATATACCAGTATATGTGGCTACACATACCAGTACATGTGGTTAAACATACAAGAACATGTGCCTACGTATACCAGTACATTTGGCTACACATATCAGTACATGTGGCCACACATACCAGTACATGTGGCTACAATTACCAGTACATGTGGCTACACATACCAGTACATGTAGCTACACATACCAGTACATGTGGATACACATACCAGTACATTTGGCTACACATACAAGTACATGTGGCTACACATACAAGAACATGTGGCTACACATACCAGTACATGTGGCTACAAATTCCCAGTACATTTGGCTACAAATACCAGTACATTTGGCTACACATACCAGTACATTTGGCTACACATACCAGTACATGTGGCTACACATACCAGTTTATGTAGCTACACATACCAGTACATGTGGATACACATACTAGTTTGTAAGGCTACACACACCAGTACATGTGGATACACATACTAGTTTGTAAGGCTACACATACCAGTGCATGTGCCTACACATATCAGTACATTTGGCTACACATACCAGTACATGTGCCTACACATACCAGTACATTTGGCTACACATATCAGTACATGTGGCCACACATACCAGTTTATGTAGCTACACATACCAGTACATGTGGATACACATACTAGTTTGTAAGGCTACACATACCAGTACATGTGGCTACACATATTATAACATGTGGTTACACATACCAGTCCATGTGGCTACACAATCATATTAGAACATGTGGTAACACATACCAGTACATGTAGCTACACATACCAGTACATGTGTCTGCACATACCAGTACACATGTCTGCACATACCACATACATGTTAATTGTTTTTTTGTTCAATGTTGTTTTTTTAACAAAATCAACACACAAAATAATCAAAAGAAAACCACTGCACAACATCCTGTTCAAAACAGCCCTAAAGCATGTCGTTTTTTCATATCAACTAACAAAAACAATGGCCCATTATACACAATTGTTCAGTGTTTTAGTGCATCAACCAGTTATATTTCATGCATAAGTTCACTGCAATAGGGCTGTTTTGAGCTGTAATGATTGATGGGGGGGATAAGAAACACAAGATGTTACTAAAGTTTGATATCATCTCTATCTTACTAGATGCATTAGTATAAAATTGAAATTACCACGTTATTGACTACAGCACATTACTTATGAATGCAAATGACAGCTGATTTCAATTAGATGACTCCCAATTTCATGATGAAAAACATTGAGCAATAAATATTTCAGGGTGAACTATGGATGTTCTACATGCAGTACAATTACTGGGATGGTGCATTCATACATTGAAGATTGATGTTGTTACTTTCTACCATCCAATAATGTTACATGTATGATGTTCATGGCTATAAAATTTAAAACTGACAAGTATTTCTGTGACATTCATACATAAGGATGAACACTGAATTCTGTGTTTATCATGGTAAACAAAACTGTTGGATTTGTACTAGACAATGTTTTCAAGCAACTAGAGGTGACAAAATGACAACATAATGTCTACAAAATAAAGATCTAGCAATATGGATTAATTAATAGCATTAAGCAGATTTATGATGAATGTCTCATGACATAATGTACACATTTAACTGGTTGCCTGTGAGTTTCTAGCAGACCAATAATCAAAACCAGAAACATTCTACATATTAAATGTGAAAACTCCTGCCTCTTCATGCATGTTATGACAATGCCCATCCTTATCGTCAAGCAAAAAATATGCAAATAACACATGCATAATCACTTCGTTATTTTACAAACACAACTTGTGTATCCTTTTTTTCCCATATTTTTTAAATAAAGTAAAAAAGGATTCATTGACAGTCTCTTAGAAAACACAAAGTAGCTAATCACTATTAAAGGTGATCTTATGGTGTTCAATGAAATATGACTTGACTTAACACCAGGTATGGAATGTTTTGACTGATCACTGTGACAGCTGATGGCACATTCCAAATTGTGAAGTGAATACATGTACAGTAATGCGAGAGGGCTGAATGGATAAGTTGTAGGGAACTTACCATTCTTGGTTTCTATAGCCGGGAAAGAAATTAACATCTTAGTGGTTTATTCTCTAGTCTCAGACATTCATCATTTTAGGCAAGACAAGGAATAGAGGATAATAATCATGTTTAGAAAAGGAAAATCATACAATTCAACTTCACAATAAAAGGTAATAAATTAATTACAAGTAAATTGTATAAAATTATACCAATTACTGACTTGCTTCCACTGTTATTAGAGTGCGGAGAACTCAGGCAATTAACACGCTAAAAAAATCAAAGACTTGGTATAGTCGTAATGGTAAGTATGGTTACCTGGGTGATGAGCTGGGGTGGAATCTGCAGTGTAGCCCCTGCCTGCGTCACCATGGGTACCGGGTTGTATCGTGTTGGTGAGTTCAAACCTGAAATACATTTTGCATCGATGCATTTATTTGTCTGATAGAATCAGTATTAACATCTTCTTGTCCTTATAAAGGGTAAGCAAATTCTTCTCAATCAATAATAAGACAATTAATTATCAAGAAATGTAAACATGTTATGAGCAGACTATCCATGTCTCAAGATGGCCCTGTTTTCACCGTATGTTCCATTACTGTCCCTCCATACCCAAACACACCTGCCCATCTCAAGGCAGCGTGTCCCATAAGGAGGATAAAAAACAATTAAGAAGAACAATTAACATGAAACATCAAACTTCACAAGTTTTCAACATACATGTATGCAGTTAAAACTACACTGTACTTTATCTTAAAAGGAAACCAAGCAAAGCACACACAACAAAATATGAAAAATATTGGTTGCCAGCTAGCCAACAAATGAGAAACAAAGCATATCAGGGCTAAACTAGTTATCACAGGAGTGAGCGCTATAACTACATGTTGCCTTGACACAATATTTTCTTGTGGTTTCAGGCAGAGATTATAACCACATAATATAAAGTATGTCAGGCACTTGTGCACTTAATGGTAATTATGCGTACAAACTATCAGAAAAATCCCTCAGGCACTAATTAATGGATATATGCTTACCAAATTTCAAAACAATTATCTCCTTAACTGTGGAAGAAGTAAGCTACATAAACTTCTATATTGCTTTTAAGTAGAAATCAAATTAATATGTAAGGCACTATTGGACTTCATCTTGATCATGCATAAAGAATCACACAATATCACATGTAATTCTACTTGAATTCGTGGCACAACACTTACAGTATCACTGTCATTAAACCTCCAGAAAAATCATAATATAATTATTTAACAAAAACATACCTTGAAGCCCTGGCACTACAATGGACGAGACACACAGAGACTGGGCAAAGGGGTCTGTTCGGGTAAACTGTGTTCCAGAACGCTGGGCGGGCAGGGCCTGGTTTAAGTGCTGTCCTTGGTATGGAAGGGTATGGTATGTCCGAGACATTGGGTATGGCAGGTACTGTATCTCCGGCGCAGGCTGCCCACCATTCTAAAAAACAAACATGTGCTCATACATACCTTAAAATTTCAAGAGGACACTGTCATATAAGACAGTAATGTTTTAAGTTGAAAGCATGATCAGAGATTTCTTTCAATAATCGTGTCTAAAAACAGAAACACATTCAGAAGTCGGACATTTGCAATGTTTCACACCTGAACAGGCATGAGATATTGCTCCACAGGCACAGTTTGGGCTAAACTAGTGGTAAACAAAATGCCATAAAACAGGCAAAATGTAGTTCAGTATTTTATTGAAAGTTTACAAACTTACTACACCTATTTTGGTGATACCAGCAGCCCAAAACCCTATTTGTAACTGTCAATCTAGCAGCAGGGTTCTCAAAATGTTTGAGTTGAACAGGCCAAATTGAATTTGTAACAGGCTTTCTAGGGGGGCCCGAGGGCATGCCCCCCCCCCCAACCCCGGACTTTTTGTTAAAACAAGAATGCAATTTCCTGCATTCTGAGCCATTAAGGGTACTGTTTTTCTAGGAGCTCTGAAGTGAAAAAATAAATTTAAAAAAAAACACTTATAATTCGGACATACATACATATTTTGCGAATCCTTTAAGTTCATTCATATTTGCAGTGAAGTCAAACATTTCGGCTGAATTTGAAGTTTCTCACACGACGATTATTGACTATAATTTTTCCGATAATCTTACAATCTAGACGCAGACGCGGTAAACACGGTAGATGGTTAACTAGCCTAGAGAAAAATGGGATCATACGGTTTTCGACTGAGTGATTTAAATACAATACATTGCCACGCGACTTTAATCTCAAGTTTAACTTACCAGTATTAAAACATGTATTGAAATGTGTCGTACATGTCGGCTGCATATCAAACGGAAAAATGTGGTGTGCTCGTGCTCTGACGTCACAAAGTGTATCGTTTGATCTGCAGCCGACAAACATGACACATAGCAATACATGTGTTAATTAGTTATCCTTTCGCAGGTGTTTGTGATGGGATGGGACTTGCATTAGGCGAAATAAATAACAATTGATTATTGCGGATTAATTATTGTAACGATTAATGAAATGTGTCTTAAAACCTGCCATCTAGCCTGTGTATACGCAAAGCCTTATCATTACTACATTAGTAAAAAGTAAGTTTTATTTCGGACGAGGAAAAAAATTAACTCGGCCAACATATCTGAAATATTTGCATTATACAGTCAGCAAAATGTGTCTTCTGTGGACCAATTACACCCATCTGCAATCACAGCTAATTAGAAGATATCGAGTGTTCATTGAAGCGAAACATCTATTTTAGCAGATGGTCGTGTAAATCTGATGGTTGTAATTTTTTTGCAACTTTTATTTGGGTGTCTATGTTCTTTTTTTGATATCGACAATGTTTTCTTCTAACAGGTAACCGTAACAGCGCATGCGCGAATGACGGAGAATTCTTACCATTACGATTTCGAATCTGAAGACTCTTACATACGCCGAAGTAAGAATAGATAATCAGTATTAAAATAGGTCAGAAAAGAATGTGACCTTATGGTTTCTACAACAATTCTAACCGTCCGATTTCTGGTTTTAAGCGGTCAAATAGGCCGGTGGTCGGTTCATTTTGAGAACCCTGTAGCGTTTCAAAAACATTACAAGAATGAGTACCTGTGAATGCAGGGCGTTGATCTGGTTGTTGAAGGTGACAGTGAGGGAGGCGGTACTGGACGGCACGAGGTTGGGAACGAGACCACCACCATTCTGGTTTACGTCATACACAGACTTAATGGGCCGTCGACACACCTCCATAGCTTGCACATTTTGCTTAACTCTGAAACCAAGGAAGATATAAAGTCTTGACTTGTATTTAGTGTTGAGAATTGAACCAAAGTCTTTATTATCAGTGATCATAACTGACAGATAATAATTGATTATAATCATACAGTACACTCAATGAGTTAGACCCACTTTCCTCGCTCACTCCGAGGGATAAAACTGTTGCCCTCGCTAAAATCCCCCCGAGTTCCTCCGAGTGGCTGGCTTACTGCCGAGTTTAATATGAACGATAGCGTTGAGAATCGTCCGATTTTATGATCCCGCAGCGGAACTCCGAGTCTAATCAGATAAGCAAGAAATCATTCTTGTTTAAAAAATATTTATTTTTATGCTTATCCACATTGTTAAGCGTAAAAGATTCTTACCAGTACATGTACCAACGTTTAATTTGTATTTATGTCTGTAAACGCAAATATTGTCTTGAATTATAAACATTGAATCATTAAAGTATATCCACTAAGTTATTGCATCATAAAGCATTATTATTGGTGGTTAAAAATAGCTATGACGTTTCATGGAATTTTCCACAGAAAACAAGGCAAGAAGGCCTTCAAAACCATGCGCTGTGAATTTTGAACGCATGTTTGACCTGATATTCCGAAAATGTGTAACCTAGATTTTCTCGGAAGAAATATGTGCAACTAGTGAAATACAACTGCATTCTTGTGGTAAGCTAACTTCATGCAAAACGGGCAGAGGAAAAATAATAATAGCAATTTACTGGAGCCGTCGTAATCGGTTGAAAATTTTAATAAAATAAATATAACTTTAGCGTAGATTCTTATCTAGTGTCCGCAGAGTTTCGCGGAGTTAACCCCTCAGAGGAACGCCGAGTTCATTATTTTTCGGTCGACTGATCACCCTCCGAGGGCCTTAAATTCAAACTCCGAGGAACGCGGACAGTCGATAAAATTATTGTGTTGGCCGCGATAGCAAAAATCCGCGGAGGGAAACGGAAAGTGGGTCTAACTCGTTGAGTGTACTGTAAGTTATAAAAGAACAACACTTAATATATGACACTTATGACTTAAGTACCATCAGTCTTTTTTTAAAAACAGATTATGCATATATATATATATATATATATATATATATATATATATATATATGTACATATATCTATTTCTAAAGAAAATATAGCTTTGAAAACACTTGTAGACTTAATATCAATTTGTTGAAGTTTTTCTACACCTCTCACTTCCTAACTTTTATCATAAAAAATTGCTGCCAAAGCAATCAATAACATCTTCATATATTTTTCTTTTTTTTTCTCAAGGCTGCCATTTCTGAGACTTGCAGACAAACAGGCAATCCCACTCCACTAAGGTGACAGTTTCATTATGTAAGGAGGCCAGGAAAATCAATCCATTCAATCAGAAACAGGAATCAAATTTGCGACAAATAGTGTGAAATTGTTTCAGCTTTAAGTTACATGTAACACAGCTAAAGGGATTTGTTTGAATCTTAACAACAAAAGCCAACAGAAAAGTTGATAAAACGGCGTTGTCTTTATAGCAAAGAATAACACAATAACAGCTGTTAAAAGCACCTTGACATCTCATGGCCAATAATTTACATTTATTCCTTCGTAGAAGAAGACAATCAAGCTTAAAGCTATGTCCTTATCACAATAATAGAAACTAGAAGCGCCGCAATGCGACCAAACCAGGTTTTTGTTATTGGCAAACAGAAATTATAGCCAATTAATTTGTTGTATAAGCAAGTTCAATCTGCAGCTTCATATAAGCTATATTCACACTAAGATTCATCACTATCCATCAATTCTAACTAAGTTGTTGGGCAGAAAAACATTTTTCTATTTTTAGGAACAGTGACCTTGACCCCACCTCCCAAGCTAGCTCTTCACATAAGCTACCTTTGCTCTAAGTTTCATCAAAATCTATCAATGCTATCTAATTGGGCAGAAACCATTTTTCTATTTTTAGTAATAGTGACCTTGACCCCAGCCCCCTCAAAAGAAATTCCAAGCTTGCTCTTCACATAAGCTACTAGTACCTACACACAAAATTTCGTCAATATCTATCAATCTTAACTAAAGTTATTGGGCGGACACCATTTTTAAATTTTTAGTAACAGTGACCTTGACCTTTGCCCCTCCCCACTCAAAAGCAATCCCAAGCTAGCTCTTCACATAAGCAACTTACACACCAAGTTTCATCAATATCTATCAATGCTATCAAAAGTTATTTGGCAAAAAACATTTTTCTATTTCAAGTTACAGTGACATTGACCGTAGCCCCTCCGCACTCAAAAGCAATCCCAAGCTAGCTCTTCACACGCTACCTACACACCAAGTTTCACCAATATCTGTCAATGCTAACTAAAGTTATTGAACAGAAACCAATGTTTGACGCCCGCCCGCCCGCCCAACGACAACCTCATTCTAATAACCCGGTTTTCGTTGAAAACCTGGTTAAAAATTATGCAGGCATGAAGAAAAGCTACAGGAGAAATGAAACTTAGTTGGAAAATTTAATGTTGATTTTTTTTTTATTGAACTTGAAACTCGAAACGCAAATGATATTCTACATACTTTTCTTCTTCACTTCTATCAAGAAATTATGTCATTTTCTTTTATAAACATCTTTACAGTGTCAACAACCACTGATAGAGCAACAAATTAACTTCTGTCAGAAGCTAGAGACATGGAATAATCTGAGCACATACATGCCACATTGTGCGTAGTCCACCAGGTGAGCCATGCGTATGAAGTGGTGGTTAAGGGCCTCCCCAGGCTTGATCCTCCTCTCCTGGTCCAGAGTAAGCATCCGTTTGAGGATGTCTATAAACTCACGCCGGTCCACCTGCTCCGCTAGTAGCTCACTGCCCTCCAGGTCTGTGGGCACGTTGATCTGTGCCATGTCATCTATGCAGTTAAAGATGTACTTCCTGGCCTCCTTTGATTTGATTTTGGTCTCCAACTCATGCTCTTCAGGATTCTGTGAAATATATATCAGAGATTGAAAAAAGGACTTATCAAAAACTGATTTGAACTGAGTGACCTTACATGCCTTATCTAATACAATTGAAGTGCATTTATGTAAAGAATTCTTGTGAAAATCTAAGTCCTAACACCCACATTTTCCAAATTCTTTCAGATGCATAAAAATGGAGGTTATAGATTTAGTTTTTAAAGCTATATAATCTTGTGGCTTACTCATAACTTTTATTACACATAATGCTATGATCACCTTAAGCCTCCAGAATGGGTAGTTGCTGTCTGTGTTTTCCCGAACAAAGAACCGTGTTGTCTTTGTGGCGTTGCTCAACATGTGCTCGGCCGGCAGACCCTGTGTCTGGGAGATGTACCGGATCTACAAAACAGAAATCATATGCATGGAAAATCATTACACAATTCAATATTTAATTTACTGCTTACCAGGTGCTTGCTTTGAGAACTTGAAAATCTGCAGTATAATTATTGGGCTTTTGTTCACAGTTTTATAATCAGCAGAAACATGCAAAACACAAAGATTATCCAAGACCCTGGATAAAAATTACTGCATGTATTTTTGAACAATTTAAATACAACAAACCTGAAAGCAATTTATGGACCATTTGATGATAATAATATGCAAGTGTCACTGCTTTAAACAGCACTTTGAAAATTTGTTTTAAACTTATGAAGTTCTTCTAGTCTTTTTATTAAGAGGAATAACTAAAGTGGGCAATTTCAAATAAAGTATTTACAATTTAAATCAAAGTCAATCAATGTTTACAATTTATTCAGTTTATAAAACCTCTAAGCCATTCTGATTTTGTTTCTATTAAAATATTGAATATTCACATGAACAAAATTGATCAATCCCCAGTATTATAATGGTATACTGGGCATTATGTTTAGTCTTCTAATAATCTGGCAAAATCAATTTTGTCAATGATTTTCTTAAATCTTCAGTGAATCAAACTGGGCCATACTGCCAGGGGTAAATTCATTTTGGTGATCAAAATCACCTGTCACAATAGGAATAATAGCAATCATAAAGGACTGGCGACCAAGGTACATAAGTAAAAATCAATCCCATTCTAGCATTGTAACATAAATGTCAGAAAATCCTTGGGGTACCACTGTGGTAATTGGAATTCAAATCCATTCATTTGTCTCACACAACATAAGCATGATGCAAATACATAAAACAGGACTGTAATATGTGTATTCATCTTTAATGGCTGCAAGCTTTCACCAGTATAAAACCTTCTTTCAGCATGCAATGTACCCAGTAGTCAAACCGCCCAAGACTACCAGATTTCGAGATACTTGGGCTACAAGTTTTTTCTCCAGGCTACCAAATGTTTCCCAAAGTTGGATCCTGAATGATTTTGAAATTTAAAATAAGTAAACTGCAGACTGTTATTTATCATCATTTTTATTTCTTGTATGATGTAAATTTGGCATTACATACCTAGACCCATTCACAGTTTGACAGACTAGAATGAAGGGTCAGATAAGGCTCGCTGACATTATTTGCATGTATGCACATAAAAATAACGTTTGACAGAAACAACAATTACCAAGCCCAAAATTAAGAAATACATATATTAGTATTTTAAGTAGGGACGGGACGTCTGAAATGTCACGATAAAACATTAAGTATGGGCCAACTTAAGTGGAAATTGTAATACTTGAAATAACACTAAAGGAATACTTAATAGTTGTCCAATCAAAACAGGTACAATTACATTGGAGTTGAGAGCAAGACTAACTATACACCACTTAACCATTCTTGAAGAGCCGATGTTCAATTATTCATGATTTTCATATACAAAAAGCCAAGAGTCAACCATCAACCAAGACTTACTTAAGTATAAGATTGAAGTCTTGTGTTAAAAGGGAAAAATTCCCTAAAGAAAAACACATACAAGCGAGATTATTTAAAATTTGAATTTTGATCAAGCCAGGTCAATACTTGCCATAACAGACTTGTATTTATTCATACCTCCACCTCTATATGATTTTTGACTTCCACATTATAAGACTGTAAAGACATGTATACCTGATCATATTCTGATGAGCCAGGATAGAGGGGCCAGCCCAGGAACAGCTCAGCAATGACGCAGCCAAGGGACCACATGTCAATAGACTCACAGAACGGCAAGCCAAGTAGAATCTCAGGAGCTCTGAAAATACAAAGAATAACAATTTAGTGTTGATGGAAACTAAGAATATTTATTGATAAGTGTTATTGTTCCCAAGTCATTGTACAACTTCTTATATTATACATGATTATATCATCATAATATTGTAGAAATGCACGTGCATATGAGTATTCACATACTTCATGCCGAGGATAGTTGATGGAACAACAATGTTCAAAGAGAAGACATACATTGGATGAATGGAAAATTGGTGCTTGTAACATTATTATTATTATTAACGCCATTGCTGTAAATTATGTTTCTAGAAGAAGACAGATTGATATAATTTGCAGTAACATCGTGCCATTCAGTTCAGCTTGTCGACAGATTGTTGCCTGTTTAGCCCAGAACATGAGATCAAATGCAGAAAAATCTCTTCCCACTTGCAACTTAACATTATAAACTGTTACATGGCATATGCTCTGCTTTTCATAGCTATTCATGTAGTACCAAAACTCCAATGCATTTTAGGTTCTCATATTATTCTTTTTATTAGACAGCTTTATCATCATAATCATTAAATGAAGGTAATTGTTTCTGGAAATCCTGATACAAACTGCATTGCCTGGCTTAACTACAGACTGATCTGAACAAAAAAATCTAAATAAACTAGAGCCTTGGAAGCAAGTCAAAATGTAAATATCAGAATATGTTATAGAGTTTCTTTTAGGCCTTTTGACTGGTTTTGACCACGCCATGCTGCCATTTTGACTGCTTGAAATGTGCCGTGCTGCCTAATCTCCCGTTCAGAATTTAAAAAATAAATAAAAAATAGTATCAGGAATGTGTTAACAGTGTCATGTTACGGTCATGCCCTTTCTAGAAAAAAATAACATGCCCTTTGTCAATCCTGGAAGAAATTCAAATGTATCAATAGAACATTTCTTTTGAACAATAGCATTACAAAATTCATGAAAGTAAATGGCTTAAGATTACATTACAAAGTAAAATGTCTTTTCTAATGAAAGCAGGGAAATCTGAAGCTACACAAAACACAGTAATTGGTTCATAAAATAGGAAGCATAAAAATACTGCCAACAAAACAATAAGATGCCAAGATAAAATATGTCTTGATTTAAATACATGTACAATTAAGAATGAATGAAAACATTCAATTAAAAATAGTTTTAACAATTTCAAATCATTTAACTGATGAACAGGGGCCTAGCTTGAGCAGATGGAGAATACTACAGCATGTCTACCCAAATCTCTTGAATTTTCAGACTGGAAGACAGAGACTTCTCACTTATTTTTTAAAAGTCATCAAAATTAGACATTTTCGATTAACAAGCCCAAATTCTTATACTATTGCTTGGCATCAAATTTTTAACAAGCCCTACTACGTAAAAATTCAGAATTTGAGCAAGCCCGGAAGTCATAAACGGGGCAGGGCTTGCAGGCTTATTTTGTCCAGTGGATTAGGCCAAAAAAAATAATATGTCTGGTTCAGGAAACGTTGTCCCAAAAAATTAGGAGGGTAGGCATTTTTTCCATTTTTTTTTTTTTTTTTTTTTTTTTTTGGACGTATGTTGTCTATGTGTAGACGATGCACAGAGCAGTCAGATCACTTTGTAACTCCCAGCATGTGGTATTGTGATGTGTGCTTGTTTCAATGCAGTCATTTAACCACATAATAACAGAGCATTTCAACCCTGTATTATCTGTAAGGACCACAATGGAAATAAGGTTTTATTTTACCTCTTTTTTGTGTTATCCTTGACATAAATGTTATATATGTTTATACATGTTTAAATTTGTATTTGTCATGTTATATGCAATTTTTATGTCGAATAAATCTATCTAATCTATCTAACCATGTATCATCTTTGTTTATTCACATTATTTTCCTTTTCTATGCTTGCTGTTTATGTACCCTATGCCTTTTAGTCACCCTCTGTACAATGCTAACCTGCACAAAGAGTTCACAAAAGAGATTCATGTACAACCTAGTATTTTATAAAAATTCCATTTTTTAAAGATTTCTGTCGACAATTTTGTTTAAAATATCTTGTAAAGATAAGTCACTTTAATACATCTCTTTTGTGAATTCTGTCATTGTAACAAATGCACATTGTGAGTGGTGTTACACAAAATCATATAAGGCATTAGCTAGGCAACCTTAGTGCACTGAGGACCTAGGGGTCCAGGTTAGAAGAGCAACACAAGTATTATCCAATACTTTGTGAGTTTAATATTATTAATTGACTGTTGATATATTTCCCAAACACAATTATTAAAGTACAAAATGCGTACATTCAATGACATGGCAATTTTTTCACTGATATATATTTAATGACATTCACTGAAAATCTTCTGATACTTTTACTTAAATGGGTTGGTACTTTTTACTTTATATAAGTTTTCAAACATATGACAGTGTACAATTCAACACTCCAATGATAAAATGTTTGCCAAAAAATCTAGCAGTGATAGATACAGTTACTAGTCACTGCATTTTCAACTACATGTACTGACAGAAAGCACATGGAAAAAATCTTAAAAAGAGTTTTACAGTTTAACATTTGCCCATTATGTATTCATATTCTTCAATACATACACCGGGCCTAAACTAGTTGCGGCTTCATATTTGGTGGCAAACAGTTTGGGGTTGGTTGGCCCATGGAGCTCCTCGAATACTTCCGAAGCTGTGCAACCATGCTGGACCGCTTTCATGACCTGCCGCTCTGCTCCATGTTCACATTTTTGGAGTTTTATGGCCATCAAAGTGGCTGGTGAACACGCCATGGGCGCCGCCATTGTTGTGCGCTCTATTAACCCAAAGATCGATATAAACGCGCTCTATTAACCCAAAGAGCAATAACTACAGAAAAGAAAATTTTCAATACGCAGTATAGCGGTTTTCGGCCGCGATTTCGAAAAAAAAGTTTAGGGTCGGCGGGTAAAAAATAGGGTCGGTCGGGTTTCCTGAACCAGACATATTTTTTTTTTTGGCCTTAATCTAGCACCTAGATGTGCGTACTTCAACTACATGTACAGTACTTGTATTATAGCCCAAACTAATTTTAATGTTGTAATTAAATTCCTTTGACGTTGGCCTGTCTGAGGGTCAATGTTTACACTAAAGTCCTACTCAGTACTGTCAACCAAAGATGGATGATTTACTATGAGATTGATCATGTTCAGTGTCAAACAGATGTCAGTAGACGGGGGAAACTGTTTTCCATTTAACAAGCAAAGGGCATTCTGTGACCTCAATTTATGTATATTGCTTTTATAGATTATAGATCATAACTGATAAGTTCAAATACACTTTGAACCTTAACTTAACTGTGAACTAGAGATTCATGTAGTCCATCAGATTTTGGTAGAAGAATGATTATAAACAAATAATTTTACAACATTGATTCAATACCCACAAAATGAACAACCAGTATCTCACAATCTGATAAAAAAAATCTTCAGCTACAGGTTGTTTACTGTAGGAAACTGTCCTTGAACTTTTACACTCAATGACTCGAATCATGCTCTGTACTGCCTGTATTGAAAAAACTATCAAGGCCTTTAATAAACAACAGCAAAACAGAGGCCTGTTTTAAAAATACAAGAAGCTTTGTTTAATGTTGATTTTCTACATCCTTGTAATTTTTAATAACTGCTACATTTGTAAGTATGCATGAATTAATTCAACAAACAAGAGACAATAAAGGTTAATCAATAAATTCACCAATTGTTGAATGTTTACAAGTACCATGCTATATTTAGCCTTGATTAACTTGAGTCTCTGGGCCGATATTGAATACTTTATGGATACTGAATATGTTTATAATCTTTGAGTTTTGGTTCAATTGCCTCCAGAGGTTATGATTTCTAGTGACCTTAAACATTACCCAAGAGGAATCAGACCAATCAACTGTAAGAAACAAACATAAATGGCAAAGAATCAACTGTTAAAAACAAATGAATAAAACCCACACATCTGATTGATTAGTCATTACCAATTATACCAAAATGAAATAGTATCCAATGATTTCCTACCTGTAATATCTTGACTGAAGATATGTTGAGCAGACAGCTTTGGAAACATGGCTTGCTGAACCAAAGTCAATCACCTTGACTCTGTATGGGAATCGAACCGGATCAACCAGCATAATGTTCTCTGGCTTGAGATCTGCATGAATCAGTCCAAGATTTTTCAACTTCAGAAGAGCTGTTAGCACTTGTTGTGTGATGGGACGGATGTATTTTAAAGGTAAAGGCTGAAACTTGTTGTGCTTCAGAAAATCATACAAGTTCTGTTCCAACATTTCAAACACAAGACACGTGTGGCTCTTGTGTTGAAAGCACTCATGTGCTCTGACAAAATTGAAATCATCTGCATTTTCTTGACTCAATCTTGATAAAATGTTAACTTCTATTTGTCCCTGCCTAGCATACGAGGGATGATTCTTTAAGATTTTTATTGCAACAATTTCATTGGTTCCCTTTTTCCAACATTTCACGACTTGCCCGAACGTCCCGCGTCCAAGAAACTCCAGTACTTCATAAGCAGTTGTCATCGAGTACAAAACCTCATGTTGTACGAGAGTATAATCCCCCTCGCTGTTCGAAGAGCTTGTGTTTTTCGAGGTTGTGTTTGTCTGGTTGCCATTGTCGTCATCACTGGAAATCGCAGTCCCCTCTGGTAGTGTAAGCTGCATCTGTAAGTCTAGATTATTTAGATCACCACGTTTTCGTTTAATTCCACACTTTCTATATGTTCCGGCTGCCACAGATGTGTTAACAGCGTTGTCCAATAACAAGTTAAGATTTGACGCCGACAAGAAACTTGCGTTGTGTGCGTGTTTGTGGTAGTCCCCAGACTCATGCCGAGACTGGGCGAATAAGTAAGAGTTTTTCTGTCCGTCTGTAAAGAAGGATGGGCTGGAGTGGCGTGGACCGACTACATAGTCAAGACTTGGCTCAAGTTTCACCTTTTTAAAATTACTGAATGCGCTGGCTTTAGACGACAAGTAAAGATCTTCTTGCATTGATCCTGCCAGGCCTGAAAATAAAGATTATATAAAAAATAAAGATGATCATCATAAATGATACATGTATGCTTTTTTTCTTTTCTAAATTGAGAATGTAAGTTTTCTTGAAAAGTTAGTGAAGCCACAAAACATGACATGCTTATTGCTTAATCAGAAATATGGCACTCATGTGTTTGCAATCAAGTCAAAGTCAATTGCCAAAAATGGTCAAATGCCATTGGTGCGCTAAAATGTTTTGCAGCAAGCAACGATCATATTAAATCACTATTAAAAAAATATGTTTACATAAAACATTTGGACACACAGTGTGACTCTTTGATCTGAAGCCGATAGACTGTGTATATTCAGTTCAATGCATGTATATCAGTTTATGACCATTGATTACTACGGATAAATTAATCAGTGGAAAATGCAAACATGAAGAAAAAAGGCATGTTAAACAAACATGTAAATAAAATGTAAAAATGGTAATTTTCTATGTATTCGGACAGCGAAAGAAATAATTAATTTAAGGTGTCCGAACTCTTAGGTGAATTACGGTACAAAATGTAACATTTAATACTATAAGTAGGGCACTTTTGGGGGCAAAATTTCCTGCTATCCCAGATTCTAAAAAGTATATATTTATTTCCCCCAAAACATCCCCTTCTCAAATACAATTACTTGTTAGGCCACAACAAATTGATCATTTGTTCGTCGGATTTGCCGCACCTAGAATTCGAAAAAAAATAAAAAAAACTTTTTTTTTGCTCCCGCACTTCTTATTTGGCCACGCATGTTATTTATTTTTTTTTACTTCTGAATTTCCTCTAATTTCTGATTTTTTTTTACTTCAAAATTTGAACCTGCAAAGTCGACTTGGCCTTTTTTTGAAGGTATTTCCATGCTTAACATTCTCCGCGAGCAAACTTTCCTCGTGTCAGGACAAAATCAGGTCCGGGTAACCGCAAAACAGCCGATATTTGTTGACAGTCTTTTTTGTCGGGAATATTTTGCAGGACGCACCGTTGTTATCTATTTCCGGTATTAATTTGCAGGATACTTTCAGTTTTCGTTAATGTAAAATACACATTTTTAATTAAAAATCAGTGTCATAGTCAATGGATTATATAGTCTTCAGTAAACAAAAATTGTTTCAGTGTCGAAGGCAATAATTATTTATGTGTGTTTTAAGTAATTCATTGTTTTGTACTCAAAATTTAGTGTTAAATAATATCTAAATCAGATTTCGAGTGCAAAACTTATATTAAAATACACGGACACTCGACTTACAACAAATGAACATGTTTTCGTGAGTTATTTTTTAAATTCTAAAATGCATTTCTCAGTTTTATACTGGTAATTGATAAAAATAGAAGGACTTGTAAATGTTTCAGAAACAGTATGTATTTATGCACCATTCAATTGTAACCATGCCCCCCCCCCCCCCCCCCCCCAGGACCGGGGGTATACCGGAGATAGCCGGTGAAATGGGCAGTGTTTTCACCTTCCAGGTGGCCCCGCAGTGCCGTTGGTTTTACCCGGGGTTGGCTGGACCGAAAGTCAAAGTCCCCTCTATTCCCCGGACCTTGGGGGTCGTGGTTACAATTGACTAGTGCATTACACATACATGTACAGTATAAAAATAACATCAGTAAAATCAGAAAATAAAACCTTTTATAAGTAAAATGACTGTTTTTATTTTCTCAATTCTTTGTTCTTATCCACTTGTTTTCTTTGATCGATTTGTAGTAAAGTGGCCTGTTATTAAAGTGGCCTGTTTCTTACGGGCATTGAAGCTATGGATGGTGTCATGATTTTTTTTTTCAAGGCACGGACCTATAAACCATTGGTTCGTGGTAAAGGCGAGGTCTTGAAAGGGAAACATCTTTATTCCACCACCTGCTCTAATATAATGACCGGTGCCACATTTGCAGATTTGTTTAATACTGCTTCAATTGTGTTGTCCCGCAATTTAATCGGCAGTGTCTTAAGTAATAGTAAAGCACTGGATCTTATTGCCATTTGTTATATATTGAGACAGATTTTCATGTGATACAATCAAAACCGTTTCATTTATATTTAAACTAAGAACCTATGTTTGCAATTAAAAAGCATTTCTTGACATATTGCATGATAAATTTAGTAAGAAATAAACTTTTTTTTCGCCTTGCGCTCGCCTCTGAATTGCCTTAAATTTAAAAAAAAGTTTTTTTTTTTTTTTTCGCTCGCTCGCTCGCTCCTACTTGTTTTGGGCAAAATCCGTAGAACAAATGATCAATTTGTTGTGGCCTTAGAGAATTTTTAGTCATTTTTGGCTAAATTGTGCTTCAATCATGGTTGTTGATTCTAATCTTGAAATGGTTACACAGAATGACATTTTTAATTCTAAGTTCATGATCTGTTCATACTTTTTATTTTAATCGATCATCCACCTTTCATTTTATTTCTATAAACGTCATGTCATGTCTTAAACACAATTTGTAAAACTTGTATTTATCTGGTTTCTACCATAATATCCCTCTAACAATAGAGAATAAACTCTCAGCACATGTAAACAAGGCAAATTTACACTGCATTAAGCACAAGCACCTTTTGAGACCTAGTAGGTCACTGTTACACTAGAAACTGATTTTACATAAATTTACAGCCAACCAAACAAAGAGATTGGTATTTTCCCGCCAAATGCTATCAACCAAAAAATTTGACATTCATGACCTCTCTGATCATCTTGATAAACATTAATAATATACAAGTGATTTTAGAATATTTCACTGACAGTTTATTTGACACAATTGTCAAGAATTTAGGTTTACTCTTTATGTATTAAACTTGTGTTCTTGACAAAATGTACCAGGATTTTGTTACACTGCACTTGACATCTCATATGTCATATTAAAATTAGATTGATATAAATTATGTATTTCAGATAATAGATTGACAAAATTAATATATTTTAGCTAAGATGATATCAGAAAGACGCAGTAAAAGTGAACTTAAAATTTCCTAAAACTACCACAACTGACTATCATTCAATAATAATGTATTGTATTGCACCAGAAAATAATGTGTAGTACCAATATCAAAATACACATTTATTTTACTTGAAGTTGATCATGGATGAAAAGCAATATATAATTTGACCACCAGGGATTTAAATGACAACGTGAAATAAAACATGGTACTGATGCTTTCACAGAATAATTAAGCGCATGATTTTAGTCTGATGACACAGTTTTCAGATTTCAGCCACTCCCATAATGGGGGACTTAGGTGCCCCCATTTCCATAAAAATCTTAGTTGAAAAGTTAAATTATCATAGTGCCATAATATCTTAATTTTGATATATATATTTGTAAGAATTAAACTTTAGCCAGTATTAAAGTTAAAATCAAAATCCAAGAAAGGAAAGAAATAAACTTGTTGCATCAGTGAACAATTGTTCCGTTAAAGGAAGTTTGGAAGTATATTACTCCATAAAAATGGGTTAAAATTTCAAAATTGATCTCTTGAAAGTACCAAAACTTCTTTAATTTTGAAGAGAACTTTTGAAGTTGAAAGCTTGTAAGTTCAAAATAGCAAAACCTTGTGTCAATATTACTTTTATGGTCACAATTTCAATCAGTCTTGAAGTAAAATTAATTATTATGATCTTATTTTATTTATTTTTTTCGCACATTTTCAAAAAAATCTGTTAACCAATTAATAAAAAAAAATGGCCTAATCTGTGAATTAACTAGTTTATAGTTGCAAATTATTTGACTTTTTAACATACTTGTAGAAAAATAGTGGAAAAAAGTAAAGTATTCGGAAGACTTAAACTTCCAAATTTCAGTGAAACACTCAATATGGATGGACAGGAAGTTCATACTTTCAGTTTCAAATTCTTATTGGAAGCCCTGAGTGAAGACCATATATGTTTATGATTTTTCAAGTTACAACACTTCAGCCCTATAATGGCACAGACTCCTAGGGGCTGTTTCAATAAAGATCGTAGTCAATTTAATGTAATGGTGTTTATGGCACTACTATACTGTATAAACTTACTAAAACTTGCTAAATGGCTAAAAGGGGTTAACAAGGCATAATAGGTCAAAGGAAGGCAGGGACCTGGGTTCAACATTTAACGTAGTTAGATGGTAAGTTACAACCAAGTGGTAGGTCCCGAGTAGTAGATTCTGAAACTGGTGGCCTGGCATGACAAGTTGCTTTTGTATTTTCATTATCAAACCACAAACAATGCCTAACTGGTTGATATATTTTTTACCCTGAGGGCAATCATAGTTGTGTTATTGCTGTCTTTAAAATTATGAAATGGGCATATATTTTGTCATATAGTTTTGTAATCTTCAGGATTTCTTGGCCAATATTTTGCCATTGCGGTTTTTTTTCCAAAAAATAGTATCCCTTTCTCAAACATTTTACAAAATTAGATAACAGATGTAGACACAGGTTGTGTTTTTAATTTGAACTGAAATGAAATAAAATAACATCAAACACACTTGATTGGTAAGGACTGCCAAAAGTTTACTGTCTACATGAAATTATGATTAACATTTATACTATCTTATTTAATCCCTTAGCTGCACAGTTACATTTTGTTTTTCAACGCTTTTAGAAAAATATATAAATAAAAAAAATGTAATGCGATTTCTTTTCCAAAATGTCTTAAATGTTAGTCAATGTAATTGAAAAGATTCAAGGAAGCACATGTGCCTTCTGACAACATTGCCCACTAGCTACTATGAATGGGATTTTCGGGAAGCTACTCACCAAAACCTGATGAATTTTGTAAGCGTTGCTAAGGCAAGCGTCTATATTAATCTAAATCATCAAATTATTGATTGAGGTAAACAATTGCGCATTTGAACATGTGTTTGGGGGTAAGATACTGAACGGATTTGTCAAAGAAAAGTTAATATCCAATGAAATATTAATGGTTTTGAGGTTTTTTATCCATTCCTTACTGTGCAAACAATAACGGTATATACATAAGGGGCAACTGCATTTCATAATTATTTATAACATGTTCATTTCCCAGGTCCTCTGTAACCAAAATTACTTTTTTTATTGATGATTTTTCTGTTCTTTGTAGTGTACCTCATGATGACATCAGTTAAAACCAAGTTCTAATAATCTTAACTTAAATACAACTTCAAATTAATTAACAATAAAAATATCGAGACTATTTTTTAACAACACATAATGGGTACCGCTTGGGGATGTATTTTACATAAGTATGATATGCAAAATCCCATATTAAAGTGTTATGCACTAGTCAATTGTAGCCATGGGCCCCCCAGGTCCTGGGGTATACCCGGGATAGCCGGACTTATGGGCTGTGTTTTTAACTTGCAGGTGGCCCGCAGTGCAGGGTGAATGCGGTGGTTATGTCTTCGCACAAAATATAGCAGGGAAGGGCCTTACATAGGGTCCCTGGCGTGCGGGGGCATTTGGCAGGGATTTTACCCTCAGTTCGTCCCCGCAGGACGAGGATTTTACCCCGGCATAGCTGGACCGGAAGTCAAAGTCCCCTCTATTCCCCGGACTTGGGGGGGGGGGGGGGGGGGGGGGGGGCAGTGGTTACAAATGACTGGTGCATTAGTCAAACACAGTCATGTATGTAACTGAAAGTTGAAGATAAGTTTGCCTGGTGCTGGCCTTTAACCACAAACAAAAGCTAAATGACAATGAGCTAAATAGGCGGCTTGTCCTCACCATGCATATTACAATGTATACCTTGAGCCGGAAGAGTGGAAGACTAAATCAAAGTCAAAGCATTTTCATCCCGAACTCAAACTCATAATTCAGGGTAATTTCATCACATTGCACAAATTAATACATGATTATATAAATAAAACAGTGACCAGGTGACTGGATTGTTTGAAATGAATGATCAAGAGTTCCAGCAATGACATTAACAATCAATTATATTCATGTGCGCGACAACTTACTATATATTGCAGACATTATCAGTCAAAAATGGAGATCGGTTTTACAATCACGACATGAATCAAAACAGCCAGACATGCAAAAATAGGTCAACGGAAAGACACAATATTGACGGCAATTTTCTCCAGAAATTTACATGGTATCATTACAAAACTTATTTAAGAAGAAACTTAAAGAATTCGTTTGCCTAATACTTACGTTCATATCCTGTTTAATCACGAAACAAGGTCGTTTTAGCCATTATTTTCACACAAATAAATTATCAACCCTTCCTTTCACGATTTCATCAAAAGTTCAAGCATGTCACCATTAAGGAGCAATCGTATTTGAGAACGATAATGTCAGACTGTTTTTGTTATGAGGATGATATAGTTTTAAAATAGAACATGAATTGGAAAAAAATGTTATTGGCTAAATATGCTGAATTTCTCCATCAAAATTAGAACTGGTTCTTCTTTTTTCACCATTCGAAATCGTATCTCTCCCTTCGATTACATTTTCAATGACGTCATGGATACCTGCAAATGGTCAAAAATAAATTTAAAGGGACTTTACTCTAAGCACCTGGAGCATCGTTATTTAAGTAGCCAATATTTGCCTCCCTTGAAATACAACACGTGTTCTTTGTCATGTATGTGCAGATACTAGAATGTATGATGCAGAGCAGTTGCGGTTCCGAGAATTGACGTTTGAGGGGATGTTAGTTAAGTGTGAAACCTATTGACGAATACTGTGTGACATAAATTGTTTGCACGGGGACTTTGGCTTACTCCGCCATTCATTCATTTCATTTCATTCAATTCAAGTCAAGTCAAGTCAAGTCTAGTCATTTCATTTATTTCACTTTTTGCTTTACACCGAGCACGTAAAAAAACCAAGGGGTCTCTTCGAAAAAGAGCTAGGGTCTCGCACCCGGACTTCCTTGTATCCCACCACTGTCTCTTCAGCGTGCTGTCCCTTCAGCAAAAACAAAGGACCCCGTTGGAAATAAGTGCTTGCACTTTCACGGGTTATCCTTGATCGCAAGTTCTAAAGAAATACATACACATAGTCTTATTTGGACTAAACTAGTGTAAAGCCAAACTTTTCGCTGTTTTAGTCATGGAACATAATACAACTACTAATTAAGATCATCAAAGGTAATTGTTTTGTCAGGGTTAATACCCTAGATAATATTTAAATAGCATTGCTAGTATGTAAACATTTTTGATACCCTCTTGTTCACATACAAGGAAAGCTAAATGCCCTCTAAGATTATAATTTTGTCACATATTAGCAAAGCTTAACATCCTCTAGGGTTAAAACCAAAGAGAATACTTAGCTTTTCTAGTATGAGAACATTTTATAGTGGAATCTTGATATGTTGTATTATGTCCCACGGCGTGATAAACAGCTGCATCAGGAATGACGTCATCATTGCGTCATATGTACTTCCGTGATGTAGGAAAATTCTCAATAAAAAATGTTTTTATGACTGATAGACATGTTTTCACATGCTCAATACACTGTAAATAAAAAAAATATCATTATCCCTGAAACTTTTATACCTTGAGTATCTATTATTGCTTGATTTATCATTTAGAATAGAGATTTAACCATAAACTGCTGCCCTATAGTTGAGAGGTCATTTTGGAAGATCTGTCATGGCGGACTGTGCAATTTTTAGAGTTTGTTTTTCAAGTGGAGAGATTTTTCTTAGGAGCTTGTACTTTAAGAATATATATGTTGATCATAGTCTGCATTCGCTCGAAATGCCTTTAAATGTTGTCTAAAAATAATCATTTCACATTGAATTATAAAGGAAATGACAATGGTGGTGTGTAACCATCATGCATCCTGGTGTCTACATGTATTCTTTGTTACAAAGGCTACCGGTAAGGCAGTACCAATTATTCGCCCAGCCTGAGCAATAACGATGATTTTGTAATGCAAGTTTTCATTTGTGTCCTTGAAGATAGGAAAAATAATATGTATGCTCACGATAGGCAACATATAGTTATCGGACTGTCTTCTTCGTCCATCTGTCCTAGGTAACCTAGCTAGGCTACGAGTCCATAAAAGGTAGGTGTTCGTTAGTTTCTATTGACACATACATGTTTAATGGGGCTATTGTTCCGTCCATCCGTCCCCGCGGTTTCTGATAACTTAGGATCACACAAGCCAATGGTCCTCAAACTTGGTAGGAAGGTTGGTCTTGACTAACCCTAACCCTTGATTTAGAGAAAATTGATTCAAAGGTCATGGTGAACTTGAGCTTATCATCCTTTCCGACCACAAACTGAATACTGCTATGGCACAGGGACCTCAAACTTGGTAAACAGGTTCGTAATGACCAGCAGATGAACCCTACTGATTTTGAGGTCAGTAGGACAAAGGTTAACGTCGAGCTGATATTTCGTTTCCGATCAATTTCTGAAGATCGCTCAGTCCAAGGGACCTTAAACTTGTTATGCAGGTTGGTCATGACAAGTACATAAAGCCTATTTATTTTGAGGTCAAGGGTCAAGGTTGCAGTGACCTGAAGCTGAAAATCTGCTTCCGATCAATAACTGAATAAATTTTGGGCCAAGTGACGACCAACTTGGTGAAAGTTTAAGATCTTGGTTGAGCTGAAAATCCGTTCTCGATCAATACCTTAGGAACGCTGGGGTCCGGGGACCTCATATTAAGTAGGAATGTTGGTCATGACCGGCAGTTAGAACCATGTTGATTTAAACGTCAGTTTGTCTAAGGTCAAGTCCATGGTCATATGTTTTTATTTATCAATTACTAAAAAACGCTGGGGCCCTAAGTAAGTAAACCCTTTTTATTTTGTAGTCAATTTGTCTAAGGTCAAAGGTCGTGTCGTCCTTGAGCTGATGATTTGTTTCCAATCAAAAACTAAAGAACACTGGGGCCCACAGATCTTGTACTTGGTAGGCAGGTTGGTCATGACCAGAGGTGAGCCTGATTGATTTTGAGGTCAAAGATCAAGGTCGTGTTGGCCTTGAGCTGACGATCCGTATCCGAGCATTAACTGAAAACTGTCATTCCCAGGTACCTCAAACTTGGTAGGCATATCACTTAGGACCAGTAGATGAACCTTTTGGTCAGTGGGTCAGGCCGAGGTGACATTGAGTGAAAACCCGTTTCCAAAAACGCTTGGTCAAAGGAACCTCAAACTTGGTTGGCAGATTAGTCTTGACCAGTAGATGAACCCTATTGATTTTGAGATCAGTGGGTAGAGGTAAAGGTCAATAACTGATGAATAATTGGGCCCTTTAACCTCTTACTTTAGAGGCAGTTTGAACAATACTAGGATCGACCCTCTTTAACATATTTTTTTTGTTTTGTTTTCAGATTTTTTTTCAATTCTGTGTTTTTCTTGAATCATGGCAAGAATATCTCTAACATTATGTGAAATATTCACATACAAACGTGCTCAATAATGCCCAACAATCGCTTTTAAAAGTATAACAGACAAAAATTGACATCCACACAATCCTGCAGTGACTCATGATCTCCATGAACTGTATGTTAAAGTTATATGACATGAAGTAAAACCATAATGGATTTCAACCCATATGGCCTAAAATTATCTCTGCTCTGTGTTCTTATAAATTCCAAACGACCTTTTGGGAAATTTAAAGTTTTGAAGTTGATTTAGCTCTTCCATACTTCACTAAAGGGTCAATGGGTATATTATATAAAGAAACAACGTGTGGTCATGTATTATAATAAAAATATTGAGAATACAATCAGTATAAACATTAATTGGTATTTTTGTTCGATTAATTGTGTTTTCTTACCATATTGAATTCGGTCTCTGTGTTTTATTCAGTGTATTTTTTAGATTTCACGTAGTCTATAAACTGCTCATTTATCAATTTATGCATAATACACTGTCAAGTATCCTTGGTTACGCAGGTGACACATTCGCTACTTTGCCCGTCCGCTGATGTTGTGAAAGGACGCATGGCAATGATAGGGGCGGTTATCAAATATATTTCAGCAAGCGAGCCCGCGGCTACAATAAATTTATTAGTTCGGGACCACAAATTTTTAAAATTCGGAGCCGCGCCGCCTCTGGCTATGGCTCCGACACACCTGTCCCTATCATCCTAAATAGAAATTGTGGCCCTTGATCGACATAAAAAATTGGTCAAAGTTTTGGGCAACTTGAGGATTTATCTCAGGTCTCAGTAAACGTCCGTTCAATGACTCCATACTACACACAGTTTTTGACAGTCATCACCAAATTAGGTTCCATAAAACCATAGTATCCATAATACAAATTATGGCCATTGATCGACATGGAAAGTTTGGTTAAAGTTTTAAGGCAACTTAGGATTTTAAATCAGATCTCAACAGTATTTATTGCCCGGTTAGCGCAGTACTTGGTTAGCGCACGTGCTTCTTTTCATGGTGGGTTTACTCCGGGTACTCCGGTTTCCCCCACAACACAAGACCACACCGCAATACCGTGCCAACGAGAGTGACTTAGTATTAGTTATCATGACTTTCTTCACACTTGTTGAAAAATATATGTTTACGCTAAATAATGTTCATTCAATATACTTTATACTTCGCACAGTAACTGTTGTTCACGACCATCACACAATTAGGCTACGTAACTCCATATTAAACTTATTCACAACTTATTGCCCTTCATTGTTTTTGACAGGCACATATATCATTATTAATGCATCTATTTCTAAGACAAAGTGTCGTATAGTCGAGTACACTGTCCCACGACAGTTCTTGTTATCTTTGAATTTTGTTTTATAAGGAAGCAACAGATACATCCAACCGTGAGCAGGTCGTTATTATGCCAACCTGAAAGTAGGTAAGGACTTAATTGGATTGTTTATGGTTCCGTCCATAGATGCTGCAACTCTAACATCCGTCATAAAAGACTGGTCCGAATGAATCTTGCCATTCATAACTGCAGAGGCCAAGGCTACAATGGGGCTAGCAACATCTACACCCACTGCAATAGTCATGCATTAAACTGGCTGTTGGAGACACCATGGGTGGGTCAAAGACGATGCGGAACTCTTTAGATGCCGAAGAGAGACGTGATATTCGAGTCCAGTCCCTAATGAAGATGTCCCCAGAAACGCCCTACTGTTGCAAGAGTGTGTTGGACAATTACTCTGTACTTAAGTTTTTCTCGGACAGCACTTATGAATCTTGTAAATATTCTGAGAGAAGAGCAAGACTCGTTGGAGTCAAGGCACAAATGGGCTCATTGGACTTCTTGTTCGGCATTTCTTTGGCGTATGAGATATTAAGCCATAGTGACAGTCCGAGCCGCACGCTGCAGCACGAAACTTATCTGCATCCGAGGGCCAGGACGCTGCCAAGGCGACTGTCGACACTAAGCAGTCTCCGAGATGACCGTTTTTTGGAAGTCCTCGACAGCAAGCTGGACACATTGTATCTAGGAGTACCTACTGTGCCAAGATGATGGAAGATGCCAAAGCAGTTTGAAGTCAGCAACGCAGCACATGTTCACAATGCATACAAGAGCATGCCGTACAATGTGAATATATTTGATTAACAGTATAACTACATGAATGAAGTGCTTGAGACCAATACAAAGTACGCATTATCTGCGCTTTGTAAATGTTACCTGCGTTTCCTGATGCCCTTCTTTGCCAATCTAATGTGCGCTATATATACTAACAAGAAGTAATGCGCCTATATATATATCTATATATATATAAGGATGTAATTACAGTTATATACCTCACTGGTATAACAGAGCTTTTGAAAACAGAAAACTGTTAACCCTTTGACTTGTGCCCCTCTCTCAGAACCGAATTGTTTGGGTTTTAAGTGTGGGGGACTTCCATTAGATTTGTTTAATCATTTCTGGGCCGAAATCGTGCATTTTCGCCGTATTTTGTTACTTTTTTTCAGCTTTTATGGAAATAAAAAGGGGAAAGATAGACGATTTTTAGATCCCCCCCCCCCCCCCCCCCGATCCGCTAGTTGGAACTGAATAAGTCATTAATTGCAAATATTGATACTTTAGAAATTAAATCTAAAGAAGGCAACGAATGCAAATTTGACATACCAAAATTGTATTTTACAAGTATAACAATCTATATACAATCTAACGTATCCATGTTTTAATATGGTCCATTATAATGTCATATTGTGCTTAAATGCTAAATTTTGTTTCAGTTAAGGTATTAACTCGCAGATCGACATGCATGAACTTGTCAATGAACAAGGGTCATTTTGACCTATTTCATTAATTTATATATAACTATGTTAATTGTTTAAACTGAAATAAAACTACCTTTCTGTATGGGCATTTTACTAAGAGCTGATACGCTATTTTTGCTTTTCTGATATTTTCTAATTGGTCAAAATGGAGTATTTACAGAATTTTCAAATGTGACTTCAAGAACAAGAAATATTAGAAATATTAGATTGTATTGGTAATATAAAATTAAGACACCAATTGACACCGATTTAGATTATCCTAACATAAATTGGAAATTTAGAGAGGTAAAGTCCATAATATTTTCAGAGAAAAAAATATATACAGTATACTATACAGAATATTGTCCAGAGAAGAATATGTACACAGAATATTGTTGAATTCAATATCATTTCCTTTTGCTGTTTGGCTGACAGAGATTTACACAAGGAATGTTGTACAAAATCAAACTGCACTTGCTTAGTTAAGTTTAAGAATTTGCCATCTTGTGAACATGTCACTCATGTTATTATCAATATTGCCATGTATGCAATTCCGAGAGGAAAAGCTCCGAACATTAGCTGTCCCCTAATTTCGAGCTGTATTATACAATCTGTTCATTTAAATCATAATGAATAGTACAATGCTTGTTTTCATGTTTCAACTATATTTAAACTTGGGACAAAACACTCTTTTTAACACAACTTGTTATTGTGTATTACATTGTATTATTTTGTATAACATTTGTGTCATGGCCATATAACTATTGTACACCAGTTGTAAATGGCCCGAGGCAAGATGCCGACTTGCCAATAAAAACTTACTGTTGTGCTCTCAGTCAACCTCCAAACATAATGGTGAGATTTAAAGTGACACTCAGGACTATTCAAAATCAATACATACACATGTATAACAAACGTAAATTTTGGGTAATAAACCTTTAACTACTTACAAAATAATGCATCTACATGTATGGGAAAAAATAATTACTGATATCTAGATTGTAACCGTGTACTTAATAGCTGAAAACGCGAAAATATTAAATGATTGGTGTGTGCTAACATATTTACTGTGATCTGCTATTGTTTAATAAGGTAAAAATACTGTGTATTCTGCACCTTTACTTCAAATTAAACTCGGTATCCTTCATAAAACCATTGTTTTCGACAATTATTCATCCTTTTTGATGTATTAAAACAATTGTTTTTATTGTGGTAAATCTTATTTGGGAGTAAGAGTGCATCTTAAAGCTGCTCAGGTCTTGTTAAAACACAACAAAAATTAAGGTATCAAATAAGGTGTCAGATACCCCATTGTGTGAATTTAGGATACCTTGTGACCAACTACTATTTTAATTTTAGTTGACAAGTGAAATAATTTCATAGTCAGTGTTAATATTATGTATATATAGGAAAGAATACATTTTATTTAAAATAATCAACTGAGAATGATATCACAACTTTGAGATATTGAAATTTTAACATTGAACTAAAGAATAACATGAAATGTCGCTGTGCAAAAAAACTAGGTTTTCAACAACTGATAGTAGAAAAACTTGTTTCTATTTGACAACAGTTGCAGGGTTAAGTTATTATAACCAAACAAATGATACTCTGACAGCTTCAACTATTTTTGTTTAAATATTGCTTGTGAGAGAGACGTACATTTTAAGGCCTTACTTTTTCAGTATTATAATATATGGCAAGTCTGTAACTTGAATCACTTCAACAAATATTGGTCTTGATAAGAATTGTATTACAGCTGTGCAATTTAATTACTTTCAGTTTTTAAAAAAATAAAAAAACCTTCCCCAGATCTTGTTAATATTAAATTCATATACCTAAATAGAACATGATTAGCCAGTACTATAACCAAACTTCACAACGTATACATAAAGAACACAAAAGAAAAAAGAGAATCATTTATACAGTTTATTTTCTAACTAGGTTTGATGTACTTGGTCTATGAAGATGAATAAACTACATGTACCATATGACACCGATATAGAACACGGAGAGACAACATATTAAAATGTCTATTGCTCAAGAAATACATTTGTTCACAACCCAAGTAAGGACCGCACAAAATATCTGGTTATAATCAATGAAAACAAATCAACATGTCAACATATGTGTTAAATGCAGTTCAGATCATAAATATTTATAAACAAAGTTTGGCATATATGTTCAGCACATGACATAATATTATAAGTACCCTGGTACTTATGAATACTATTTATGCAAAAATGTATAACATAATGAATTGTGATGGTACTATTTCACATCGTCAACCTATTGTCAGTTGCAAAAAGTGTCCCCTTTCAAAAAAAATTTCTTCAGGAGTTTTGTAGTATAAAAAAAGTAAATTGTTTAAAATGAAAATGAATAGAAAGTTGATGATACCTAATTTTCTTTAAATTTCTATACAAAATAGGAAATACAGTTTTAAAGAGAAAAATATTGTGAAACATATTCAAACAAGACGGTTATTTTTGTAATAAAAAATCACTGTCGCAATATGTTTTAACTTCTAAGTATGACGTCAGCTCATCATGGTGAACATTTGTGGCAAGTTCAAGAGAAATGGAGCAAACACAAAATATAGTCATATGACCTCTAAGTGTGACCTTAAACTATGCCCTATGCACATCATGACGTCTCAGTATGGTGAACATTTGTGGTAAGTAATTCCATAATCCCTCATGCTGTTCAAGAGATATGGAGCAGAAACAAAATGTAGTCATATGACATTTTACCACTGAGCTGGTTGTAACATGCACTCTGAACATTATCTGAATATTGTGAACATTTTTAGTAAGTTATTTTGAAATCCTTCAAGCGGTTCAAATGATATGTAGTGGGCACAAAATATAATCATATTATAGCCATATGTCCTTTGACTTAAGTGTAACCTTGACCTTGAACTGAGTTGGATATAACAGGTGCTCTGCACATCGCCTCACTATGGTGAACATTTGTGGCCAGTTATTATAAAATCCAGAATAACTCTGTCAAGCAGTTCAAGAGATTGACTTTTGACCCATGTGACCTTGACCTTGAACCAAGCTAGTTGAAACTTGCCCTCTACACATCGTCTCAATATGATAAACATTTGTAGGAAAATATTTCAATATATTTCATGAAATATGGAACAGACAAGATTTGTGATGAACACTTCAACAGACTGGCTGACGGATTGACAGGCAACTTGAGGAAAAACACTATTTATCCCTATTCATATTGGAAACACAATAAAGTAGATCGCAATGCAAACTTTCTTTTGCAACAGCCAATAATACTGCAATCATGTTCTAAACTATTTTACACAGAATGCTTTATATTTGTTTTTGTATTCTGTTCTATGAGTTTTGTTAACACTTATACAAAAAGTATTTCAAAGCCTTTCCCCCAAAAAAGGGACACCTTAACATTCTTCATGTAATTTGCCAGAAAGATGGCACCAAAATAATCTAATAAAAAATCCACCTAACATAACAGGTGCATTGTAACCTTTCACAACAAACACGAGACAAATGCAACATTGACAGCACTGACAAGCCTCACCAAAGTTCAGATAAAGTATTTACAGGCTATTTTTAATTAATGTACAGACATCATGTTTTTTTATTAATGTACTGACATCATGTTTTTTTTAATGTACAGACATGTTTACCTCCAATAAACTTTACATCCTTAAACATGACATATGCCATACAGGTACTCTGTAAATATATTTGCAAATATAAAAGCTAATCAGTATACTAGTATATGTAAACATCCAATGAAAGGTTCACACAGGTTACTTCATTATAAGAAAGAATACATAATACAGTTTAATAAAATTTGCTGCATAATGCCTCATTGATTCCAAATTTTTTAAAAAAGGATTTGCATCAAATTGCTCATCCACTTTTCACTATAAAGGTACATCACAAACAGTAAGTATAATTCATAATTGTATGCTTCATAAGAGCTATTGGTGAATACATAAAAAGATGTGGCATTTTGATGATATTTACAAAAAAATATTCTTCAAATATGTTTTGATAAATCATCCCTTTTATGTATGTATATATACTAATAAAATTACTATTACAACAAACATTAGAATCCCACAATTAATTAATAAAATATTAATCAAGGCTATAACCGCTGTATTACAAGGTGAACATGCACAGTATCTATATTTGAGAAAAACACATGTAATGATTCAAAACAAAACTTGCCTAACACATTAGCAGGACATATCAAATGCTAATTCATGTAAAGGCGTAAAAAATCTTTCAGAATCAGAACAGCAAAGGTTAAAATAATTTAAGAACCTAAAATGCTTTAAGCCATTAATAATTGATTTGATAACATCCTTGATTCTGCATTTATGTTAATATGCAAGTTTTTCCCATGTCAACAATAAAATGGCAAGTCTCTAACCATAGATTATTAAGGTGTCACAACCAGAGATAAAGCTACAAAACACTAATATGCCTTTAGTAAACAGAAATTTGGGCCTGGTTCTCCTGAATTTACCCTTCTCTATCATAATCCTTCTCTTGAGTTAACTTTATCTTTCCAGTGATTTTGTTAAGTTTAAAATAGTCTAATTGATGTTTATTTAATCTACCTATAACTAACAATCATGTATAACCTCCCTTTAAATTACAATCATCATTTCTTTACTTTAACCATATAAAAAAACAACACTTCTATGCAGAGTTTGAGTTAAATTTGTGTCATTTATAAATTGTTCACTTTTTTATTGCATAATAAGAGATCATTCAAAATAGAAAGTACAGAAACTTCTGTTTCTCAATATTTTCCATTTCGGAATAATTACACACCATAATGTTAAATGGTCAATTAAATTAAGGTCTGCAAGCAAAACTACATAATGAAGTATAAAACCTATGAACACTAGAACAAAAAATACTATCGAGGCCCCGTAATGCAATGGCTGCCAGACACTTAAATAGTGCCGGGTAGCCACAAAAGAGGTATAAGCAGTGCGAGACAGACGGTGAGACCCATACGCAGTGCCAGGTAGCTTGGTTAGCAGTGCCAAACAGAGTCCCCCATGTGAATTTAAAAGTTGTCAACACTTTTCGAGATGGGTGGTGGGGAGTGTCCAGATATCAAGCCAGGCCCTGTAGTGGTTTTGGGCTGTGATTTACTGCATATCACTGAAAATCGATAATCATGCTCTAGTGTGGGATGCTAAAGCGAAAAGTTCTGAAAATTATGTTTCAATAGATTTCTCAAGAATTGAAAAACTATTTCAACTTTGGGATTTTTTTCCGCCATTGAGACCAAAGGCATTTGCCAGAAGAGAGAGTGCCACGCTAGTTTGTCAGCAGTGCCAGACAGATCCATAATCAGTGCCAGTAAGCCCTGTAATAAGGGCCCGGGGTAGGAGTTCGTTCTAATTTCAACCACTGTTACCAAAGACATGACCTGAATTGGCTGTACATAACTACCGGTATTTGTGTTTTAAATGTTTACAGAGATTTAACACATTCTTACAACATGAACTTGCTGACTAGACATCATAGCACTAAAAATTAAAAACACACAATATTCAATGCACGTATTAAGTAAAAATATAACATACTGAAACATTTTGTTTGGAATTAGTGATAAATATTTGAAACAGTAACACTGTCATCAGTTAATGTACAGAGTTTGCACTAAAATTACAATTTACAAAGACGAAGATTTACAAATTATACTTGCGGAATAAAGAGACTGTGTATGCAACAGTAGTCATGTTCTTAAATAAACCAAGAAATAACATGTTTGAGATAACTTAATTCTGACCACTGTCAGATGCGTTGAGAAAGTGTTCCTCTTTATCACAGTTCCATTTATGTTTCAAATATATAGATGAGGTAAACAACATGTAATCATTGATCCACTTGACATTATTTTAGACATAGTTCGTTACATGCACTGGTTCTTTTTTCCGCTAGTATATAATGTTATGGCATTTTGATGAATATCAAAGCAACCATTATAAATATATACTTCCATTACTGAAAGTGTTGCAGTCCTGAATCTTTACTTTTTTTTTTTCAAAGGATAATTATAACATACTTGTATCACAACTCAAAAGAAAACACAAGTTTTATTATATTTTTGCTTTAGCTGTAGTTTTGCTTTTGTTTTAAAATAGAAAAAGACTTCCTGTAAAAAAAGGAGAAAAATCAATATTTCTGGAGACAACCCCGGGCGATTTTGACATTATCCCAGTTTTTTTTTAATTGCATCTAAAAAAAGGGGCAGTATCTGATACTTGCCATATTTCTTAAGGTCTCCCAAGGGATTTTGCCCAGAAATGAAAGGCCTTTTGCCTCACTTAGGGGGATATTGTTATTGAACGTGTTGCAATATTTTCTTTAATGTTTGACTTTTCAAGTATTTAATTTATGGCATATATGAGATGACTTCAGTTGTGTAATCATCATTTAACAATTAAATTTACATCTTAATGGCAATTATCTCTGTACAAAGCATAATTAGTCAAAGCTACTGTCAGAACTTTTCTTAAACTGTGCAATTTGAATTATAGTACATTTTTATATAATATTTACATATATAACAGTTCAAACAATACCTTTAAGAGATTACTACAAAACATGTAAAAATAAAACAAGATTCACAACAATTAGTTATTATATAGGTAAAAAGTGCATGTGCAAGTGTAAATTTCATTATTACAAATTTAATTCATTAACGGAAAATTATCGTTAAAACAAACAGATTCAATCATTAATATAACAATTTGTGTAACATCCGAAGGAAATAATATTGCATCTTTTAACAAAAAGGGTATATATACAATGAACATGCAGAGTAGAGCGCTATATATAATAAAACTTCAATAACAGAAACATAACTAAACATCAAGCATTGTTCATTTACTGTATTTAATTACAGTATTTACCATCACCCACTCACATTCAAAACATTATTGTTCAATTGAATTATATTAAATACAGACATCTGCTAAAACACTTACAAATAAGTCTTCTTCAAAATGCCATATGCTGCACTGACAAAAATAAAATCTTTAAAGTATGTGGTATTGCACAATTTCATTAAAACTTTTTTTCATTTATAGTACACTGTCATTTACTGAATTATGGCTAATTAGTTATTAAGAAATTGAATCATTAACACAAGAGTAATAAAAAAAATAAAAAAATGACAACTTCCTTAGGTTGGAAGAAAAGGTCTGCAATAAAAACAATAATATAATAAAACATATTGTGTAAAATGATATCTGAACTTTTCTTGTTGTGTATGAAGGTTGGTTTTCTGGTCAAAATTTAAGAGGAAAAAAAATCATGAAACAAATCATGTATTACTAATACCAATGTGAACAGTCTTGCACTTTGACAATGCCTACATACAACTGTTTATATAGAAATAAAACTATATGCTGCCTTTCAAAATATTAATAGAAATTTAGATTGAATAATTATGATGTTTTGAGGATTTCGTTAATGAAATTGTTGTTGCACATCATATGTTAAATGAATAAACAGTATACTTTTAAATGAATACCTGGCTAACTGATATGCTTCAATGACTACAATGTTTTTGATGGCTGACCAGCACCTTAAGCCGTTTCTGCTTGGTTTGAGTCAGTCACAATGTAAGAGTGACCTCCCTTGATAAAGCTCTTCAGTTCCTCCACATTGCTGCTGTTGCTAAGCAGTTCATCGGAGAAGACAACATTCTCTATGTAGACCTTGTTACCAGGCAGTTCCAGCTGCAAGGTACCCTCCTCCCCCAGATCCTGCTGTATACACACACTGTCTTTGAAAAACGACCTTGTTTGTACAATACTAGTAGTTGGCTTTGTTGCTACATTTTCATCTTTATTCATGTCTGAATTGAATAAATTTTTGAAAGCTGGGTTGAATATTTTGTTTTGTAACTTATAACTGTCCCCTGGTTTGAATAAATTAAAAGCCTTTTTGAATGAATTTTCTCTTTCTTCTTCCGACATGCAGTCACTGCTTACTGACCTTGCAATGGGCTGAAAATAGCTGGTTTTATCCAGTGAGGTAAACCCGCCCACTGTTGAACTTCTTGATGCCAGTTTTCGTGGAGATGCATCACTGGAACTAACTGACCTGTTATCAAGCTCAATCTCGATACTGTTGCATCCATCAGATCTTATTAAAGCATTGACCTGCTGGTCGTCAATACCAATAACTTCACTTTCAAAGTCTGAGGACAACGTACTTGTACTTGCACGACTACGCACATCGTCTCGTCTTGGACTATACCAAGGTGATAAAAGCGGATCAAAGTGTAATGACCTTGAGCTCTGTGGAGACACAAGGTCATTTCTCATCATAGCATGGGGTAAATATAGTTCTTCCCAAGGTCTCATGGGTTCCATTCTCTGTGAAAATGCACTGCAAGGAAAGGTATCCAGCTTTTCTGATTTTATCTTGCCATCTTTTCTCCAGAAGCCAAGAGAAGGAAAGCTGAATTCATCACCATTCCTACACCCTGAATCACTTATCTTTTTCGCGCCATCATCACTAGACTTTGGGTTACACATCTCTGATACAGAGTTATTTTGACTAATTTCATTATTGTTATACCCTTCCTGAATCACCTTCACATCGTCAATGCTGGGTGAAACAGGAGGGCGCGAGCCGTTTTTTGGACACCCGTGCTGAGAATTGTAGTACTGTTGAGATAGAGAGTTTCCCACACCATATCCTCCAGTCTGTCCAGGGTATTGTGGGAATGATGTTGAAGTTGACATTCCTAATCTAGAAAAAGGGAGAGGTCCAAACCCCTCCCTGTACCTGTCCGGAGGATACGAATACCCTGGAGGAAATGAGTTTAAAAAGTTTGATCTAAATGGGTTCATTTCAGCAGCACCAGTCAGAAAAGATGGTCCACTTGGTTGAAAATGTCCTGGCATACTGTATGGTAAGCCTGGGTGATACATGCATGATGAATCATTTGGTCCCCTTCCTAACGAATCCATTGGATTTGAAGGATGATTAAAGTTCATATGAGAAAGTCTTGAGTGTTCAAATATTCCAGTAGGTTCTCTATGGGTCATGTGTGGGGGGACGGGTGGGAAATGGGCATGTGGGTGATGAGGACCAATGGTGAACTGGTCTGGTGTTCTAAAATCGTTCATACTTCTCTCTCCAAATGAGGCAACACCCCCCATAGCTGGCAGGTGCGGCATGCCAGTTATTGAGCCGTTGTTCATCTGCGGCATTACTGATGGAATTGTTGGTCCTACATGTGGCATAGGTGCTGGAATATGAGGCATATTGCTGCATGTTGTTATGGATGTTGGAATGCCAGGTACAGCTGCCATCGGACTGTTTACAGGCTGAGGGATGATGGGTGAAGTGTGATCAGATGATTTCGGAACTGGTGGTGAGGTTGCATTGTTCTGAACATGAGGGTGAGGGCTCATGTTCATCTGCATATTCATATTATTATTGCCAGCAGCATTCGGTAGGGAGGGAGTGCGTTCCATCACAGGGTTTAGGGGAGACAGATAGCCATTGTTTGGTGTAACAGCAGGCCCAGTCGCAGCAGGGTTTTGTTGAGGTAGGTGAGATGGGAAGAAGGGATGTCCTTCAGGCCTTGCATCAGGAAGAAGCACTCCAGACTCCGGGAAAGGTACACCTGAATGTACTGATGAAGGAGACTTTACTTGCAAAGAGTTGACAACATCCCTTGGTGGAGAGACACTCCGCCCTTGTGGGCTCTGGTGAGGGCGGCTGTAAGGCTTTGGTTTTGACCGCAAGTACACACACTTGCGATATATACATGTTTGCTTCAAAACATCTTTTCTGATACAGAAGTGGCACTTCATACAATTTTCTTTAACCTGACATGGACCACACTGACCACATCGTTTTCTTCGCTTGCAACGTGATCTGTCATCCATCCCAAAACCATCATGGGGACCGCCCATGTGGCTCTCGTCCAGTTCAATAACAAAGTCTTCATCTTCTGTATGGACCTTCTGTGGGAAAGACATCCCAGGTGGGAGCCCACCTTCACTCATCCTCACCTGGAAAACATAAAAAGTTTAAGTCAGATAAATTGATAGATGTGCTACACTATCGCATATTCTTTTCTGTAGGAGTTGTACCAGAATAAACTTTGAGTAAAAAACATTTTGACATTATAGAGTTTACAGTGGAATTGATCGAAAATGACTGATCAAGATAGTGGTACTCCTTTCTTTTTAGAATAAATGTGTATTTCAAAAACCATTTGAGTACTGGTACACCTAAGTCTAGAGATAAATTTTGTATACATCAATTTGTCTGTAAACCATGGATATAGACATCTTCTTAGTTTCTATTTAATGAGGTTCATAATTATGTACTCAATTGTGTTTGTCTCATGAAAACATTATGTCCCCATATTGATATGGTTTCACGGCTTACATTCATACAACTAGGCAGAGCCAAATGCCTGTAGTTGAAGGAAGTTGCTTCAGTAGATTCAGTCCCGAAAGCATTAAAATAATGCAACCAGTCTAGACCTTTTCGATAAACTTTCTTTGGGTAAATAAGAATGCTTATAGAGTATGTGGTTACAAAGCACAAATCATGGGGACAGATTTATATAAGCAGATATTTTAAAGTATGTGTATCTGCAATTTATGGATACCAATTTGCTTCAAAAATAATCATAAGCTGTTAAACAGACAGCGCGCTTGACTAGTACACTGCTTTTAAGTTTAAGGATTGCAAAGTCTTAGTGAAACATGCATGGATCACCAGCGATCAAAGCTAACTATAATAGAAATTGTACTAATGAATGAATTACAACCACCATAAAACAGTTTATCTGTGAAATGAAATATTATAATTTCATTTCAATATTACAATTTCATTTCAAACATTTTGGTTTGATATCTTACAATAAATAAGCATTTAATTGCATCTTCAATATGCTCCATGTCTTTTCCAGAAGAGATTTCTGGGTTATGCCGAGAAAAACCCAGCCCAAGCCCCATGACCCAAATTATACTTTTAATCTCCAGTACTTGAATCCACAGCCATGGCCAAAATGTTAACGTAAGATAAATACATGTATTTATTTTGTTTTAGTCCATGTAAATTTTGCCACTATTTGTGCATTCTTCGTTTTATATTGCATTTTATTACTCGTCAATAAACAAATAATTGCATTTTATTGCACAATAACGCAAAAACACATCTTATTAGAACTATATTAATCCCAAAACATATAATAAATACTAATTACAGCGCTTTCTTATCAAGGTACTCATGCACAGCGCATGCTGTAGCTGTAAGAGCAGATTGGTAATGTAAATTAGGTCAAATTCGGTCGTTGGCCACCCCAATTCTAACAGCGCACAGGTTGATATGCCCATGCGCGCAGTATTTAGTCACATGTTAAATATGTATTGTTGAGCTGCCAATGGTAGATTCCATATAATGGTTATTATTTGGTGGCCTAGCTGCCTACAGAATAATAAATAAGATGCGAAAAATAAAATTACAAAAGAATGCAAATTTTGTTTACTATTTAGTTTGTAAATAAGAACATGATTTCAATTTAGATCAACTACCTTAGATAGTCCCTGATATTTAATGAAAATAATTACTTTACACATAAAGTATAATATCAGACACTCAACCAAACACATTTCATTACAAAGAAGGGACAATACTGTAATTCTTGACATTATGCAAATACAAACAAAACACAAATTATGCAATAAATAGTCATATACCTGTCCTTTACATTGGTTTATATACTCGAACGTATTTTATTTATCATACAGGCAGATGCTTTGCTAAAAATGCGATATGAAAGTGGTAAATTAGGCCGACATTTGTCAATATTATTCATTCTAACAACTTAGCCGCCATGCTTGTTTACAGATTGGTGTGAAAACATAGTTCATAAAGATATTTGCTTTCAAGTTTGAAAAGATAAAAACACAAGGCTATTTCATGGAAATTATTTAAATAAAAATATTTCATTTTAATATAGTTTAAAATTAGAATATAAAAATGAAATATATAACATGCAGATGTAAAGAAATTCGCTCATTCTTTTTAATTATATTTATGGAATATGAAATTCAATTAGTGCCAAAACGAGGTTGTTACCTTTCAACCGAATCGAGATGGAGAGATCGGCGGCTGAATATCTTGTGTATTTGAGAGAAAATGTTTCTGATCTCAAACAAGAGGCCAAAGATATGGGTCTTACTGAAGAAGAAATAAAATTCTGCATTGATAAAGCACTGTCATTGGACAGCAACCAAAATGAATTGATAAATTCCCCAAAAAACATTGCAAGAAAGTGCTTTCATTACTTCCGGGTTCTCCTGAAGATATGGATTCTGGCTTGTCTTCTGCTGATTGCAGCAATCTGTGGCGGGTTATTTCTGATTGAAACCCACAAGCCTTCAGCTGATTTCGTTTCAAGAACTCTCCAACCTTACGGCTACGCAATTTTTCGATCTTTGCGGCTGTCAACACTTCCAGTTCACAGATGGATGAACATAACTGGTAAAATTAATAATCAAATAAAAAGTCTTAAGTTAAAGCCAAGGAAAGGAAATATCCAGTCATGATTTATTTTAGATCAGGCCAAAAAAAAGATTATTAACAAAAGCATGGCATGTTTTGTGCATAAAAACAACAACATAAGGCATTATATTTGTTCAAAAGGATACAAGAGGTTAGGTAGGTCTGGAATATTTTATATTTAATAAACTAAAAGTTGCTTCTTTTTAGGAGCATGACGATTTTTTATTGAGCCCAGTTTCTTGATATAATTTTCTCTCTGAAAAAGTTTCACCTTTTTGTGGGTGGTACTATTTCCGAGTCTCTCCCTGGTCTCAGGCCGTCTCCAAATTCCTGGTTTCTAGATATTGAAAAAACTGATGGCATAAGACAATTTATTAGGTTGCTGATGATCGGTAAACAAAATCAACAATCTTATTCCCTCTAAATATGTTACAAAACAGAATAAAATTTATAAAGTTCATGACTTAATTTATGCAATTTGTTATAGATATCAACTTAGATGCAATTACAATGAACTTTGCATTTTTTGCTGTTATTTAAGTTGCATATTTTATGCTCATTTTTATAAAAGATAATAGATGAAGTTTGAGGTAGGCAAGTGTATACAGTAGTAACTGAATGTTGTATAGGTGGGCTATTGTTCTTCAGCTTTTTATTAAAACAAACATTATATAATGTAAGCAGGTCCATCTATTTTGATAATTGACAGTGGACATTCAGGTGTTAAACTTGTCAGCGAGTCCACTTTGATGAATTGTGCAACAATTTATAATTACAATGCAAGTTTGCATGTCCGACCCATTTCATGAATTGCAATTCTGGATTGAAGCAGTGTAAAAAATGTATTATATATTAATTAGTGATTGACCGTTTCGATAATATTGCGAATTACATGTTATATCAGTGATACTATTTCGATGGATTTCAATAGAAGTTTTTATTGTGTTTCGATTCTATTATGATAATATAAATTGTGTTAGTGAGCAAGTACAATTTGGAGAAAAAAAGCTTAAACCAAGTGACTCTTAATGAAATGGCTGTGCCAGATTCTAAATAAGCCAAAGAAATGGCTGTCACTGAAAACAGCAATATATTATTTGACTCTCTAGTGAAAAGTAAACGTTCAACAATCGAGATTAATGAAAAAGGATAATTCGGCTACCAGACAAATCGGCCCCTTACCAAATCGGCCCCTAGCTCAAACGGTTACCTTTTCGGCCCCTTACCAAATCGTCCCCATCCCGTAGACGTTTCGGCCCCTGATTACCGAGACGTTTCGGCCCTTATTTATATATATTTTTTTTATTTCTAAATATAAGTAAAAAAACATGTAATTTCATTTTTTTAATTTTAATAGACAAAGCTATATACATACATACAAAGGTATAGATAAAAATAAGATTTAAAGAAAATATCTGTACACTTGAAAACATGTAAAGATTTATTCATGAGATATTTTTATAAAACGAAATAGAGTTGAAGAAAAAAAATTAAACTTCATTTTTTTTTTTAAATAATCTTTAAATATTAAACATGTTGCTAATATTATGTATAATGACATGTCCATTGTCTAACATCAGTCTCGACCAAACCCATATCGCCCGCCGTAGGCACCAACATTTTTCAGGAACTCCTCGCAGGTGACATCATGCGAATCGTATGAGTCCCACTCATACATGATCCTGGCGTCTAGAGCTGATACCTCATTTGAAGTTTCATCAAGGAACGATTCCGCAGTGGCGAACTGCGAAACATCTGAATTGATGGATAATGATTTATGAAAAGAACTAATATACAGTACATCTTCTTATTAACTACAATTTAATAATAAACAAGAGATGTTTGTCAAACATTATGCCCCCTGAGCGCCAAGTTGCCAGAAATATTTGGACAATTGAATGAAATATGCATGGACTGAAATGACAGCTGATTTGTCATTGGATGCATATGAGGCAGGTCATCTACTGGTCATACCTAATCTTCATGTCAAGTTTGATGACCATAGGTCCGGGAATTGTTGAGTTATCACTCGGACAAGCTTTGGTCTTCCAACAGACCGACCGACATGTGCAAAGCAATTATATAACCCCTCTGCTTCGAAGGGGGGCATAATTAAACTAGATGTTCACTGAAAACTGATACTTCAACTCATGCATTTAGTGACATATAAATTTCTACTGTCTACTATATAAGAAAATAAAATATGGACAATCAGAAAACCTTTTTTCAGCTTACAGTCACACTGACCTTGACCTTTGACCCACTGACCTCAAAATCAATAGGGTTCATCTGCTGGTCATGACCAATAAGCCTACCTAGTATGAGGTCCCTGGGTCAAAGCGTTCTCAAGTTATTGATCGGAAACCGTTTTTCATGTTAAGGTCACACTGACCTTGACCTTTGACCCACTGACCTCAAAATCAATAGGGTTCATCTGCTGGTCATGACCAATAAGCCTACCTAGTATGAGGTCCCTGGGTCAAAGCGTTCTCAAGTTATTGATCGGAAACCGTTTTTCATGTTAAGGTCACACTGACCTTGACCTTTGACCCACTGACCTCAAAATCAATAGGGTTCATCTGCTGGTCATGACCAATACACCTACCAAGTATGAGGTTCCTGGGTCAAAGCGTTCTCAAGTTATTGATCGGAAACCGTTTTTCATGTAAAGGTCACACTGACCTTGACCTTTGACCCACTGACCTCAAAATCAATAGGGTTCATCTGCTGGTGATGACCAATACACATACCAAGTATGAGGTCCCTCGGTCAAAGCGTTCTCAAGTTATTGATCGGAAACCATTTGGTATTCCGACCGACCGACAGACAGACCGACCGACCGACCGACCGACCGACATGTGCAAAACAATATACCCCACTTTTTTCAAAAGGGGGCATAAATATGGACAATCAGAAAACCTTTTTTCAGCTTACAGTCACACTGACCTTGACCTTTGACCCACTGACCTCAAAATCAATAGGGTTCATCTGCTGGTCATGACCAATAAGCCTACCTAGTATGAGGTCCCTGGGTCAAAGCGTTCTCAAGTTATTGATCGGAAACCGTTTTTCATGTTAAGGTCACACTGACCTTGACCTTTGACCCACTGACCTCAAAATCAATAGGGTTCATCTGCTGGTCATGACCAATACACCTACCAAGTATGAGGTTCCTGGGTCAAAGCGTTCTCAAGTTATTGATCGGAAACCGTTTTTCATGTAAAGGTCACACTGACCTTGACCTTCGACCCACTGACCTCAAAATCAATAGGGTTCATCTGCTGGTGATGACCAATACACATACCAAGTATGAGGTTCCTGGGTCAAAGCGTTCTCAAGTTATTGATCGGAAACCGTTTTTCATGTAAAGGTCACACTGACCTTGACCTTTGACCCACTGACCTCAAAATCAATAGGGTTCATCTGCTGGTGATGACCAATACACATACCAAGTATGAGGTTCCTGGGTCAAAGCGTTCTCAAGTTATTGATCGGAAACCATTTTTCATGTAAAGGTCACACTGACCTTGACCTTTGACCCACTGACCTCAAAATCAATAGGGTTCATCTGCTGGTGATGACCAATACACATACCAAGTATGAGGTCCCTCGGTCAAAGCGTTCTCAAGTTATTGATCGGAAACCATTTGGTATTCCGACCGACAGACAGACAGACAGACAGACAGACAGACAGACAGACAGACCGACCGACATGTGCAAAACAATATACCCCACTTTTTTCAAAAGGGGGCATAATAAACAAACACATGGTAAGACATAAGTTATACATTTTATGAATTTATATTTTAAATCAGGTAAGGATGAAAAAAAACCTATTATTAATCTTATATTGAATACGTATGCAAAACCATACTGGCTTAAAAGGTGTTTTTAGACAGACGGTCTTATCGCGAATTGTCACATTCCACAGGGGTATCAGGCGTTGGAAGTATGACACTTTGTGTCTACAACCTTATAAATACGTGTACAAGGTTTGTTCCGACTTTCCCAACCGCTAATTCTCACACTTACAAAATAATACCAATTATCTCTTCGCACCTCAAACAGAATATTATTATTTTATTACGGATATATTGTTTTACTCTTTTTAAAATGCATATTTGTTGTAGAAATTCTGTAGAACTATCCAGTTGTCACTTGTTTGCAAGTCATATCTATAAAAACAAACATTATTTCCTAATTATGTATAGATAAAACACGAATTGTCAAAAACAATAATTTATAATTATTCTGGAGCAATAGTATACCACATACATAACAAATTAATGGTTGAAACGTAAAGGCATTTTTAAAAACCTTGCTTAATAACATAATGTTCTATTCTATCATAAGTTTGATAAAAAAATATTTTGAGAATGTTATCAATATTAAGGTATAATATGAAAAGGTAATGATTTCGGTGTTTTACATACCGCAAGGTATATACAACACAAAAGAAACAAGAATATGTACATCGCGTATGTCCTAAGGATCTACAGAATTATGTTTAAACACTACCGTTTTTGATACAATAAACATAACAAAGAAACATAGCAAAAAAATTATACTAGGGAATCACAAGTCAGACACGCGTGTAATCAGGAATGATTGCAAAATAAAAACCACGAAAGCCAGTCCAGTGTCAATGACAACAGCTTTGATATACCTTTGGCGGTACGTGCATTTTAATCTAAATTACATAAGTTATGGGAGTACTCAGCGGTAAACATAGCCATACCTGGATAGTGTTATACATTTATATACGTTTTTTTGTGTCTATAAAACATATTACTTGCACCTACCTGTATCGCAGACTCGATGCTGCCAATGGTCTCACAACCTTATCTCACTCAATACAAAATCCGAATCAGACATTACAATTTTTAACAAAATTCCATTACACAATAAAATAAAAGTAGAACAACAACGCGTTAATAATGTCCAATACACGAAAATTTAACAGTAGCACACCAACACGTTTAAAATAAATGGTACCCAATTTTAGAAACGATTTAATATATATACTTACGGTGTTTATATTACTCAAATCTTCTTTAATCAACTGTAAATAACATTAAAAAATAAAGACAATTATTCATTCACACGTCTTTGAATGTCTTTTTCACACCCATAACACTTACCGTTTGTCTTGTAAAGAATGCATGGTTCAAAGACACATTTTCTTTGAAGTCTTTAATGATGAATTAAACTTTCTTAGATTTTATAACATTTTATATTAAAAATCAGGGTTAATAGTTATTTAGATTTTAATTATATTTTTTATATCAGTCATATCAATGTTTTTCATGCATATTTGTCTATTTGTAAATTTAAAGATGTTATTTACAACTTATTTACAGATCTCATTTACATTTATAAGACGACCTACAATGTTTTTCTTTATACTCAAGATAAAAAATAAAATAAAATTAAGGGGCCGAAATGTCTCTGTTGAAAATCACTAAGGGGCCGAAACGTCTCGAGTCATTTTAATTAAGGGGACGAAATGGCAGGGCCGAAACGTCTTAGGGGCCGAATTGGTAGTAGGCCGATTTGGTAAGGGGCCGATTTGTCTTGCTCCCGATAATTCTAGCGCTAGTAAGAAAATAAAGCTAGGAAATGGCCAAACCATTAAAACCTCAGTGGAATTACCTGATATTACTCCTGAAACAAACCATGAAGCCATCGTTTTACTTTCACCAGTGATGTCAAGAACTAAAACAATCATCAAATTGCCTAAAATTATTAAGTCTTCAATTGAAAGCTGATTCAGAAAATACTTTAACAGTGAAATGTGTAGTGCCGGACACAATAAAGATCTCATTTGTTGAATTAATAATTAGGGTCAAAAGAATGTTCAAATTCTCAGCAGAACTGAATTAAATTGATTGATATACTTTAATGACATAGTCATGAATTGTTTCTTTCACTGGTATACCTCTTAATTTTAGTTTTTCAAAAATATAATATTGAAAAGATTTTTAAGTTATTCATGACTACAAATTTAGTACATGTGTATTTGCTTGATATTTTTATGCCCTTGAAGGTGGGCATATTAAAATCGCACCGTCCGTCCGTGTGTCCGGCTCAATAACTCGTGTCCGGGCTGTAACTTTCCCTTGTATGGACAGATTTTAAAATAACTTGCTACATGTCTTCCACACACCAAGACAACGTGTCGCGTGCAAGACCCGTGTCCCTATCTCTAAGGTCAAGGTCACACTTAGTGTTTATTCACAATGGAATGTTGCATATAAGGACATTTACGTTTTAGACGCATTAAAAATAAAATATGTTAAACAAAAGAAAAAAAAAAATACTTGCCCGTGAACGTTTCCACAAGACGCACTTGAGAGGGAATTTTGATAGCAGTAAATAAAGAGTTGATGAAAATATCGGTTATTGTAGCTGAAACACAAAAAAACAATGACAGACGTCTCAATGCTGACATAATTGGTATATTTTGAAGACTCGTAGCTTCAAAACTGTTTCAAATATTGAAAATGTAAAAGTTAAAGACATTAATTCGAAAATTCGCTCTGCTCCGCGTTAGACGACATAAACAAGCAAAAACAACGTCAAATGACTCTGAAGCGGCTGTTTATATGCGGACCCTTTATATGGACAACATTAGTTAGTGCATATTGTTTGCCAACATTAAGATAGTAACAATATCTTGGTTGGTAAAATATAAATCACGTTTGTAATAAGGTGACTTATACGTTCATTTGGCCAGTTGTATATAAACATGACATCGACCCGTTGTCCAAATCTCATTTCCACCAAAGGCATCTGGCTCATAGTGTGTGTCTAAAATGTTGATAAATATCATTTTGGGTACATATACAGATATAAACAACACATCTGAAGATATTTAATGGCTTTGATATACAAGAAAGAAACAAGGTATGTAACTCAAGGTTGTCGTGTCCGGACTGTAACTTTCCCTTGTAAGGACATAATTTAAAAATAACTTCCACATGTGTTCCACATACCAATACGACGTGTCGCGTGCAAGACCCGTGTCCCTACCTCTAAGTTCAAGGTCACACTTAGTGTTTATTCACAATGGAGTGTTGCATATAAGGACATAGAGTGTAGGTTGTTGTGTCCGGGCTGTAACTTTCCCTTGTATGGACAGATTTTAAAATAACTTGCCACATGTGTTCCACATACAAAGACGACGTGTTGCGTGCAAGACCTGTGTCCCTACCTCTAAGGTCAAGGTCACACTTAGTGTTTATTCACAATGGAGTGCTGCATATAGGACATAGAGCATAGGTTGTCGTGTCCGGGCTGTAACTTTTCCTTGTAAGGACATAATTTAATATAACTTCCACATGTGTTCCACATACCAAGACGACGTGTCACGTGCAAGACCCATGTCCCTACCTCTAAGTTCAAGGTCACACTTAGTGTTTATTCACAATGGAATGCTGCTTATAAGGACATAACAATGTAGGTTGTCAAGTATAGGTGGTATTTTTTATGTTTAAAGGCAATTTAAAATAACTTGCCTTATGTATTTGACACGTAAAGGCAAGATCCAATTTTCATGTACTGACCTTGTTCATAGGTCAATGTCACATTCGGGGGCATTCGTCACATACTGTGACAGCTCTTGTTCCATATAATATGTCTTTGCATTGCCCTAAATTGTGATTTGATTTATTGATTTTAAATATGAAATAAATGGTGCATCATTTTCTTCTAATTTCTGATGTTCTGTTTGTTTTCTTAATCAAATGTAATCCTATTATCCCAAGATCATTGGAACCTTCTAAATCACGGCCGAAAACTACTGTATAATATTCCAAACAGAGAATGGAGGAGACCGGGACTGGGAAAACTATGTCCCCCATTTTTTCAGGGTACTTTCATGTGTCTTTACCACACAAGAAACTACCAAAAATTGGCTTGAAAGGAGAAAGAAAAAATAGCAGATACCGGTTTGCCCGAAAAGCATTTAGATAGTAGAGGGCTTTCAGGCTTTTGCTAATTTCTGCTACTGTTGTTTCATTTCAGAGTACTATAACGCCGAATGTATTGTCGACAACCCTTACTATGTGGAAGAGTTCAACTACGAATGCAAAGTGTGTGAGAACTTCAAGAACCTGAAAGTGATGAATGCAACGGATTTCACTGAAGAAAGATTCAAAGCCTTTGCTCATGCTTTTAAACCAGTTCATTTGAAGGTTCGTGTTATTGTAAATAAAGCAGATCCAATTTCAGAATGTATTTTATTTTAAATTTTTATGAAAGTACTTTAACAATACTGGTGCTCATACATATATATTCAGATTTTGTTTAAAATACAACTCACATGGGTGCCTGAGTGTAATTTTACAAATTAGTATTCACATATCATATAAAAATGTTTTGTATACTAATACTCAGGGTATAAATTATGTGCCATGAAATTTAACAAATATCTTGCATCAATATATACATAGGGGGTTCAAGACAGGAATGTGGATTACCAGGACCTTAGGAACACATACAAGTTGAACAGGGAGGTCTTGCTTGAGAGCTTGTACAAGGTCACCAGTCTGGATGTTCACATCAGAAGTCTCGGGGACATCTTTGAGTCGGACCTTGGTGAACAAGTCAACACATCCAGTTCCATTAGAATTGATTGGTATAATGATTCACTTGCCTATTAGTTTACTTTATGTGGTGGGGATTGTTCAAGACATTTAAGTATTTTTATAAAATGATCTGAACAAAACAATTTTGAAAATGTTTGTGCAAATGTAGAAGTATTGTGAAGATTTTTGTGATACTTTTACTTTATCATAGCAAGATGAAACCTTAAAGTTTTTATTGGAACAGAACCCATAGATGATGTTAAGATAACATAGTTCATGTAGAGGTGTTGTGTGTGAGGATTTCAAAACTTGTAATTACATATGCAACTTTTAAATATTACTCCACAATTAAAATGTTTGTTTTTTTGTCTCTCCTGCCAGGTTTTCCCAGTCTGTAACTGCCAGTGTTGTGTTAAGGGGTCTCTTTCCCAGACCAAAGGTGGTGCCAGAAAAACATGAGATACCATTGGAGAAGCATGTCTTTATCTTGGGACCAAACTCACCAACATTTGAGCTGGTATGACTTTAAATGTTTTATTATTTACATTATAATTATTGACCTAAGTTCAGAAACATATCGTCATATTTTATGCTAAACAAAGTACATACGTACTAAGCAATTCTCATCATTATTGCTAAGGGCTATTCCATTTAAACATATATAACCCCCAGGGGGGAGGCACTTTCAAAATATACCACCCCCCTACAGAAGCACATTTACCCTTTCGTGGTCCAAATTAGCGAAAAAAGACAACCCAACCATATACTATTTAAATAATTGCCTTCCCCCCTGTCGGTTAATATATGTTTTACTGGAAAAGCCCTAAAATATTTGTAGAGTTACAACACATCTTTATTAGTGGTTTACTAACATAAGTCTGAGTTCGAGACTCTAAAGACTGAATTCTAAATGTTTAAAATAACTGTAACTGAACTAATTTTGACAAATGATCTTATAACATACACAACAATTTTAACAATATTTTTAATAGTAACATCATTTTTACAGCAAAATTAAAATTGTGCTTTTCTTAGTCTCTAACTAAGACTCTACACAATAGATGGCTTTACCATCTGGGATTCCGAAAAGTGAATTACTTAATGCTCCATAAAATCGTTGATACAACTTCTTTTGCGCAAATTGCGTGCTTAATTGTAGAACAAATTATTTGTATCGCAGCATTTGTTTACCAATCTTTTAAGAGTGATTTTTTACAAAATTAAAATTTGTGGTTTGGAGTTCAGTCTCAAACCTAGACTTGGTATGTGAATGACTAGGGGCTCAGGGTAGTGAGAAGCTAGTTCCATCGCAATGGAAATTAAATCATGTTTTTATTTCAGCCTCTGACCATGCACCCTATTCAGCTGTACATCCAGGGGAGCGGACAGCGACGTCTGTTAGCTCGACCTCACAAGAACTGCAGAGACTCATGCAACACCCTGCTTGCCTTTATGGAGCCTGGAGATGCTTGTAAGATAATTATGTACATAACTTACATGTACTGATTTGGTATAACAAAAGGGGAATCTCATGGATTGCATACTGTTGAAAATCAATCCTTTGCCTCTGATATTGAAGATTATAAATACTAAGATTATGTATGGTAAATCGCTAACAATAAGAAAATATATTTGCTTTTATGAAAATGAATAATACGACAATTACCAGATTTTTAAATTTATCTATTAAAAACTTGGTAATAAAAAGATCTTTTGCAGTTACGTAATATATAATTTATTACCGGAGTTTGATAAGATGATTAGTTTCATCAAACACTTTAACAAACTTGTTTCCAAAATAATGTTTTGACAGTGCTCTGTCAGACGGCCGTTTTGTGAAAAGGTTTGTCAAGGTGTTTAAAGAAACTAAACTCTCAATCAAACTCTTGTAAAAGACTGAAGGCGAGGTTCCATAAGCAGCATAGACTGCACTATGTTTTAAAATGGTGATGAAATAGTGAAGTTATCTTTGTTTGAAGTCTTCATTCGAAGCAAAATGTTTGACGTAGCAGTTGACACAATTTAGCTCGTGCTATACACACACTGAATTTATAACCTTGACAATTGTTACTGTTAACTACACAGCCAAGTTTTGTTCCTGATAAGGGCTCAGCAAAATTTTTATGCTTGCCCTAAAGTGATTAACCCGTCCGTCCGTCATGTGTCGGTCTAGATAGTATATAGGTGCCTGTTGGCCAAATCTTTAAAATCAATTTTCAAAATTGTAACTGAAACATAGCTTTATCAGCAAGCACAACATTCATAGACATTTGTTTACACTCAGTAGTCAGTATTATAGCGTGAATACTGAATGCCTCTCGTAATTGAAGCTATACATGAAGACCAAATACAAAGATCTTAAGAATTATTTTATTCTTAACAATTCTCTATCAGCTTGATTTAAAAATAGAATGGACGGTACCTGTTTTTTTTTCAGTAATGTTGCAGAATGATGTTTGGGATGGCTGGGTTGCTACGGGAGATGGTCCAAGCATTGGTTACCTAATTTCTATAGGCATCTAGCTTCCAGATAAGAGAGTGTGGTCAACAGGGGATTGTCATGGATTACTCTTAACAGCAAAAACATTCCAGTGTTTTCATCAATTTACTTTTAACGCACTAGACCCTAGTTAAACCAGTTTTCTTTTTTCTTTAATTGACTGTTTATAGCTGCCTACTTAAAGGCTATTGTACAATGTTTGAAATAAAGAAAGAAATTTTTGCCCTAATACATTTTCAACATTTTAAAAATAGAAATTATTGTTCTTTTGATTATACTTAGTGTGCATTTAATATGTAATGAAATAAAATTACCACTGACATTGTTTGTGTTAAATGGTCGACTGAGCAGTACCCTGTCAACTTGTTTCCTGGAGAACATGTGATTGCTTGATTTTGTCCTTACACAGTTTTAAAGGGTCCAACATCTGTTTGAATATTGTATTATTTTTGTATTCAAGTTGTTACCTTTTGGTACTTCTGTTAAATCTTGCAATTTGTATTGCCAATGGGATACATTTTGTTTTGAGATTAAATTTCTAAAGAGAAAGTACTAAAATATGCTGCGTTCAGGTAGAGCATAGCATGAGGTCAAATTAGTTTCTTGTCACATGACTGTTTTTCAACAATTTATGATGACACTTTAAATAATTTAAACTTTATAACTTCATATCTTTTACATTTAGAAAACCCTGACACATTGGTGGGGAACTAATTATAAATGTAAAATACATAGAAAATAACTGGTCCAAGTTTCAGTCCCATTAAGTTGACTGTCACTTAAACAATCCTATCTGAGTCAAAAGAGTCTAACCAAGTTTACAAAATTTAGTAACAATTTCCTAAGAGGCATGACTCTTTCTTGTCTTTAATCTTTGTGCCTACCGGTACGTCTCAAATAGATACTGTACTGTTTAATAATTTCCATTTATACCCCAAAATAAGTTGAAGGAGGTATATAGCAGTAATCTTGTTGTTCAGTCGGTCAGTTCATTTTGTTCAGATAATAAATTATGAAAAGGTCAACAGTTAAAATTAATTGTGAGAAATAATGTGAAACACCATCAAAATAATAAAGGTAATGTTTGACCTAGGTTACCTACCATTCACAGATTTTTTATGGAGTTTTGTGCCCATTGGAATTCACCATAATATGATGTATGCACAATAACTCCTGATGGATTGAAATTCTTTTTTTGGTACACATGTTTAACACCATAAAATACAGGTCAAGCTCAACTCTGGTTACAAACCACTATCTTTTGACCATGTCATGTCTCATTTTTAACTTGGAATTTGCCAAATTTGTGTATGGACAATAACTCACAAAAGGTTTAATGGATTAAAAAAATTATTGATACCCATTTCTACACCAAACAAACAAAGTTTAAACTGACTTTGGTCACCCACCATTAGTTTTTATGTTATTTTACTTTTTCTACTAAAAAAATGCCAAAAATCGCCAAAAATACTATGTCTGGACAATAACTCATGAAAGTGTCTCCAGATTAAACGAAGTACACCGGGAATGTTGAACGCCATAAAACCAGGTCAAGTTCAGTAACTATATTTAAACAGAGTTAAGTCCCCCTCAAAACCAAAAAAAATGGTGTCCAGAAGGGTTGACAGCTTTAAATATTTTTACTGCACTTATTAAACTCCATAAAATACAGGTCAAGTTTGACTTGTTTACTAACATTTTTTGAAAAGTTATGGCCCCTCTTGCACTTAAATGTCAACTTGATGATTTCAGGTACAATGGATTAAAACAAATTTTATTATACATTTAACACTGTAAAATAAAGGTCAAATTCGACTTCAGTAACAATCCAAAAATGCTTTATGGAGTTAAAGCCCCTTTTCAAAAACTGGTTACCATTCCTGTGTCAAGGCAGAGAGTGGGGGTATTCATCAGCTTTAATTGATATTATAGTTGTAGTTAATTTATTAAAGTTTGTAAGTGTTTGGCAAGGTGGAAGAATTATTGAAGTTACCGGTATGTATAAACCAACATTTGAACATGGTAAAAATGACTATTTTACTGTATCATCATGAATAGGGTGCTCAGAAGTGTGCCATGTACCATAAGGCTGTAAAGATTGGCAAACTCTCACTCTTGATATGCAGGAGAGTCCATATGCCCCCTCTTGTGACAGGTGTATTAAAATGGTCATTGAAGATTCACAACATGCAAATAAATAATTTTTATTTACAATAAATAAATCACATACCACAAAGAAATTTTAAAATGTTGAACATTTATTAATGTTGAACATTTATTTAGACATATTCTTAAATTTTCTTTTTGTAAAGCATTGTCATACAGACCAGAAATAATTACGCAGCAGATACGTGCATTTTATTTAAACAATTTGTCCTAGAACTGTACATCAGTTAATTTGCCAAAGCTAATATGAAGAAGTACCCAACCACTGCAAGCAGGCTTTCGCTGTCTTCATATAAATTTTCCTCTCAGAAATGATAATGATGAAAGTATTAAATTGACAGCTTAGTGCAATGGCGTCAACCATTTAATTGAGAAAAAAAATGTGTAAAATAATGTGAAGCAATAACAATTGCTTGTTTTTTTTTGCAAATAAATGCCGGACATGATAACACAACTGAAAATCACTTATATGTGAACTAGACCAATAAAAACAAGTTCCCTCTTTACTGCCTCTTCAATTCAACGTTTTGTTGTCATTGCATGAACAAAACCAGTCACAATGTGTAGTTATAAGTGATAACGACCAAGTACCAGAAAAATAGAAAAGTAAGATGAAACCTTTTACATTGTATAGCACGCCACAACTATTAAAGCAAATACATGTAAACAATTGGTGTGTATAAGTATTTTCAGCAGCACACTACTTCATTATCATCAGCAGACGTTGATAAAATACATAAAAAGTGAGCACAAACTTAACAAAATTCATTAACAATTATATGATAATGACACAAATGGTGAAAACGAAGGAAGAGTTAATACTGGGTGGGGAGTTAGTGAAACAAAGGGGCATTATGATATCAAAGTCGTTCTAGTTTTCACTAAAGCCACTACCATGCAACAAACTGCCACACACAAACAGTAGAAAAATATTCACCATGATTTTTTTGTTAAAAATGAACACATAATACTCAGGATTTGTAAAATACTTATCACCAGTTTTGTTCTACTACCTATATTGTGAAAATTACCGGAATTCTGAAGACAGCTTAATAAATGGCAAACATGGAACAAGTCCTATAAGGGAATAATCATTTAATTTAAAACACCCTGTTAATATTTCTACTCTACAAATGCATATCCAATATCCATAACTTGAAGCAAATGGCAGCTTATCAGTCAAAGTGTGAGTTAAATATCACAGTCAAAATAAAATAAAAAAGGAATGCTCAGACATAATCACTTAATTTTTTTTGATACATTCAGATTTTAAATCCTGTTTTTTCAATTGATTTCTAAGTGAAACAAAAAAGTATGTATGGTACGATTGAAAGTGTACATGCACAGAGTCGCATACTTATTAGAAGTAAACATCTACTAATTTCGTCAGATAAAAGCCAGCTTCAAAAGTTTTAGAAAAAACACATACAATATATCTTAAATTCCAATGGGTGATTATTGAACACCTCTTGAGGCAATCAATAATGCCATTCTCATGTAGAGCTATGTTAACTGCACCAAATCTCATCCATTACAAGCAAGCATGGTCATGGTTTTGGTATTTCTGGTCCAGGTTCCCTCAGCTGATGATGCGAGTCACTGCAACAGTGGTTGAGGGCTTCAGGACTTGGGTGGTGCAGGTTTGGATGGTAGGGAGGGGACAGTGGGCAGAGATCTTCGCATGCCCAGCGCTGCACGGGCTGTAGACGGGCGCTGGTTTAGGGGCACTGCCCGTTCATATGAGCCACTCTTAATGACTGGGTTAGCACCCTCTTCCCTGCAAGACAAGTAAAATTGGTTTGATACAAGTAATACAACTACTGATTAGTTTATTAGTGTAAATTTACAGTCTTGTGCAGAAACATAAGTTTAATTAAGCTTGCATCGGTTTAAATGAAAAGGATATATTTTAATCATTTATGGTGTGAAAATATATATATATGTTCAAGACTTCTTTAATATGTTAAATCAAAGGTGAAAGGAATTGCAAAAGCCAAATTAACATTTGATGCTAAAAAGTTTCCAAAATAGATAATGGCTCAATTTTCCATACACCTAAAGTCATGACATGTGTTATCTGCAGAAATGAAAAAATATAGTATTGTTTCATTATATTCACAAACAAGAATAATTTTTATCAATTATTTCACCCATCTATATGATTTGTAATCCAGGCCTTACCTTTTCATCTTGCTGATAATAGGAACACCTGATGAGGGTGCAGGGGGAAGCCCCGTGTTGTTCACTCTGATTGCCCCATTTCCACGCGCCTCAGCTCTCATCGGTCCTTGAGCAGGCGACAACAGACTGCCTAGGGGGCTCTGAGCCCTCACTTGGCTGCTAGTGTCTATGTGTTTACGTACAACGTCCCGTTGACTGGGAGGAGGTATCACAGCTCTCTGCCTGCTAGCTAGGTCAGATATTTTAAAGGGTTTTTGTACACTTGATCTAAGTAAAGAGTCACTTTCCTCCTCTTCTGATACATTTCTTCGCACTTTGTTTTTAATTGGTTTACTGGAGTCACTGTATCTTGGTTTTGTTGTAACTGGCGTGTCTAAGGACTCATTTGGTGACACTGACACCGGTACAAAGCTTGAAACTGAAAAAAAAGGTCGAGGATCAGTAAGCAAGTGAAACTTGATACATGGAATATGATAATGAAATCATTTACTGTTAAACATACACCAGTATGAACATAATTCAAATCAAGCGAATTAAACGGTTATTTATTATCTCCTTGTAGTTTTTATTTATCAATTTGAATGGGATTTTATGTGTAATATATGTTGTTTTTCATTTGACCAAAACCCTTACTTAAACATTGGATCATGAACTGTATATACAGATATATATTATATATATATTGTTTCCATATTGTTGTAAAATAATTTTATTGACACACATGGCTATGCAAAGAAAGGATGATTTAAAGCTCAGAATACAAAAAAAATGTCATACATGTAGTCTTGAAAGAGCAAACTTTCTGGCTTATAGTGCCAGGTGTACCGTGTATGTTACAATAAGCAAGCCTAGAATGCCCAAACATCCAGCCTAATGCAAATATTAATTAGGATGATCAAATGCACAGAATGATTCAAACTGCAATGTATCAGTATTTGTAAACACATTCACAAAGTTGTACACTAAATAACCAGGATTTGAAAACTACACTCCTTTTAATTAAAAAGATTTGAGGTGCAAATGCTTCATTGCTAAAATGTTTTCTCAAATAAATTACAGAAATGAAGAGTAAGCCATAATTCCACATAAATCATGAATCAATAAAGAATACCAGGTACCAAAACAATAACAAAGTTACACCAGTCTGGTCCAGATGTTTCTTCTTGGCTCAACAGGCAAAGGTGCTTGTTCACAATGAAGCATCACAGTACAGTTTCCTAAGTCTTTTAAGATGCATTTCAGCATTGTTCAAGCTGGCGAGACAAAATGCAGAAAGCCAACTAACATATCGAATAAAATCTTAAAAACTAGAAATCTGCCCATAGGACACCAATGCCCCCATATGCCAAGTTTGTCACAAGAGCAAGGGCCATTATTATCTCCATTCTCTATAAAAGTGCATCAAAATTATGACACAACTTGATAACATCAAATACATTCCTGAAAGATCTCATGAGTAATAATAACTTAGTTATGAGCGACACAAGTTCAACAAGTCCAATTTTTTTTTGCTATTTAAGGTCCATAACTCTGGATATACTTTGTGCAGCAGCACACAGAACCCCAGGTGCACACCTTCATCACCTAAATAACATTCTCCGAAGTTTCATGACTTTAGGTGAAATAGATCAGGAGTTTTGATCGACACAAGTCCAGAAATGATATTTTGCTAATTCAAGGACCATAACTCTGGTTTTACCACGTACAGCGGGAAACAAAAGCCAGGTGCACAGCTTCATCACTTATATGACATTCATCCAATGTGTCTTGACTCTTGATGAAAAAAGTTTAGGAGTTTTAAATGACAAAAGTCCTGAAATGTCAATTTTTGTTAATTGAAAAGCCATTACTCTGGTTTTACTTAGTGCAGCAAAATGAAACCCCAGGTGCAGAACTTCATCCCTTTATCTACATTCCACAAAGGTTTCTTGACTCAGGGTGAAATAGCTTTGGAGTTTTGAGTGACATGCAGGGTTTTCCATGAAAAATTCATTTACAAATCATAAAAGTCATTCTCAATTTTTGGAGTTATCTTTGCAAATTGATTCCCATGATAGGTTTCCCCAAAATAAAAGGCTAGAGCTGGAGAAAACCCTCCTCTGACTGAACATAGTTAACTGCGCATAAAGCAGCCTGTATCTATTGAGCCTTGTAGAGGAGAACCAAAGCCAAGAGAAAAGAGGAGAACCTGAAGGCAAGACTTTACAATTTTGGTCTCCCTCAGTGCCGATGTTCTCGTCCTGAACGCGGTGGATCGTCTCTGTATCACTGTCTCGCATGGGAGACAACTCTTCTGTGTCTGAATCTACATCTGAGTCACCGGAGAGACTGATGGCATCATCAGCTTGATCATAATCAATACGCAACACCTGGGGAGCCTTGCTCTGACGGATAATTTCCATCCTCCTGTAGAACAAATGTATGGTTTGATTTAGATAAATTAAAATTAATGTTTTATTCTTTAAGTGTAAATGCTGTTTGGCAATAAACCAACTTTCCATGATATTATTTTCTTGCTTTAACCTCTTCAAACCATTCTCATCTAACAAGAGGGTGTAAAGAGCCCTACAAGGGTTTTTAGTTGGGCAAGGGGCATCGCTCAAACCATGTTATAAACAGATTTATATGCCCATTATCATTTATGTTATTATGTGTAACAAGTTTTGTTTGATATATATTGTAGTCCTTAATAGTTTTTTAGTTTTGAATACAATCTTTGCACACTGCCACAGTATGACAGTGTCTCCAATTTTTACCTTAAAAAACAGAAAACCAGCAATAATGTGTTACTAACTTTTCATGTTGTTGCTTCCATGCCTTGAGTTCATCAACAATCTCAGAATGGTCTCTCTCCTCCTCCTGCAGAGTGTCGTATGTGTGCTCTGCTCTATGCTGGAACTGTCAACGCAATGCATGGTTAAATAACAGTCTGTTTTAGGTTTGCTGCTATGAAATTTCAATAAAAGTACATCTAGCTAAAAATTACATGAAATACAATTTTCATAATTTAGCCAATTTGAAATGATTATAATGAGATTGTAATTCATATTTACTATTTTTTAGTATATAAAGTATATTTGCCTATGTGTGAGTGTGTACAAGAAAATAATTTTTTGTGTATTTAACAGACAAGTGTTGTGAGACAAGAATAACAAGAAAACAAGTTGTCCCAGTCTTCATTCTCAGTGCTCAAGTAGATGGCAGACAGGTTAAAAGATATTATGCTGTGGATTTAGTAAATAAGTAGAAATATGACAAAGTTAAGCGTCAAGAAAAGGAACAGTCTATTATATGCTAATAATGAAACCACAATACCTGTTTGAGCTCTTGCATTATCTGAGTTATAAATTATTAGTGATAACATAAAAAGTATTACTGAAACCGAAATTATTTGATGGTTAACATTTTAATATAAGTAATTAACTTATTAGCATGCAGTTTGCAAGTCATTCTTCCTTAAACCTCAAATCAGTGGTTCGAAAAACCTGTAAATCTCATCTGAAATGAAGAAAACAGATTCATTGCAAAACATACAAAACCTTAGGTTCAAACTTTATATCCTGTTCCTGCCCCTCAAGTTCTCCAGCAGCATCGGGGTTGAGTCTCCTTCGGGACAGGAGAGCCTTTGAGGGGTTCCCACAGATCACACGCCCAAGGGTCAGGTCACTGGCATCTCCTGTGTCTGCAATCTCCGCTGTTAGAAAATCATGATAGTTGGCGTGTTTAAAACATTGACACAGGACTAAATTAACCAAATTAAGAGCGCTGCACAGTGGGCGCCAAGTGTCCCCTACTGGTTTAAAGCCTTGTGAAAAGAATGAGCGTGTCTCAAGAGAATCTCCATGAAAACTTTAACAAATGTAAAGGGCAATAACTCTGCATAACTTTGTCTGACGAAAAAAATAAAATAATGTGCATAATCTCCATATTGCCCTTTTTCCACATACTAAATTTCATTAACCTAGCTTTGACACTTTTTGAAGTTATCACAGGACCAATTTGGCTATATTTTTAATGTCAAGGGAAATAACTCTGCATTAATTTGTCTGACGAAAAAAACAAACTACATTTTATATACGGACGGAGGGTAAACCTTAAGTCCCCTCTGGTGAAACCGGTATGGGAATAATAAAAATACAACTTCATTTGCATATATTTCAAGCTTAAAAGGATCAAGTCATTTTTTTTTCAAACTAGTCAATTCTCTAATCAGCTAAATAACAGTCCAACTATAACATAGTCTTCTTAAAAATAAAGAACAGAAAAGATTCAGTGATGTGACTTGTTGCAGGACAAATTAAAATCACATCATTTAGTGATATAACAAACCACTTTTCAGTAACTTCCCAATTACCTTTGCTTCCTGACCCTGGCCTGCCAGAGCCTGAGCTGGGCCTCATGCCTCCTATAGCTGTGGCTGGCCTGTGTCCTGTGGAGGCTGGTCGTGTGCCTGCTGTCATTGGTCGGAACCCCGAGGATGGCCTCAGGGCTGACCCAGGCCGGAACCCTGTGTTGGGCTTCAAGGCTGCTGTACTTGGCCGGTTACCACTGGGTGGCCGACTAGAATCTGTGTATAACAATAAACAGCTGTTAACACAACTCATTTGGATATGACAAGCCTGTGATAATGGAAATGTTTTTTTATGTGTCACATAAAATTTTGTTATCTCATATTGATAATTACTGCAGAATGTTACATACACCCTCAAGTGAAGTGATGAAAAACAGATATCATTAACACATAAAAATAAGAACATATTCATTAAGACATAAATACATGTATATAAAGAGCTGTCACAAATGATAAACGCGCTCAAATTGACCAGAAATATAGCAAGTTGTCCTCTTAGCTAATAACATCAGCTACATGAATAGTGAAACAAAAGGACGAATAAAAACAACACTATCAAATATAAATGAAATGTAGTTAGAGAATGGCATAAAACAAAGAGAACTGATTTGCAACTCTTAGTCAAAGCATGGCCCTTTTGCACTGAGATTCAGATGCATTTGAAAAAAATGCATCAATTTTTTACCTTTGACCTACCAACATTAACATGACTAGAGTTCATCTACTGGCCCAGGGCAAACGGCCACTGTTTCATAGTCCTAGGTCAAACCATTTTTTAATTATTATGCGGAAAACGTTTTCATAAGACGTTTTCCGCATAAGTTTTCATAAGACTATTACCTGCTACCTTTGACCAATGACTCTAGAAATTGTTGGGGCAAAGGCAACATACCAATACAGTTTAATGGTCCTAGTCAAACTGATACTGTGTGGACAACATTTTCATAAGACTATTGATTGTGACCTTGACCTTTGACTTAGTGACCCTAAAAACAATAGGGGTCATCTGCTGGTCAAGGAAACTAATAATGAAGTTTGATTATCCTTTGTGAAACAGCTAACAAGTAATTGAGCAGACAAAGTTTTGTTGTGGATGGACACATGAACAGTACAAATACTATATGCTTCTCTTCGGGGCATAACAATCCAGAAACAGAACCACACCTGATACAACAGAATCTGAATCATCTTGTAGTGTGATATCTCTCTGTAGCTCCTCGAGGTATGCCCAGTCTGCATCAAACACGTTATGTTTGAGGAAGGATCCCACCCCATCTATGAGTGGCTCATCATCAAGGGTCTTCAGGTGGGGTATAGCTTTCTTCACCTCCTGCCGGTAATCGTATTCCTCCTGGGAGGATACAACAATGGCTTAATTATATATATTAAATAACCTAATAACTCTGTTACAATAATCCAGCCCATATTAAACTTTTTTATATAGATTTTGAAGCATTAGACAATCACACGGTCAAAAACAGGGACTTTGACAAACTTGCAAAACCAACGTTTTCTTACAACAGTTGAATGTCAAACGTCTATATATAGATTTTTTCCATCTTCAGATACTGCACATTTAACTAAAGTCACAGAATTGCCTTCATGTAATGTATTGTGACCTACAATGAACTCTGCAGGTGTTGGTTGATTACACAATGGGTTGCCATCCAGAGTGAGGTTGGTCAACCGGCTGCAGATGGCCAAGTGCTGTACCTGCACTATATCATCTAGGTTGTTCCTGAAATGCATACAATAACATAGTTACATACCATCTTCATTTCGGGCATTATAACTAATTATTAAGTGATTGTACATTAACTAAAGGGCACAAGCCTGTAAGACCAGTGTACTCATAAACATTTTTCTGGACAAATTTTCTGCAAATTTACAGACCTTTTGTAAGTAACTAAATACTTTGAATTTATTTTTAAGTAACCTAAATTCTACCTTTTGTGGCTACTGATGATTAAATATACATGGTAGAAATAAACATTTTGATTGTTTTTTTGTGTGAATATTCTTTATTTTTACATTCAAGCAAAGCAGAAGATTTAAATAAAAACTGCACTATTATAAGACCTCACCCCTCCACATCCAGGATTTCAATGTGCTCAAGCATGCTGACAGGACTGATGTCAGATATCTCGTTGTAGGAGAGGTAGAGTTCTCGCAGACCAATTATAGACGAAATCCCGTCTAGCTCCTGCAGGGCACAACGGGACGCCCACAACACATGCAGGCTCCGTAGGGATGAACCAAGATCCCTGTTACAAATGAGCATTTTTTTTAAATATATCAACATGCAACATTTAATATAAATAAGGCACATCTGTTATTTACATCTGGAATTAAAGATCATTGCCAGTGTTACTTAATTCTGCCCCCTCTTCACATCTTGAAGAGGTGCTTCGACAGAATACTGATGGATGGATGCAACTACACAAACAGGATCAACTCTCCCTAAAACAGAAGTTGTGTGAGGTACCTGATTTTAGGTATGGTGCTGTTGGACACCTTTAGCTGCCTGAGGTTGTGAAGCAGCTGACCAAAATTTCCAAGACTCGTGTCTGTTGTGTTCACCTTCATCTCAAGCTGGTGAATGTCATCCAGGTTGTCAACGCCCGTCAGCAACATCTGAATAAACAATCAGAAACAGATATGTTAGAGAAAGGCTTTACCGTATTTATAAACCAACACAAAACCCATCAAAGCAATTTCGTGTGTACAAGGCTTCTGGCATTAACAAAAACGTTTATTCCCCGCTATGATGTCCCTAACAAATCTAATCTTATAAATCCTTTCAGGTGTTTGCCTTTCTCAGAAAGCATTAATTTATATTTTACAACATATTAAATAACTTCAAAAATAAAGATAAGATGATTTTGCTGTCAGCCGTTTTCAGAACTTTTTAAAGGGAATTAAGAATTCACGGTTGTTGAAAAACAAACGCATGATGAATAATGAATTGAGAGCTCACAAGTTTTCTTGGTGACAGGAACTGTTCCAGCAGTAAATCAGTCTCCTCTAGTACAATGGGCTCCGGGTTTACTCTCGAATCATTGAATTCTGTTATCTGTACTCCACGTGTCAGGGCGCTCCCTGGACGCTCAATACCAGGCTCCATCTTCAAACTGTATTGTTTTATAATTTTGAGTCATTAATTATAAATAATGAATAATATTTGATAGATACTTCTGCTAGTCCCAGTCAGAGTAAAAGCATTTTACTGGACATAAATGATAAAGTAACAACAAAATATATAGATCTAACCGTTTATATTCATATATAATATCTAAATACAATTTTTGAATAAACTGTTGGGTTTCAGCCAATATATGTTGCTTTAAATTTTAGCAATATGCCTAAGGCCAAAAAAAAAAGTTTGTTTAGGGTAACCTTCCCACAATTTCTAGGTAGGGTAGGTAGGGAATTTTTTTTATTTTATATTTTTTTTTTCAAAATCTGTCGTACATTCATACTGCACAACCAACCAAAACACGTATAACAAAAAAATACCAATCTTAATCGTCTGAGCGCTTTACAATATCTTGGCAAGCGTCCAATTCGCATTTATCTGCCATTCATAACTCTCTATTCGCTAACGAATATTTTTTTTCTCAGAAACAGTAAAAAATAGTTAGGGTCGGCGCATTTTTATAGGTAGGGTCGGGTTACCTGAAACGGACATATTTTTTTTTTAGGCCTAATGAAAGTTATACATTCATACTCAGCCTGCTAGAAAATACAGATTAAAATTTCCTAGATATAGACATAGAAATTTGTTTTAAACCTTTTGATTATATACACAATTTAACAAGCAGTACTAAAACCAATGCCCCAAACATAAGATACCTACCTGTGTTGGAGCCTGGTTTCCTGTGCTACGGCCATATTACCATACCTAAAAATAAAATTTAATAACAAAGGATTGCACTATTTTAATTCTTGAGTAAATAGTTATTAACTGTGAATTTACTTTTTCTTTCTTTTTGCCTTTTCTGCTCTATAATGTTTAAGGGTCAATTTTTAGTAAAAAACTCTGTGGTTGCTTTATACCCTTTTTTTGGTTAAGTTGCTGAGTTGCTTCAACTAGTTCATGAAAACAGTTTTATCCAGTCTCTTAACCTTAATTTGTGTTGATGTTTTGTGGCGTATTGTAAATATGACTGTGTTTATTGTGTATTTCGTTGTGTCATTTGGCTGCATATATGTTGCATAAACAAAAAGGTTTATTTTATGTGTCTGCTTCAATTCATACATTTGTGATTTATGTTTCATGCTGTGCTCTTGACATATTATCTTTTACTTTCACATTGAGTATGTATGACTGTTTGTTAAGTTCATACATAGTGTTAGGTATCATAATGTCATTCTTTTATAAAGTTATATACTATTGTGCTGTTTAAGTTATGTGTTGCATGCAGAAGTTATGCTTCATGAAGTAATTCTTTTTTTTGCTTATTGTTTATGTTGCATTTTTGTTATGCCTATTTGAATACTGTTTGAAATAGATTAGTGATATTTATGCAACTCGACTATATTTGAAAAACAAATACAATTCTATAACGAAAAACTTGTTGTTTAACATTTTATTATTCTGTCAGAGGTTTAGAGGTCATGGTCACAATGTACGACTTAATGAATGTGAAGTTAATTGATAAGACAAAGTGTTTGAACGCCTTTCCTTGCTATCATAAAACAACAATATGAACCTCTACTATTTTTTTTACTTGAAACGAGCATTAGAAATCCACGATTTATAGATTCCTTATGATGATGATGAATAATGTATTACACATGGGTATTTGACAATGTACAAAAACAAGCATTGTTTTGGCACCTCTCCAGCATTTTACTTTAGACACTAAGAAATAAACAGGGAGAAAAAGTGGGCTCGGTGTGGCGTTAAAGTTAAAACAAGAACTGTTAAATATGTTAGGAGTGAAATGACTACCGTCACTTTTGAAACACAAATATAACAAGTTGGTTTGTTGGTTATTATTCAAATACATATGGCCATACACAATGCTGTCCTCCCTTATTAACCTGTCAGGCAAATATGTGCTTTTACTTCAAATAAAGTATATTATATACCTAAGGGTTGAAAATTATGCCTGGCAAAACACAACTTCTGAACTGGTACCATGTGACATGTCATAAATGACATCAGCAGGATATGAGCTATCGTCAGCATGGATCAAAAATTGAGATAAAGTAAGAGATTTATTTAAAATATAAATGAACTGGTTTAGTTTCTAAAGCTGTCAAGCTTTTGAGAGACAAACATATGTACAGTTTTTAAAGTCTGCTATGTACATGAGATTAAGAGCCATTCACCATCCGGAGTGATTATCCGTTCTATCATCATGTGGTGATGAACCCTGAACCTCTGACTTAGACCCAGTTATAGGCCGATACGTTAACCAGCGCCCATTGCCACCGATAATTTGAACTTACCGTGCAGCTGGTTCTTAAACATGAATATTATCCTGGTTAAGTACCAGCAACACATTTACAACTATTTCAGTTTGTTGAACACCTCTCCTGTGTTATATATCTGTGTCATTATGAAATCATGATAAGGTCCATGACAACGATGGGAACAATTTTAATTGGAATTTCGTAAATTGCTAAAATGTTCTTGAATATTCAATCGATGTCATTTACAAAAAAGCAAAGACCATATATATATGACAGTATTTCACTTACAAAAATCCACAAACTTAAAACAAGAGACGGTTACACGACAAACATGCGATTTTCATTTTGGTTGCAACGGACGCACTATCGCCATTTTGGAATTTCTCACCACAGCGCATGCGTAATAAAAAGTTCGTGTTCAACCGGAAGTTGATTGCAAAGTTACAGCGAAGTTTTGGGATGCTGAGTGTTATTATTTGCAACAGATTCTATAAACAACACGTTCTCTTTTAGGATTTAAATGATTAATTATAATGATATATTCAATGTCTTATGTGTGACACTGACTTCTTTTCAGTAAACGTAAACGTATTTTTTCTACAAACGTAAACATTCATGTACATTTTGTACATGACATGATGCCTTCACATTCACATTGAAGAAAACTACAATAAATTATGACTTAACCCCATGGGAAATTATTCAAAAGGAAAAACCTATGAAAATGAAATTGTATGTAACAACAATCATGGAGCTTTCTATTATATTGTTTTTCTCTCTAAATATTTATTGTGTTCTGTCTTTGAAACATGATCAGTTGACCAACTATGAGAAACTGTATGAAATGGGAATGGAGGCTTACAAGAAAGGGAAGTGGTCTGAATGTTCTTCCTTGTTCAGCAGTGCAGTGAAGGATTATCACTTTTACCACAATACTCTAATCGACTGTAGAATGAAATGTTATAAAAATGATACAAGTAGTATTCTGTTTGATACAATTTTGGAAAAAGGTAACTGTCTTCGGCATTGCAAGAAGAAACTTCTAGGACTGAGAGCAGAAGAAGAAACTTCATACGCTATTCAGTTGAAGTTTGAAGATAGAAATCCCTATAACTACATGTCGTTCTGTTTCTACAAGGTAACGTTCTTGACATTTGGGATATATTATCTGCTATATTATTTTTTGATTGAAAGAAAGTAACATGTTAAAAAAACTTGCTATTTTGCAGTGAATATGTAAACTATTCAAACATACTTTTTTCTGTAAACTATAGATACACTGTAATAAATATAGAAACAAATACAAAGTAACAATTTTATTTCAGGATGAGAAATACAAAGAAGCAGCATCAGCTGCGTTCACCTACTATGTGAGCCACCAGGATGATGAGAGGATCACAGAAAGTGTGCATTACTACAGGGGCTTGAGTGGCATTGAAAACCTCGATTTTGTAGATTTGGAGAGAAAACTGTATCAGGTATTTCTGTTTTCTTATAAAAAAAATATCTTGCTAGCATCGGAATTTGTAATCATTATGATAAATTTAAATATGTAACTTTAATGTATTATGTAACTATGTAATTTTCAGCTTTTCCGTTTTTGCATAAAAAATAGTTGTCATGACATATCTTTGTTGCCATCATCAGAGTTCTCTTTGTGGAAATGATAACATTTTCCATAACTGAAAAACTGTCCAAGATAGTCAAATGAGACTATGTAAACATATTTCCAGAGACAATCACAATGCACACATGTATAGCTAGCCTAGACCCATAATTCTGGCTTTCATAATTGCTGAGTTATTCCCCTTTTGTAAAATAACAAACGTGCATTAACATTCGCTCTTTTATAATCATGGTAACTCCTTGTTTTCAGAATCTTCCGGTCCTTATTTTTGAATGTTTTTTATTAGCTCATCTGTTAACAGTCATTGTATTGTGATAGCCTTTAGTTCAAGATTTGAGGACATGTTGCAAGAGACTGCAAGTGCATGTGTAGCAAGGCAAATAACTCTGGCTAAATGACTATTGAGTTATACTTTTCAATTTAAAGAAAAAAGAACAACATTCAATTATTGGCATTTGCTTGCGGTGCTTTGTTTGTAGAGGAAACATATTAATTGATACATACCCCATTTAAGGTATATTAAATGCTAAATTCTTATAGTTTCTTTACAAATTCAAACTTAAATTATCAAATTTCAGAGCTTGTATATCAAAGGCTTGAATGCCTACAATGTTGGGGATTGGGAGGAGGCCAGTAGTCTGTTTGAAAGGTCTCTGCAGGATTACTTTAGGGAGGAAGAGCGGTGTAGGTTTGGTTGTGAGAAGGGATTTGTCCATGGAATGTTTCCTGACTTCATAAATGCTATAGCTGGTAGGTAAACTGTTTCTGACCAGGGTTGGCATGTATTGACCATCCTCAGATTTAACTACAGTAGTAGTTTTAATAGCAATAAACAATTAAATGACCAATACACAGTTGATTTAACTTGGTAAAATTTAACAAAAATCCATTGCTTAGAATTAGTTTTGGGCATTGTTCAAGTTTTGTTCAATATATTTTTTAAGTAGCTTCTGCGATCAGAAATTATGTGAATCAGTACTGCGCAACATTAAAATGTAATTACCAGTGCAGCAGCATGTACCACTCAATCAGTGACAGCTGCCGCACACTGATACAATCTAATAATGATGCAATATTTACACTGAACAATTCTCTAATCATATGACTCAACCAAAACATCATTACTAGACCTTGAATTAGACAATGAATTACATGTACCGGTAGTTAAAATGCAACAACACACATTTAAGTATTAAAACTACGAAATAATATAGAATATGGGTAATTAGTTTCCCTATTCTGGTAACTCTAAAACTGTAAAAGGGAAGCTCTCAACTCCTGATCAGTCAACTTTATCCACTGCATACTGAATGTTGTATTTGCTGACAACTATATATTAATTAAGGAGCACATCTGATCTGAATGTATTCCACTTAATGTTTGTAGATCACTATGTGGCAGTGCTAGTGTGCAAGCAGAAGTGCCTTAAGAAGTTGGCTACATTCGGCATGGATGAAGTAAAGGACTATGTCTTGGAACACTTCAATTACCTCCAATACGCCTACTACCAGTGTAAGGGTGTTAACACTTTGCTAGCTCCGGCTACGTGTAGCTCCAGTTATGATACATTACTTCATTATCACTCAATCATATGGCACTAGATTTTTGCCCTGATCCTATATATAAATGTAAAACAATGCTACTATTTTTATTATTATATTAAACCTTATACTACTTACTAAATAATGCATTGATGGAAAATATTAATTACTGATAACATGATTGTAACCTTGTATTTAATAGCTGAAAATGCACAGATATCAAATGACTGGTGGGTCCTAAATGATTTACAGTAATCAACTATAACCTCATTAGGTAGAAATACTGCATTTTCTGCACCTTTCAAATTAAACATGGTATCCTTCTTAGTTCATAAGAATCCTGGTTTTCGATATTTATCCATCCTTTCTGTTTACCTGTTATTTAAAGCAATTGTATAATGATGGTACAATAGTGCAATGCAATCATCTCACCTTTGTCATCATCGTAGCATTATTAGGCTGTACTATTACACCAATGTTTAATGACTATCATTCTTTGTTGTAGCTGGCAAGTTTGAAGAGGCATTTGAAGCCATTGCCAACTTCCTGCTGTTCAAGTCGACGGATGAGATGTTAAACAACAAGAAGTACTACATCACTACACTTGGACATTCGCCCAACTCCTTCAAACCCACACCGGTATGTAATGGAAGTGTTAATGTCTGTGCATCCTACAGTGTAGTTTTATTGACAGTATCAATAGTTTACCAACCACAGTACATGTACTACTAGTGCACATTAATAATTTAATATATGTATATAAAAATGATGTCTGTGAGTGAAAAAATAAATATGGTGGTTTATACCATTTCCGTTTAGTCTCAACCTCATGAGACAGTTTATTTTAATGTTTGCTTTTATTCATATGGAATTGTTGTATGTTTGTCATTTCAATAATGAACTTTATATATATAGTAGCATATAAATCGATATCCGCTTGATTATGGCCTATGTAGAGATTGAGTGTTCAATACATGTACAGTCGAAACTCGTTGGCTCGATATCTCATGGCTCGATATCCTCGTTGGCTCGAACCAGATTAAAAGGACCGATTTTTATTTACTCTTTGGTCATATAAATTTCGATCGGATTGCTCGATATCTTGAGGGTCGATATTTCTCCACGCTCGAAGTCGTTTTCGTGGTCCAATACAAGAAATTCACACTTTGATTTGTTTGCTTGGGTCGATGTCATTTTCACGGGTTCAGTTAAGAATCTCACAACTTGATTTGTTTGATTGGCTTCTTTTAGCACATAGCGCTAATCGATTAAAATTGCTTGACTGATATTATAATTATTATCGAATTTAAATGGTTTAACAGTTTGAATAAACATGCCATCACTTTAAGTTCTGTCTCTAATTGTTATCCATCCCTTAATTACTATGCATTTTGATATACCTTTTAATGCTATGTTTATGTTACCCACTGTTTACAATTGCTTGTTTTTGCATAAATGTATTTTTATTATAAATAAAAAAATAAAATGATATTTTCTAATAATCGAATAAGTCATTTTACGAAATTTATGGGTGTGCAACTATGCTCAATAAGTACTCTTCCTTCTGTTGCGGAGATAGCGTAGCCAATAACAAACGAGGTAAATAAGGCTTTATCTAACAAATGAAAAAATAACATTCTGTAAGCAATCCCGCTTGGCTCGATATTCTCGAGGCTTGAAGTACTTTGGCTGGTCCCTAGAATATCGAGCCATCGAGTTTCGACTGTATGTTATTAAATGTATGACATTCTAAGTTTTGTAAATTTTAGGCAGTGAAGCAGTATGTGGAGATGTGGCAAGCCATTGATCACAAGCTGGACTTTGTGAGGGAACATTACATTCTGTCCAGTGACTTCATTGCAGCAGAGGATTCTAAAGATCAGGTATAGCTTAAAAAAATTGTCTGTATTTTTTATGAAAAAATAGTGAAAATTAAACTGAAGAAGATGTTATCATTAAATGGACGTTTCAATAGTGTAATATAAGTAGCATTGAAGTCATTTTGCCTTATAAATGAAGCGTGTATAATATTCACGAAGAAATGAATAAAATGTACAGTTTAGAAACAAAATTAATATGTCATGTGATGAAAATACTTAAATTTTTATTTACATATACGATTTCAAATGAACAAATAAGTTTTTCTATTTGTTGTGCCATTGGTTGAAATGTTTAACGTTCATGCCTGGTGATCCAATCTGATTTTGGTATACCAGTAGTTTGAAGGGCTATTGCTTTCTGTTTATCGATATGTAAAATAAATGTCCTAAAGTTCATTATTTATTCATGATAAAGTTATAGAAATTTATATTTTTGTTCCTCATTGCAACTGACATTGGATGGGAAAGATCTTATTTTGCAATATTTCAAGGCTTAAAAAGCTTGTTAAAATGATATGGGGTCACAAGGCATCCAACATTCACATAACTGTAAATTGGATGCCTTGATATCAAATTTTATGAAACTTGTTCCGGAAAAGTTATTAGGCTTGCTTTAGAACTTTCTCTCAAGTTCTTTCAAATATTTTTGTATTAAAATGCAAAATGTATAAGATAGAATGGAAGATGTAAGAAGAAAGGGTTCATCATCACGTCTGCTGCCTTTCTTGTGTGACGGATATGCAGAAAAGACAGCACAATGATAAAATTAATAATAAAGAGATTTGTGTTTCAGTTTTTGCTACCCTGGCTGATGTAGCGGCAGTTGTTCACTGCTCATACCTGACAGCTACATTATTTGTTGTCATTTGAATGCAACTTGATGTCATTATTATAATGTTCACATGCATGCAGAACATAGCAATGAACAACAACAATTAGATAACTACAATAATTTTGTTTACATATTATTTCAGGACATATGGGGTAACCAGATTGACACTGGCCAGGCAAGCAGAAAGGAGAATGTAGCCATGTTTGAGTCTATTGGGATGCGTCTTAAGTCGGAGGGGAAGGATCTGAATGGGGAGGACAGATTTGTGGCTGACAGTTTCATACGAGAAGACCAATGTCAGACACTCACTGATCTAGCTATGGTATGGCATTGAGTTTGTGGAGCATTTTCAATATATATATGAGTTACTTTTTAGACGTAGCAATATTTTAACAGAACTTTTTTATTTTTGTGGAGTACATGCCTTTAACAAAATTACAGGCTTGTTTAAGTTTGATCAGTTTTATAATTTCGCTAGTGTCTTCTTAAAGAAAGAGCATGGTTTGGTTGCCCTGTAGGTGGGTGGTTAGTGCAATCACTTCTCACTTAGGCAAACCTTGTTAATTCTCAGCCAAGGCACATGTGAGTTTGGTTTGAAGACACTAAGTTGACACATGGACTTCTTATGGGTACTCCAGTTTCCCTCACAGCATGAGACCACACTCTCACATAACATCGTGCCAATGAGAGTGATTAATATAATGTTGTAATTACTTGTTTCACGATCATTGTAAAATAAATAAGAATAAATAGATAAATAAAAATGCAATACGACTAACAATCAATTAAAATGTGAGCCAATATGAACAATGCAATGGATTCAGCATGTCATTGAATTTTAGGCAAAACCAGGAGATGACAATGGTGTGAAGAAGGTCAACATATCCGAGGCCACAAAGGTGATTAACTGATTATTTGATAACTCTTTATTTGTGTCAGTTGCCTATTTACACTTTGATATTGTGTGTTATTTGCCTAACTTAATTGAAGTTGTAATTGATACATTTCAAAGATGAAAAGATGAACTAATATTTTATGCGTTGTTATTTGTTAACAATGTTCCTTGCAGTTGGTATCAGAGAATGAGGATCTTGAGATGTCTCTGCGCCTGCTGCTGAGGGCCCATGTGCTGATGAGCTCTTACGTGGCAGCATACTTCAGCCGATCTGGTCTCCGTGTGGCTGACATAACACTTGTCTGTAGGCATGGTGGCGAACAAGCTACTAAAGGTAAGGGTTTTAGCTTTTTCCGTTTCTTCATTTAAAAAAATCAGGTTTTGTTATTGCCTGGTGTTGGTGGCCATGTCCATTCAGTTGAACAAAATCTTAAAAGTTTGCTATTAATTGAAAAATGCAAAAGACATGAAACACATGTGAAGCATGTTCCAAATCTCTGGCTTGATATTTGTTGGGTCATGTTCAATGATAAATGATGAAAATATTAAGATGGCTATCTCTTCCTTATCAAACAGACCCTAATTTCTCGAAACTTCTTAAGCTTAACAGGCTTAAGTAGCTTATTTTAGCCAAAATACATACTTAAATTGAATCTTGATAAATGAAAAATGGTTTAATGTGATTTTTGTAATGATAATTCCTTTCAAAAGTATAAAAACTCTTAAAGAAATTATTATTACGCAATTTATTGTATACTAAAAATAGTGAGCTTAGCTTAATCCTGTTATAAGGGACTTAAGAAGTTTCGAGAAGTCTGGGCCAGAGGATAATTGTTTGTTTCAGTTAGATATTTGTTTTCTTGCATACCGGACCTGTGTTTCCGGTCATGTGACCAGTGCTGGAAAAACCCATCTTACATACCCCATGTAAGATGATTCACGCGTAACAACGCGCCACTTCTTATTTGATTTATTGTATGGTTTATGAAAAATATATTATGCCATTTCAATAAAGAGCAATCAAATATATATGTTTGCAAGACTTTTAATTAAAATTGAAAATAAATATTCGTAAAAAAAACGCTATTTTTAGTTACTGCGCGCTATGACGTCAGTAAACAACGTCGCACGCGCTTTTTGGTGTAATTGTACAAAATCTCGTTTTCAACGTCATTTTTTCCACAAATTGATAATTTTAGATATGCAAGAAAAATTATCAATCATGTTTTTCCGGTCCGGATCGAAAAATCCGACCCTCGGGCACGCTGCGTGGCCGGTAACTCGGCAAGCCTCGTTACTGGCACGTGCCCTCGGGTCGGATTTTTCTATCCGTACCGGAAACACATGATAGATACTTATAATATTTCATCGAGTGAGCATTGAAAGTGGTGCAGCAAATAGTGAAAATATCAACTTTCAGTGTTCACAAAATGAAATATAAAAGATATCTTACTGAAACAATTCTTTTTATTGTATGTTTAAAAATGATTTAAACTGACTTGAATTGCATACACTCTGAAAAGTGTGCCAAATTTAGTGTTTACGTGACATTATTTTGGAAATGATGCCATTGAATTTTTGTTCCAGCTGTGTGCCCGCTCATAGTTGATTTAAACAGTAAAACTGACCAATTTTTTTTTTTTAAAAAGATGACATTTAGCAAAATGTTATTTCACTGTTTTGAAACAATGAGATATCAATTATATCTCAATGATAAATTTCTATAATCCATTGCAAAAAACATGAAATTAAAACAACTGAAGTGTCTAGTCCATCTTGGAGAGTTTATTTGTTTTGCAGGGAAATCGCTCTCCGAAGACTGTGTGCCACAAGAGGATGGTTCGTGTCTTGGCAAAGATTGGAAGGACAGAGATCAAGTAACGTAAGAACTGGGAGAATAAAACCGTCATTTCTCATTTATAATCACATATGTAATGGTTGTTTCATAGTCTGTTGTAACAAAATAAACTGATTTATCATTTATTAAACTTAAATAAAAACATTAAATTTATTTATATGAAAGGTTTAAGTTTTAATAATATTTTTACATTTATATCACATTTTCATGACGATAAAAAAATAAAATAAAAAAAGTGTTGAGGAAAATGATTTATAAGTATATACATAATACAGTAGTACATGCTGTGCCTTATTCCGTACTTTTGTGCAGTGTGGTAGCATACCTGACAGACAACACAGAGGGGACTGGGGAGTTCTACTTCATGGGCCATGACGGGGATGTGCAGGTAGGGTGATAGGGAAAAGTATGAAGCGGTCGAGAGAGTACTAGTGATGTTGTCCGCTTCACACCAGTCCTAGAGGTTGTAGTGACCAGTTGAAGACTTAATTAATGGAAATTATGTACATATTTAAGCACAAAAATGGAAAGTGGCTTCAAATTACATTAAAGAGCTGAGTTGTGTTCCTTTTTTAAGATTTATTGATTAAAATATTTTTGACATTGCTCAAACATTTGTCAGTTTTAGTATCCTTTACATAAAGTCTTATTCAAATTATGCTTTAACTTAGTATGTATGCTGTTTGTAAATCCTGTATTCAGTCCAAGGTGGAGCCTGAGTGTGGCAAGCTAGTGGGCTTCACAGGGGAGAGTCATCATGGCGTGAGCCCTGCTTGGGACCAAGAACGCTGCGCCCTTGTGTTGACACTCTCTGAGTACAGACCCAAGGCACAGGGTGAGAATGCAGTGGTATTCCTGTTTGATATATAAGCAATTTAAAAATATCGGAACTGCTGTAAAAGAACAGATTTTGAATGATAATACTCCTGAAAACCTTTTCAGGAAAAGTTTCAAGAAATAAAATTTCATCATTCATTGAAATTGCTTTCTCTTGGACTTTAAAAGCATCAGACATTACATGTTTTGATGGGTTAAAACTGGAAGAATAGTCAAATGTAAGGTACATCTTTTGTGCATTTAGGCCAAGCAACCATGTCTGACATTGCTGTTTTGCAAGACATTATTGCATTGACAGGTCTGGATGATGCAAAGAAATTCCTACAGAAGCTGGACTCCAATCGAAACAAAGGCTTTCCAGACAGTGATACCACCGATATATTGAACCAGTTTTACAGTCAAGGTCATAAATACTGAAATACATTCCATTATTTAAAGCACTGTTTTACTATAAACATGGTTTAATTAATTATTAGTAGTACTGCTATAAACCATGAACCACTCGGTTATAGTAATAGTCACCTTATGATAACTCAAAAATAAATTAGTTGATGTCAGTGTCCATTATTTCAAGCGTTAGTTACCTATATACACCCTGAAATGAATTATTATTAGTAGTACTGCTATTTAACTATTCCGTTATACTAGTAGTCGACTTGTGATCACTCTAAAATCGATTAGCAGGATCCGAATAGTTTCAAAGATCTGAATTATACACCTTATACATGTTTGTGAACACAGGTGTGAAAATTACTCAAAAAGATGATGAGTTACTAGGGAAAGAGAGGTTTGTGGCAGATGACCTCTCTACACCCGTCGAGTGTGACCAGCTCATTGCCATTGCTAAGGTACGCTTCACATGCTTGACCTGTTTCTTTATTAATTTTAATTGTATTTATTTGTTAAAAGTATTGTCCCAATTACAAAAGTGAAAAATAAAAGTAACTGTTGTCCTACTACAGTACACTTGCTTTAGGTGAAATTGATAGGGCTCTTTTCTATTACTGTTGCTAATAATTTGAAAAATGTACATACATGTACATGTGAAAATAATTTTTGCTTGCAGAAAGCTATACATGTTTGAGATGTAACTTCTGTACCTGCATCCCCTGTCCATGTTCGCACAGTGTGTTGTTCGCTTCAGTGGCCACAGTGTAAATGCATGTTCTCATTGGAATTATCTTTTCATATTTCAGACAGATGAACAGTTTAACATGTGATAAACTATTTTGCATGTATGTGCTGAAGCTGTCCTTTCAACTAATGCATTGAAGCTTATTCTCTTTGCAGATCCTTTTTTGTAGTGAGTCATAAAGTTTCTTTATTTTAAATTAGCAGCTGAAAGTATTCTTGATGCCTAGCAGGTGGTTATTGCTGTCAGTAGAATTAAATGCTTTAAGTAAACAGGCAGGGGTATACTACATGTAGAAGTTTTCAATATTGACATATATCACGCCTCAAACATGAATGACGCAACGCCATTGGTCTAGCACTTGTCACGCATTGACCCCATATTTTTCCGTGTTGTGTCACTTATCCTTTTTTCACACCCAAATGGCGTCTTTTTCCAATTCTAATGAATAAATGAAACATCTATCAATATATACAGGTTGTTGACGTGATATATATGTTACATCTTTAGTAGGTGACCCAAGGGATATAAGGGGCGCAGGAAACCATTTTTGGGCTTGAGCTTTGCTCTCAAATGATATGGTTTCCTTTGCCCTGTATATCCCATTTTGAGTCACCTACTAACCCCGTAACTAACAATGCACATGAGTTACGTCAGTTGAGAAAGTAAAATAAAATTGCAAAAAATTGAAAGCTCGAAAAATGGCCAAGCTATTCCTGACAGATAAACCTTTTATGTATAGATTCCCAAATTTGTATATTCTTATGTAGGGTTTTAGCCTGGTAGGACAGGGTGCTGCAGAAAAAAGACTGTGCGAAGGGAGAAGAGGGCATATTATACTGATTATCACAGATTATGACAGGAAATATGTTTAATTTTAAGTAATATTAGGTTTCAACTGCCAAATATGTCACTTTTTTTTTTTTATAAATTTATGATTATATTGAAAGTTTTAATCAAAGGAAAAGAAATATTTTTTTATAATCTAATTCTATTAAGGCAGGATGGTACCCATGCTGGTCCCCATTAGAGCAGAAGGGTGCTACTGAACAGGGACAGGGTGCAGCACCTCTTCATAACTCTTCAGCTAAAACTCTATTATAACGTAAAGCCAAAACTAACCTGTTTCTTTGTGAAATTACAGAAAGAGGGCATAGGCGGGGACGGCTATGCCGGCCGCTCCTCCCCACACTCTGACGCTGAATTATTCACTGGTGTCAGCATATTGCATGCTTATAAGGTACAGAGGCCCTCATTTTGTAGTGAAGAGGCTTGGTTGTTAATGTTTGCTGCTTTTTTGTTACAAAAGGGAAGTTCAGTCCATTGATATAAGTAGTTTTTGATAATATAGATGAGGAGTTCATTTGTTTAAAAGGCATATGTATTTTTAACAGAAAAGAATAGCTTATATTACTTTGGTATTTTACTTTATCTATTTACCTTTTTTAAGACTTTAAAATATGTAATGCCGAGGATGACTATATGGTATGAAGTTCCCTTTTGTTGTCTAGTAGGTAATGGCACAAAAGAGTTGTAAGGAGAAGCATTCATGGATGTTTTAAGGGCGATGAATTTTTCTCGGGATATAAGACATTCTGAAAGATATGGAGCCAAATATTTAACTTTATACTGTACATTATATATGACTGCATAATATTTCATTGCAAAAAAAGTTTCTTTTGCTAATACACTTGAATTAAATCTAGATAGTTTAGTATTGCCAATTTAGCTAGATTGTGTGTTGTGCCATTGCCTTTCATTTGTTTGAAAGTTAATTAACAGGCCTAAGGTACACTTTCTGTGTTCAGATTGCCAATTCATATTCGAAGAGTTGGTTATTTATTTTTTATTCTAAAATCGAAATTGGTGGGGTTTTTTTGTAAACTATTTTAAGTGTGTGTAATTTGTAGTTAGTGTGGAATGATAACATACAGGATATTTCTTCAATCTTGTATATAATGTTTTATTTTTAAAGCTTTGGTTATAGCCAAAATCAACAGACTTCATACTTATATTTTTGCCAGGAAGTAAGTAACAATTCTAATTTCCATGAAACTTTGTTTAAATTTTGTTTTAATGATTTTTTAGTTTATGGGTAGGTTATATTAAACAGTTTATTCCGACATGATCTAATTCTAGAACAACCATGTAAACATTTCAGAAGCAACATATCTACCCAATCCTGATCAACATTTTGTCCTTATTAAGTTTAGGTCAAGATTAGCTATGGATCATGTCTGTTCACTAGTCAGAACTAACGTTTGGTAATTTCGTAGGAAATCCTTGTCAACATTCTAGAGTCAACATTTTATACTCATTAAAACTTAATAAGAAATTAAAAGGTTTGTGTCATGTTTTGATATGGGTCATATCAGGTCAAAAAGTAGGTTATGAGGACAAATGTTAGAAACACATCTTTTCCCCAGTCTCTTCATCATCAAACTTGATTGGAGTTTTTTACTTAACACTCTCATCTAATTCCAGTACCATATATGGCTCATGTCAAGACAACAAGGTCATTAGGTTATGTGTTTTGAAATAAAACATAATTGTCTGTCTCCATACCATATTTTCTACAATCTTACTGAAATTCTGAAAGCTATGGCTTTAAGGTGTAAGGCTTTCATGGCCATCTTGTAGAATATCTATGTGAACATTATCATATTAACCTAGAGTAACAATAACACAGTGGTTGTTTTATTATATGAGTGACTTTAGCCAGACTTGTTTGTATGTCTCTCACTCCATTAATCTCCTGTTCTCTCTTGCAGCTTCTAGACGCCAGCTCTCTTAAGTATGCATGGCAATTTTTCTAACTAGACACATGTGATTTTAAATGTTTCAAAAATATTTAAACTTTAAAGTGTCTCTCTCACAGATTGTCACAAAGCAACTACAATGAAAAGGTAAGGCAGTCTGAATACAAGTATTGTATATCACAATAGTAGAAATGTAAGTTACTGGAAGCTTGTACAAATGCCGGAAATGTCTCCAAATGTTCAAGTCCTTAACTGCGATGTCTAGTTAGAAAAGTGTGTTTATTTAGATTTTTCTATTTTTGTAGGAAATTGCCTTTTTGACACTGCTTTATAATATTCAAGGTTTTTGTTCATTTTTATTATTGCACCAGCAGGTCAAAGTAAAATTTTGTATCAACTTTAAGAGCAGTATAGAAGGCAGTTTCCACTAGTTATTTTTTCCTGTTTCGAATCTTTTTCCTTAGCAGCTGTATGTATTCCATGTTGTTCTTATATTTACATGTAATCCAGACCTATACCCTCATGTATTCTTTCATTATCCATACTGGTGTTGGTGAATATGAGAGTATGTATTTTCTGTACTGGTCAGTTGGGCAAACTGCAGGGGGATGGATATAGGAATGACCAGTCTCACAATCCGGTCGCTACAAAATTTGTCTCCCCTTACACGAAATTTGAAGTGTTTGAGGGTCTGAATATCAGTAGGAGTCTCATGGTTGGTATTGCACATAACTCGGGGCATGCTTGATTGCTAATATGGAATCATGGGGCCTGTTTCATTCAAGGATCTTGATCGTAACTGCGATAATCTTAAAGGTATAGAAACGTCAATAAATTCATTAACCTTTTGTTCATTTCTATTACCGGTTGAAGTTATAATGTACAAGAATACAGCAAAACAACGAAAATATGTAGTAGGATAATTTCAATTTACGATTAAGATATCTTTTAACACAACAGGCCCCTACTCTGACAATTCCAAACAGTCTACTATTAAGTAGTAACAGATTTGATTACATTTTGGCCTTTGGACATGATGTTCATTAGAAACCATACAAAAGGGAAAAAGTGTATCGTTGCCTTTGTACTTTTCTTTTCATTTGCAAACTTGTAATTATAGACGAAGATGCTTTCATGTGAACATTGCAGTACTTAAGTCTGCTATTTTGGTTCCGCTCACCCAACCTCCTCTGATGGAACAGTTGGAATCACGGTGAAATCAAATTCTGTTGCACTTGATAGGCCATTCTGTAAATTTAGACAATTCTTCTTACCAATCAAGCACCCCTTGGTGTTGTATTCAGGTAGTTTTATAGAGCAATTAACACGCACAGTGCACCTTTTGGTCCGTGATATCACATTAACTCAAATAAGGAAATGACTATTTTTATTAACAATTTGCTTAAAATTTTCTGTATGGTAAAAATTTACATCAAAGATAACATTTCTTGATTAAAACTGCTTGAATATGATATCATGTTCTATTCCTGGAATGGGACATCATGAAAGTCTACCAACATGCACTTTCCAATGAACTGCTTTCCATCTCATTTATGTTGTGTTCATTTTTGTTCACTCGCATTTATGTCATTATTTTCTGGGTTTTTTCTTTAAAAAATAAGTATTCATCAATGATTTTGTCCACCTTATTTTTTTGTTTTACTTCCTAGTCAAAGAATGCATGAAACACAGATAACACAGATAACTGCTTTATTTCATGAAAATTTTAACCCCACAAACATGAAAGTTTTGAAGGGGTTGGGGGTGGGTTAGGGGTACATTGAAGTTGCTATATGGTCAGGCACAGTTCAAGAGGTATCACTCCGATACATGGTACACATTACCGCCATGATTGGTAATAGTGCCTGGTATACATGTATTTGTCATGACTTACAGCCATTTTGTCTTATGTGCCTTGTCTTAAATCTTTCGGCTATATTGGAGTTTGTAGAGTGAACTACTACCACGGTTTAAGAGGAAGCATTCTATTACTTGGTACTCATTACAACCGTAGTAGTGCCCGGTGTATTTTTGGTGGCATACAGCAATTACGTCCTTCAGTTATGTGCCCTTGAATAAGAATTTTGCTCTTTTGGTTAAGTTGGATTTTTTGGAGCAAACTACCCCCACAGTTTAAGAGGAATCACTCTGAGACCTGGTTTACACTACAGTATATTTTTTGTGATCTTAAGCGATTTCGTGTAAGAGTTGTGTACTCTTGGCACTTTTGGCTATTTTGGAGTTTGTGGAGTGAAACTACTCCCACAGTTTTACAGATATCACTTTGATACATTGTAAACATTGCCACCACGATGGGTTGAAGTGGCTAGCATAGTAAATTGTTGAACCATTGCAAACATTGTTTTCATTTACCCAACTTATTTTCTGAGCTATGCGCCCTTAGACATCAGTTGAACTTTCTGACTAGATTGAAGACCTTATCTAATGGCATATAAGAATTGCTTTCCATGATAAAATCTTAAAACATCTTTAATGATTTTTTGGCGGTAAAGGTGTAGGGGATAGGTATGATTTGTTTCTAACATCACATTTCATTACATTCTGTTTGCTGCATGTAATGCAATTATTTTTCTTTCAATTTCTTGAAATACATATTTCATTTAAAGTGATGAATTATGTAAAAATAATGAAAATATTTCTTAAGTTTTCTTTTGTCTCTCATGATATTTTGTTTGTTTAAATTTTTTATATACAACATCCTTTGTTTAGCTCATTTTCTTGTGGAACTTTAACTGGTATATCACTTTCAGAAACTGTATTCAAGTATGAAATGGGTTGTGTGTCCAGAGTAAGTTTCATTGAAAAATCTTAGTCGCATCTCAAAATCAGTATTATATTCTCCTTTGTGTCATTATAAACAACTTCATAGTTCCTTTTTTTATTTTAGTTTGTATCATAAGATGCTACTGACATGTATGCATAATCAAGCAGGTGATTACCAACAGTTTCATCTTGTTACACTGATGCTTCGGCATATTTGCCACTGAGATTCTTTAATGAAACAGGACCCTGCATCCCCAATAAGTCATCCCTTGATATAACCTGGTTCCTGTATCCCCTTAGCTTGCGGAGAAAGGTCGTATCTCACCCTCTAGTCTCCGCCTTTTGCTGGATGTCAGCGAAAATGCCCGTCTGCTGGTGGAGCGATACCTCCGTCTACCACGCCCACTTTACTTTGACTACACGCACCTAGTGTGTCGTACAGCCATCCCAGGTAAGCGATTGTTCTGTGTCCTCTACACTGGTGGCAAGTAGTCTCATCTGGTGGAGCGATACCTCTGTCTACCACCCCAATGCTACTTTGACTACATGCACACATTTTTGACAGTGTGTGGTGGACAGCTTTGACAGGTATACAACTAATATTTTTCTAGCTTGAAGTGAGTGGTCATATTTCATTAGTGGGAATTCCTGACTGTCGGAGGAATGATACCTTCATCTGCCGTACCATTTTACTTCAACCTTCAACCTACTCACACCTTGTGGGTCAGACAGCAATCCTAGGTAAACAGTTGTTCTGTTTCCCCTGGGCTGTTGGAATAACTTCATCTGCCATTCTCACAACACTTCGACTACACTGAAATCTGAACGCCCTATCAGATAAGCCAATGGCTGACCTTGTTGGACATATGTGAGCATACCCAACTGCTGATGGAGATATACCTGCAGCTACCATGCCACCTTTACTTTGAGTACATACACCTTGTCTGTTGGACAGCTATCCCAGATAAATAACAGTTGTGGTTGACCTATAAACTTGAGCAACTGCTGTATATTTAGCAATAGTGAGATTGGTTATGCCTGTCAATACATTTAATTTGGCCTACCATATTAAACACAGCAAAATGTAAAATTGCACTGGAGATAAGAGGAAGTGAAGTACCCAAGAATTGTAATTTTACCCTGCATAATTATTTAGTAATCTCTAATTAACCTTATATTTTTCGAAAATATGTGCTTTTTAACTTGTATACAATAATGCTTCAACCATTCACCTTCCAGCACATCGTTTTTCAATTTCTGCCTTTTCATTGAAAATAGGCGATTGGGGAGCAACCATTGCTTCCAGTGATACTCTTTGTCTGATTTAATATGTGCAATGATAGTATATGACTTATAACTCCAGAAGCATTTTGAGTGAACTTTTGGTCATATAGTTTACATATTCGTTACCGTATCAGCAATCCATTCCCTTTAAAATGACTCCACCATAACATTAGGCATCCAAACTTAGCATTAGTGTCAATATCTTGATCAAATGTAATGCTTGATTGTATATTGGATACTTTACAAATTACATTTATTATTGAATTGGTGTTTACAGGTGCAGAAGGAGAGTTGTCTCTAAGCCACCCAGTCCATGCTGACAACTGTGTGATCCAGGATGATGGCTCGTGTATCCGTGACCCTCTAGCTTACACACAGAGAAGCTACAGGTACGCAGCAGTATAGTAGGATTTGTTTGATCAAGTTCATCAGGAAACACACAATTTTTCAAACGTGTTTTAGTCTTGGAAATGAACAATGCTCGTGCTATGCAAAGACCTTTTTCACCAAAACATGTAAACTCTTAAGAGATTAAAATGACAGTTACATTTATTTTAAACATAACAACTTTGACAATAGGCACATACATGTATGTTCCAAATTCCATTTATACATTCATATAAATATTTGATCAAGTTATGCCTCTTAGTAGAGGGAAAAAAATTGACGAGCATTGGTATTTTGTTTTTAACCAGGTTTTTACAAAGTGAAACCTGGTTCTAGACTGACGTAAATCATTGTACCGCCTGGCGGGCGCCTTCAAACTTGCGTATAAAACTGAACTTTAGTTAGGTGTGGGTGATATATTGTAACCAAACTTGGTATATAAGGAGAGTTTATGAAGACCTTTCATGGGAATGCATTTGGGGCCCCTAAGGTCTACCAAAGACACCAAAAATAGACTATATAAACGGGGGAAACTCTGTCAATGTCAATGTTACAAAAAATAGAAAAACAGTTGTAACTTAAGTTACAGTTCATTTATTAATACATGTAACTGTTTTTAAAATGTTTTCAAATGAGTCATATTTTACTGTCAGTCGTTGAGAACCTGGTTTCATTGCATTGCAGCCTTTCTTGTTGTTTTACATGGTTACATAAAATGTAATGTTTTTATTAATTATCTATAACATTCTATGTAACAAGCTTTCATTATTTCATTTTATTTTTACAGCGCAGTCCTCTACCTGAATGATGACTTTGAAGGTGGAGAATTTTTCTTTGCCCACAAAAATAAATCAGAGCAGGTATGAGAAATAATGTATCAGTACATACAAATGTCAAATGTAATATAGCTCTTTTTTATGGTATGACAAAATAATTTGCTACACATATATTTTGTACACATTCAAACATGTATAAAATGACTTAATCTATTTAATAGTAGTAATGAACCCAAATATTTGTCGTCCATACGTCTGTATGTCACACTTCTTTCCGCTCAGTAACTATAAAACACTTTGACCCAGGAACTTCATACTGGTATGCAGGTTAGTTATGAACAGTAGATGAAATCTGTTCATTTTGAGATCAGTAGATCAAAGGTCAATGTCACAGTGACCTTGAGGTGATAAAAATGGTTTCCGCTCATTAAATGAAGATCCTTAGGCTCCAGTAATCTTGATACTTGGTATGCCAGTGTGTTATGATGACCCCTATTGAATTTGAGATCAGTAGGTCAAAGGTCAAGATGGCGGTAACATTGAGGTAAAAATTGATGTGTTACCTGTGACCTTAAAGTGAAAAATAGTTTGTGCTCAATAACTAGAGAATGCTTGCACCCAGGAACTTCATTCTTGGTATGCCAGTTTGTCTTGACAAGGAGATGACCCCTATTGATTTTGAAATCACTGGGTCAAAGGTCAAGGTGACCTTGAGGTGAAAATTCCAGTATACTCTCAATAACTACAGAATGCTTGGGCCCAGGAAATTCATATTTGGTATGCAAGTTGGTCATGATTAGTAGTTGACTCCTATTGATTTTGAGATATGTAGGTAAAAAGTGGTGAAAAACGATTTGTTGGTCACCAGTCTGTTTGTCTTACTTTGTTTCCGCTCAATAACTTAAGAACACTTGGACTAAGGACTACTTGGTATGCAGGTTAGTCATGACCAGTAGATGACCCCTTTTGATTTTGAGATCAGTAGGTCAGGTCGCAGATACATTAAGGTGAAATAATGGTTTCGTTAAATAATTGGAGATCCTTTGGGTCCAGGAATCTTCATACTTGGTATGTGAGTTGGTCAAGATAAGTAGACTAACCCTATTGATTTTGAGGTCAGGGTCACAGTAACCTTGGGTGAAATAGGATTTGTTGGCAGTGACATTTCAAATGTACCAATTTCATGTCTATCATTGATTATATCTCAGCTACGACCACCCAATGGGGAAGACAAGCGCTTTTAAAAAAATAGAAATCTCTAGTTGTTGTTATTTTTCAGATCTCTGTAAGTCCAGTATGTGGGCGGCTGGTTGCCTTCAATGCGGGCGAGTTCCATGGTGTGAAGGCTGTGACCTCAGGCCAGAGATGTGCCATTGCCATGTGGTTCACTCATGACCCAAACTTTCAGGAAGTAGCCAGGTTACACGCCTCCAGAAGAATAGACAAGCTTTTTAAACCTGGTGACAAAATGAGTGAACAGTCGGAATCAGAATCTCAGATGGAAGGTGCTATATTAAATCATGAAGAAAGCTTGACAGACGATCCTGTTAGTAGTGTAAGTGAAGACAAAAGTGACCTCAGAAAGCCATTGAAACCTGATGAACAATTAACATATCCAGATATGAGTGATTCCAGTCACTCAGACGCTCACAGTGACTCTACATTAAGTGATCATGCAAAGGGTTTACCTGATGACCTTAGTGAGAAGGCAGAATCTCATGATGAATTGTGATTATTATTTTAAAAGGGACTCTCTTGCAGATTTCATTTTGCAAACAAATTTTCAAAATTTGTTAATTTAGCCATTATATTCAAGCACCAAAAGCAACAGTCAGATTCTAGTAGATGAAGAGAATTTTGTAAATTGAAGCCTTAAATCATTTGTTTTTTATTAGCATTTTATATGCTTTAAAGCATAATTATGGTTTGTTTAAATATAGATGATATATAATTTATATTTGAATTAATAATGGCTATTTACCATTCACATCATTTTCTGTTCACATTACTATTAAACACAAATTTGTCTGACCCAACAAAATGTGAGAGAGCCCCTTTAGATATAGCTGCTTCTAAAGCCAAAATACCGGTAAAATGCAATACATTTTTGCTCATTATTCCATACTCATCTTTGTCATTTATAGCTTATTTTAAAGCACAGTGATGTCCATGATGCATGGTCTGAATATACCAAATAAAACTTGCATATATTCTTATATTCTTGTATTAAAACAAACCCCAAACACAATTTGTAAAAAAGAAATACACTCCTGTCACTTGATCATAACTTAGCATAGCCACACATAAGACCTTCCAGCTTCATGTGAATATTCCTTGCAGTCTTGAACAAAGCAAAATGGTATGATATGTTGACCTTTCTTTGCAGTCTTGGCAAAATTTGTATTATTCCTTGGCCATCACTTGTTAAGTCCTAACTTAATAACCACATTGTAGGAGACCTTGACCTTTACTTTCATAGTTCATAACATAACCACATGAGACTTTGAGCTTCACTTTCATATTCCTAACATAGCAACATGGCATGAGACCCTAGCCTTCACTTGCAAAGTCCTTTACATAGCAACATGGTATGTGACCTTGAGCTTCACTTTCATGGTTCTTACCATAGCCACATGATATGAAACCTTGACCTTTTTGTTTTGTTTGTTCCTCATTTTCATTAACATAACAAAATGGTATAATACCTTGACCTTCATTTTAATAATTCCTACCTAAGCCAAATGGTATGAGAACTTGGACTTCACTTGTTTCACTGTCCTCAACACAGCCACATAGTATGAGACATTGACCTACACATGTACTTGCAAAGTCTTTATTACAGCCACATGGTATGAGACTTTGGCTCTTAATTGTATTGCCCTAACCACAGCCACTAGTATGAGAGAGTCGCATGGTATGAGGCATTGTCCATCACTTTCATTGTCCTCAGCAGAGTCACATGGTTTGAGACATTGACCATCACTTTCACTGTTCTCAAAAGTGATGGTCAATGTATCACATGGTATTAGACATTGACCAACAAAGTCGCATGGTGTGAGGCATTAACCATCACTTACATGGTCCTCAACAGAGTCACATGGTTCGAGACATTGACCATCACTTTCATGGTCCTCAACAGAGTCACATGGTATGAGACATTGACCAACAGAGTCACATGGTATGAGACATTGACCATCACGTGAGACATTGACCATCACTTTCATGGTCCTCAACAGAGTCACATGGTATGAGACATTGACCAAGAGAGTCACATGGTATGAGACATTGACCATCACGTGAGACATTTGACCATCACGTGAGACATTGACCATCACGTGAGACATTGACCATCACTTTTTCTGTTTTCAACAGTGATGGTCAATGTATCACATGGTATGAGACATTGACCCCAACAGAGTCACATGGTATGAGACATTGACCCCAACAGAGTCACATGGTATGATACATTGACCATCATGTGAGACATTGACCATTACTTTCATTGTCCCCAACAGAGTCACATGGTATGAGACATTGACCATCACGTGAGACATTGACCATTACTTTCATTGTCCCCAACAGAGTCACACGTTGTGAGACATTGACCATCACTTTCATTGTCCTCAACAGAGTCACATGGTATGAGACATTGACCATCACTTTCATTGTCCTCAAAAGAATCACATGGTATGAGACATTGACCAAGAGAGTCACATGGTATGAGACATTGACCATCACGTGAGACATTGACCATTACTTTCATTGTCCTCAACAGAGTCACATGGTATGAGACATTGACCATCACTTTCATTGTCCCCAACAGAGTCACATGGTATGAGACATTGACCATCACGTGAGACATTGACCATCACTTTCATTGTCCTCAACAGAGTCACATGGTATGAGACATTGACCATCACTTTCATTGTCCTCAACGGAGTCACATGGTATGAGAAATTGACCAACAAAGTCACATGGTATGAGACATTGACCATCACATGAGACATTGACCATTACTTTCATTGTCCTCAACAGAATCACATGGTATGAGACATTGACCATCACGTGAGACATTGACCATCACTTTCATTGTCCTCAACAGAATCACATGGTATGAGACATTGACCATCACGTGAGACATTGACCATTACTTTCATTGTCCCCAACAGAGTCACATGGTATGAGACATTGACCATCACGTGAGACATTGACCATCACTTTCATTGTCCTCAACAGAGTCACATGGTATGAGACATTGACCATCACTTTCATTGTCCTCAACAGAGTCACATGGTATGAGACATTGACCAACAAAGTCACATGGTATGAGACATTGACCATCACATGAGACATTGACCATCACTTTTATTGTCTTCAACAGAGTCAATGGTATGAGACATTGACCATCGCATGAGACATTGACCATCACATGAGACATTGTCCATCACTTTCATGGTTCTCAACAGTCCCATGGTTTGAGACATTGACCATCACTTTCATTGTCCTCAACAGAGTCACATGGTATGAGGCATTGACCATCACTTTCATTGTCCTCAACAGAGTCACATTGTATTAGACATTGACCAACAGAGTCACATAGTATTAGACATTGACCATCACATGAGACATTAAACCAACACTTTCATTGTCCTTTACATTGCTCATGTACGACACATCGGTCAGGCTATCCGTTTACCTTTGGAACACATCTTGTAGATCGAGGTTATAAAAACGAATATGTTTACATTTATGTTCTTCTATTCGCCATCCATAATTTTAATAGGCAGCCCATGTCATGTTGTCAAATATTCTAACTTGTATGTAGGAGTGTCTGGATATAATAGGTTATCATACAAAACGTCTCATCAAGATGATATATTGAGGATTTCAAGCAATACCTCTATATATCGTGTTCGTTTTTCTATTTTTCTTACGGACTGATGGACAATTATACATATACAATATTACAGTTGCCATAGCAACCAAATATTTGTCCGAGAAAAACACTTAAATGGCCTTCATGTATCAAATTATTTCCCTTTATCTGCAAACAAAAATTCAAGAACATTGCTCTATTTTTTTTTTAAATAGTACCAAGATACAGTTATGTGTTGTTGTTTGTTCAGTACTTCATTGCCATGGCAACCAGACTCGATTCTCCGACAATAAAAAATGGAATGACATGTAAAATCTCATTTTTTGCCTCCTTCATACTTTTGAATATATAGCAATATACATGTTTTCCGGAATTATCAAAAGACATTCACATTATTAATTTTGTGATGCAATTTTGTCAGACGAAACGATTAAACGATGTGCGTAATCTCCTAATGGCCATCTTACCACATACTTAAGTTTCATATAACTAGCTTGGACGTAATAGTTATTATTTATTTTTGATATTGTAAACTGTAAAGTCGGGAGGCCTGGCGCAGCTGTGCAATCAACTAAAAGTAAATGGAATTTTGGCAGTCGTTTTTTTCGAAAGCTTTCTAATCGATTAAATCAGAATCCGTCTAAGGATACATTATGCCATATAAAACATTCATACATACATGTCCTAACGTGAGCGACTGTTAACTTACCACATGACGCCAGTTGACGCTCGTCCCGGATTTTTAATTTGATTAAAGGGGAAAAAACACATCAACATATTGAGTTTTAGCCAACATTATTTCAAGTCCATGTCAATTCGTAGACTTCATTTTTGAAAAAGGAAAGAACAAAGAACAGAAGAGCTCACATCTTCCATAATCGTGCCTGAATCGTTAATACAAAGGAAGGACAACGAGGACATCAGATATAGATAAATGTTAAACGTTTAAAAAATACGAAGTCAGAACTTCTAAAACAGTTATAAAAGGCCAGGTGGTGTAGCATGTAGGCCATGGATCATAGTTCTATGTGGATACACCTGTCTTCTGGGTCAGCCCACTGGAAGCCACCTGAAACAGGAAATAGGTATTTCTATGAACGTAGCTGACCCACAAGTATATGATTTTTCTGTATCATTTAAAAGGGTTTGTGTGCAACAAAGATGTTCAAATCTGTCCGAACATTTGAAACAAAATACAATTTAGGTAAAAAGGCTATTTCACGTATATTAAGTCTCATCCAAGTACAAACACATACCGTTGGTGTTTATACAATTTATATGTACACAACCATTCTATTTAAGAATAATAAGAGATGGAATTGCAATCACATTTGTATTGCCTATAACCATCTTTAGATCACATGTGCATAGTTGCATACACTAAAACTATAAAACAAATACTAATTCCTTAAAAAGAGCAGCATCCATATACGTATGTATTAAAAGATCAGCCTGGTAGATTTGCAGTGGGGGTTTTCTTGCAAATTTGTACAAATAACCATTTATGGAGTTAAAGTAAAATATAGGTTTATATTGAGAACCAGATACACTTGATGAAAATGAAAGTGAAATCAGATATTTAATATAAATTAAATATTCGATAGTAATACTAAAATGAATATTGAGCATATTCATGTAAGCAACAGCGTATTAAGCTTTTATTTGTATACTGGTGGCCAGCAAATTTAGAACAATTATTGTTTTTACTTGTAAGCATATCTTTTGAAAATAAATTAACATTCTAAACCATTTAAAGTGACACTCTTATTCAAAATCAATATATACACTTGTATAACAAGCATAATTTTTGAGTGATAAACCTTTAACTACTTACTAAATAATGCATTTATGGAAACTGTTAAATACTGACAACAAGATTGTAACCGTTTATTTAATAGCAGAAAACGCAAAAATATGAAATGAACGGTGAATGCTAAAATATTAACTATGATCTACTATAGTCTCATAAGGCAGATATACCATGTGACACTCGTCAAAACGTGCAATTAAGTAGTTAACATTGATCGAGAAGTCAAACTCAAGTGTTCAAAACTCTTGCTAAAACAAGAGCATGCGTAATACCTCCAAAACGCGATTCCTACCTGTAGTCATTGACGTCCAGACCTTCACAATCGCCGTGCCGTTCACTGAACGTTGAGCATTTGTTCCGTTGCCAAACACGCTGGCAACGCAAACCAGCCCGCCATTGATGACGTCAGTTGGACGCCAGAAGCGCACCGCCTCGTGCGTATACGCGTACGTGAGACCTCCGTATGTACAAACCGGATCCCGCACGCTTGCGCTGTACGCCATCGCACCACTTCCGGGAAACCGGTAGCCGACGTTTGGGCCGTCTACGGCTTCCACCTGTCAGAATACTCCATATGGTTACAGTTGCGATACAAACATCAAGTATTACGCCCATTTTTTTATAATTTATATTGTCTGGCATTGGGGTTAATTTAATATGGATTAGGCACATTTCAAACGTCCACACCCCTACAGGTATTTCAAAATAAGAACAAATAAGGCAATCTAAAAAATTCAAATGATATCTAAAGCGGGAAAATTGAACCTTGACAAATTGCTGAAACCTGTCGAAATATGTTGTTGTTTTCTAAATATAAAACGAAAATGAAAACCGATCAGTTTGTAAACCCTCAGGTAGAGTCATATTTTTTTTTATTAAAAATTCTTTCCGAAATCATCCAATCATGCAATCAGGGCAGGCATATTTTCGAATTTCTGTACATAACAAGTATGGACGCACCCACGCTCTGGTTAAGGCATCCGCCTTAACGGAAGTGAGTGGAATCTCCAGCTGTTCGTCTGCCACGTCCGGTCCTAGGTCGATGGTGACGGTGACGGCTGGCCGGAGGGACGAAGCGGCCCACGCGTACATCTCCAGCATACCTGAGAGGGCAGCGAAGGGAATATCATAGCCGTCCGTACCACCCGCAATGTATCCTGCACCACAAAATCAAAACAGGAGGCATATACCAACAAAATACTTGTTCTAGTAGTAGAAGTAGTAGAATTGCAGATATATTTTGAATTGATTTATAAGTATACACTTTCAAGAAATAGCAGGAAACTATATGATATTACCAGAGCAGTACCAGGGTAAGATTTGTGATTTTCGATGTCAGATACAATAAATATTAAAAATGCAATAGCATTTTAATTTAATCAGACGTTCACGATCAAAATATACTATTAACGGCGTCAAAGGCGAACCTCTTTGATTTCAACATGTCTTTTTTAAAAAAAATATACGTATTAACGAATGAAATCTCATTGTACGTACCTGTGTCAGAGACCCAGACCCGGATATTGCGGTCGTTGAATGCGTGCAGGAAGTACTCGTTGTCAGGGTTAATGCCCGGAAATGTCACGAAACTCGCACCTTAAGGAAAGGTGAAGCATACGAGAATCAATGAATCTGTGAGCATACGAACGACAATCAGTGAATTAGTGAGTATACGCGAATCAGTTGGCACACCTGAATCAATAAATCTGTGAGCATACTAGAATAAATGGATCAGTGAGCATACGAGAATCACTGAGTATACGAGAATCACTGAGCATACGAGACTTAGTGAATCAGTGAGCATACGAGAATCAGTGGACATACGAGATCAGTGAGCATACGAGCATGAGCGAGCATACGGGAATCAAAGTTTATGTGAGCATACGAGAATAAGTGAATCAGTGAGCATACGAGAATCACTGAGCATTCCAGAATCAATGAGCAGACCAGAATCAGCGAGCATACGGGAATCAAAGGTTCCATGAGCATACGAGAATCAGTGAATCAGTGAGCATACAAGCATCCGTGAGCATACGAGAATCAGTGAGCATACGATCATCAGTAAGCATACAAAAATCAGTGAGCATACGAGCATCAGTGAGCATACAAGCATCAGTGAGCATACGAGCATCAGTGAGCATACACCCATCAGTGATCATACGAGCATCAGTGAGCATACGATCATCAGTGATCATACGAGCATCAGTGAGCATACACGCATCCGTGAGCATACGAGCATCAGTGAATCAGTGAGCATACGATCATCAGTGAGCATACGATCATCAATGAACATACAAGAATCAGTGAGAATACAAGCATCAGACAATCAGTGAGCATACACGCATCAGAGAATCAGTGAGCATACACGCATTAGAGAATCAGTGAGCATACACACATCCGAGAATCAGTGAGCATACAAGCATCCGTGAATCGGTGAGCATACAAGCATCAGTGAGCATACAAGCATCAGAGAATCAGTGAGCATACACGCATCAGAGAATCAGTGAGCATACACGCATTAGAGAATCAGTGAGCATACACGCATTAGAGAATCAGTGAGCATACACGCATCAGAGAATCGGTGAGCATACAAGCATCAGTGAGCATACAAGCATCAGCGAATCAGTGAGCATACACGCATCAGAGAATCAGTGAGAGCATACACGCATCCGTGAGCATACGATCATCAGTGAGCATACGATCATCAGTGAGCATACAAGCATCAGTGAACATACGAGCATCAGAGAATCGGTGAGCATACAAGCATCAGTGGGCATACACGCATCAGAGAATCAGTGAGCATACAAGCATCAGAGAATCAGTGAGCATACAAGCATCAGAGAATCAGTGAGCATACACGCATCCGTGAGCATACGATCATCAGTGAGCATACGATCATCAGTGAGCATACAAGCATCAGTGAGCATACGAGCATCAGAGAATCAGTGAGCATAATTATAAGCATCAGTGGGCATACGAGAATCAGTGAGCATACGAGCATCAGTGAATCAGTGAGCATACGAGAATCATGTAATGTTACAGACGTCAACGAATTAAACTCAGTTATTTCTATGTACTCTTGTACGCTTTACAACTTTTCTGATTGATCAATTTTGAAATTCCAATAAAGGAACTTTTTCCGACCCTTTCTTTTTGTAATATTGTAAATGTTTTTTGTGTATGTTAATTTTAAATAAATACTGTTTGAACCAAATTCAAATATATTTGAAGATTATTCTAGGATTCAAAATGATGCTACTGCTGTTGATGCCACTAGACCGGAAGTATTTATAGGATCACTGACATGTCCCCAATACGTCCAAAAACATATTCTCGCGACTTTGATGTGTTTAAAATAAACATTTGGTAAAGAAAAAATCCTAGACTGTAACACGGTTACACCAAACTAAGACATCTTAACCATTTTAATGTAAGATCGTAAACTGTTCACCGAGTTAGCAACAAAACATTTATTGTTCACGAGGCGAAATATATTGCGATCTAACTCTGAAACAAATATATATTTTAGAACATGCCTAAAAGGATATCAAATAATAGTACACCTGTAACAGACTATTAATACATATGTTACTTAGAGCTTAATAATTAAATTTAATTTGAGAGTGAGTTAACTCGTCGTAGTCAAGCGAGAGCGAAATGAGAATGCACAACTGCATAGCGGGTAAACTTTAAAAAGCAAACTTTAAACTTGAAAAATAAGAAAAAAACAACATATGTATTAAAGAGGTTACGTCTCGGGCCATTATGAGTCACTCGGCCAATTATCACTCAACGGCCCGGCTACGCCGTGTATTAACCTCTAAATAACCGTCGGCTATAGAGGGCATTTGGCCAAAATGACGTCGTACTTTCTGATTTGGATTTGTTAATTTGAATGCACTTGATAATTGCAGTACCATACCGTAATACATTATACAATATACGTACCGACGCTATCGGCCATGTAGCCGGGCAGCTGACCATCAGTGAGCTTAGCTCTGACCAGGACCAGGGCCGGGTGACCATGAAGTCCGTGGGCTGTCTCAACATACAACTCGCTCGCTGCAACAGTGTTATTGTTTTGATAGAAAGTACGACCGTTAATCACTCTTATACGATTAGTAAACGACTGTAATACTTATACGTCGTTATTTGGAATACATTAATAATTCCAATATTGTTTGTATTGAAATGTTACTCAGTAAAACGTGAATGAATTCAGAGAAATAATAAAAACTCTTTTAGAAAGGACTTTAAAGCTTCACTCTCACAGATATACCGTTTTGACAACTTTTTTTACTTTTTGTCTCGGAAAGAGCAATTTTTTGCGTTAATATCTGCAAACCAATGATATAAGACTGCTGACAACAAATCAGATCGCAGATTTTCATATTTCCGTTTAAAAAAATAATTTGTTTATGGCTTAACCGTTACTAACGGTTTACGAAAAATGCATAAAACATCAATTTTTGAACTTAAAATGTGAAATTTTCGGTTCTGATTTTTTGTCAGCAGTCTTATATCACTGGCTTTCATGGATTTTCGCAAAAATTGGCTCTTTCCAGGAAAAAATATAAAAACAGCTGTCAAAACGCTCAATCTGTGAGAGTGCAGCTTTTAAATAAAAAGCCGCGAGATTACAAGCTTTCTACTTCTCTTTCTAAAGACAAAGTTTGTTGTTTAAAATACACCTTCAGGCATTGCAAACTTTTTCAAATAATAGAACAATAGTTATAGCGCCTTTTCCTTTTAGGATAACTATTCGCACTTACAGTCATTGGATCGAGCCCTGACCGGGACGGATGTTTTGTTGAAATCCGGGGTCGGCAGGGAACCAGCTCGCCACGCTCGGAACCGCACGCGCACATTATCTTCTGTATGGGAGTTTGGGCCCGTGAAATATGTGCCGTTCTCTGGCAGTAAAAATGTTTGTTTACGCATTTGATTATTTGTTTGACATAAAATTCATAATGAACAACGGTATTTATTGTAGTACGTGTTGAATTCCGCTAGGAGATTTCATTGGCTGGAAATATAGGGTTTAATCTTAGAAAAACTCCCGTCTTGTCCCGTGAAAATGTTTCTGACACTTTCATTCCAATAGCGTGAATACGCCTATGGTCTGTTATTTGCTCATTGTGTGGAATCTAATAAGAGTTTAATGGAAGTCTGTCCGCGCACATTGACTGCTTAGTAGTACCATCAGGACTAAAGGAATCCAACCTATCCAATTCTAATAGCCCCATTAACATTAATGTTAAATTGCGGTATCATTTGAAAGGCTATGTCTGATTACTAATGCACCAGTCAATTGTTACCACGGCCCACCAGGTCCGGCGGTATACCGGGGATAGCCGGGGAAACGGGCCGTGTTTTTACCTTCCAGGTGGCCCCGCAGTGCCGGGTGAATGCAATGGTTTTTGTCTATGCGCCAAGTATAGCAGGGAATGGGCCTTACCTAGGGTCCCCGGGGTGCGGAGGCATTTGGCGTGGGATTTACTTTGCCCGGGCTTGGCTGGACCGAAAGTCAAAGCCCCGCTATCCCGGGAGGGGGCGTGGTTACAATTGACGGGTGCATAATATGTATAATGAATTACCAAAAGCACATTATACAAACATATATAAAAATATGCGTGTGTTCTCTTTATTCTAACTGAAATCGGACGTAAACTGACCTATTTTGAAACTCTTTGAAGGCCAAAAACTAGTGCAATATATTTTTAATTCTACTTTCTATACACCCAATGTCATCAACACTTTTTCGGGTGACAGAATGTACATGCTACTTTGAACAAGCTCATTTGGAAATGGAGAGGCAGTATTAATAATATGATAGGTCCATCTGATCGAGGTACAAACAAACTTAGAACATATAGGTTATTTAAGATTGAATATGAAACTGAAAACTATGTTAAATGCTCCAGTTTAACTAGAAAGCACAAGTCATCAATAGCTAAATCCACGTAGTATTTCACTGTCCTTCCTATCAGAGTTTCAGAAATGACAGTGTTAGAAAAGCCACTGAGCTTATTACATCATGATTTAATAGTATGTGTGGTCAGGTCAAACGGAAACATGTAAAAAGTCGGTGCCAAACATTGTTTCTTAATTTTAAAAGCCTGAACTAATCTCTTGTACAAGTAGCTTGTGTGTATACATACGAGAACAGACCAGATCTGTTATTTGCTGCTGAACTAATCTCTTGTACAAGTAGCTTGTGTGTATACATACGAGAACAGACCAGATCTGTTATTTGCTGCTGAACTAATCTCTTGTACAAGTAGCTTGTGTGTATACATACGAGAACAGACCAGATCTGTTATTTGCTGCTGAACTAATCTCTTGTACAAGTAGCTTTTGTGTATACATACGAGAACAGACCACATCTGTTATTTGCTGCTGAACTAATCTCTTGTACATGTAGCTTGTGTGTATACATACGAGAACAGACCAGATCTGTTATTTGCTGCTGAACTAATCTCTTGTACAAGTAGCTTGTGTGTATACATACGAGAACAGACCAGATCTGTTATTTGCTGCTGGTATTTCGGTATTTCTTAGTTAGCTGACAGTAAATCTGAAAACATTTAATTTATGTGTTTTTTAGCAATTTTAATTCATAGATAATTTTAGAAGTGTAGATAATGCATTTTTCTATTAAAATAGCAAATGTGGCCCTTTAAGTCATATGTAAAAGAGCTATGCTAATCCGACCACAAATGACCTCAACTGATCTGATCATATGTGGATTCCTTAATCTTACTCCCATTTCTTATGGTGCATTGGTACACATTTATACTCGCAGGTGTATTTCATGGTCTTAAAACAGTTTTTGGAATTGGATTAGCATGGGTATATTTCTCTTATCTGTATGCATATGGATATATGTCTAAGTTGTAAGATAAACTTGCGAATCCATGAGGAGGGAAGGGAGGGGTGGGTGGTGGATCCCAGCGCCCTCCCTCCCCTAATGCAATGCCAAAACCAGAGAAAAAAGTAATAAAATGCACCATTTCTGACTAGAAATTGAAACAACATTATGACCTCATCCTCCAACATTTCAAATATGTAAATTTCGGTTGTGAGGGAGGGGCAAATAGCAAAAGGTTGTGCCCCAAAGTTACGCCCGCTCTAACGTCAATTCCTGTATCCGCCGCTGAGATAAATCTGGTATTAATATTCTCCTATAACTCTTACTAGAGTGGCAATGCACGTTTATGTATTGTTTGTTGAGTGTAGTTTTACTCATGAATTTAAGTACATTGATAAGACTGAAATAAATTATTAAAAACAAATAACTTTCAACTGATTCTGAAAGAACATTGGATCACCAGGTATCCACAATTCATATATCTATGGATTGGACAAATGAGTGAATAGCCATATAAGTGGCCGTTATTTCAACACCAGCAGAGTTGACGAAACAAAATGAGATGTACGGGAGACAACTTTCCCGAGTTTTAACATAGTAGTCAAAATTTCCCAGCACCGCCCTCTAACGCCGAGCGTCAAGCAAGTGACGACGTGGTCGGGCATTGAACCCGAGACCTTCAGCACCCGAAGCTGGTCAGTGATGCTCAACAACTAATCTAACGACTGTCCCTCATTGTTTACCTGTATATATAGCGAATCCATCCCTGCCGTTATAGGGTAAGGGGGCACTGGCTTTAATCTCAACATCGTTGTAGTAGAAGATGACGCCACCAAACGGCTCTGCTATGTCATCGTCCCTTGGACGTCCACCTGCAAGGAAAATTAGACCTGTTTGGCGATTGAAATGATACATCTACGGCATTAAAAAACATCATTATAAGGGCAGTTGTTGACATTTTGGGGCAACTAATGTCATATCGGGGCAACTGTTGACATATCGGGTAAACTTTTTCAAATAAAAGGGTAACTATTGACATTTAAAGGCAGATATTCACATATCGAGACAAATGGTGACATACGAGTATTATGGTAAGTATATGTACTGATATATCAGGGGAGCTATTGTCATTTCGGGGCAACTATTGATATGCCGGGACAATTGTTAACATGCCAGGGAAACTGTTTTCATATCAAGGCAATTAATGGCATGCCGGGCCAACTATTTGCATATCGGAACAACTTTTTACTACCGGTTCTACTACAGTCAAACCTGGTTGAACGGTCACCTGCTTTAAATGGCCACCTGCCTTAACGGGCCACTCCAAATTCCCCCCGTATGTTTTTACTATATAATATACGTGCATTAAGCGGCCAACTGTCTAACGCGGCCACGGCCACTAATTTTTGTCCCCATGAAGCCATATAAACACTAATTAACGGCCACTAATCCCTTGTCACTGACACTGCAACTTTTCCAATACACAGCTTTAATTGCGTATAGAAGTTTACGGAAAAGAACGACTGCCTCGGGTATCTTCGTCATCCAATGAAATAATATTGCATCACACGATTTCCATCCGTGTTGACTCATCGAGAAATCATGTTTATTACACGTCGGCGAATGTTTTGATCAGAATTGACACAATTAATGAAACAATTAGTAAGATAATTAAATAATTACGAAGTTATTTATTAAATACCGACAAAAACACCGGTTATTATGAATTCACAGTTTGCATTGTCATTCTAAGGCCTGAAACGACTTACGATTTTTATTCACTTCAATATTATTTTTCGAAGTGCACGGATTTAAATTTCTATGAACGGATATTTACAATGCATTGTTCTTGATAAACGTTGATTATGGCTGGAAATAAGACTAATCGAAAGTGTTTGGCTCTAACAGAATGTGTCGAGTGTATAAAGTTATTAGAAAACGGCTGTAATGCAAGAAGTGTTCCCAAGGAATTTGACTGCGAAAGATCGGAAAAAGTTAACTAAAATGTGTATCTACATGTAGTTGTGTAAATGTGTAGACTGATAGACTGATCTGTGGTGTGTTTTGTTTATGCTTTGCATCAACATTTATATAATGTACGGACTATTTTAAAAAAATGAACTTAAACATACGTATGTATGTGTAGTTGTGTACATGTGTAGACTGATATGTGGTGTGTTTTGTTTATGCCTTGTATCGACATTTAACTAATTATGTATTTTATTTATAAATTTGAAGTATTAAAGTTGAAGTTATTTTATCTATACAAATGTATTTGTATTCAACTTTCTTCGATAATATTGATACAGATGTTACTGATTGTGGTGTGAGGTGGTGGTTAAGATACATACTCCATCTCTGATTATAGCTAAAGTGGCGGAAATGTCAAACCTGGATTAAGTGGCCACCTGTCTTAAGCAGCCACTTTGATCATTTCCCACGGGTGGCCACTTAATACAGGTTTGACTGTATTGCCATATCGGGGTAACTATTGCCATACCGGGGTGACTATTTACATACCAGGACAATTATTTCCACATCGGGACAACTGTTGCAATATATGGGCAACAAACTACATACCGGGACAACTGTTGCCATTATGAGACAAATATTGCCATATCGGGGGAAACTATTTACATACCGGGACAACTATTGCCATAGCGGGGTAACTATTGTCATAGCGGGGTAACTATTGACATATCGGGGCAACTATTGCCATAGCGGGGTAACTATTGTCATATCGGGGAATCTGTTTACATACGGGACACCTATTGCCATATCGGGGGGGGGGGGACTATTTACATATCGGGACAACTATTGACATATCAGGCAACAATTGCCATATAGGGGGAGGGGACTATTTACATACCGGGACAACTATTGCTATAGCGGGGTAACTATTGACATACCGGGGCAACTATTAACATACCGGGACAACTGTTGCCCTACCGGGACAACTATTGACATACCGGGACAACTGTTGCCCTACCGGGACAACTATTGACATACCGGGACAACTGTTGCCCTACCGGGACAACTATTGACATACCGGGACAACTGTTGCCCTACCGGGACAATATTGACATACCGGGACAACTGTTGCCCTACCGGGACAATATTGACATACCGGGACAACTGTTGCCCTACCGGGACAATATTGACATACCGGGACAACTGTTGCCCTACCGGGACAATATTGACATACCGGGACAACTGTTGCCCTACCGGGACAATATTGACATACCGGGACAACTGTTGCCCTACCGGGACAACTATTGACATACCGGGACAACTGTTGCCCTACCGGGACAACTATTGACATACCGGTACAACTGTTGCCCTACCGGGACAACTATTGACATACCGGGACAACTGTTGCCCTACCGGGACAACTATTGACATACCGGGACAACTATTGCCATATCAGGGCATCTATTTATATACCGGGACATATATTGCCATATCGAGGCAACTATTGCCATATTGGGGAAACTGTTGCCATATAGGGGTAACAATTTCCATATCTGGGCAACTGTCTACATACCGGAACAACTATTGACATACCGGAACAACTATTGACATATCGGGGCAACTATTGCCATACCGGGACAACTATTGACATATCGGGCAACTATTGCCATACCGGGACAACTATTGACATATCGGGCAACTATTGCCATATCGGGCAACTATATTATTATAGTTATGATATCACATGACCAATGAGATACTTAACCCGAGAAAATTACTTAAGTTAGGAAATGACTCATAAAATGAATACCAGCCCATGATATATAGATATATAGTTTATTTTGAGCACATGTTCAATAAGCCAAATGGCCCATGAGAAAAACAAAATACACGATTTAACATTTATATTGCCTCTTTAATTATTTACATCATCTAAAGCTCCCTTTTTTGTAAAAGAATAAAAATCCTTTAATCCAGCTTTCTGGAAAGTAAAAAACCTACAGTACTGGTTAGAATAACATAAAACACATTACACGAATATAAACCCAACATATCTATAGATTCTATAAACAAGGTATCTGACCCAAAATACTTGTAACGTTTTAATATTTAACAGCAGGATTTATTTCATCAACTTTTATTTCTCCATCTAATAATCACGTGACCCTCCATGGTATAGCATTGAGGCCTACTACAAACTGACGATAATAAAGCGCGAGATCAAATATTTACACTGAAATTGAAACCATTAACAAAATTCTTGATACTTTAACCGAGAAAATAAAGTAATAAACCTATTCCCGTGAAGATGAAATCCTTGTTAGGCGCGTGCACGGACTGGACCTGGACGTCGACGAGGAGGGGAGTCTCCCCGAGCCCATGTGGGACGGTTGCCTGCGCTTGTCCAGGGTTCCCCGACCTCATCGGAATCCACCTACTCTCGAAGTCAGGAATACCCAGTCCATTCACTGAAAAGTCAGTAACGCATAGTCATTCAATTGGTATTGATTGATCAAGGTCATATAAAACACAATAATAATTTTAAAAAATCAGCGATCAATCTCATATGAAAAAAAAAAATGATTAACCCGCTTTTTTTAATTAATCCATATACGTAAATGTACATTCGTGTATAATGGTATCTCTGCTAACGTATACATGCTAGAAACCAATCATTTGATAAAACAGTTTATAGCTAGTGCTTGTTTTATTAATTAGTATTCGGAATGGGCATGAACATGTGCAAAGCACGCTTCCAATGGACGCAGTAGGAAAATAAGCGAACATTTCAGCATCCCTTAATCAACCGAATACTAATAAATACAGTTTTTACAAGTGATTTACTAGTTATAAATATCAATCATTTCTAATCCATTTATTTTTAAGAATTTTGATTGAAAAATAAGGACGTTAATGAAAGGTTTTTCAGTTGTTGTTTTTTCGAAGAAAAAATACGTTCAGGAAATCCCACATTGTATTTATTTAAAAAAATGATAGGTTGAAATTGGTAACAAATGTATCAGCATTTAATCTCACCTTCTTTGATCGCCAAAACACAAAACACCACCGATGCAAGCATTATCTTTTTAAATAGGATATATCCTTATAATCTGAAAAAGATGTCTGTTGTAAAATATTCAAGGGTGGTCAAAACAGCAAATTCCATATCCAGTCACTTTTTAATTAAAAAAACAAACAAGCAAAAACGGATTTGTCTTGGTATCAAATATAATTCCAAAACTAATATATCGTGCTATATTTACTCCGTACTCTAACAACTTTTTAATTTCTCGAGACAAGTGGTGTCGAGTATTGTAAGTATTTCCGATCACCCGGCTTATCCCGTAAAGCCCTGTTGAGCTCTATAACAATGGACACTGGACTACGATTGGGTGCCTGTAGAGCAACACGGAACGTTACATTGTAATAACTCTAAACACACACATATTAATACCCTTCATTGGATCAGGCATTGTTTACAAGTCAACGTCAGGGATTATTGATATGTTTCTAAGAATTAGGCTAAAACAAACAAAAAAAACCTCCAATAACAACAACAAAAGATTATATGAATATTAGTGTGTGCCTTTGGAAACCAAAAAATGCGATATACCATATTTTAATTTCCAAAATGAAAATCACTTTGTTCTTTCATATTCTTTGTATTGTTGACTTACAGCAGATTTTTTTTTTAAAATTGGGTAACAGTTTTTATATCAGAAAATAAATCCTCAAAGTTACAATTATAAAATGCTTCGGCATGTTTTTCAGCAAATATGATTCACAAAAGAACACAATTTCAGCATAAAATTTCGTTAAACGAAGCATAACGATCGTCTTTTGTAACATAATAATGTCATTTGCGTATTGTCCCGGCCACAAAAGGGATTTTCCATTGACATATGAACAGCAATCCGTGCAAGCGTATTTTTGATATACGAGACAGTGAACATACAGACGAGGTCGATCCGTAATTGAAATTGAATGTTCACAATTTGTCGATTGTACTGCAGTTCTCATACATCATTTTAACAATATAGTTATTTTTCCTTTTGTAAATTGTTTTCAATTAAATCTCAAATACTGATAGTATTGCAAAAGAATTGCATTGTAGCGTGCGTTAATACCTTGTTTAATGAAGTTTATTTTATTTGTTACATATTACCCCTTCCTTGACGCGGAGAGGCGCTCCGTCGCATTGTTTAATCATGGCTGCCTACCAAGAATGGCGCCTTGGAAACCAGGAATCGCTTCGATGAATGCACACTCAGACTTCATCTCGTATTTCATGTAGTTCAATGCGTATTCATCCTGTCAAGTTGTTATACACTGCATATTTACCAGCCTATATATCAAAGCACAATATAAAATATAACGAATGATATTGATAAGAACAAGATGATAGACATAAATGATGTATGAAACAGCTCTAAAGGGTCTTCCAGGATAATAAAATGATGTTGCATATGGTTTATATAAAAGTATCGTTATCAAAATGCGACAGGGGACCATTTGTGTCAAATAAATTACTGTCTTTTTGATTTGAGAAATCATTCGAGGTAAATAGTCAATTGAAAATCTTATCACATGTAATTGACAGCAATACACACAATTTAACAATAATGAAGTGAATCATCCCTGCAAACACATAATGTTAGTACAACGTTGTGTGAAGGACGTGTCATATTAAGGTCATTGTATAATACTGTATAAGGCTGTCACAACGTTAGTGACTAAATTTCTTTGCAACTATTTTCCACCTATCATCATTCAAATAACGAGTAATGGAATATATAATTCAAGTCAAGCAACTTATTTGCAAGTATTAAAATGATAATGCTATTTTAGTGATGTGACAACGTTCTTATTCTTATTCGCTGTTTCCTTCAACTTACAAACGTTGCCTAACGTTTTTACACTAGTGTTCTTATCTTAATTGAATATTATCTGGGACCAATAATACATCTTACTCCCAGATATTATATAACGTAAATTTATTTTTCTATCATGTTTTAATTTATAAAAAAATCTCTGTTAAGAGGAAAGAAAAGTAAAAAAATCGAATCTAGCGTTCTAAATCTTGTACTTTATAATTGGTTGAGCGCGTAGGGCATGTTCATATTGCTCGAGCTGGAGAAGAATAAATTTAAATCATCCACCAAAACAGCGATAAGACATTAAACTTGCGCAACTGTGAACTATAAGGTCATGTCTTATCCGATACGTGAGTGTCTATATTGTTACATATTCAGTTGACACATTCTAACAAGCCTACAACAATCGTGCATGTTTTTCGATGAAATTTGGAGTTTTATCAGTGAAACAAATACAGTGAAAATATTTCACTGCAAAGTTAGGAGTGAAAATATCATCTTTAAGAAATTACCAGCTATTATTTAGCGCGAGGGGCGTAAAAACACTCTTTTTAAAAAATGGAGTATTTAGAAATTAAATTAAAAACTAATAAAACTCGTTTTAAACTTGTTTTTTTGACACTCGTAAAATACGATACTCAACAACTGAACTCAACAAATATCCTCTATTTATTTTGATAAACGTGGAATTTTTCAAGCAAAAAGTCTACTATCATGGAATTTATCACATTGACTGATAAAGACTTAAATTTAGGGCTTTTAAAGATTGGTTGACGTCATTGCGACGGAAATTTCTCGGAAATTTATTTTTCGAACATCTTTTTTGTGTTAACAATTCCTTATGACCCTATAATTGTTTCTTTTTGTAAACTTGAGTTCATCGCCGTTTGACACATAAGGACGGAACATCAGTGTTCAAATTCATTGTAACGAATGTCTAAAGAAATATATAATTCTAGAAAATTTGCATGATAAATTTTTATTTTGAATGGTCACCTTACCACTCACGCGAAGGTCGTATTCTATCCGTTGAAATCTAATTAAACTATTGAATGTGAGATGTAACAGGAACTTGACACACTAACGTCTTTTTAGTATTTTACTCGTATTACAAAGGTTAAAGACAAGGATATCAATGGCAATTTATTAAAAAAATAGTTTGTAAATTGAATAAGCTTAAAGCAATGTTGACTGTGGGTGAAATACTCATTTATCTTGTAGAAACATCATTGTATTTGAATCCTAGACATCAAATATCAGCAAACTAACGCAAGTTATCCGAAATGAAGAAGAGTAAAATCAAATCTGTGTCAATGGCGACATCCATAATGGAATGCACCTTTTATATTATACATTATTAATAATTTATTATATAAAATAGTGCTTGTTTTCAGTGTAACATCGTATTTTATTTCTAAAGTGGCGGTAAGTGCCATAGAAAAAAAAAATATCATTCTTTTGTCAATGATCATGATTGACAAAAATAGTGTTCAATGAAATCAGCCATATTTGTGTTTCTTTTAGGCCTATTCTTGGAGATTTATTGGTACTTTTAATTTATTTTTCTAAATACCTGTGTGAGGTCTACCCTTTGGTTACCAAGTTGCCGTTACCGTAAACCAATTATGACACCTTCCAGTACTAAAATATTTATTTATTTATTAAAGTATCATCCACATATATTCAAATCAGTTAAAACATAGTATGTACAAAACAGGGTATATATGCGGCCATTCTATTATAGAATTACAAGAGACTATAAAACTTTTACATAACATTTCACAGTGTGCAAACTGCTTCAAACAACACATATGAATACATTATATATCATTGTATACTAAGACACAATAATACACTAAAACGTAGGTTGAGTTATTTAATCGTGACACTAGGTGTCTAAAAGTCTTAAGTCTTAAAAGAGAGAAGAACATAAAACGTAACAGCTGTATCTTTGGTGCTTTAAATAAGCTCTGATAAGAAATATTTTAATAAACCATGTATCACCTCTAACTAGGTTAGGAGCGAACAGATTAACTGACTCATCCTACCATTATATAAAAAGGTTGAACATTATAAAATACAAAGACATGTTTCATTTTTAAAACATTTGATATTATTAAAATACTAATGCTCATTGTATGTTGGACAATGTAGAATAACATGTTTTTCAGACTCGACAACATCAGTACAGAAGGGGTATACCCTTTCCATTTCTGGAATATTCTGATAACGACTTGTTTCACTACTCAGGGGTGCAACCCCGCATCTAAACTTAGCTAGAGCAGATCTATGTGGAAAAGAAAAACTCAATTTACAATACAGTTCAGTTTCATATGAGTGCTTATACAATTTATATGTTCTAAGTTTTTTTAAATTTATATTCACATCATTCTTCCATAACTCAACATGTTTTTTAAACATTAAACATTGCATCTGCCAGATCTGAAACAAGTTTACTATATGAAATGGTAGCTGGAGATATGAATTCAGATTCAGAGACAACAATTTATCCTTTACAGCAAATGCCCAATTTTTGCATCTATTATTTCATTTTACTGCAGCCCAATCAAATACTTTCTTGTTAATTCTTGATACATCATATCTAAGACATCTATTCCAATGATTACAGACTGATTTCCATTGATCAACAATGATTGGTTTCCAACCCATATCTCCATAAACTGCAGCATTAGGGGTATATTTGCCTGTGCCTAGGAAAAACCTCATTGCTCTGTGATGTATGCATTTATACATGAAAATACCGTGTTCCCCAAACAGCAGCCCCATATGTTATTATAGGCACAACACAGGATAAATAAAGCTTTGAATACACGTCAAATGGAAAACCACCATTGTTTTTAAACATAGCGACGAGAAGTCCCAAGGCACGACCAGCACATTGGGCAACAATTTTAGCGGTTATATTAAAGTCTATAATTATGTTCTGTGAGTGTTACACCAAGATATACATATGCCTTTGCTCTCCGATATTGTTCGTATTCTTTGTCAATGAGTTTGTTAAACAAATAGAGAATAGCGAACTAAAAGGGATTCAGCTCCTGATTGGCGAGAAATATTATGCCTGCTATTCGCAGACGATTTAGCTTTAATGGCTGACACTGTAGTAGGCCTTCAAAGAATACCCAACAAACTATCAGATTTTACACAGGAGTTTAACCTTACAGTCAATACTAAGAAAACAAAAGTCATGGTCTACAAAAATGGGGGCACACTTTCGAAGACTGAAAAGTGGTACTTTAATAAGGAACGATTGGAAGTTGTAAACGGATTCCCATATGTTGGTGTTTTCCTTTCACAACAACTATCATTCCCAAGAATGGCAAATGAACAGGCAACTACTGGGAAGCGATTACTTATTTCGTTGCTATCAAAACTATACAAATTTGGCCATCTTAACCAAAAATCGTATTTTAAGATTTTGCATAAGACATAGCAGTTCTTGGTGATTGTGGAAGATTTCCGATGTATATACAAACTATGAAAAAAGTAATAAAATATTGGCTTAAGATATTGCCAAATGACAGATTTGTGCGCCTTGTTTATAATATGCTCAAATATATGGACGAACTGGGGCACAGCAACTGGACAACACGGGTTAAACATATATTAAATGTGACGGGGTATAGCTATGTATTGATAGAGCAACTGGTCCAAAATGAAAATATATTCTTGATCAACATTGTGCAAAGACTTAAAGAGCAATACATGCAAGATTGGACAAGGTTAATATCAGAATCTCATAAACTTAGCCTATTCAGAAATCTGAACACGGATTATAGACATGCACCATACTTAAATAATGTAAAAATAAGAAAGTTCCGAAGTGCTTTAGCTAAGCTTAGGTGTTCCGCCCATAATTTAGAAGTTGAATTAGGCAGATATTATAATACTCCCTATGAAAATAGAATTTGTAAAATATGTCAATTAGAGGTTGAGACTGAGTACCATTTCATAATGAAATGCACTACTTTTAATGATCTGAGGATCAAATATCTCCCCAGCAAGTATTACAATAATCCGAACATGCATAAATTTCATCTCTTACTGAACACAACAACAGATAGCACTGTTAATAACTTAGCAATGTTTATCTTCTATACCTTAAAATTGCTGGAAGAAATTGTAAATAATAATTTACCATAAAAGTGTTGAAAAACACCATACTGATATATATTTATTCATAACTATATATAAGGTTGTATGGTATTATATGCACATTTATCACTACATATACTCTATGCCAAATAATTTTCACATGTGACTTGTGAAAATGTTCTATTTCTTTGGCGTTGCCCATTGCCACTAAACCGGGTTTATGTTTAAACTTTTTGCTACTGAGCATGTTTCTGTAGCTTTTTGCATATATATTGTGTTCACCGTTCACCTGTAATTGTCTCATTTGTATTTGTTTGTACATAATGATTGTTTTGGGCCGGTTGCCTTTATCAAATAAATGATTTGAATTTGAGAACATATCTGTCTGAATATTCTATAGTGGACGGACCGCATTTAAATACATAGTCAGAAAGTTTCACTGAATTTGGTCTAAAATGTACAACATTGCTCTTCATAGTGTTAACTTAACATTCATATCGTTTGAATTGCACCAAGAATTTAAAGTTGATAACATGGATTGCAGATCATTTGCATTCTCTGCTATTAGAACAATGTCATCTGCATATAGTAATATACACAATTTTTCATTGCCTATTTCTATACCTTTTCCCAAACTTTTAAGCATTAATGTCAAGTCATTAAAGTATATACTGAAAAGTACTGTTGACAAAGAACAGCCCTGTCGAAGGCCAGTATTTATGCTAAACCATTCTGTATAGTGGCCATTGATTTGGACACAGGATGAAATATCGTGATACAGGGATTTCACTGCTGAGAGCATTTTGGTTGTCATGCCAATATTTTCCAATTTTTTCCAAAGCAAATTTCTGTTAACCGAGTCGAACGCCTTACTAAAATCGATAAATGCACAAAAAGTAGATTGCTTATTTTTCTTTCGTGTGTCAACAAGATTTGTCAAACTCGAGATGTGATCTATTGTACTACGTTTCTTTCGGAAGCCGTTTTGCTCATCAGCAATTTCATCATTATCATCAGCCCATTTTACAATACTTTCATTCAATATGTTGGTATACATTCTGTACATACTAGGAGCTAGTGCCTCTTTAGAATAGACTATGTATACTAAAACGCTGTATCTTTTCAATAAGATGAATTTATTTAACAGTTTGCCAGTAAATGGCATGGCTCTTTGAATAACACAATACATGAAACATACAAATGACATTTCTACTAAGCTGTCGGCCAACCTGGCGGATATGACATGCGAACTTTCTACGTTAATATAAACAATTAAAAATGAATAGAACTTTTACATGAAAGCAAATTCTGAGCGCGGAAAATAACGCTAAAGTTATACTTACTACAACTCAAGTATAGAATATTGTTCAAAATCACAAAACGTCTTTTTTACTTTAACTGATAACAAATAAAACTTTATGGACATCTGTAACCAATGGCCAAAATAGCAAATATGCCTAACTAGGCTAGACATGTCTAAACGGGCCAACATGAAACTGTCTCTAACTTCTTCCAAATTATTTACGCAGTGTCAACTATTTTGGAATGAAAAACATGATCACAGAGTAAACGAACTGTATTGCATTTACAATTAAATTTTCTTTGTTTAAAAGCTTCTTTTGCAGTTAGGTTAAAAAAAACCCATAGTTTAAGGACAATAAACATGACTTATTGAAGGGTGTTAAGGGATAAATGTAAAGGTGGTTCGTGTGACTTGAATATATCAGAGAGCTACCTCTAGCTGGTGTTAGTTCGGTTCGGTTGGTATCCGTAGTACCTAAATTGCAAGCCCGTCGTTGGGGCTGGGATCCCATGACTCAGTGTGTGTATACAACGTGATAAATTGCGTCATAAATGCTCAGTCGGAAGGCAACATTTTGCTTAAGATGATGACTTAAACGAAAGATCATTTTTATTTTACTACACAATTTCGGCGATAAACAGAAAATAGAGCGGGCGGACCTCGGCCGCAGTGGCCCGCTCTATTTTCTTTAGACAGTCAAAATTTGACTCTCATTTATTAGATGTTTGTGCATTCGTCAGAATCGCCGGTTCTAGATACAATTAATGAACAGAACATTTGAAAAGTAGTCCGCACGAAAATGAAAGCACCAATTGTTGAGAGCGAACTTATTTGTTTCTGGTGCATTCTCTTCTGAAAGGACTACAGTACTTTTGTTTTCGCATGGATTATTTTAAGTACATAGTCAAATAAGGCCACGTTTAAGTAAAAATGTGAACGACAAAATTTACCCTTTCTGTCTGTAATATTCTTCTTCACGTTGGAGACAGAAACCATGAAAATACCGTAGTTGCCAAAATATTCTAGACATTTAAACACGGCGAATATTTGAAGTTCAGTAGATCACTAGCACGAATCCGTAAACTATGAATTTAAGGTGCTTAACTGTTTTTAGCGGGTCCGATGGCGGAGAATTCCTGTTTGAAGTTTTATTAGAGCTCTAAAAAGTTTTAAGGTCGATTTATATTAATATCATAGTAAAATAGTTTGGAATAACACACCTTGAAACAAGGCAGTCATATAACAAGCATATTTTATATGTATTTATTAAAAAAAGTTTGTTCTGAACAACATTTTAGAATTTTCTGCTGCATGTTACCTGTTAAATAACAATTCGCTTCTTATTCATACTGCAGTCAAATGGACCCTTTCAGTGTATTCAATAAATACAAACTTAACAAGCTAATACATTATCTTAATTGATGCTGGTTTAGTGTTAAATTATGAATAAAGTCACGGGGTCCACTAACAAAACTGTACGAATACGAAACTAAATACCCTACTCTCGGAATACATTTTGCCTTTATTCGCTGTTGCAACAAAGGCACTATGACAAGTATCTCCTCGTACAAAAAAAACAACAACAACATTATGCTGTGATGTTTTGGCCCTTTTTGGAAGGTTAATATTTTCAATAATCGCCTCTCTAAGTCGACACTAATTTTTTGACTAGGTAGACAAAACTTCCCACACCATTTTGACAGGGAGGACAAAACATCCCGGATCATTTTGAAATGGTGGACAAAACACACACATGGGTATTAAAATGCGCCTTGGGAAGGTCAACGACACATAACTTTTGAAGGGTTTGACTAGGTTAGCAAACATTTGTCAATAATTACAAAGGTACTATTAGTACTGAAGGGGAGAGACATTTTGAAGTATGTCCATGGTATGGAAACTATTTTTAGAGCTAATGAAATGTTGCGTTATATATGCTGATGAATAAAAATATTAATATGAATGGAACTAAACGTCCACAATATCTCTGGGTAAAAAGTTTCATGGTACAAAGCGTCCACATAATATTACGTTCCAAGTAGTTACGAACCATTCAATTGAACATACTTAAAAAGCAAATATTCTTAAATTGTTCAATAATACAGGGCGTAACTTAGGAGCCCAACTTTACATGTGCCCCCTTCCTTCAAACCGAAAAGCTGAATTGTTGGTAAAGTAGGTTTTGAGGTCGTCTGCAACGAACATGTCAGCTATTTTTAATCGGAAAAGTTACATGTTTATATATTTCGTTTGCTTTTCTCAGAAACTGAAATAATATAGTTACTTTGGACTGTGTTATGTGGAGTGGTGTCCCTCTCCTTCCCTTAGTCCGCGAGTGGATTGGAATGCATTCATTGACAATGAACAATTATCCGCAGGCTGTTTAGAATAAACGACTGCTTTGCTTTCAGTTGAAGAAATTAAATTCGAAGGACGACATGTCCAATTGAAGCCAAGTAAATTTTTTATTGCCGACCATCTACTGGGGGAAAACACAAAGCTGTTAGATCATATTGACTATAAAAGAGTATCCAAAGTTTACTTTCTCTAAGTAAAACAACAAAAGCATTATAACCAGCCACAAAACGAAATCAGCAGCAGTAACAACAATAAGCATATTTATTATAGTTATATTATTAATTGTGGTATCTTATAATGGTTACAATAATGGACATAAAGAACCAAAACCGGAACACAGATATGGACATTAAATAAGTATAGATCAGATAACCAAGTTAAACATTGCAAAGTATTCAGTTGCCAAAAGATATTGTTTAAGTATACCACGGTGTCAGAAATTGAGCGCATATTAAAGGATATTATGTAAATTTGATTGTTTTTTGATCTCGTGTTCTTAATATTAGCGTTTTCGCGAACGTATACCTTCACATAAAGCAGCTTTCGGCAGCATCGTCTCGAAAGATTCCGGCACTGATGAATCTATACAATGTACCGTATAAGTAGATCGTCGACTTCACAGATTTCGCTCGTGTATGTTCGTCTTTGTTCGTGGGTCTTTTTTGCTTCCGTTCATTTTACCGTCTGGTTGGGTAACACTTATATGTCTCTTGGGATTGCGGGAAGGTATATAATCAATGTAAGCACGTTTTAATGTTTTGTAAGTATAAGTCCTATTGGTTACAATTGGTTGCGTGTCAGTCATAGGATTGTACGAAAGAGGTCATGTCGAATGGGTTGCGTGTTCTTCACCCATGCGGGAAAGTCTTGTACCGAATTGTTTTTTTTACAAATGTTGCAAATTTGGCCTAGCGATATATCTGAAAACATAACGTTGTTGTGTTTTTTATTTAGGAATTTAGTCTCGTTAAACGGGTCTTGTTTAAGCAGAAAGTATCGATTTTGCTTTACCGCTGTATTCAAAGTACATATGTTATAAAGGGTAGTAATGTACTTTAATGGATACATTTCTGAATGAAAAAATGAAATTTATGAATATAACTCTATTATGGATTGAAAAATAGAATATTTTATAAAACTATACAAGATATAAAGTCAAGTCTTAGTCAATATCAGATGATATAAAATACGATGGTAAAGCCGGATTTCCTTGATAATGAAAATATCAGAAATTGCAACTGCTTTCTCTGGTCACCTGACGAAGACGGCGAATTTGCTCCAGTGCGTAGTCACTTTTTATATAATGTAATATACGCTCGTATTTTTTCTCTACATTGGGGTCTAACCGGTGCTTGTCCTAGCCAAATATATACAGTTAAAATCCGATAGAGGCCATTACCCAACTGTCTATCCTTGCGATACATAAGTATTAGAATTGAATGAGCTCTCGGTGTACAAATTGTAAAGCATTATTATAGTAGTCATGAAAACGAATTCAAAGTACATTGTCTTCCATTGTCACAAAATAATTATAATAGGAGGCAATAAAAATCCGTTCATTGCTTTCGATTGTTCAATGAAGTAAAAAGAAATGGCCGGTGTTTGTTGATTTAATATTTATTGAATAATATTTATTTTAATGCAACAAGTTTATAAGCAGTTGATACCAATCAATTGGCAAAGTAGCCAAAGGAAAATAAGTATATATATATATATATATATATATATATATATTTGAAGAGATGATAGCGCCGACACATAGCACAATATTAATATTAGAGAGGTTGCCAAACGCGAAACGTACTTGTTACCTTGACAACACATGCTCCTTGGATAGTTGAAATCTGAAAATGTATTCCCCAAGTGCTTAATTGTTCACATATTCACACATTTACAAATGTCAATTCAAGTTTAATTGCGCTCCTTTTCATATGTTCCATTAGCAAAAGTACGCTTTTTATATAAGCGATGTAAATCAATTTCAAAGAATACAAAATAAACAATAAAAATGTCGGCTAGCAGAAACTCATCTCTCAATAAGTTTCAGTTGAATTTTACATGATTCTTGACTGATATATAGAATGGCGAGAGTAGGAAATATTTGGCGTTAGATAGTTTGCCTTTCAGCAATAGCTATTACATTCGAATGTTTCCTATATGGATATGCAACAGATTTAAGAGAAAACCCATAAGCGGTTACAACAAAGACGTGGTTCCTATCTCGGCTTAATCTTTCCATAAACGTATATCTTTACGGAATACACAGTATTGCCACCAAAGAGGTCGTGATATTCATATCTCTAGGACTGGAGTTGTCTTGGATAGACCCTAAAATGATATTGAATCCTGAATAAAATGCTAACATTGTTTCGATGTCTTTTAAAAGCCAAGATGTAAGGACGCCAATTCGTGTAGTGTCGAACACCATCACCTATGATGAATTTGCAGGAAAATGGGAGAAGGTGAGAAACTCACATGAGGAAAAAGCGTCGTTCCTCGTCGGAGGAAGTATGAAAAGCTCTTATCGTTATTACATGAATGTTGGCCATTTACCAAGCACCAATGTTCTTTTTCATTTCCTTGTGTACGATATAGTAGCCGAATGCGTTTTACTCTATACCATAAACCAACCTGTTAATACAGACAGTTTTGAAACTCCGAACGCTTTCTTGGTCTTGTTTCCTTTAAAACTGCGCTTATATATGTGATGGAAATAATCTATAAACTTGAATGTACAGTTTTTGTTTAGTTAATCTTACAAACGTTAAAGACGTTGTCTTCGACAAGAAATTGAGCAGGTATCTAACAAAAGGTTATACACTTGAATAGTTTCTGGCCGAACCTATAAATGTCCCAAAAATAACCTACATAAAACGAGATAAAACTTACCTTTCTTGTAGTCTTTCCAAAAACAACTCTTTTTTTACAATGTATTCGACACAATAAATAATATGCACATTGTCACAAATGGATTTCTTTCTATACATTAACAAAACAACTGTCGATATAATGGTTTCACATAAAGACGATTTGTCAGAAATACCCGTCATAAATAGTAAGTTGGCTTTTCAGAAGATATCTTAGAAAGGGGACAAAACCAACGATTGGTAACTAACGTTCCACAAAACGCTTTGGTAATTGGCAATAGGATGCCCATCGTTTCATTTCTTGACACAGTTAACACACGTACTAGACTAATGCGTTGGAGTTTCAATTGAAATGTCAATTGGCAACATCGAAGCAAATACGTTTACTATAAACTCCTTTAAACCTCGTATATTATTTAGTATGAAAACTCTTAGCAATGCTGTTTCATCAAGATTTTGTCCCTGACTTTACAGTTTTGAACACATAACTGGCTTTTCCAGACGGTTTACGCGGGTCCGCATAACCCTCTATCTCCCCTACTTCACTAACGGAAATTGCCTCCAAGATCGAGAAATTGTTTCCTGTAAAATTCGTAGTTTTATGACCCCGTTCATTCAGTTCATCGAGAATGTCCTGAAATAAATAAGTATACCGAATTCAAATATACTATTGTTCTCTTCGGTGAAGAGTCCAGATCTACGAAGGTCAGATACATCAATATATTTTCAGATTATACATTTCTATCAGAAACGACATTAATCCCATGATCGGGGAGGGGAGACGAACTATTTAAAGTAAATTGTTCCGTTAACACTATGGATAAAAAAGAAACCTTTATGGGCACGCCCACAAGCAAACATCTTTGCGTGATATTTAAAAATGGCTATCAGCAAAATAGCAAAAACAATATTCACAATTCTTAGAAATGTCGTTTATTTACCGACTTTGTACAGTCTATCGTCCAATACATGTACTGATTTGTTTTACTAAATTATTATCTTTCTTTTATTTTCAAATAATCAAATTAAGATTTAATCGGACCCAAACCTTTGGGAAATCCCTTTCGATGGAAAGACTGTTCTCAAATACCAGCGGGTGGAACCGTTTGGAATCCCCGACTTTATTGATAGGCACATCCAGCAACAAAGTCTGCACTAAGACCTACAACGAAATATACATTTGAAAAACAGTGAGTAAAAGAATGTCTTATCCGCATAGCGGTTTTTAGTAATTGAGACACATTAATGGTAAACGGACTCCTAGGTTCACTGTACTTATCGAAAATGACAAAAAGAGATGTAATTGTACAGTATACTTTATGATGCCACGATACATTCATTTGATTTTGATAGAGATCCATGTTTTATATACTTAAATGTTTAATATTTTAACAACAATGGACTTACTTGTGCGACTGTTGTTGCAATCTTGCTACCACCCGCTGCTCCTACAACCATTTTCACCTTCCCCTCATTGTCCACCACTATGCAGGGAGCCATCGACGACCGGGGCCGCTTCAGCGGCTCAATGCGATTAATCTTGTCCGACTTAAATGACAAATACATGTACGTACATTTGTACTGAAATATGTCTAGTGTCACCTATTTAAATTATCGGCCTTATTATGTGCTCAAAAAAGAGACATACATTATTAATGTAAAACAAAATGACAAGATAATAAGGTTGTTTTGAACTGTTTTTGGTATATGTCTTCTATATTACCCCTCGTGTTGTAAAGTCGTCCATTTCATTATTCCAAATAATGCCCGTTGAATTTGATGCAAACATGGATCCAAAGCTGAAAAACATTCGCAATGTTAATGGCAAACTTTCAAGGAACATTACTATCAAATATGAATATATCAATATTGAGTCATACCTAAACCGGTTTGGAAAATACCGCTTTATATAAAACGCATTGCTGTATAAACATATACTCCTTCAAACATATGTATTCATCAATATCAAAATCTCACTTATAAATACTAACGAACTAAACCAAATAACCGCTTTATATAAAACGCATTGCTGCATTAACACAAACTCCGTCAAAATGCAAGGCTAAATGCTTTATGAACAGTCTATTGAGAGCAATCGAAACCCAACCTAGCGTAACCGGTAAACACCGTAGCTACATCAGGTTTAAATAAACACATATAGCTGCTGATATTGGTTCTGAAATGCTAAGAAATAGTTTAAGTCAAAGCATGGACACCAATTTGTTTTCGCCACGTTGTTACAGCATATACGTGGTACATAATTATGTAAGTCAGATATGTACCCTGGTAGCCAAGCTGATAGCATCTTTAAATATTTCAACCTTAAAACTAAATTCTCGTATTTCCTAATCGGCATTGTCTTGTGCTAGGCTCTATTTTAATATGTGACCCAATCTATCACGTTTGAATAACTAATACAAAAAGCATTAGAATGTCACAAATGGACTTTTCTAATGTGTGTATTTATTTTATTGTAGAAACTATTTGTACAAGTTTGGAATATTTAGCAGTGGGATTAATATTCGAGTTCAGTAATAGAAAATGTATTTTTTATATTTTGGAATAACCAATCAACAATGGTGCATATAACGTTTGTCTAAAAGGTTTAATGGCCACCAGTCACAGATTACAAAAAAAATCCATTAAGAGCATAAGTGGTGGAACCGCTTTCCAAACAATAGCTATCAATAAGCTAAAACCATCCCTTTAAAACTGGTTATCCAAAGCATTTAAAGCAAACTTGGTAAAACATTCGCACTGTCAAGATAAGAAATGATTGTTCAAATTGTGTTAGCTATCCTTATATTTGCTGATACTAGTTGCGGAAATGAGCGTTATGGAAACGCAACGCGTTTGAGAGAAAATCTCCAAAATAACTATAACAAAGATGTCGCACCCATACTTAAATCTAGCGATATACTTAATTGTACATTAAAGGTTAATCTATATGGAATATACGACATCGATACAATACAAGGTGTGATATCAATATCTACAACTGTGGAGTTGTCTTGGACAGACCCTAAACTAACATGGACTCCTGGAGACTATGATAACATTAAATCAGTTTCGTTCAGACGCAGCGATGTGTGGACACCGGCACTTGTAATATCGGACACTATAACGTATGAAGAACTTGGAGGAATATGGGAGAAAGTGAGATATACACACGACGGGAAAGCGACCGTTTTCGTTGGGGGGAGTATAAAGAGTTCTTGTCATTATTATATGAAATATTGGCCATTCGATAAACAACAATGCTCCCTCCTCTTTGTTGGCTACGATATGCTTGCTGACGGAGTTCATCTCGGAAACAGTGACGAATATGTGAACACGACACGCTTTCAAACCCCGATAGAGTGGTCTTTGGATGATGCATACGTCACATTTGAACATTTTGACTACACCCAACTGGTTGAAATTGTGATAAAGTTTCATCGGCAGTCATCATTCTATGTCTTAACAATAATCGTGCCTGCGTTTCTGACCGGGACTGTTGGATTGACTGTTTTTCTATTACCAATTGAGAGCGGTGAACGACTCGGGTTCTCGATCACAGCAATGCTGTCTATGACGGTATTTTTAACAGTTATTGCCGATGAAATTCCAAAGACGTCCGAGCCGATTCCGCTGATGTGCATCATCGTCTTTATACTCGTTGTAATGGGATCGCTGGCAACTTGTCTGGTAGTTCTTAGTATTAAATTGTATTACAGAGACGACCGAATGGAGAAATGCAGAATACACAGATATATCATTGCTCTTGTGAAACTAGCACACCGGAATAAAATTAAAACAGAAGACAACAAGGTGGTCGAAATAACTCAATCGACGAAAAACGGGGAACGAAAGAAAATTAAAGATGCTGAAGAATTCTCAGGAGTTGAAAATAACAGAGAAAATAACAAGCTGACGTGGAAAGATGTAAGCCGAGCGGTTGACAATATTGCGTTTATTGGATTATCCGTATTTATGTATGGTAGTTGTTGCATTTTTCTTCTGGTCATCGTTCTGACATCAGATTATAATAATGACGTAAATATGTACTGATTGTATCAGTTCTAGAGCGTTCTTGATATAACAAAAAGTTATTTTGACTAGTGGAATGTTCAATACTGTGACGTGTGGTACTTGTGGAAACATGCAGTTTAACAGAAATACTAAAATAGGTATGCTATAGAGGTAAATAGAATCATAAATAACGCCTGAATATATCAAAACTCTTGAACGAACTAAAACTACTTACTACCAATTAACCGTTGAAGTTACAGAAACAGCGTCACCGTATGGACTTAGTACCGATACGTGAGACGTCCCAACGTGGTCATCGTAACTTCTCATGGCGTTCGCGTAATAACTGTAGTCATGGGTTTTGTCTGTGATTTTTGTACGCAGAACGTCAGCATATTCTTCGGATGTCATTCTTTCTATTGCCTGAAGTAATAGATTACATTACTGTCAAACCATTCCACAAATAAAACAAGTTCGATCTTCTTCTTTTAATTTTTATTTTGCATTTTTATAGTGGATTTAAATATATGTTTTATGGTCCCCGCGATTATTGAATATAACAATGATTTTTGAAAATACTATACCGCTTAAGCCGGTGTGAGCGGATGTTGACAGTATTGCACCTACTATAACTGTAAATGAACATGCCCAACAGAGGTTGATCTATGTTCTTTTCAACTAGAGTAAGAGAAACAAATATCGAGATAAAAGCAAATTAATATTGTTTATTGAAACCGCCACACTATCACCTTATTCATGTCTGGATTAAACAGCTGGTCTTCAAGCATCAACCTATCGGCGTCTGCGAATTTAAGAGCCTCTATGATCGTATGGTACACTTCACCAACACCCTCTGGTGACTCGAGATCTGCGCCCTCCCACATGAAACCACCTGGATGGACAAAATATATATATCAAGAAGCAAAAAGGTTCATTACCGACACAACTAAATTAAGTAGCAGTAGGTGATATATCATTGCAAATGGATAGCAATGGAAACCAGTGCCCTCCTCTGGCACCATTTTAGAGCTTTAATTCAAGCGATTCATCGTTTGATGATATTAAGAACAATATAATGGACTCTCCTTTGGCACCACGCATCGTGTATAGCTTAGGTTCCCGTACCATTATGTTCAAGCAATTACTTTGCGGCTATATTTGAATTGTTGAGAGCAATGGACATGAGCAATCCTCCGCTGGTACCAGGCAATGTATAGAAACATAGCTTCCATCCATTACCACCCATCCGAAAGTTTTTAATCAAGCGATTTATTAGCTTTACCTACGTTTGAGTATGTTCAGAGCGAGAGCGACTAGAGGTCCTCCCGTGGCCCCAGGCATGGTATACAGAGTAAGGTTCCCAAGCTCAACGTACACTGGTGGGTCCGTCCGAACATCGTAGTTCAAGATGAAGTCCTTCACGTCAAGTACACCGTCTGGAAATGGAATAATTAATTGAGGGATACATTTACTTTACTTGATTTTTTTTTGTATTTTCACTACCCCATTAAAATGCGGTGGCTATTGTTGAATTGTCTCGTTTTGAATGTGAACGATTTGCGAAAGTAGTACATTCAGTTTGATAGGTATTACCCTAATGGCACATCTGTCCATGTTCAGGTGTGTGCATGGTTATTTTGTAGGCGTGCATCTTTATCATAATAGAGAAAGTGTTGTATGAGTATATCACTGGCAACATGTGATGCGAACAGATATGTAGCTGAAGAGCTCTATCATGGTGGAAATAACTAGGTAATGAAAACCAATACTTTAAATCCGTACATTGTCTACTACTATGTATGCACATACTTGGTGCATTCATAACATATCAGGTATTATCTAATCTTTGAACACCTGACCGGTCCTAATGCCAATACATCATGTAACAGATCTGCCAATTTGGCTTTGAACCATTCGTTATATCAGGAAGAAGCGTGTGGCAGATGCCAGTTCCTTCACTTGTAATTGTACTGTTATTGTTTTGTGTTTTCTCTTGAATATCAATGTTCTACTCGGGTTGTCAGGAAAATCAAGGTTAATACTTCAATTGTGATGAATTACATTAAAACGAAGATGAATTAACACAATGTCGACCTTCTCTTTGCTTCACTTTCATTCCAAAGATGAACGCTATTTTTAGTGACAACGACTTCTAATAAATATGCTTACACATTCATATGCTTTAGGAATTATAAAGAACTAACTGTCGTGAAGACGAAATTAACTTTACTTTTATGTCAATTGTATGCAACATACGAAATATATACATTAAATCATACCATTTTAAAAGACCGAGTATGTTAAAAATTATTGAGTTGATGACCTGTCAAAAATGTTGCTAATTGAAAATTGGCAATGTATGTGTATGAAGCGTTTTACTTACGAAAAACATTTACTAGAAAAATGATATTCTCTGTTAGTAATGTTTATATTATAATGTGTACACTCATGAAAATAATGTCTTATGTATAATTAACTCAACTTAATTAAGGCATCAGACGAACCTGCGTCCTGTATTTCCTGGACGAGTGTGCGAGTGAGGGGGCTATTGTAGATGTGATCAGGGCCATGATCTGCCACGCCCTGTAAGGTGTCTGCCAGGTTGGGCCAGTAATGGATGTCCCCCGCCTTAAGCGGCTCTCCGGTCTCCCGGTCTGCACAGAATATGTTGCTGCAATACGAGGTGAATGCAATTGTAATTTGTATAAGACAGCCGCATGTATTTGTTTCGGGAAAAGTCAAGAAATGACCTCTTACATTTGATTTATTTTTCGTTTTGCTATTCGGTATCTTCTTGTTTAAATCCCATCACTGAACACATTGTACTTTTATATTTCCTGGACATTTGGCAATATTGGTTAGTTCTTCATTATTCTTTTAAAAGAAAAAAGCCTAAGCCTATGGAAGAGGGCGATGGCAATATTGCTCTTACCAATGACAGTAAGTACTGTCAATAAGCATTTTCAACCAAGCTGACTGCTATTTTCTTACTGTGGAGTGCTTTCTCAGATTATTCCTTTCCCCTATGTATTCATTACCGAGCGTTTTCAGTAAATTGTAAATATCATTAAACACAAATTGCGACTTACATTTTACCTTATGCTGTGTACATCCTACAGCGTAACATCGTGAAACGATTATGATGAATCTCATTTAAATGGGATTGGTAAAATGATCAAAGTCATTTTAGTCCATTGCATTTCCATACATATTGCTGATAGAAATGACTGCAATTAAATCTGACATTTAAACTAAATGGTTCGCAACAGTCAACGAGACAGTGTCCGTGTTTACAAGGAGTTGCACAACGCGCGTGTTAGCGTTAATATGAAAGCGAATCAGGTCGTTGTGAAATTGCCTGGAATCGAATCGCGAAGATTTGAAATTTTAACCAATTGTTAATGATTTAAATAGTATGTGAATTACAGCCAAATATATCGTCACCTTAGTGCAATAACTAAATAACTGCATATAGAAAAAGAAGCAGATATTGAGTTTTTGCACAAAAGTGACGATATATACACACGCACACATACAAACAAAACAATTTACCATAGCGTTGGATAATCCAGTAGCGTTTGTCCAAGTTGCTTCAGGCGACCGATGACGAATAGCAAGGCGGTTCCGGTGTCGTTGGACAGGGGGTACCCCTCCCGGAGCATTGTCACGGTGGGCGCGAACAGGTCCGCCCAGGGCAGTCGACCGTAAAGTTCGTGCGCGTATTTGTATGCCTTCAGCTCCCCGGGGATTGCAATCCGCCGGGCGTTAACTAAATGATCGGTTTGTACATGTATATGATAGAAAATAACTACCTAAGTTGTTATTATTATATAAAAAAAACAGTTTTACAATTCAATAAACGACTTTGAAAGTAGTTATGAAATCAGTTTTAAAAATGTTATCCAAAGCCTTTTTATTGTTATTATCATGACTTTACCAGCATATGAGTATGTTTACAAGATATTGCAGTAACAAGTCCATTAGTCTTGAACAACCTACAAAAATTATGCTTATATTAAAACCAAATTAAAATAATATAATTCAAATTAATAAAGAATATGTATTTATTACAAGCATATTTTTACGCATAATAAGGAAAGTTTTAGTACAAAATATATAGTAAAGACATACCGTAGACTGGACCATGCGTCCATGCTACAAACATGCATGCGTACCTTAACAAATGATGGGGTTAAATACAAGGGGCACATGAACAACTAAAACAAACTGTATTTCTTTGACGTAATTAAAGATTTGAATGTATTAAAAAGCAAGATAAATTACAACACGTTTTACGTATCGGAACACTAACTATGCTGTGTTTTATTGAACAAGATAGCGGACATAGACTCGGGTGCAACCGGAAGACCGTCCAACGCAAGCGCCCTATGGCGACCGCTGTCGTACACGAGCATAAAGCTTCCTGAAACATACCGACTCCTCCATGTTAACAAACAGTTAGTGGCCCTCCGGAAGTTAAATATAGGTTTTTTTCCCGAAGGACTGCATGAGACGATCGTGTTACTAAAAAATAAGGTTGTGTGGTCCTCGACTGTTTCAAAGCGCTAGCCCAGTTTTATTATGTTCCTTTCAATTCCGTTCTTGATAACGATATCACTATACATTACAGTGAGTGCCTTGTTACAGTGCTTTTCCCATTAGAGATGGACAGATTTTGGACATGCTGGATATTATGGTGTGTGGTGTGATTGTACAGTTATGAAATTCACAATTCTAGTTGCGTGCCTGGCAACATTGGATAAGGAATTGCAAAGAGTACACTTGCTACACAGTACATTTAAAGGGGCACCACCTTGTAGGTGTACAATATATTTTCTTAAAACTTAATCACATTTTATATTTTTTCCATTTGCCTGCTTTATTGTAGTCGTTTCTAGTATACATCCGAAGTCGATGATTGTGCATCTATTTGACGCATGAACGCTCTAATGACAAGGGCTCGGAAATAAGTGACGATAAACGAGACTGTATAATCTAAAAATAATGTAATTTAAGCTGGATGCACTTTTGTTTCTATCTTAAAGTCAATATAAACCGTTGGTTGGACACGTTGCTATTTGAAGGCACAGACAATGATTGTATTCAATCTGCCCCATTATTGTCACTGAATGCATTTCAACCGGCATCGATATCACAATTTTAATTAATCAGCATCGCCACAAGACTTTGATCCGACCGATTGTCTCTCTAGCATTAATGGAAAGTCTTGTGCAGGTGTCTCTAGTTGCCATGTCAACAATTCCAACGCCTGTGGATAAGATTCATTATTCCGTAAACAATCTGTTTCAGCGCAATCCAATTTAAGAATTTTTTATCTTGACAACTTATTGAATATTGGATTGCTTGGGAAATATTCATTGATCTATCTTCCTAAAAGTGTAAGCACATCTTTGTACGCATCAATGCAAACATCAGTCGTCCATTAATATTCCCGGCATGGTAAGCATACATACTGGTAAACATTTCCGGGGAAACGATCTGGTATAAAACCATCCGTCATTTTGAGTTGCGATAAGAACGGCGTCATGATAAACCATCCATTCACCAGGATCTGTATTTCTTCATGTTGTTTAGATGGAAATTGAAATACTGGTAAACATGCTTGGTAATCTCAAAACTGTTTATGCTAACACTTTCTACTGGTATATGATATATAAACACAGCAAACACAGTATTCTCAGAGTATCAAGTTAATAACCATGCTGTTAAAAATGAACACGTATTGCTAATACAACCTTTACCCATGCCCATTTCTATAATCTCATTTCGTTTAAAAGGATAATGGCAGTATAATCTCAGTGATGATAAGGGCATGTCCAATTCATTGGAAATTATCCTACATCTGTGATTGTCAGAGGAAACGACATGTTAAATCCTCTCGGATTGCACAAAGAGATACATGGATTATAGCACGGCCTCTAAACGCCAGCTCCACCACTTTACGGTGGTGCAAAGAAAAAGAGCTGTCGACACTTCCGTGGTGGAGTTGTGCTCTATGTTTACATGAACAAACGTGGGTATTCATTTAACGAACATATTTCGAAAATCGGAGAATGTGGTACCGTGTAAGAACACTTCTACTGTAGGCTGGTTACTATTTCGTTTCAATATTGTGCAAACTGTGGTGCCAGGAGCTTTTCTCCCGAATCGGACTTGTGCATATTTTGAGATCTGATTGCACAGCAGATACATTTCGGTGCGTACACATCCTGTAATAACATTCTCAAGCATGCAAACATAACTGTTATATAAAGTACCTATGCCGGAACACAACAACACTAATAAGCACTTCTTAAAAAGGAAAAATGCGCATATTTATAAAAGTGGTGGCGCTGTTGCCCTAGTGATGGCGCTGTCGAGAAGTGGTGGCGCTATCGAGTATGTTTTGCGCTTGAAGTAATATAAAAGGTTAACGCTTTTGGAATGAATACAAAAGTTGCTATGTTTATCGTTCATTGAACATTATGTTGGTTATGATACATACTACTTGTGGAAACAAAAGTCTACGCGAACTACCATAACCTTTTACTGAAAACTATTTCGAAAACAAACGGCTAGGTGCTGTCAATTTTTACCATAGAACTATAAGTATCTATCATATGTGTCCGGCTATGAGAGAGGTATTCTTGCATACCGGACGTGTGTTTCCGGTCCTTTGACTAGTGCTGGAAAAACGCATATTACACCACCATGTAAGATGAGTTACGCGCAACAACGCGCCACTTCTTATTTCTTTTATGGTATGGCTTATGAAAAGTACATTATTTCATTTCAATAAAGCGCAATAAAATATATAAGTATGCATTTAATTAAAATAGATAATGAATAATCGTAAAAACGCGATTTAAATATGTACTATTTGACATCAATAGTGATTTAAAATTACTGCGTTTTATGACGTCAGTAAACAACGTTTCACGCGCTTTTTTGGTAAAATGTACAAAAGTGCTTTTTCTACGTCAATTCTTCCACAAATTGATAATTTAAGATATGCAAGAAAAAATATCAATCATGTTTTTTTCCGGTTCGGATCGAAAAATCCGTCCTTCGGTCACGTTGCGTGGCCGGTAACTCGGCAAATCTCGTAACCAGCTTACGCGCGTGCACTCGGGTCGGATTTTTCTTAAAAAATACCGGACACACATGATAGATACTTATAGTTCTATGGTAAAATTAACAGCACCTAGCCGTTTGTTTTCGAAATAGTTTTCAGTAAGGTTAAGGTAGTTCGCGTAGACTTTTGTTTCCGCAAGTAGTATGCATCATAACCAACATAATGTTCAATGAACGATAAACATAGCAACTTTTGTATTCATTCCAAAAGCGTTAACCTTTTATATTACTTCAAGCGCAAAACATACTTGATAGCGCCACCACTACTCGACAGCGCCACCACTAGGGCAACAGCGCCACCACTTTTATAAAAAAAATCCTTTTTCCTTTTTAAGAAGTGCTTATCAGTTTTTTTTGTGTTCCGGCATAGGTACTATATATAACAGTTATGTTTGGATGCTTGAGAATGTTCTTACGGGGTGTGTAAGCACCGAAATGTACTTGCTATCTAATCAGATCTCAAAATAAGCACAAGTCCGATTCGGTAGAAAATCTCCTGGCACCACAGTTTGCACAATATTTATACGAAATAGTAACCAGCCTACAGTAGAAGTGTTCTTACACGGTACCACATTCTCCGATTTTCGAAATATGTCCGTTAAATGAATTATCAAATAAGATATAAATCATACTCACGTTTGTTCATGTAAACATAGAGCACAGCTCCACCACGGAAGTATCGACAGCTCTTTTTCTTTGCACCACCGTAAAGTGGTGGAGCTGGCGTTTAGAGGCCGTGTATAGGCAACACCAACATTCGAACCAATGTATAAGGTATATAAAGTATATCAAGATGCCTTCAGTTGCGTGTACCCCGCACCATTGTGGTTGGTCATGTTTTGGTAGATGGCCTCTGTGATGTCCCCGGGCGCCACCTCCCGGCCGTCCACGGTGTAGGCGTCCCGGGCGTTCCGGTCATAGATCACCATAAACATACCTAGCATACGACACCAAAACCCTGGTCATGTTATTTTTCAAAAGAAACGTTCGGAAGCACAGAATGTAATCTATGATAACAACCACTTTTGAAACAGTTCAGACAGTAGTTATAAGTGCAACCTAGCACCGGCCTTAGCGGTTTTCTGTTTTCAAGCAGCATTAACAAACACTCATGAATACTAAATGAGAGCATTTTGTTCCAACATACCGAGAGCAATAGCTTGCAATGAGCTCTATTCCAAACAAATTCGTTAATTCATGTCTACTTTGACTTAAATAAATAATAAATTTGTAAAAAAAGTGTCACCCTGGTTTGGTTGTAAACTTTTACTTGAGCGTCTTGTTTTGGTGAAATGACAGACAGACAGACAAACAGACAGACAGACAGACAGACAGTATATTATGACTTGTACAGTGTACAACGTCACCAACACTTGTGTTTATAATGATCAATGTCAACGTGTAATGCAAATAAGGAGGCAATTCAATTGCGTTATCCGTATCTATACAGTAAGTGTGAACACGAAGAAAGGCTCATTATACCAGTGATCTCATAGGCTCATCATTAGAGCTTTACAGTCGGGATAAACTCGATATTGGATGCATTCGACATAAAACGTTACGCTAATATTTAGTGCAGCATTAAATTATATGGTGGCCATTTCAGTCAACCAGAAAATCACAAAACAAAAGCAAGCTAAATATTGATTTTAACATAAACATGAAGGAAAGGCTTAATTAAACACTTGCATGTTCTGGAAGCAGAACTATATTTGTAGTAGTTTTTCAAGGCTATCAACATCATTTTGCGTGCCAGAGGCACTAATGCACTTCATAAGTCGGAAACTGCCATAAGACGCATGATAAGTGTAAGTTTAATTACCAATACAACCAGTTTTGACTTACAGATAGTTACAAGTATTTGCTAATTTAGATATTTTTTTTCGTCAGATTTTTTTTAAAAAGAATATCAATACTGACAATAGTACAAAAATATGATACACAGCATCACATAAAAGAAATCCATCTTTTTAGCATCTCAACATATTGTTTTCATTCAGTTTATCGATGAATGTTCTTGCGTTGGAGGCAAGTTCTAACGTTTGTTAAGTTTGCGCATATATTATATTGATATATCTATTGTTAAAATATATTATTACAAAAATGACAATATGTTTCCGACATGGGACAGTGAATAAGATCACGTGATTTTAATATTTTCTTCGTTCAAAAAAGATCAAAAATTATATAATGTACTGAAACAACAGTGAGGGAATTGCTTTTACATCATAATTGAAATATTATTCAAAGGAAACAACCGTGAGTGAAATGATCTCGTTCGATACGGTAACATGTTATGTTATGTTTGAATGGAGTCAGAGAGCGCTTGAAAGTTTGAATCAAAATTCTGTCATTATGTGTGCACGACGCTTGATTTACTTTACGATTTTATCACGAAGCGTTTGGAATATTTTTCAACGCATTCCTGATGCCAGTCTGGAAAATGCATTTAACAGAACTCTATAACTTTAGGTGAGAAACATTTGATATTGAATTGCTTCTTTCTTACAAGACTCAACCTAAAGTTAAGTTCATAAAAAACCCAGATACACCGAAATATGTACTAAATGGTATTACAGTACAGAACAGTACAGTACAGTACAGTACAGTACAGTGCAGTGAGTGCAGTACAGTATAATACAGTACACAACAAGAATGAATATAAAACATAATGCATTTAAAGGAAATGTATTAAAGACGTAGCTGATTGGTTGCTGATCTCCCTCGATTCCATTAACAAGAGTCCAGCCCTCATGCTATTATGGACATGTTCGGGAGAATATCGCATAATGGCGAACAGCAACCAACCATCAAACTTACAGAGTAAGTTGCGATTACTGTCCAAAAAGGTTGAATACTATTATTTCATAAATAGTTATCAAGAATGCCCAAATTATTATCTATTTCCGTACACCAGAGTGATGATGCTATAAACGTTAGATTTATCATTATTAAACCTCTGATGATGATGATGATAATTCTTACACATCACCACTATGAATGAGAATGATTATCATTATAATGTTAAGATTTACCTCCACCGATGCCCATGCTTTGCGGAGTACGTACGCCGTTACATATGAGGGTGGCTATAGCCGCGTCGACCGCTGTTCCCTGGCGGTCCAGAATGTCCCTTCAAATATCAACAATAAAGTTGAAAAACGGTATTATTCGAAAGCACGACGTACATGGAAATGAAATATTGGAAACTAAAAGGACACGCCCCAAAAGCCGAACGTAAAAATCCACATGGTGTGTTATTCCCATGTGTATTAACCTGAGTCACGTTTGTGTGCCTGATTCTTACTATGAGGCTCCCATTCGGAACTCCTCGGCCATTTTTATCGAAAACAACCGCGGATTTATATTAAAGAATACCAAGAGTTTAGTCGTTAACTATAACTGCAAAATTAAATTACAACGCGATCTACCTGCAACGGACTTAAACATACCAATTTCTGAGTTTGTAAACCGTGCAATACATCCAAGGTTGTTTTCGATAAAAAATGGCCGAGGAGCTCCGAATTTGAGGCTCCCTTTTAGATACCATTCGTCAATATTTAATTAATACATATAACATGTTTTGAATTAGGACACCGAGTTTTCGTTTCATGTACTTTATTCTTTGTGATAGTCGTTTTTCTTTAGCAAAAATATAAGCGATCTGATTAAACGTTTTCAGCTTATAGACTTGCTCCAACTAATACTCAATCCTTGGCACTTCCTGTTGTATTCAACATAGCACAGCTGGACGTATGAACCATTCACCCCCTGATTATGAAAACTGACCATATGTATGTTCTATATAAACAGGTTCTAATTAACTCGATAATTACCCAATATACAAATATCTGACGCTGATATGACGTGACTAAGGTAAATTTGGTGAACAGACAGAAACCATTAATGCACGTTGTTTTAACTTTATGTCATGAATAATTCTGATAAGTGATTTTACGACTTAATTAAATAGGTTTCCGTTTTATCACTCGCATGCTGGTATTTCATTAACTGATTACCATTTAAACTGCATCTGTTCGAGCAAGTGCTTAGTATATCTGCGCAAAGATGTAGTTACCTTAATGGTCAAGTAAACACAGTTTTATGAGCAATATTGGCGTACCTGCCTACGTCAGAGCATGCCGCGTGGTCGGAGACGACGGCGCCGATCGGCACTTGCATATGCTGCTCTCCATCACCGACGGATCCTGCCTCGCTGTTTTTCCGGCTAAGCCCAACGGCTAACCCAATAGCGAGCCCAATTCCGTAGAGCAGCAACATCACCAGCACCACAGTGATGCAGATCATCCGGTTTCTCGTGCAGTGGCATACTTTGCACGTGCGAGGCTTCTGCGCGTAGTCTTTTTTCTCGTGCACGCTGAACAGGGGACTGCATGGTAGGATACAGTTATGACAGTTATGGTCAGTTCAAGTGCAAAGGTTGATAAACATGGAACCATCCAACACGTTTTACCTGGCAAACTGGTCAGATTTGCACGTATTTAAGCAATTAAACATGATACGAAACAGAACAGGGCACATGTGGTTGTTTACGGTAAACAGGGAATGAGTTTATAACTGGTTCTTCTAACCATCGTTTAGAAATATTTTTTTTTCAATTCAGAGTTCAGTATCTGCGTAATCAGAGTTGACTTTTTAATAGAAAGGAAGCTAAAGGCTGTTCGGTATCTATGTAGTGCCCATGAATATTGTATGCAAGATTTTAACTGTATGCGGGAGCTCAATCGCAGATAAATGTGTTCTTAATTGTATGTACATGTATACAAGAAACCACCTACTCTTGCGCGGCGGCTGGTGTTTCTGGGTCCCGGGTCTCCACTTCAGACATCCTCACCTGTCAACCGTCTGAAAACGATATTACAATGTACCTCATAAACCTGGCCACTTTTAATGAATAGTATCTTTAAAACATAGAATCCGTTTTGCAAAGAGAGTACATACTACATATACCAGGGAGTTGCGGAGATACATATTCAAGAGAGTTGTATAAGTACTACATAGATACTAGGAATATATATCATGGAGATGCCTATATGTTACATATATCAGAGAGTTGCAAACATACGATATAGATATAGATTAATGAAATTATAGAATTCACTACATAGAGCAGGAAGTTTCGAATATATTACACAATCCAGGGAGTTGTATAAGTACTACATATACCATAGAGATGCCTACATGTTGCATATTCCAGGGAGTTGTAGAAGTACTACATATACATGGGAGTTGCCTACATGTTTCATATTCCAAGAAGTTGTATAAGTACTACATATACCATGGAAATGCCTACATGTTGCATATACCAGGGAATTGTATAAGTACTACATATACCATGGAGTTGCCTAAATGTTGCATATACCAGGGAGTTGCCTACATGTTGCATATACCAGGGAATTGTATAAGTACTACATATACCAGGGAGTTGCCTAAATGTTGCATATACCAGGGAGTTGCCTACATGTTGCATATACCAGGGAGTTGCCTACATGTTACATATACCAGGGAGTTGCCTACATGTTACATATACCAGGGAGCTGCCTACATATTACATATACCAGGGAGATGCCTACGTGTTACATATACCAGGGAGTTGCCTACATATTACATATACCAGGGAGTTGCCTACATATTACATATACCAGGGAGCTGCCTACATGTTACATATACCAGGGAGTTGCCTACATATTACATATACCAGGGAGCTGCCTACATATTACATATACCAGGGAGTTGCCTACATGTTACATATACCAGGGAGCTGCCTACATATTACATATACCAGGGAGTTGCCTACATGTTACATATACCAGGGAGTTGCCTACATGTTACATATACCAGGGAGATGCCTACATGTTGCATATACCAGGGAGTTGCGCACATACTATATAGATCCTGGAGTTGTGTACATATTACGTACACCAAGGTGTCGAGGACATATATCAAGAGGCTGCGTACGAACACCATATAACAACGAGTTGTGTATATACTACATATAACAGGGGAATTGCGTACGTACTATATAGTAGGGATTTGTGTATATACAACATATAACAGGGGTTTGTGTTCGTACTATATAGTTGGGATTTGTGTATATTCTACATATAACGGGGAATTGCGTACGTACTATATAGTAGGGATTTGTGTATATTCTACATATAACGGGGGAATTGCGTACGTACTATATAGTAGGGATTTGTGTATATACTACATATAACAGGGGAATTGCGTACGTACTATATAGTAGTGATTTGTGTACATTCTACATATAACGGGGAATTGCGTACGTACTATATAGTAGGGATTTGTGTATATTCTACATATAACGGGGGAATTGCGTACGTACTATATAGTAGGGATTTGTGTATATACTACATATAACAGGGGAATTGCGTACGTACTATATAGTAGGGATTTGTGTATATACAACTTATAACCGGGGAATTGCGTACGTACTATATAGTAGGGATTTGTGTATATACTACATATAACAGGGGTTTGCGTTCGTACAATATAGTAGGAATTTGTGTATATACAACATATAACCGGGGAATTGCGTACGTACTATATAGTAGGCATTTGTGTATATACTACATATAACAGGGGAATTGCGCACGTACTATATAGTAGGGATTTGTGTATATACTACATATAACCGGGGAATTGCGTACGTACTATATAGTAGGGATTTGTGTATATACTACATATAACAGGGGAATTGCGCACGTACTATATAGTAGGGATTTGTGTATATACAACTTATAACCGGGGTTTGCGTTCGTACTATATAGTAGGGATTTGTGTATATACTACATATAATAGGGGAATTGCGTACGTACTATATAGTAGGGATTTGTGTATATACAACATATAACAGGGGTTTGTGTTCGTACTATATAATAGGGAGTTGTGTATATACTACATATAACGGTGAATTGCGTACGTACTATATAATAGGGAGTTGTGTATATAATACATATAACAGGGGTTTGCGTTTGTACTATATAATAGGGAGTTGCGTACGAATTACATAACAGGGAGTTGTGTACATACGACATGTGCTAGGGAGTTGCTTACGTACTACATTACCAGGGAGATGCGATCGTACTACATGTACTACGCAGTTGTGTACGTACTACATATTCTATGGAGTTGTGTACGTACTACATATACCACGGAGTTGGGTACGTAGTTCATATACAACGGAGTTGTGTACGTACTACATATACCACGGAGTTTGGTACGTAGTTCGTATACTACGGACTTGTGTACGTACTACATATACCACGGAGTTGGGTACGTAGTTCGTATACTACGGAATTGTGTACGTACTACATACACCACTGAGTTGGGTTCGTAGTTCGTATACTACGGACTTGTGTACGTACTACATATACCACGGAGTTGAGTACGTAGTTCGTATACTAGGGAGTTGTGTACGTACTACATATACCACGAAGTTGGGTACGTAGTTCGTATACTAGGGAGTTGTGTACGTACTACATATACCACGGAGATGCGATCGTACTACATATACTACGGAGTTGTGTACGTACTACATATACTACGGAGTTGTGTACGTACTACATGTACCGCGGAGTTGCGTATGTACTGCATATACTACGGAGTTGCGTACATACTACATATACCACGGAGTTGCGTTCATAGTTCGTATACTAGGGAGTTGCCTACTCCATAAACAAGAATGATGTGCACATACTACATTAACCTGGGAAGAATTCAGCGTATTTATTTTTGTGTTCATTAACAGCTTATTCAGGGTAAAAAACAAATGACTTTTCGCAATAAATATATATACACTATATTTGACAATTAGTTTTTGCTATGACAAATTCTTGCTTTGATTCTTTGTCAAAGTCTACACCATAATGGACAATACAATTAGCATTACCAGGAAACAAAGAACCCCCACTGATTCGATTGGCTGCACGAAATCTTATTGCTATGGCAAAATTGGCGGCATTGTTCTCCGAGAGGTCCATACAAAAAGTCATCTTAGAACATTTAGTGTCATAAAGCGAAATCGCAGAATAGAGAGAATGTATTAATGCGCTTTGAGGATCTGGCTGGGGCTTAAGAAGAGATGATGAGATTGAAATTTTCAAGGGGTAGACGTGTTTAATCAGAAAGCAGGAGTTTTAAGGTGGGAGTGATTGACCTCCGTATACTCTCACTTCTAAGCCTGTTTTAAATTTGAACATCATTCAAGGCATCAATGTGGAACCACACCAAATTACATTTGGGGAAGATACTGAATGGTGAACCACAATGTCAAATGTCAGGCTAATTCGAAAGCCATCACAAATGATTGTGTTAATTTTTGATTATTTTCCTGTTAATTTTCTCAGCTAAATGAATTTTATATAAATGCAATTAGTAAGTAACACAATCCACATAGTCCCATGTATTCCAAAATGCAGTAATTTGGAGCGACCCTTTATTTACGATTTTTTTAAATGGACATTTCCATAAAAACGAAGATGACGTGTAACATAAACATAAGCGACGCAGAACAAAATTTAGCTCATTTTAGCTGGAAATTACGTCTACGCTATCGACAGACATCATGACATTATTTCCAACCGTTTCTTGTCATAAACAACTTGAAGGCGAATAAAGAGAAAGTTAAACTCACTGACGTTGAGCATTTCCATGTGTTGTTTTATTTGTTTTGTTCGACTTTTAGACCTCATAATTCGAATAGCTGAAGGGTAATTATATTTTTCATTGGATAATATATATATATATATATATATATATATATATATATATATACTTAAACTCGCCAACTTATTGGGACTATAATCCTATCCATATTTATTGGGACCTACTAGATATAATAGTGATACAGGCGTCACTGTCCTATATACAGTATAGATTGACTGTTGGAATGCTATGTATATCAATATACATCAGAAAATCTTGAGACATAGGTACCTTTTTAGTGTCACCAACTTCTTGGGTCAGACCCATCATTTTACTGGGGCTTTAGACCCAATATGTTATATATAATATATAAAATGCATTAAGCTATTGGGTCGAATCGGTATGATTCCACGCTTATCTTTGACACTAGGGCTGAATGAATTTAAAATTTCAAAATGTATGGATTTAGATATAACATGTCTTACTTCTAGTAGACATGATGATCAGATCTGTTAACAAAATTGGATCAGGAACCAATTTCCAAATTGGCCCACCAAGAGGCTTAAGTCGTTTCCTGAAAGTGGGGACAGTTGGAGGCAATCAAAAACTGACAGCAAGACATTAGTTTTTTTTAACTGAATATTGTAAAAAGAACTTCTGGATATAAAGAAGTATGAACAATCAACCCTGTAACCAATTTGATATGTAAATAGTTTGGACCCCGTCGAGACAGCATCTGTAGTTGTTTCATCAGGATCCTATTTATTTGCTTTGAAGGTTTATATCACTTTGAAATATAAATAGGTAATTTTGCCTCCGACTTCTAGATAAAATAGAATGTTTGACAATATTGACAATATTGTCAGAAAAGAGCATCAAAATATTTTAGTGATAGTTCTATTATCAATTTTAATTATTACATAATGATTGTCCAATTTGTAGGGCTGTGGATCGCCGGTCAAGTGGCGATCCGATTCGATCCACGAGTCAGAGATGACGATTCACAGATCGAACCACGAATCATCAGCATTAATTAACGACCACATAAACACCTTACGAAAATCATTTTCTTTAAATTTGTGTTGTAAAATAATATCTATTTTGATATTTGTGTTATAGCTTTCATCATCTGTTCATCGAAATTCAGTTTGAAAACTAGATGGGTGTTGTTTTCGAGCATAGCGTCGAAAACAGATGTCTCCCCTAGCATATGTTTGACCTAAAGAATGGGAGACAACTTTGTCATGAAGTAAATTAGAGTAATGGTTCCTGTACAAAGCAATCCCTCTCATTGAACTTTATCATTCTATGAAGTTTTATCAAATTACATCCAATACTTTTCATGGTATGCTCCAAATAAGAAAAAGTAGCAAAGGGAAATAACTGTGTTATTATGTAAAGTAGAGTTATGGCCTCTGCATAATGCATTTCCTCTCATTGAGCTTTACCATTCTATGAAGTTTTATAAAATTCCATCCAGTAATTGTCATAGTATGCTCTGGACAAAGTTTACACTATTTAACTATTGAACAAGGGGAGATAACTCTGCAACAAATTGGCTTAGAGTTATAACTCTTGCAGGATGCACAACTTTACATCGTCATCTATGTTGCAAGTTTCAATCATTTCCTTAAAGTAGTTTCTCAGTTATGCTCTGGACAAAGTACACTATAAAAATATTGAAAAAGGGGAGATAACTCTGCAACAAAATGGCCTAGAGTTATAACTCTTGCAAGGTGCACAACTTCACATCGCCATCTATCTATGTTCCAAGTTTCAATCAATTCCTTCAAGTAGTTTCCGAGTTCTGCTCCGGACAAAAAATTCCCAGAAGAATAAGAAGAAGAACTAGATAAGAAAAAGTAACAAAGGGACATAACTCTGTGATTATGTAATTAAGAGTTATGGCCCCTGAATAATGCATTTCCTCTCATTGAGCTTTACAATTGTATGAAGTTTTATAAAATTCCATCCAGTAGTTGTCATAGTATGCTCTGGACAAAGTTTACACTATTTAACTATTGAACAAGGGGAGATAACTTTGCAACAAAGTGGCCTAGAGTTATAACTCTTGCAGGATGCACAACTGCAGATCGCCATCTATTTATATTCCAAGTTTCCATCAATTCATTCAAGTAGCTTCTGAGTTCTGCTCTGGACAAAGTACACCATTAAAAAATTGAAAAAGGGGAGATAACTCTGCAAAAAAATGGTCTAGAGTTATAACTCTTGCAAGGGGCACAACTTCACATCGCCATCTAGCTATGTTCCAAGTTTCAATCAATTCCTTCAACTAGTTTCCGAGTTCTGCCTCGGACAAAAAAATTCCCAGAAGACTAAGAATAATAAGAATAAGAATAAGAATAACTACAAATACAATATGTCTCCCCCCTTTCAGAGAAGGGGAGACATAATAATAACAACACAGCAATGGAAAGATAGCAAATACTAGCAATACCCTTATGACTGTTCTTACTCAGTAGTTTCTTTCTCCTAGTGAATAGCTCACATACGAATCATTTAAGTCAAACGTTAATGCTGGCAAATTATTTATTTTACAAAGCGTGTGTGTATCAGTCATGTCAACCAATAAGCCCGATTTATTTATTTATTATTTTATATCCATAAAATTATAATTAATTTCTTGTTCATTGTCATTCTGATTTAAGATTTAATTTCAAAACATGTTTTTGTGTTTTGAAAATTCATACAAGAATATCATCGAATCTTATATAATGACAAAGGTTCGTTGCTACCTATAGATTGATTCTTTACTTTCTGTTCAGAAATGAACAGTTTAAAATGGCAAGATAATGAACAAAAACGTTATACTTTGTATAACTTATATAATGTGCAAAAGATTGCGATCCACCGGTCTCGGCAATGACGAATATCCGTACACGATTTTTAGGCCTGATTCACGGATATCCGAGTACTCGGATACTCGTAACAGCTCTACCAATTTGGATGATTGGGTTAATCAGTGCAGATAATTCGAATTATGTATACTTTTTATCATGTTTTATACGTTAATAATTGTTACTGTATTGGATAGGGTTAGTATTAATGAAGCTCGTTGTGTTAATAAATCGCTAAACAATAAACATAACTTTTTGTCATAATTATCAACACCTAACCTTAATACGTGTACCACAGTATTTAACCTTTTAATCAATGATGCCATTAAAAGCTTTAACAAACTAAGAAAATCCAGCGTTTTCAAACATTTTGTGGCCATTATACATGTATTTGAGCGTTGCAAATACCTACAGATGGAAACTTTGTGAGACACCGCCAGCTGTGAGAGTCCCAGCATCCAAACTATTTTGCATAAGAATTGACACATCCCATAATTCAATCAGTAATACCAAACCGGAACCGGAAGAGTTGTCAATTTAATCAAGTTCACTACTGTAACCATTATTTACCAGCAAACATTAACGAAACATTAACTCAATGTTAAGGAAATTTCGAAGTCCCTCTGTAACAGTCCCTAGGTCTTGAATGGACCGCTATTCTTGCACACAGTTTGGAGGTCTTAAGAACCTGTGTAAATTACATCGAATGATATCGAGGGATTACTGCCAGAAGGAGCTATGTGCTTCTGGCAGCAACCCCTCGATATACCGGTATAGTGGTATATCATAACAGCGGTAGTAACATTTGCTAGTATAATCGTGAACTTGCAGTTAGAATGAGGTAAAATATGAAAGAACCATTTTAAAAAAATAATTCGGTAATCACTTAACCTATTCATTAGTGATTGTAATCAGCCCCCAAAAAGTTCGTCGATTAATCAGTGGTCAAAGTTGACGATTAATCGACTAAAGTCAACTAAAAGGGACAGTATTAATGTTTGTGAGAAAAGTTGCAAAACTTCATTAGAACTAATGTTGTAAAGGTTAAATGACTACTATAATACTCTTTGATGCTTGATACAGTATTGTTATCCCCCGACACAAAAGTTGGGGGTATATAGGAGGATATAGAGAACTTATAGAAAAATACTTTCTTTCAATTAAAAACTAGTGATAAAAGTGCAGTATTTTTTCGAAGGCAAAGACGCATGCCTTCTACAGTACTAATGAAGCATTTTCGGGTTTGGGCAAATTTCGTCAACGAATATTTGCGGCCGTCATCGTCAAGTCAGAGGGCTACTCGTCAACGATTCGTTGACTTTCTGATTAATCAGTACATCACTACTATTCATGCCTGAATTAATAGTGGGATTTTCCAATTTATTCCACGGAACAGTCTATTTTGATACAATAAGGACAAACTTTCCAAAGTGTTAAGATTTTTGATTTTTTTGGAAATTTCAGGTTGAGCAAACATAGTCCGCTTATCTGGGTCTACACCATTTGCCTATGTCTACTTTTGTCGACTTTAGGCATAAGTGCGTTAAAACAAAAGTGCAGATAGTTCCTTGAGCATTAGCCTTAAAATGGACTTTTCCATGCGATCTATAAAGACAAATTCAGTCTGAGATTTTGGGGGATTTTTTTGAGAAAAAAATATGAATAAATCTAATTTTTTTACAAAAAGTGAAACCCTGATCAGAGGGCTCCATCAGGAGCCCTCTGATCTGGTTTACACGTTTTTGCAAAGGACGCTGAAACTCGTCGCTAGGGCTGAATGGGCTAAGCGAGCACGTGTCACACTGACCGTCTACGCAGTTTCATTTTTTTTCAGGACACTAAACATTTTAATGGCTTAGCTCTACAATAAGCTGAAAAGCACAGGACTGCAGATCTAAAACGGCTGAAAAATGACGTTGTGTGGGAAAAGGACCTTATGGAGGGACACAATGTGCAAGATTTGACCAGACGCCTCGTTCTGCCCGGCGGCTGATCAAAGCCTGCACTTTTTGTCACATAGGACTGTATAGTCTAGTAGAAAAACATTTTATCACTCTGTGTGCAGTATAAACTATAAATATCAACATAAACGTGTGAAAGCAGCTGCTTTATGACGTACGTCATGGTTTGTTCCGCAATAAGGTCCTTTTCGCAGATGACGTCAAATGTTTTTGTCGCTATATTAAGAGGCTGCGGCCACACATAATTTTGCTTACGATAGTTTAACCCTGAACCCGCCGATAAAATTATCGTCTGCTTAATCCAAACTGCTTCAATCTAGGAAATTGTGGAAATATGTCTTGGTATCTGTGAAGTTGCATAGGGGCATTTTCAATGCATCTAAAAACAAGAAAAATGTGTTTGTGAAACACGAATGCCCCCCAGGCGGCACTTTTGTAAAAAAACTCAAAATTTCAAAGGAGCATAACTCCATCAAAATTGCAAACATAGTTACAAACCTTGCACAGCTGGAAAGCTCGTCACAAGGAAGACACATGCCAAGTATTAAAGCTCTATGATCAATGGTTGAAAAGTTATAGCCAAGGTTAAGTTTTCGGTTAAAGGGGCATAACTCCTTAAATATTGCAGACAGAGTTACAAATCTTGCACAGCTGGAAAGCTCTTGTCACAAGGAAGACACATGCCAAGTATGAAAGCTCTATGACCAATGGTTGAAAAGTTATAGCCAAGGTTAAGTTTTCGTGACACAGACAGACAAACAGACAGACAGGGCAAAACCTATATGCCCCCGAATCACAGATTCTGGGGGCATAAAAAGAGGTGGCGCCCACGTTTACAGGCCGTGTGACTATGATTGGAATTTTTAAAGTCTTCTTACGTGAGCTAGCCCCTTGAAGTACGTAAGTTCGGCCACCTAAGCTATAGCTAGTTTGTTTATTTGCACATGCTCGTAAGCCATGTCACCCTGAAATAATTGACCTAAACATGGAACAAAATATCAATTATTTGTCTAAATAGATCTAATAGTGAAGAAAAAAAAGCTTCCGGTCGAGATATTATCAATAGAAAACATTATGAGCAAGTTTGGCGACACAAGGTTCTAAATTCTGGCCTATAAAGTGGTTATTAGGTTATTAGCAAATTGTTGACCACGCTCGTTCACAAAAGCTCACCCCGAGCTGTGCTCAGGTGAGCTAAAAAAATAAAATCGAGAAACGCATTATGGACGGATTTTCCGGGGCAAAAAGTAGGTCAAGGTCAATGTCACATGAAAGGGACTATCCAATGAAGCAACTGTCCAAATATGGAAGCAATCCATTGAAGGATAAAATAATTATAGCACTTTTACCAAAAGGTGGTCCTGTGCGGACGCCCGCCCGCCCGGACATCACTATTTTAATAGACGATTTTTTTCGTTGAAAAATCAGTCCAAAAATGTTTGCATGGGTCCTACTTTTTAAAGTCATCAGATGTGCGTTTCCTTCAGCTAGACTCTCAAAGTAAGAGGAAGTCAGAGGTAGATTTTAATCTTGCTTAAAAAGAAACGATCTAGCTTTTAGCAAAATGACCTTGCTTGCCTACGAAAGATTATTCCCCAACCTTTCCAAACCTAGGTGCTAGTTTTAAGCGGTCCGTAAACCTAGGTAGGGACTGGATTTCCTAGCCTCAAGAAACACACCTCCAAGTTAATAATACATAAAATTCAAATGATTTGGGAATAAATCAGACAAAGCTAAAATTTCATTTTAACTTTTATTCTTAAAGAACTCTTTTATGAACTAGAAAACGTGTCCATAGGACACAGATGCCCCCACTAGTGCTTTGTCAAAAATGCAGATTTTTCACTAAATCAAGGCCCATAACTCCGTAAAAATACATTTTAGCTGGCTAAAAATACTCAGGTGCACAAATTGACACCCTAAATAATACATCCATGCAGTTTTAAGTCACTACTACAAACGCTTTTAGAGTTATGGACGACACAAACTAAAAATGCCGCTTTTTCACTAAATCAAGGCCCATAACTCCGTAAATATAAATTTTGGTCGGATAAATACCCAGGTGCACAAGTTCATACCCTGAATAATACATCCATGAAAGTTCAAGTCTGTACTACAAATACTTTTAGAGTTACGGATGACACAAACTAAAAATGCCGTTTTTTCACTAAATCAAGGCCCAAAACTCCGTAAATATAAATTTTGGCCGGATGAAAATACCCAGGTGCACAAGTTCACACCCTGAGTAATACATCCATGAAGTTCAAGTCTGCACTACAAAGGCTTTTAGAGTTACAGATGACACAAACTAAAAATGCCATTTTTTCACAAAATCAAGGCCCATAACTCCGTAAATATCAATTTTGGCCGGATGAAAATACCCAGGTGCGCAAGTTCCCACCCAGAGTATTACATCCATGAAGTTTCAAGTCTGAACTACTAACGGTTTTTGAGATACACGCGACACAAACTTTTCGGAACGTACAGACAGACGGAATGACAGACAGACAGACAGACAGACGGACGGACAAAGGCAAATCTATATGCCCCCCCCCCTTTTTTAAGAGAGGGGGCATAAAAATACATGTTGTACCATTTATACAACAAAAAGTAACAAAGAGCAAAGCTCGCCTAGAGCTAACTGTTTGAAATAAGTACATCCCCTCCATGTCTAGGTTTTTTGCCCTGGAGTTAGGCCGGACAAAGCTAATTTTGCCTACTTTAACACATCAAGGGGAGATAACTCTGGTCAGGGTCATGTGACCCGTACCAAATTCACAGAGGCGAAAGTTTACAACATGGCCATTAATTTCTGAAAGTTTGATAAAGATTTGTTGAATAATAACAAAGAAGAATCCCGGACAGGGCTTATTTTGCCTACTTTAACACATCAAGGGGAGATAACTATGGTCTGTAGTGGACATGGTGTTTATTATATTAACATATGATAATAAATATCATGTCCACTACACTGCTCTGTTTGCAACATAAAATATTGTAGTCTGGATATTGTTCTACAAATTACAAGTATAATTCACAAACTATGAAAATGATCTAATAATATATGCATAGTAGGCAGAGTTTTTTTTACATGAACATTAAACAGGTAAAGGGTTAAAATTTGGATAAAACATATTTTCATCATCTTTAATTATGAAGTATCTATATTCAGCCTTCCATTGCATCTCCATTTCAAATATAAGCTCCCTACAGCAAATATTTCAACTATCAATCAGATTTAAACTAAAAATGACTCAGTTCAAATCCTGTGAAATTTGACTAAAATTACCAATTGCTTGAAACAGTATCTATGCAGAATCTATGTTCAGCATACAGGGCACTTCCATTTCAAATATGTGACGTCGTCTGAGAAAATGGGACCAATTGCGGAAAACATGGTGACATTATATATCAGCTGTTTTCACACATGTGTCGTTATTTTTTAGTTTAATCTTCACACACAGAGAGAGAAAATGTTTTCTCTACACGTCTATGGGTGACAAAAAGTGCAGACTTTGATCAGACGTCGCGCAGAATGAGCGGCGTCTGATCTAAGTTTGCATTTTTTTGTCCCGCAATTGGTCCCATTTTTTCAAACGACGTCACATATAAGCTCCCTACAGCAAATATTTCAACTATCAATCAGATTTAAACTAAAAATGACTCAGTTCAAATCCTGTGAAATTTGACTAAAATTACCAATTGCTTGAAACAGTATCTATGCAGAATCTATGTTCAGCATACAGGGCACTTCCATTTCAAATATGTGACGTCGTCTGAGAAAATGGGACCAATTGCGGAAAACATGGTGACATTATATATCAGCTGTTTTCACACATGTGTCGTTATTTTTTAGTTTAATCTTCACACACAGAGAGAGAAAATGTTTTCTCTACACGTCTATGGGTGACAAAAAGTGCAGACTTTGATCAGACGTCGCGCAGAATGAGCGGCGTCTGATCTAAGTTTGCATTTTTTTGTCCCGCAATTGGTCCCATTTTTTCAAACGACGTCACATATAAGCTCCCTACAGCAAATATTTCAACTATCAATCAGATTTAAACTAAAAATGACTCAGTTCAAATCCTGTGAAATTTGACTAAAATTACCAATTGCTTGAAACAGTATCTATGCAGAATCTATGTTCAGCATACAGGGCACTTCCATTTCAAATATGTGACGTCGTCTGAGAAAATGGGACCAATTGCGGAAAACATGGTGACATTATATATCAGCTGTTTTCACACATGTGTCGTTATTTTTTAGTTTAATCTTCACACACAGAGAGAGAAAATGTTTTCTCTACACGTCTATGGGTGACAAAAAGTGCAGACTTTGATCAGACGTCGCGCAGAATGAGCGGCGTCTGATCTAAGTTTGCATTTTTTGTCCCGCAATTGGTCCCATTTTTTCAAACGACGTCACATATAAGCTTCCTAGGGCAAATATTATTTCATGGAGCAACAGTGCATTACAACACTAACCCCAAAACCTTAACAGATTTCAGCCAAAAAGAATAAGTCCTATAGGCTATTACAGGTGTAATTATGAATAAAATTTAAAACTTAATTTCAATTAAGAAATGAACGCCTTCTCGCGTCTGTTCTCGGGTATATGAATACAACAGGTCGCGTGCAGAGTTCGTAAACCCCGAAGGGGTTTACATTAACTATGCATGCGACCTGTTGTATTCATATACCCGTTGAAATGTAGCGAGTAGGCGTTCATTTCTTATATTTATATTATCATTTATATTATTTCTAATTATATCAAAAGAATAATAGTCGATTTATTGGATGCCTCGAGCGATCACAGTAGCTCATCCTGAGCTTTGCTCAGGTGAGCTAAAACGCGTGACATGAAAAGTGTGACGGACAGACAGATGGACGGACAGACGGCTGGACAGACGGACTAAGACAGACGCCAGAGAAGTGATCGTTTAGTGTCACCTTCTGCCTACAGCAGGTGACACAAAAACCCTAGAACCATCAGTACTTCTGCCCCAGCTCCTGACACAACAAGGTTTTGTTATTATGGGCTATTACTCAATAATCGTCTTGAAGAGACAATTCAAAACTATAAGTCCCGTGCATGGAGGTCAACTCTCGTCTATTATTTCCCAAGACCATAAACATAATTCTGACAACAAAGCATCACAGAGTTATGGCTCTTGGTCAGATTAAAGCCCTTGTGATTGTAAACAGCTGTGTGAAGTTTCATTGCAGTAGCTTCAAGAACAAAGAAGTTATAGCCAAGGTTAAAGTTTTTCATGCCTACACCAACCATGACAATGACGACAACAACGACAATGCCAACTCCTATATACCCCTTCTCGAACTTGGTTTCTGGGGGTATAAAAATAAGCATCAACTACAGACCATGATCATCTATAACACCACATAAGGTAGTCCTTAGCTGAATGCGTTTCAATTAATGGTACTGACTAGATTAAAGATCACGGTGGCGATGACCTATTGATCGAGTTATTCAAGTTACGGTATTGAGCAGAAATGTTTGAGTGCACAGGCATTCTATATATCAGATAACTGTGACATTGACATTGATTTGGTCCCTAATTAAGTGTTGCCTTGGTGCCCGATAACATAACCTTCAAATTAAAGATAGCTACTGGTAGTATTTGAGATTGGTGACCCAACAATGTATTATACATTTTTTTTATATATTCCATGAGAACTCTGAATAATTGTTGGGTCATAAAACAATTGACCCAACAATGTAATATATATATAACTTGCAAAACTCCAAGAATTGTTGGGTCATAATTTTTTAATCCATGGTTGCCCTAAGCTGAATAGTATTAAAGTTATTGAGCGGACAAGAATGGCTAACAGACAAAAAGACAATGTATTATACATTTTTTTATATATTCCATGAGAACTCTGAATAATTGTTGGGTCATAAAAAAATTAACCCAACAATGTAATATATATATAACTTGCAAAACCCTAAGAATTGTTGGGTCATAAATTTTTAATCCATGGTTGCCCTAAGCTGAATAGTATTAAAGTTATTGAGCGGACAAGAATGGCTGACAGACAAACAGACAGAGGGATGGACAAGCGGAAGATGCGCCATAACAAAATACAACCAAAGTTTCTTTGGGCATATAAAAAGAAATGATTAACAAGAGCTGTCACAGTCACATGACACATGCCCCAAAAGGACTGGGTCTAGCATGAAGGCACTTTTTCACAATTGTGCATGCAATAGGGGTTGGGAGTGCCCATTTACGCACTAATGTCAAAGGTGAAGGTTTGTGATTTTTTAAGATTTAACTTACTGACCTACTTTATGACCTGGCCCCACCCTTGATTGAACTTGATCAAGATATTATCAAGAAATAATCCTGAGCTAGTTTCAGGAAGATTGGGTAAAAAATGTGGCCCTTAAAGCCTAAATAGGATTTTTCAAAGATTTGACCTACTGACCTACTTTTTGACCTGGCCCAACCCATGGTCAAACTCGATTGAGATATCATCAAACAAATATTCTGACTGAATTTCAGGAAGATTGGGCAAAAAATGGGGCTCCTACAGGGTAAACAGGATTTTTCGAAGATTTGACCTACTGACCTATTTTTTGACCTTGCCCCATCCATGACTGAACTCGATCAAGACATCATCAAGAAAAACATCCTGAGCAAGTTTTTGGCCCGAGGTCTGACCAAAACTGTCACTTTTGTTTTGGCTTAAAGGGATTCAAAAGAGTTCCTATCCAATTTTGTCTACTATATATGATCATTTTCATCAGGTTTTGCAAAAAAATTAATGACCCAACAGTTCTTAGGGTTTTGTAAGTAGTATATATTACATTGTTGTGTCAATTCCATTTGGTTAGCACTGCCTGATACTTCACTAGTCTTGGTCTGAGATTAAACTGTCTCACTAGTCTTGGCCTGTGAGTAAACTGTCTCAATGGTCATGGTCTCTATGGGAACAGGACTTGTATGAAAACAATTTATGACCCAACAGGTATTCATGTATAATATGTTGTTGGATCACTGATCTCCATTACAGCTTGTAGCTTTCTTAGCTCTAAAGGTAACCTTAAGGGGCATCTAGGCAACATTGTTGGTTAATTCGGAACCATATTAACTGTCACTTTTGTTTTGGCTTAAAGGGACTCTTTTTGGGCCCCTAGCCAATTTTGTCTACTATATATCATCACTTTCACCAGGTTTTGCGAGAAAATTTATGACCCAACAATTCTAAGGGTTTTGCAAGTAATATATATAACATTGTTGGGTCAACTGTTTCCATCTGGTCAGCACTGCACTGCCTGCTGCCTCATTAGTCCAGGTCTAAGATTAAAATGTCCCACCAGTCCTGGTTTGAGAGTTAATTGTCTTACAAGCCTTGGTCTGAAGTTCAAACTACATTGTTTAGTGAACAGGGGTGCCAGGGGGCAAAGCCCCCGAAAGCTCCTGGGTTTAAATGGAAATCAAGACTCAAAATGCAATCTCCTGCTACCTTTTGAACTATCAAGTGTTATGTATTCAGTTCACAGTTGGGACTTTTCAATCAAATGAATGAAATAACCATTTTGGTAGAAGCTGATAATGATTATCAGCCTCTGTTCGAACGTTTTCTCCATTCACACAAGACTATTCCAAAGTCTTAACACTTTACTCCTAGGCCTGCAACAATACAGGTACTTCTCGGTTCGGTTCAGTTTCGATTATTACCCTCTCGGTTATCGATTATTCGGTTCGGAAATAGGGAACACAAGATAATTATAGAAACACTTTAAAACAACTCATTTACTTGCCAATATTCATCTAATAAGACTAATATATACATCTGTCAACTGTATCAACTATCAAGTTATGCTGCAAGCCTTCTTGAAGAAGCCGAAATGCTTCCAAAGTGCCGATTTTAAAGCAGCCAGTGGATCGCACAATTCAGACATTTTTACCTAACAACGGTAGGCAGAATATTATCGGCAAGCTGATTGGTCCAAATAAGCGGTATAGTCTAATGGGCCGTCATGGCCGTAAATTGACGCACCGAACCGAAATTTTGCGGCGCCAAACCGAAAATCGAACCGAGAAAAAAGAATCGAAAATAACCGAACTTCGGTGAACCGTTGCAGTCCTATTTACTTCATACATTAATTTTAGATCATCACTTCATTTTCTATAAATTTGTATTGTTTACAAATTTATAGAAAATGAAGTTAAAAAAAAGAGCACAAAATGAACTTGAAAAAAATGATGGTCTGAATACCTTTAAAAATATCATGGGAAATGGAGCATTTTGCTCTATAGGAGCACATACTCTAATTTCATTTAAATTTTCAACCACTTTAAGTTTCAAAGGTTTCAATAGGTGCACTGTGCTTGTGTGGAGGAAGGGTGAAGTCTGAGCATGCAAGAATAAGAGACCTGGTCCAAATTTCATAAACAATATCCGACTCAAGCTTATGTGAAAACTGTATTTGAGCTGAGAAAAAAACATAATTTGTTTTTGACACTTGCCCACTAATTCTTAATGTGTTTTAGAAACATATTGAGAATGAGTGGGCAAGTGTCCAAAACATTTTTTTTATTTTTTTTGGACACTTGCCCAAAATCCGGAATTCTGGAATTTTGTCACCCCTGAGTGAAACAAGCAGAGCAGACCCAGATCTTTAGGAGCTGCCTGATCTGGGTCTACTCTGTTTGCAAGGGCGTGAAAACACGTGATAAACAGGTAAATGGTTGAGAAAGGTGCTAATGAAATTTTCACATCATGTCACATCGTCACCTTAAGTCCACAAAAATGTTACTCCTTCAAAAATGCGAGGGCGTTACATCTTTGTGGAATTATAAATGCGACAGCATGTTGTTATAAAATAGGCACAAGTGGCTAAAACTGCTTCTGGATAAGAGTGGGTGTATCCTTGAAATGTTCTCGAGATATTTTTATCCAGTTTTGAAATACTTTAAAATATGATTTAATAAAATGGAAAGCTTTCGTAACACTGACACGATACTACCAGGAAACACGCTGATTAAACCCGGAAGTGGTACTGTGGCCGTATCTGCGATGCCCATATATTAGACATTCCCCCTGTTCTAGGAATCCAAACATCCGGTTGCGATTCTAATAAGTGGTCAAACATAGGAATAGATTGAGAAATGGATATTTTAGAACATGCAATACACACCTTATCTTAAGCTCTGATTAATTATACACAATTGCTAGTCAGGACTCGTCAGGATTTGTCAGTGCTTTACAAACATCTTTCACAACCAGACAGCAGTGTTTGGAAAATTTAAACACATACACACTTGTTGACAGTTGTTAGATAATACTTAGTGACGACAAACTTGCTTTGCCTATGTGTTATTTTTGGTTGTCTTCGTCTGCTTTCGGATTATACACTGACGAGCAATGAAAACGCAACAAAGAATATATGCTTCAATATCTTTTGAATGCAAACATATACACATCTCTTAAGGTCGTCATTTCATCTAGCAAAGTGTTAAGATTTAATGCCTGCAGAAAAAGAAAATTTAAACAAGGCATTGCCTGAGAGACGGGTGTGCAAGATGTGGTACCCAGAGCAACACAGTTACCACGCCTGTGTCAAGCTGACTGTAACTTCAATACGATGGCTACGGCGCAACACGACAATTTGCAAAGCCGATGACAACTTCCACCGTAGTCCCTAAGTCTTCTTGACACAGTTTCCAATGTTTTGGTTTACCACCGTGTCCTGACCAAGTCTTCTGTCGTCGATTGGGCTGCAAGGAATCGATTACGTTAACGTTGGTAGACATTCTGTCTTGACGGCGTTGCACGCTGTGTACCTTGTCATGGACAGTCTGAAACGGAGCCCGTGACGTTATACCGTTCAATCTGAAGACTGACTTTTCGATTGTTTTATCGTGTCATTGCCTATTTCTTAGAGATTTGCTATTTCAGGTGATTTTCATAAAGTAAATCAACGCACACGTGCAATAAAAGTAAAAACGAATTTTAAAAACGTCGCTAAGAAAGCGTGCGCGTCGCGGACGTTGAATACGCCAGAAGTCCGGCCGTAGTCAGTCATGGTTGATTTCAGAAAACAAAACCCATTTCAGGGAGTAGCATAGGTAACTAATATGAAATATGTCTTGGTCTGTTGTCTACGAAAATGCACGTTTTGTAGTTACACTCAAAAATACTTGTTGCATTTTCATTGCTCGTCAGTGTACCCACTCCCCTATTGTATGTTGATTGTTAACTCATATCAGAATGTCAACCAGCTTGGATCCGAATGGGACGTCCAATTACTCGGCGTCTCATTTGGATTCAAGTTGTATGCTTATGAAGTGATACGATGATGTACAGGAAAGAAATAAAAAAATAAACCATTATTTAGCATTTAAGAAACAGATTTTTAGGGAAGGAGCATTAAACTTCATAGAAAGTAATATTTAGAAAGTTTTCTTGCACTAGAATGCCTGATTTTTTTTCCTGGGATCTATACTGGCTGACATAGGAGTTATTCTATGAATTAAATTATTTTGAGTTACATGTTAATGTTCACATCTACCCAATAACTGATAGAGACACATTCTAACGCATCTAGAGAATGTAGAATGTGATATTTAAAAACACGATGAAACATGGAAACTTTGCTCCTAAGGAGCCAATTCTCCATTTTACATCATATTTTCAAAGCTATTCACAAGCAAAAAAAAAAAATTGAATTATTTATAGAAAATGATGTCATCATCTATATAATAGTACATCAACTAAACGGTTAAGGTGTTATATTGCTACGTTAAGGTTTGTTGTTACTGTGTATGGAAAAAAATAAGTATAACATATACCAATAACGATAGCTTTTCCACTTTATTGTGATGTCCCAATATATTGCAATATTGGGTCAAAATATATAATATAATATACAAATATACACGAAACACGGTGCGTGTATATTTGGCGACCCAACAGTGAAATTGCGACCCAATAAATGTGTTTAGGAATACAGGTTGCAATCACGTATTTGACCCTGCAGATACATTTAAAACAAACAATTATGTTGGGTCCTTATATGTTGGGTCTTTGACCCAATATTGAGGTATGCCCCAATAAATACACCGTGGACCCAATAATTCGGGTGTAAATATAAACAGGGCCCCAATATTTTAGAGGTTTTAAAACTATATATATATATATATATATATATATATATATATATATATATATATATATATATATATATATATATATATATATATTTTTATAAAATTATATATCAGATACTAAATATTTTCAAATAAATATGATTACCGGTTTTATTTATTAAAAAGAACATCTTAAAATGCCTTATTTCATGCGCACATGCTGTTTTATCACTAAAACGATTGTTGGCCCAAATAACTAACTTCTAACTATATTACGCCAATGTAAAATATAGGTATATAATGCTTTGTTTTCATTAAAGCCACACGGCAAGAATAAACTGATTCAAAACAAAACCTATGAAAAGTAGTAAGGAATTACAATAAATCATCCAGTTGTTATTACGACAAAACGACAAAGTAACGTCATGTTATTAAGCCTGACTCTTTTTAGCCTGACCTTTTGACGTTACCTAATAATTCTCCCAGATGAAAGATATACCGTAAAATAACGTAAAAATAATGTATAGAGAGACTAAAGAATACAAGCTGACGTTCGGTCCCTTGACGCTGCATAATGCAAACATATGATAATTCTAGCCTCTGTTCTTCTTTGAAACAAACTAGCTTGTGTAAAAGATGATCCTTTCGATATGACTGTACAGTTTTTCAAAACAAGGAATCTTACCAGCATTTTCGTTCAAGACAAAATACCGTTTCAAATACTAAAGCATGAAAAGTGCTTTCTTTTTAAAAAAATAATGTCTGGATGTGAACATTCATTTTTCAACTCCCATACTGAGAATAATATTTCTTTGACAGGGATAGTGTTCTAGCAGTACTTTTGATGTCATATATAGAAACCATTTACTAAAGTCTTACTTAAACATTAAACAGTAGATATTAAAAACCTTTAGAAATAAGATTGAGAGATGCGACAATATTTCCTTTCCTTTCGTTTCATTACAAGAATATTGACTCGGAGACGATGTAACACGAAACGAACCAATCCCTTTCGTTTGCGATATGTATAAATGTCAGTTTTGTGCCATTCAGTCTTGCTTTATATTTTTAACAAAACATGTTTTGCTATTACCGTCAAAACAAAGTATATTTCGTCATACGTTGTTAATGCATATTTGTGAAATTGCTTTTACTTGTATCTGAATATACATCATGCTTTATCACAACAATAAACATGCTTGATGGGTAATATTTTTAGCAAGGAGAATGCCAAGAGCGCTAGCATAACGACGCGTTTTGAAAGCTGACAGTCATTGTACTTTTATCTTGTAGGTTTTCATAAAATGACAGCTCCTGAAAATGTTCCACGTACGCTACCGACAATGGAGTTAAATTAGTGTCCTAAATCTGCACGCTTTAATCAGGTGTTTAGGTCGATATGGCAAAAACATATTAAAGAAAAAACATCTATGACAATATACAATGAGGACTTTGTCCTTTTTGATTTAACCCTATTTCTAAATTTAACAATTACAATAATAATAATAAAAACAATTACAATAATAATAATAATAATAATAATAATAATAATAATAATAATAATAATAACACTACTACTACTACTACTGCTACTACTATTACTACTACTACTACTACTAATAATAATTATAACAATGACAATAACAATAACAATAATAATATAAATAATAATAATAATAATAATAATAATAATAATAATAATAATAATAATAATAATAATAATAATAATAATAATAATAATGATAATATCATCAACAACAACAACAACAATAATAAGTCCGATATCTAAATATCAACAAAAAAATGCAGTCCACAAATCCTTCAAAATATATAAATTTTGATTTAAAAGGAAACAAGCGATAATCTGATGATTGGTGTTAATGACAGGAAACTACTGGTCGTTGCCTGAAGTACCGGTTAAGTGGCCAGTTAAATGGTATAGTGACACGAGTGGTCAATTTCGTCTTCCTATAGCTAATTCGGTAAGTAAAATCCTTATCTCAGTTGTTATTTACTGAGAGTTCAGTCCTTGTACTATAGTCTCGCAAACAACTAAAAACAATAACACTCATAGAACTGGTATAAGAATACAATAATGTGATGTTCCAAACGAAATACCATTCAATTACAGTAAAACTTACAACTTCTGGAATATTTAATCCGATGGCTACACGGTATCAGTTAAACTGTTAATAAATTCCTCGCTGCTCCACATTGCTCACAATCCTGATAGGCATTGATAGAAGGCAGCCAGCGAAGTGCTTCCCTGGTTTTATATCGTTCAGTAGCTATTCATGTGTCATCATGGTTTGGGCAAAAGTAGTAAATAGTAAACTGTTGGTTAAACTTCGTAATTTCGCATCGCTGACATTACAGTAGCGCTTTTGTTATTTAAGAGTCCGGTTTGTGATTCAAAATGAAATATGATCAGCATCGCAAGTGATCTGGTAGCCTAATGGCGTGTCAATTAACAACTTATTATTTCATTAGCGGCCAATTATTATATAGCCCATTTCCTGAGTACGTTGCTGACCAATAGTTGGATGGTGAGTAGATAATGAAGTAGCGTGTCAATTTTAATGAACTGGTTTTTGGACCCGAGATATTTGAATTAATGTTTATTCTATTTATCCATGGTGACTGACCCCTGGCCCAATACTCTTTAATGTAATCACGCTATTTTTGTTTTGGTATTAATTGTGTAATTTTCCGTTTAAAAGAAAAACAATATTGAGAGTAATCGCGATAAACTATTTTTGCTTTAGAAATCAAGATTAAGTCATTAATTTGGATACTCGAAAATATACTTAAGAGTGCTATGAGTTAAGTTTTCCGAGAAATGAAGCGCCAGTTAATTGTAATCGAACAGATATGTTTAAACATGTAAACGCGCTTTTGACAATCGCTCTGGGTTTTTAACATTGCCGTAATCTTTAGGAATTACAAACACATCATGTTCCTCCTGATGTCGGGTTTATCAAAACAATTTTTTCACAACATTATGTGTACGATACAATGAAAATCATAGTTATTTATCCTTGATCCCAGTGGTACCAGAAGCAACGCTAAAACTCACTCGAGCTTAAAGGAAGGTAAGCTGATCATCATCTTCATCCGAACCGAGGAGACCCATACGGAGAAATGCCAAAAGTTATTGCAATCGTGATTATATCCAGAGGTTTATCAGCTCCTGCCAGCTTACATAGGAATCGTACACAGGGCTTATCAGTAAATCAACGGAAATCATCGTCAAGATAATTTTACATTTGAACGTGTAAAATGATTTAATGACTGGAACTGGTTGAAGGTCCAATAACCAAATGACACAGACTGGAAAAAATTGAACATCCAGCAAGCCAATTAAATCAATATAGGGGAGCATTTTGAAAACGTCAGTTTTTTTATTATTTTCAGATCTATGGGTATAAAATTTCAAACTTTTTGCTCAGCTTAGCAGTTATAAATGTCATTTTTCACACATCACAAAATATCACAGTCTCTTATTTGTTCTGAAAAGACTGTAGTATACAATTGTTTTCCTCTTCCCAGAAGATAAAATTCGTCATTGAAATCAAAGCGAAATGTCATTGAAAAAGATAACCTCATGGCAATTGAAGCAATTTAAAAATCTGATTGCTATGGTGAATCTGCTGATAGGGTCTCTTCAAAACGCCATCATAAAAAATCGAGTGTCAAAATACAAAGACCCCCACCAAAACGAAAGACCTGCGTGACATTTCAACTACCTACACGATATAACGATTCTAATTGCGTGAATTTACGACTTCACCTTCATAAATTCACGATTTCTTAAATTCACGATTTCATAAATTCACGATTTCATAAATTCGTACTGTGCAACGCGAAGTTCCTTAACTATATGGTAGAATGGCCAATGATACGTGCTAGCAATGATACTTCAGTACGCCCTGGCGAACAAATCCATTGTGGTTCCTCGTTTATGGCAAATGTTTACATCTCTAAGTAAAAAACAGAAGGATTAGATGCATATATGCATGCAACCTTTTACTGGTTAAAATTTGTCACAAATCGAACTTAGAATGCTTGAAAATGGTTCTTTATGAATGTTAACTTCTAATAGTCTTTCCATACCGATAGCTCGCTCAATTGTGCGTGCGTACATTTCGAAATGCTACAGGTAAGATGCAGACATAAATGCAGTCCATTTCATAATAAACATTATAGCAACTATATTATTATCTAATGCCACTGATCGGTATATAATTACCAAACTGAAAGTTCGTTTATCTGCCTCAATGTAATTACGAGTCTGGTGCTTCCAGCTGGACTGATAGGGCTGCGATCCGACACCGGGGATATATTAGCAGCAGTGTAAGCTGTTTTATAAATAAAATGATCTTTTCTGAATACATTACATGATTCGTTCACATTCAGTGAATATATATATTGTTTATTATAATTATGTAGCCACTCCCACCCAAATATTAACAATGATTTACTGGATACTGCTAACCCTATACATTTATGATAATTCTCATCGAGTATTTCTTCTGAGATTAATGTTAGTTTATTAATTACTGCTATTTCAATAACGCTATCATAAAGAATGTAATCACTATTAAAACACTATTTATGACATGTTTTCTTAACAAATTAACCATTGTATTGTTTCAATCTGATATTGTGCTGCATAAAATAAGATTTTTATTGTCTATACTGTTTACTAAGATGTTGTTTTCTCATCAAAAGATGTTTCTCATCAACTTAAACGTTCCGAGCGAAAATACTTATAATCAGCGAGAATAGAAATCGCACTCCTATTAATTGTATTGTGTTTGATGCTACTTGTTTTAGTATTTCGAATGTATCGAATGTCCGTTATCTCGAAATATTTCCTGAGGTCCGACAACTTTGTCATAACGAATTTCGATTGTATATGGGCTATACGGTGGCCAGTAATCAACACAAAAGCCAAGAACAAGCTGAAGCAGCTTATTTCGTAAAGCCGAAATTCAGTCTTGCTTTTACTACTTAGAAATAGTCTATCATAAAGACAATGTCCTTTTAATGTCTTAAAATTTTTGAAGAATGTAAATATGACACATATTATACCAAAACAAAAAAAGTGCGCTTAGCTTTATTCTTTTATAAGGGGCTTAAGATGTTTTGAGAATTGTTTCATGCTAATTACGATTTCTGTCAACTAATGCAAGCATTGCCATGTGACAATACCGTAAAAGTTAACCATTGGCCCATTGTTCACAGCTTTGTTAAAGTTAACATTTCTTTGGCGTCATAGTTGTTAACTTTCAAATCGTTACCGCTCTGGAGGTGTAATGAATACACTTGACATCTTCTATATTTCTAACAAGACTTGAGGCAACTGTTTTAGCTGTACTTGTTTATAATTAAATATGTCAGCACATCATCAAATAGATCACGTTAAAAGCTTAACAACGATAAATCACGTTGCTAACTTTAACAAATCGGCCCAATATTTCCTTATTTTTGTCAAACAGTTTTATATCGCATCACTTTCATTACAGAAGCGCTTTTGTTTCCTAAATTTCAGATGTTCATATGGTAAAGGAGTTTGTAGAATAATTCCCAATGCAATGTTTTAGCACAGTACATTTGTGTTATGTTGTTAAGGTAATTGAATTTTAAATTTGGGAAGCATGGATAGTAGTAATATGCATTCTATACACGAGAATAAACCAATCTGGATAGTGTGCATTAGTACAAGGATATCACCGGCGCTGTATAAATCATATATGTTGGTATTTTTTTCTTGATTTCTTATCTTCATATCGACCAAAACAGTTCATACCAGAGTGCAGATTCATGACACCAGTTTTTTTCTTCTTTTTATTGTGTGACAACGGTAGTCTGTATATACTATTTGCTAGAGTTCAAGTAGGTTATGAAAACCTACAAGGGAACAATCACTTTCAGCATACATAACTTTTTGATGTTATGAAAGCACTCATGGCATTTTCCTGGCTCAACTAAGTAAACAATGTTACATATCTATTATGCCATGGGTTTGCTTATTGTTCTGTTACAAAGAGTTCGATGTATGCTAAATTATGTTTACCCGATTTGTCATAAGATACAAGAATTTGCACCTAGAAAATTACACCATTATTTGGCTACACTAAATTGATGCTACGTTCAACAAATTTACGGCACTCTTTCCTCTGAAAAACGTGAAAAGAAATCGCCCGCTCACTCCAGTCATTATTTTTTTCGACTCAAAGCAATTAAAATGGGTGTCGCCTGACAAATGGATTAAGCAGGAAACAGGTTTGGAGAGTATCTTAAAACTTAAAAACTTGTTCAATATGTTCACATTTTAAAATTGGCTGAATGGCACAATACATAGCAAACGAAAAGGAAAGCATGGAATTCTTGTTCGATCGTCTGTCAAGCTTCCTGAATTGAAACAACAAGGAATTTCAATTGTTAGTGGTGAATGAAGTAAAACGGCTTCCATCTATATAGCATATGCTAGAAATAATTGCGTAAAGAAATAAACAACACTTAACTTCTTTGTCATTGACTTTGTGAATGCTGTTAACTTGGAAGTGAAGGCTGGTAAAGTTCATTATTTTAAGAAAACAAGATACAGTATTATTGATAGAATCGTTTCTACACAAAAGAGTTCGTTCAAATAATAATGGTTGATATCATGTGTTTGCAAAATGTTACACCGAGGTAACGTATTTCGGTCTATATTTTCCGAACACGTTATTTAACGATATAAAGGTCATCAAGAAGTTTCTTCTCCACATGTTGTAATATGGTATTGTTGCACAGCTATGTTTAACATACTGTACATATTACTGTACATGTAGGCTAAACAGCGAGAGTGTTCTAAGGTCATTGAACATGAAAATACGATATTTGTTCCCGCCTTAAAACTCCTGATTTCTGATTCATCACGTCTGGCTCTTGAAAGCTCCATCTCATCATCTCTCCTGAAGCCCCAGCCAGATCCTTAAAGCGCATTAATACATTCTTTCTATTCTGCGATTTCGCGTAATGACACTCGATTTTCTATGATGACTTTTTGAGAGAACAATCCCGCCAATTTTGCCATAGCAATAAAATTTCGTACAAACATTCCAAATACTGGGGGTTCTTTGCTTCCTGGTAAAACTTATTTTATAGTCGACTATGGTGTGGACTTGGTTAAAGAATCATCAAACATAAGCTATTGCGTTTGTCGTTTTCTGTTTTACAACACACACTGTGAATAGTTCTCTAGAACAGTTATGGCCCATGAATCGTCATAATGAAATGACCAAAATGTCCTTGTCCAGAACTAAGGCTGCTTATTTATTGTCATAAAATTTGGTAGCAATATTTCAGGTCTGGTCACGATGTTAAATGCACCTGAACAGCTAAATTTTATATTGCACGAGCACATTATTATGTATTGGTCTTTGTTGGTTGTGATGCTTATTGACACTGTTAGTGTAAATGCCACTTATTGCCCATTCCTCACAAACAGTTATGAATGCATGGGTGCAGGGTCAATATTGTTGGGCAATGCGCTCAAATGTCCACTTTATCTACCAATTTATAATGTTCATAAACTTAACTTGTATTCTTGTTTTATTTTTATATCCAAAATATACTTTAAAAAATACTTATATTGTACAATATAGTGTAATTTGACTATGAACATTTTAAGAAATTGACTTAAGTAAGAGAATCTCAGAGTATTTCTAATACTAGCCTTGGTTTATGTAGAACTAGAATGTTATGCGAATGTTTATGTACTCTACTGGTTAAACAGATATTATTTATTAAAACGTTTTCAATGTTAAGTTTAAAGTCACCAAAAAAGTTGTCGACCTACATGATGGGCAACATCTTCAGACGGTTGACGGTTGATGCGTGAATATTTGTCTGAAAAAAGAGACCAGGGTCCCAGCAACATCGCTCGGAGCGCATGAGTAGGTGATATGTTGTATAATTCATGATTATTTCCCGATACAATTAAGAATACGTGTTTCAGCATCTGATCTACCGGCTTCAATGAGTTGTCAGTCTACTCGCTGGCACTAAACAGATGCAGAACGGCAGTCGTAGTATTGAGAGCACTGTTTTGTGTTTCCATATAGGCAATGATTACTCAGATGCTGAAATGATTCACAAACATAAAATTTTATTCCTATCGATGGTTAGAAGTACCAGCTATAAACCTAAACCAAGATCCAGGTTCGTGCACATGTATTTTCCTAGATAACGACATTCGCCATGTTCTGTTTCTCAACATGTTGAATTGCTAATTCAGAAATTGACCAGTATGACATGGTAACCTTGCTTAAATGTTTCATATTCATCAGCTTTTGCACTTGAACTCACCATTTTTTTCGAGAAATTTACACACACAAAAAACCATCTCTTTATTGGCGCCCTCTGGAGGGGGCGACCTTTATGAATCGCATTTTTCAGGTTGGACATAAGGAGGTCGAGTATTTAATAAAATTCGTATTAAATTCTTAATGATGATATATTTTGAAACAAGACAAATAACAACATAAAGAAAGACAATAAATGTATGTCGTTCCTTGGCACTCTTAAAGGTAATACACAAACAATTTTTATAATACATGTTTGACAGGTTTTCAGACAGCTGGTCTGGTGTTACAGATATGGTTGAATACACGGCATATACTCGCCTTTGAATAAACTGTATAATTTTTTCCAACAACAGGCGATGACAGTTATAATGGAAATAAAACGTGAAAATAATTAGAAAAGCCAACACTTGATTCTGTCATAAGCAGAAGTTAATGTGTTTCTTTATTGCACCATTTCTTTAAAGTGTACGATCTTATCTTACTGTAAATATTAGTTTGATGTAACCTTGTCTTTTCTTGAAATCCCAGTTCAGTGACCAGAAAATGGACGAACTGCGAGGAGAGCCGGCGAGTGTGTCCGTTATGTCATTGCACGAAGAAACTTGTAGTAAGCCTAATTGTGGTGGTGTTGCTACTAGGGAATGGGCTCGCTATATGGCTTGTAAACGCAAACATGCAAATGTTTATACGTAAAGCCATTTCAATTTGATGTGAGATTATTTTAGGAACATAATTCATTTTATAAAGAGTGAAATACACGTTTCTTCAGTAGAATAATGTGAATTAATCGCGTTATGTCCGTTCATCAAAGGAATCCTTGACACGGAACATTAAGCTTTAGATATTTGTTTATTGGGTAATTAACCGTTTTACCTCGATAATTAATCTGCCTTGATCAGTAAAGTAGTCGTCATCACGTGTTTAATTGATGGTTCCAGCTTCGATTTGGTAAAAATTGGCTACCGTCTTGTACGTAGTGTTTTATCAATAATTATTGGAGCGCTTAACCTCTCAATTGTCAGTTTTTAATTCCTTTCATTCCTTTTTTCTATTTTTTTTCAACTTCTTTACATAAAATGATTGCTGTTCGAGTTGATAACTTAGTTTGCTTCCTGATAGCGGAAGGTCACTGGTTCAATACTCGGCCGCGTCATTCCGAAACACTTCACAATATATACCAGAACCTGCCTTGGTGGTCCTTGGCATTAAACTGGTAGTTCTGGGGAAATGGTATTCTCAGTACTGATCTAAACCCAGGAGTGGTTTGCATTTCATGTTCCGTTGCTTTACACTCTTCAATTAATGATCCAGAAGATACATCCACAAGGAGCTAGGGCTCAGTCCTTTCTTCAACTGTTAATATCTACATGGTTTTCACAGGGAATTCCGTCACTTCTATCTAATGTCTGTTATGACATTTAAACACACTTTTTGTTGTGATGGCGTTACAGCGGAAAAAAGGCCAAAATGCAGCAAACCAGTTAGGGACCTTCGCAGATTCTAGAGAGAAACCATGGCCTAATATGGGTGTTTAAAATGCGAACAATTATTGTTTTTACATCCGTCCATCTCTTACAAATCGAGACTGGCATTTTGATATAGTCTATGTATGTTGTGCTTTCGAATGCTGGCTTGCTAAGATACATGAGTTGATATTCCCAGTGATGTTCTGGACTGGCAGGGAACAGCAGTGCACGCGGCTATAGCTATCCTATGGGCGTCCGCACCCCGAACAGAATGGGCGTCGGAGGAGGTAAATTTCAAAACTATATAATGGGTAATATGGGCATACTATATGTTTATAATCACAATCCGTCAAAAACAAACTGATGTTATGTGTTGAATATTACAATAAAATATCATGGATTTTACAAACATCTCCATTTGCCCTGCAAGATAATTCATCTATAAATTAATAGAAGAGAGATGTAAACTACATACATCTATATTTGTTTTGCACATTCCTACCTCATTATTTTCACTTATATCATGAGAAAGTTGTCTTTGTGATGCTGTGTTGGTACTATTGATATAAATAAGTCATTATTTTTTATTTTAAAATACAAAACGAAAGACATCTAAAAACGTAGTTTAAGATCTTTCTTTCAAAAGTCTGTCATTTTATCCTGAGTCTTACTTGTCAGATGGATTACTGCTAGTTTTTTTTTCTGATTTGGTATTGAATGATTCATTATATAATTATAATGCTTCATTTAAGTATGGCTTTAAAAATTAGCTTATAGATCCCATATTCTGTACACTTCTACTAATTAGCAAAGGAGAAACTCGCATAATGAGCTTTTCTTCGTGCACGGACTTGTTCTCTATGGAAATGAACGCAGTTTTAAAACATGTACCTCGTTATTGTTAGTTCATTAAATGAAAATATAAGTTTACATCCAAGCCAGGGACCCAAGTTTTGGAATAGTTAAATTGAACTGCTTCGAGTCAAGAAATATTGATATTAACTCATTTGTTTGCAATGGAATATGGATTGCAAGCTCGCAACACGACAAAAAGTTATCTGAGTGGGTTATACAAAAATGCTCTTATTTGTGTTTGACGCAGAACGCAGCTATTGTTACCTTCTATATGGTCCTAAATACAGTTAACCATTGTATGGTGCTTCGGGATACTTGGTTGTTTCTTAATGTTTCTTGAAAACAGAAATCCAGCTAAACCGTTTCTATGTTGAACGCATCACTTATATATTTACAGTTTCGATCATAAAGCGGCTGTTGATTTCAAATTGTCTTGTATAAAATGACACTTTTATTCAAAATCATTACATGCACATAATATTTATAACAAACATAAATTTTGACTGACAAACCTTTACCTACTTACTAAATAATGCCTTTTGGAAACTATTTATTACTGATAACAAGATTGTAACCTAGTATTTTAATAGCAGAAAACGCAAAAGTATTAAATGATTGATGAATGCTAAAAGATTTACTGTGGTCTACTATAGTCTCACAAGGTAGAAATATCGTGTTTTATGCTTATTTCTTTTATATCGTCGGTATCCTTCATAAGAACCAATGTTTTCGATATAAATTATTCCTTTTTGGAATATAAAACAAGATCATTAATCGTGTTAAATCGTATATGGGAGTAAGGAGTGCATCTTTTAATGAGTTTCTATTTTTGAAAGCATATAACCATATTCCTGCTGTCCATTTTAGGTATGTTTTTAGGTATGTTTGTTGGTGATCTATGGCCGAAACGCCAGGGCCGCTTACAGCGTGAACGGCCGGGAGGTGGCGCCTGCGACATAAAAGAGGCCATCAACCAAAACATTACCGACCACAATGATGGCTTGTTTCACTTTGGGATGAATGGAAGAGGTTACTTTAATCCAAACGTCTCTTCTCGCGAACCTTTAAATTTAACTGGCAAACGTACATACACTGTGGAATATTTATTTTATCATTTAGTGCAAAATTTCAAAATGGTCCTGATCAAAAATATTCATACCGGTGTAGAATTAAGACAAAACGCCCAAACACTAAGATTATTTCTGATTATTTGGACATCAGAAATTTCTGAAGTGTCTATGAGAAAAACTAACGTAAACTCATTACTCGTGTTAGTACATGATAATTAAGTTTCTACCAGAATGTTGTGTGTTTATATATCATATACATACAGAGGGTGTTTGAATAAACAATTTTGATATGTACAAGCATGTATATCAGCGTCTTTTCGTCTTAATGTAAACAAACTGTACAAAGATACAGACTCAGTCAAAAGAAGTATTAGTCATGACACGGCCTCTAAACGCCAGCTCCACCACTTCGGTGGCGCAAAGAAAATGAGCTGTCGAAACTTCAATGGTGCACCTGTGCCTTGTCTTAGTTAATATACACATGAATATGATTTATATTTCATTTGATAATTTTATTAAACGGTCATATTTCGAAAATCGGAGAATGCGGTACCGTGTAAGAACACTTTTACTGCAGGTTTGCTACAATTTCGTTTCAATGTTGCAAGAAGCTTTTCTCAAGAATGGGACTTGAGCATATCTTGAAATCTGCTAGCATTTCAAATAAAATTCGTTCCTTACACACCCCGTAATAACATTCTGGCACATTCAAATATAACTGTTTGTATAGTACTTACGCCGGAACACAACAACACTAAAAAAGCAATTCTTAAAAGGAAAAATGCACATATTTATAAAAGTGTTGGCGCTGTTGGTCTAGTGATGGCGCTGTCGAGAATGTTTTACGCCCGAAGTAACATAATGCTTTTGACTTTTAACACATTTCTTAATTTGTGAGAATATTTAGAGTTCATTGAAGCTCTATGTCTCAGTTAAAGCCATGCAACGATAAATGTCCGTAGCAATCGTGGCATGGCGCAATATTTATTAAAATGTACATCTTGTTATCCTTCCTATAATTAAAAAGCGTCCAATCGTCATTGAAGACCTGTCAGGATTTGTTCAATGTACTGTATTGCACTGTGATATAGTTTAGTATCTGAAAATGAAAGAAAATGTTGACTTAGTACAACTTTAACCAAAACACAGATAACGCCTTATAACTGTTGGTACATTACAGCATTACATATGGGGGGGGGGCGAAGTTAGAAAGAAGCCTTTTCTGACAAGAAAAACAGTTTTAAGAACCTTTCTCTGAACTGATCCAATAAGAACAAGCACTCCCTTAAAGCCACAGGTTAAGATTGGTAAAACAATTTTAGCCTTTTGCATGGTAATGGTTTCTGAGGAGTACTTTTTCGTTTGAATAGTTTTTTTTCTTTTCTTTTTCAAGCTGTAATAAAATGCTTAGTGTTCTATGTGTTGATGCTTTATCTTAATTGTTGTGTTCTTTTTTCAATGCAGTTTCGCTTTTCACGTACATGTAAACGTTAATGGTAAATTCTTTGTCAGACTTTGGATATTTCATATTAATTGGTTACGCGCGTTTTGTGGTGAAATATTAATTGGACTTAGCAATTTTGTTCAAATATCGGATTTGACTGCGGCATTTTCGTTGTTGTTTTATGGTTATGTCATTGACATTGCATTATGCCGTTGACCATTTTTCCAATCCCATTTATATCAGTTTTCCTCAAATTTTCTTCACTACGTTACGCTGTGGAACGTTGATGGGTAAAGGCAGTAAAGCGAAAGTCATCAATAGGCGTTATATAAGATATTGCCAGGAACCTAAAGCTAGTTTGAGAGAGAATAACCTGACGCACAAAATGCATGTACAGTATGAAAAAAGAAGTCACGATATGATTAAAGATGTTCATTGACAATACTGATTGATATTTAGTGCAACTCTGTTCCTATCCCCTTCCACCTGAGCCAGGCATTTTATATTTGCAAGACTCATTAAGACCCTATGCAGTATTCCAAAAGGATTAAGACAAACTAACTATAATGTGAAAAGTGACATTTTTTTTTCTTCAAAACAAAGGAAACATGTTTTCAGTGTAATAAAAGTTATTTTCTTATGCATTTGACAATAAACAATACGAGCAAATATGCAGCCGAAGTGTATTGAAAATAACTTGGTTATACTAGAAATATGTACGTGGCTTGTCCCTGTAGTCTCCACTCTGTCATCAGTTATGAAAACCAAGATTCGCTACGTATATGTTAAAGTTCAATTCTGGTGATGTTTCGGTAGATCGTCAAAATTGGACTCCAACTTATTTGGTATTTTCAGAATTGATCGACGAGAAATTAATGAAAAAGATTATTTGAATGATCCTCGATTGTCATTGGCCCACACAATATTTTAAAGTATTTCCTTCCTTTTACTAGTGGCGTAAGTTTAATAATAAAGCCTTGGTGTAACACTAGACTGACTCAAATATTTCTAAACAATTCTTGCTGTATTTGTCAGAAACGATCGAAGTAAAATTAATGAACAGAAACTGTGACAATCCTGGATTGTCTTTGGCTTACACAATAATGTTAACACCAATACAAATTGTGCCTATCGTTTCTTTCATAATATACCAGATATAATCTAATCAGATCAGGAATCAGAACAACACACCGGTAGTACATTTGTTTCTTCCTAATACCAATACATCATGTAACAGATCCGCTGTTTCGGCTCGGAGCCAGGTTATCAAGAAAAACAACGCTGTTCCTTCAATGTACATTGCATTAAACGTTTGTGGGTGTAGTTATATTCTTTGGTAATGGTAATAAACCCGACATGGTCAATAGTCACGACCTCAGTCGACCACCGCTCAACGGAAAAAGGGTGCAGTATACCTCAACCTCAACAAACAAAGCTTTTTATGTGTGTGGAACCGATTCCAAGAATAAGCTTAGATTTAAGCTTAAAATATTTCCCACTCGAAATGCCATAGTCAGATTAGACAGTAATAATAACAATTCAATTAGGGAGCTGAAAAGTCCTTGCCTTATCGGTAAAACGTTTAAAAACCGGGTCCTGTACTTAAGCACATCAGGTGTCCGCCAGGTGGGACTAATTATGGTTATTACCCGCCGCCAGCGGCACTCCGGACTACGGGTCTGCAATGCAAAGGTGATGCAATTGATAACTGTGTAAGGTAAGCCTACGTGATTATTAAAAAATACCTTCTATTACACTGAAAACATGTTTTCTATTGCTTTTTTTTTCAAGAAAAAAATAGACAAAACATCACTTGACACATTATAGTTAGTTTCTATTAACCCTTTGGGAATACAGAATAGGGTTTAAATGAGTTTTGCAAATATAGAATGGCTGGCTCAGATGGAAGTGGATAGGAACAGTGTTGTACTAAATATCAGTCAGTACTGTCAATGAACAGCTTTAATCAAATTGTGACTGCTATTTTCATACTGTACATGCATTTTGTGAGTCTGGTTATTCTCTTTCAAACTAGCTTTAGGTTCTTGGCAATATCTATCAATATAACGCCTATTCATTGTTGACGTTCGCTTCACTGCCTTTACCCATCAACGTTACACAGCGTAACGTAGTTGGGGAAAACTGATATAAATGGTATTGGAAAAATGGTCAACGGCATCATTTAATCAATGACATAGCCATAAAACGACGAGAATGCCGCAGTCAAATCCGATATTTGAACAAATTGCTTAGTTCAATTAATATTTCACCACAAGGCGAGCGTAACCAATTAATTTGAAATATCCAACGTCTGACTAAGAATTTACCATTAACGTTCACATGTACGTTAAAAGCGAAACTGCATTGCAAATAACCAACACATGAATTAAGGTTTTAGATAGTGACTGTAAAGAAATAATGATAGCAGAAAAACGGAAGTTTTTTATATGGTTTTCTGGTATTAAATCAACATAGAAAGTATTCATAATTTGTGGGAAAATAGTTTTTAAGCTAAAATCTTTTCTGCACAGTCATAATAAAGTGGTGAACTGGAGTTATGTACATAAAACAAAGATGAGATTTTCGTTGTGGGCCGACACCGTTAATGTAATCTCTCACTCAGGTGTCTGTAGTAGCCATATCTACCATTCCAACGCCTGTTGAGAAGAAAGCAAAGTTCAATAAACGTTCTGTTTCAGCGATTTTTAATTTAATATTATTTTATCTTGGGAACAGGACACCTTATTAAATATAATAACAGGCAGCGGATTTTCAAACTCAATCATTTTTTATTTATTTTTTAAAAATCCGATAATTCCAAACTAAAACTTATAATCCAAAAAATATGTTGTTTTTTTTAAAAACCCATCCAAATCAAATTGGTCGTTTCTCGAGCTTGCCATCTTTATTTTCTAGCAAACAAATGAGTTTATATGTATCTATCACATCTATCTTGACTATCTATTATCAGATAACAATTTGTCGTTTTACAAGCTTGCAATCCATATTTCCTTGCAAACAAATCAGTTAATATAAATCTTTCTTGAATCAAATTCAATTAATCTATTCAAAAAATGTTTCCCTGGCTTGGATGTTAACTTATTCTTTCATTTCATCAAATAAAAAAAACGAAGTACATGTTTTAAAACTGCGTTTATTTCCATATAGAACAAGTCCGTGCACAAAGAAAGGCTCATTAGACCAGTTTTTTCCCTTTACTAATAAGTAGAAGTGTACGGAATATGAGATCTATAAGCTGATTTTCAAAGCGATAATTAAGTGAAGCATTAGAATGATTTTATGAACCATTCACTGCAATCTCAGAAAAGAGCTGGCAGTAATCTATCTGACAAGTAAGACTCAGGATAATATAGTGACTTTTGTAAGAAAACTCTTTAACTGCGTATTTAGATGTCTTTGGTTTGTTATATTGAAATATTGATACTTACACTTAAAGATTTACACCAATAGTATCAACACAGCACCACAATGACAACTTTCTCATGACATAAATGAAATAATGAGGTATGGAGCTCAATACAAATACAGATTTATATAGTTTACATTTGTGTACTGATCAGTTTATAGATGAATAGTTTAAGTTAGTGCAGATATAATCTTTATAGATGAATTATCTTGCAGTTAGGGCAAATGGAGATGTTTGTAAAATCCATGATATTTTGATGTTATATTCAACACAATAAGGTCACAGTTTTGTTGACTGATTGTGATTATTAATATATGGTATGCCCATATTACCCATTATAAGTTTTGAAATTAACCTCCTCCGATGCCAATACTGTGCGGGGTCCGGACGCCTATAGGGTGGCTATAGCCGCGTCCACTGCCGTTCGCTGCCAGCACAGAATATCCCCGGGAATAACAAATCAGGTATCTTAGCCAGTCTCGATTTGTAAGAGATGGACGGATGTAAAAACAATAAACGCTTCGCATTTTAAACACCCATATTAAGCTATGGTTGGTCTTGCTTGTTTCTTAGAATCTGCGACGGTCCCACACTGATTTGCTTCATTTGGTCCTTTTCTCCACTGTAACGCCATCACAACTAAAAGTGTGTTTAAATGTCAAATCAGACATTAGATGGAAGTGACTGAATTCCCAGTGAAAACCATATTTATATTAAATTATATTAAAGGAGTGGAAGAAAAGATTGAGCCCTAGCTTTTTTGTGAATATATCTTCTGGATCATAAACTTGAACACTGTGAAGCTACGGCATATGGAATGCAAAACATTCCTTTTTTCTCATTTATTGTTAACATAGATATTATAATAACTGAATAACAATCTTAAACACATTATAAATTAAAAGCATATGTATATTGTTATATATTTTATATTTTTATATCAAATACTAATCACGCACGCGCAAATAAACACACACACACAGGCGCACACACACGCCCGCATCTACACGCCCCTTTCACTTATTGGTGCTTTTTTTATAATTATATTGTTGTGTATAAAGGGAAAAAAGAATCTATACTATTTACATTTCTTGGTTTAAATCAGTACTGAGAACACCGATTCCCCAGTACTACCAGTTTAATGCCAAACATCAGGCAAGGGAGAAACTGGTACATTTTTTAAAGGTTTCGGAATGACGCGGCCGAGGATTGAACCCAAGAAATTCCACTATCGGAAGCGAACTAGGTTATCGGCCAAAACAAAAATTAATTTATATAAAGAAGTTGAAAAAAATGCAAAGGAAAAAAATACATTAAACAAATAAATCAATCAATCAATCATTACAGACAAGTTCGAGGTTTAGCGCTCAATTAATTATTGATAAACACTATCTTAATATTTTGTGCCCTGTTGATATAGCCTTTGTTCTTTGAGCCAAATAATGTATACCAATATTATTATTTTTTTATTGTATCATTTAACAAAAATACATATGCTGCTAGATTTATTTTTCTTGCTTCAATAATACTCTAAATATTTACGTGACTTATTCTATTTTTACCTCCAAAATGACGTCCAAGATTGTAGCCAATTTTTCTTGTTTCTGTAGCCAATTTGTACCAAATCGACAGCTGGAATCATGAACTTAATACCTTATAACGACTACTTTACTGATCAAGGCAGATTAATTATCGAGGATAAAAGCTGATGAACGGACGTAAAACATTTAATGCACGTTGCACTAGTAAAGACACTTGTATTTCACTCTAACTTCATTAAATGTGAAATGTTCCTAAAATCATATCACAACAAAATGCAATGGCTTTACGTATCCACTTTTGCGAGTTTGCGTTGCATTAACAGTATTTTTATGTTTTACCGCATCTCTTTTGCATTTGCGTAATAAATCCGCAATAAAGAAAATTAGAGTAACATCAACCAACTATTAAGGGACATATACATACAGACTTATAACAATCAGTGGCTTACCTGCCCATTTCAGATCATGCCTCGTGGTCCGAAACGACGACGCCGTTTCGCACTTTGGCCTGCTGCTCTTCTGGAACCTTACTGCCCGTCTCGCTGTGTTTCGTTAAGCCCCACCACGAGCCATAAAGAGAGACCAATCCCTGGTAGCAACACAACCACGATTAAGCTGACCCTCCGTTTCTTCGTGCAATGACGTAACCGACACATTCGCATCTTCTCCTCGCAGTCGTTCATCTTCTGATCACTGAACAGGGGTTTCAAGAAAAGACAAGGTCACATGCAACTATTATTTACAGTCAAAAACATCTTACTTTTTAAAGGAAAGGTGCAATATAAAATACATTAACTTCTGCTCATGATATAGACAAGGGTTGGCTTTTAAAATAGTGTTACTTTTTTTCCATAATAACCGTCATTGCCTGCTGTTGGAAAAAAAACAAAGCTATAAAGTATATATTCAAAGGCAAGTACCTGCCGTGTAGTCAACCATATCTGTAACACCAGACCGCCGAAAATGTTGTCTGCTACGCCTCTCTATATATAGACAAATTATGTCGTCATATTTTGAAGTTAAATTCATAACAACAGGCCAAGATGTTAAAATGTCTTAAAAAGGTGTTTGTGTGTTATCTTTAAGCGTTCTAAGGAAAGACATGCATTTATTTTCTTTCTTTACAATTTTCTTATCGTGTTTCAAAAAATATGATCATTAAATTTAAAGGAAAAACAGTGGACGATTAACTAAACGAATTTAATACGAATTTTATTAAACACTCGACCTCCAATATCCAACCTGAAAAATGCGATTCATAAAGGTCGACCCCTTCAGGGGGCACCAATAAAGAGATGACATTTGTTTGAGTACATATCTCGAAATTATGGTCATGTGTAAAAGCTAGTGCACTTAAACCATTTAAGCAAGTTTACAATGGCATACTGGAAGCAATTTAACATGATGAGAAACAGGACATGACGAATGTCGTTATCTAGGAAAAAGCATGTGCACGAAACTGGTCTTGGTTTGGGTTTATAGCTGATATTTCTAACCATCGTTAGGAATAAAGTTTTATGTTTAGTGAATCATTTCAGTATCTGAGTAATCAGAATTGCCTGTATAGAAACACAAAACAGTGCTCTCAATACTACGACTGCCGTGCTGCATCTGTTTAGTGCCAACGAGTAGATTGACAACTCATTGAAGCCGGTAGATCAGATGCAGAAACACGTATTCTTAACGGTATCGGCAATTAATCATGAATTATACAACATATCACCTACTTATGTGCTGCGAGCGATGTTGCTGGGTCCCTGGTCTCTTTTTCAGACAAATATTCACGCGTCAACCGTCTGATAATGTTGCCCATCATTTAGGTTGAAAACTTATCTTTTCGGTGACTCTAAAATAAACTTTGAATACGCTGTATTTTTCTAAATAAATAACATCTGTTTAACAAGTACAGTACATAAACATTCGTGTTACATTCTAGTACTAGATAAACCAAGGCCAGTAATAATAATACTCTTAAATTCATTAGCTTAAGACAATTTCTTATAATGTTCATAGTCAAATTACAATTAATTGTACAATATAAGTGATTTTTATATAATGTTTTCCGTTTTCCAGACATGGGGTTATCAATTTGAATGACTTTTCGCTTTGATTCCAATCATGAATTTCAAAGCCGGCTGATACCAATCAGCTGGGGGAAACGGAAAACAATTGTATTCTATAGTCTTTGCGGAAAAAGTAAGAAACTGTGATTTATTATAAAGTTTATAAAAATGACATTTATAACTGAAAAGTTGGACAAAAAGTTTGGAATTCAATATGACTTTGGTGTTTACCCAGTGCTATTAAACCGAGTTTATGTTTAAACCTTTTGCTGCTGAGCTTGTTTCTGTAGCTTTTCGCATAAATATCAATAGATTTGAAAAAAAACCCCAAACAAACTCATAAAACATCGCACAATCTGTAGTTTTCAAAATGCATCCCTATGCTACATTCTATCAATGCCTATCAGGATTGTAAGCAATGTGCAGCTGCAAGGAATTTATTTACAGTTTAACTGATACAGTGTTGGCATCGGATTAACTATTCAAGAGGATGTTTTTCTGAACTGAATGGTATTTATTTGGAACATCACATGATCCTATTCTGGTTATATAATTGTTGTTATTGTTTGGTACTTGTTGTTTTGATTTGTTTGCGCGTCAATAATACAACAATTTAACTCTCAGTATTACACACTATAATGCCATAAATAGCAACTTAGAGAAGGTCTATATACTTATCGAATTTGCTATAATAAAAAAAATGTGATCACTTGTGTCACTTTCACTGACCACGCCGGAACGACCAGTTCAGTAATTTCCTGTCATTAACATCGATCTACCTTGGCTTACTCTAAAATCACGATTTTTATATTTGTAAGGATTTGTGGACATATTATCATTATTAATTATTATTATTATTATTATTATTATTATTATTATTATTACCATTGTTAATTTTAGACACGGTTTAAATCAATCTTGATATGGTGCATTTAGGGCTTTTGGACAAAGAGATCGGTGAATAAGTGTTACTTTTTCCATATCGACCTTAACAGTTGATACCAGGGTGTTTAAGAGATTTAGTACACCAATTTAGTTCCCCTTTCCATCGTCGGTTGTGTTCATGGAACATTTTCTAAAGCTGTCAGTTTATGAAAACCTACAAGATAAAAGAACAATCACTATCAGCTTTCATAACGCGTCGTTCTTCAACCGCTCTTAGTATTCTCCTGGCTCAGTTAAGTCAATACTATAACACTCTTCAAGAATGTTTATGCTTATTAGGCTGTAGGCCGCTAGGCCAGCAGACTTTTATAACCGTATCTCGGAAATCGCATCGCCAGATCGACATAACATTTTTAACTTTAAGCGAATTCATGCGCGCACGGGCGTATCAACCCTAGCGCGGTTAGAACTGCGTTGGTCAACGACCTAATTTACATTAACATTTACATCGAACATACCTAGTAAGCAATCTGCTCTAATTGCTACGGACTGCGTTCTGCATATTGATCAGCTTGCTAAAAGTAGCGCCGTAATGAGTCTTCAGTCTATGTTATGCGGTTAATATGGATTTTCGTAATAAAACGCAATTGTTATATATTTTGATATCGGCGAGTTACAGAACGCAATATAGAAAAGCAGAATCCGCAAATAGTTGCAAAATTGTATACATGTATTGCATACCTGTGTTTAGATTTTGCTTCGGCTGGGGACCGATAATATCTGCATGTACAATGTAGTTAAGGATAGAATGTGGGTCATCGCATTCAGACAGGTTTATTCCCCGGAAATAAACTCTGAGAAGTCGTTAAAAGACGGAAAAATATGGATCGTATTATGATGCTATAAAATGCGAATTAGGCGTAAGATATCAAACCATAATGTTTTAAATGAAATTATGATAATTCATTTTATCCTACAATCAGTTTTTTCATCAGTATAATTTCTTCGTTTACTTAATGAATATTATACACTTTTACTATTCAAATCAAACCGCGTAAAGCGTTGACAGGCTATCGACCTGCTACAATTTTTGTCATAGTCATGTAATGCCGAATGAAACGAAAAGTATGCGAATATAAAGTATATAGGTTTGTCTCAGTTATTTCAGTCTAATATCTTGAGCATGTAGCACAATGCATATGCATATTTAAAAAGAAAACTGATATAAATCTGTTCATTTTGTCCAGGAGTGACATATGTTGAGGGCATTATTAAGATACATGTACATAAAGCATATAGGGAAGAAATAGTATGTGGGTGATTCGACCCAGAGGTAATTGGCGTTGTAGAAAGAATTCTTAAACATAAATCTAATTAATATGTCCAATGAATTTTGTTGGGACGCATTTGGTTAAGCCTGCATACCCTGTCAGTAAATTAAATACGCCTCAAGTCAAGTTTGGAGTGTAGAGTAGATTTGACTAAAAAGTTTAAATGCTTTATCCGTGTCAGTGCATTGTTTATGAAACAAAGGTCCAGATAAGGTTTTATATGATTTTGAGTATTACTCCATACCTTATAAGTAACTATTTGGCGTATTCCACATTTCAAGTGACTTTTACTTCATGATTTAAATCAACATTAAACATAAAAGTTTTTGCGAAGGAAATTATGAGCGAGCATATACTATCTTTAGATGTTTATGTTGATACATATGTTTTACAATTACATGACTATACTCACAAAATGTTGCAGGCCGAAAGCCATTCAACGCTTTAAGCTCTTTGATTTTTGTGTAAGAGATTGATATATATTCATATACAAAAAGAAACAATTTGACCAAAATGCATAAACTACGGATGACGAAATATCTACATTTTTTTTATGGTAATAGCAAAACATGTTTTGTTTAAAATACAAGGCAAGATACAACCCTGAACTTTATAAACATCGCAATCGAAAGGGATACCATTAAATTGATTCGTTTCTTGTTACATCGTCTCAGTGTCGTCTTTATGGTACTGAAACGAAAGGAAATGAAATATTGTCGCATTTCTCAATCATATTCCTGAAGAATTTCAATATTAACTGTTTAATGCCTTTAGTAGACAGCGTCTATTTATGACATTAACACTGCTCCTAGAAGGAGATATTGGGAAGATTGTTAAGAACTTTATTCAAGTTACCAACATACATTGTAATTTATTGTTGTTAACCTTTTAACGATGGGATGGCATATTCATTATAAACAAGAACAGCTGAAACAGTTGTCATAAAATTTAACAAATTTCTGAACAATGGGCCAATGGTTTACTTTTACAGCATTGCCACATGGTAATGCTTTCATGAGTTGACAAGAACTGTTACTGTTTAATGCATTTAGAAGACGGCGTCTATTTAAGACATAAACATTGCTCCTAGAAAACCTTCCCTTTGAAAGAAATATAATTCTCAGTATGGGAGTTAAAAAAAATGAATGTGCACATCCAGAAATTATTTTTAGAAAGAAAACACTTTTTTATGCTTTAGTATTTGAAACAGTGTTTATTCTTGAAAGTAAATGCTGATAAGCTAGTTTGTTTCAAACAAGAATGGAGGCAAGGCATAATGCGGCGCCAAGGGACCGAATGCCAGCTTTAATTCTTTAGTCTCTGTATACATCATTTTTACGGTAAATCTTTCACTTTGGAGAACTGTTACGTAACGTCAAAAAGCCAGGCTAAAAAGAGTCATGCCAAACATGACTTTACTATGTCGTTTTGTCATAATTAGATCAGGATGAGTTATCATAAGAAACAAATCCCGTATTTACATGGGTTTTGTTTCTCTCTCTCTTAAACTGTAGCTTTTTTGCTTTTTTAAATTTGCTTGTACTGTTCTGGCGAGAGCTAACGTTTTCTTTATTGCGAAAAGTGGAACCTGCAATACAATTTAATGTATTAATGTAAAAAGGAAAAGTGATTAACAAAATTTAAAAAAAAACAACAAAAACAGGCAAAGGAGATTTTAAAAGTTTGTTTGCCAAAAAAGGTCGTCGTTACGTTAGCCATACCGTTAGTGGGCATATTTAAGACATAAGGAGAATCTAGTATGTCTTATGTCAAATCAAATCAAATCAAATCAAAACCTTTATTTCCTCCTAAAGGAGATATGCATACATATGTATAGGTACTTCCGATGCAAACGCAATGTCGAAACATTAAATAGAGCACACATATTTAGTCCGCAATTAAGCTGATGCTAAACATTCACTCACTAGGTTAACAATTGTGTCCGTGGTTTGGACATTGCAGTTTTGACAAAGTTATCTACAAGTCGACAGCTTATCTACAAGTCGACAGCTGTGACACCATAGTTTTGCAACCACGTGCATGATGCTTCTCTGAGCAGCACGACTACACGTCCTGTACACAATTGACGGAGATAGTTGGTTGTAAAATTCTGAAGCGAGCAATGTCAGAGTCTGTCATAGTTTTGTATCACCACATTTCTGTCTCGTATGCATATACTAATTGCTTCACAGTTCTTTTCCATACATACTTAGTCGGCAATGTTGTCGGATCTACTAAATTATTGTTAATAACAAATTGAAGATCATATTTACAGAGTGTGTTACAAATATTTGGAATAAATCCGTACTTTATGGTAGTGTTACGAGATATGAATGACAGATATATGCGTATAAAAATATTTCGACATGTACTTTTACAATCAAGGCTCAATATCTTGTGTAAAAACACAAGTTATCTAATAATCACATCGCAGGTAAGCTTTTGCAGTCCAACACATATCTGATCTTGTCGAAATATGAAAACCCTGTATTTTTAAATAATGAAATGCTGAAATTTGTCAATAGTATACATGTTATGCGCAGTTAGGTAACGCCATGATTTACAACCAAAAATAGCTATAGGCTTGACTATTTTCTTGTAAAGATCAGCGCTTACTAAAGGGTTCAAACCAAAGGGGTGGTCACCCTGTGCAGCCATAGAAGATGCATTTTAAATGCGCTTCATTTTGTTCTGCGTCGCTTATGTTTATGTTATACGTCATCTTCGTTTGTTTATGGAAAATGTCCATTAAAAAAGATTTGTATTTTTTAAAAGTCCTTCTGAGTAACTTATCAACATTTATGGCATTTTAATAAATGCCCGTTTTTCATTCAACCGGTGTTTGTTTTCCTTCAATCCATACTAGTTCGACTTCCCTGTACATATGTAACTTTGACCTTGGACAAAACATTAAAAGGGTCGTTCCAAATTAGTGTTTTCGAAATACATGGGACTATGTAAATTGTGTAACTGATTGCATTTATAATAAGGAAAATAAGGAAAATTTTAACACAATTATTAGTGGTGGTTTTCCAGTTAGCCTGACATTTGACGTTGTATTTCATTATTTTCCCCAAATTTGGTGTTGTTCCACATTGATGTCTGGAATGATGTTCTAATTTAAAACAGGCTTAAAGTGAGAGTATACGGAGGTCAATCGCTCTCGCCTTAAAACTCATTCTTTCTGTTTCATCTCCATCTCATCATCTCTTTCGAAGCCCTCGCCGGATCCTCAATACTTAATGTGAAAACTACAGAAACAATCTCAGTAGCAAAAGTTTAAACATAAACCCGGTTTAATGGCACTGGGTAAACGCCAAAGACAGAACACATATATTATATATATAACAACAACAACAACAAGGTATGTGTATCAAGGATTGTTACCCCCTTGGAACGGTCAGTAAAATGTAAATTTACTGGGGGTTTAAACCAGTTTAGTGCACACATCTCACTCTTATCCCAACAATCCTCAATAAAAACGTAAAAGGTAAAAATTATCAAAGAATGCATGTTCTAGGCTAAATATTTGCATAGACTTCTCGAAGAACAATGCCGCCAATTTTGCAATAGCAATAAGATTTCGTGCAAATAATCGAATTAGGAGGGGGGATCTTTGTTTCCGGGTAATGTTAATTGTTTGTAATTGTTGTGCAGACTTTGATTTATTTCGAAAATTCATTTGTTTCTGACATTGAAAATGTTTAAGCCGTTTGTGAACACAGAAACTAAATAAGCACCATTCTTCCCTGGTTTATGTAGTATGTACACCACGCTTTTTTCTATGGAGCAGGAACGCAACTCCCTAGTATACGAACTACGTACGCAAATCCATCGTATATATAGTACGTACGCAACTCCCTGGTATATGTAGTATGTACGCAACTCCCTAGAATATGTAGTGCGTTTTCAACACCGTAGTGTATGTAGTAAATATGGTATATCCGCGACACCCTGGTATATGTAATATGTACACAACTCCCGGATCTATATAGTATGTTCACAACTCCCTGGTATATGTAACATTGAAGAATGTTCGATACAATGAATTCTAAGTGACTATGTTGTAGAGCTACATTATGATATCATTTTCAGACGGTTTACAAGTGGGGATGTATGAAGAGGAGACCCGGGACCCAGAAACACCAGCCGCCGCGCGGCGCAAGAGTAGGAGATTCCTTGCATACATACAATTAAGATCACATGTTTTCCAGCTACTGAACTCCCGCATACAATGCATCTTGCATTACATGTTCGTATGCACTACACAGATACAAAACAGCTTTGAGCTTTCTTGCTATTTTGTTTTTGAGAAAGTCAACTCTGATTACTCAGATGCTGAACTCTGAATTGAAAATTAAAATTTTCTTCTAAACGATGGTTAATAGAACCAGCTAAAAACTCATGCCCTTTTCACGTTTCGTACATTTGTTTATCCTAAACAACAACATGCTCTCTGTTCTGCTCCGTATCATGTTAAATTGCTTAAATACGTGCAAATCTGACCAGTTTGCTAGAGAAAACGTGCCTGACGGTTCCATGTTCATCAACCTTTGCACTTGAACTGACTATAACTGCCATAACTTTACCCTACCATGCAGTCCTATGTTCAGCGTGCACGAGATAAAAGACTACGCTGAGAAGACGCGCACGTGTAAAGTATGCCACTGCACGAGAAACCGGATGATCTGCATCACTGTGGTGTGGTTATGTTGCTACTCTACGGGATTGGGCTAGCTATTGGGTTAGCCGTTGGGCTAAGCCGGAAAAAACACCGAGGTGGGGCCGGACGGAAATGGAGAGCAGCATATACAAGTGCCAATCGGCGCCGTCGTCTCGGACCATGAAGCGTGTTCTGACGTAGGCAGGTACGCCAATGTTGCTCATCAAGCTTTGTATACTTGACCATTAAAATAACTACATCTTTGCGCTGATATACAACGCACTTGTACGAACAGATGCAGTTTAAATGATAATCACTTAATGCAACATCAACATACGAGTGTTAGCACGGAACACCATTTAATTTTGTCGTAAAAGCACTTTTATCAGAATTATTCATGACATAAAGTTAAAAATAATTCATTATTGCATTAATAGTTTCTGTCTGCTCACCATATTTACCTTAGTAAGTTTGTATTTAGATATTTGTATATTGGGTAATTTTCGAATTATAGAACATACATATGGTCAGCTCTCAGGGGGTGAATGGTTCATTCCTCCCAATTGTTATATGCTGAATACAGCAGGATGAGCCAAAACAATGGATAGAGTATTAACGGGAGCAAGCATGTAAGCTGAAAACATTTTAAATCCATCAGATCTTTGATATTTTTGCTAAAGAAAAACGATAATCACAAAAAATAGAAGTACATGAAACGAAAAATCTGTGTCCTTATTCAAATCAATTTATAAATATTAATTTAATACTGGCGAATGGTCAGCTCTCTGGGGGTGAATGGTTCACCCCTCCAAATTGTTCTATGCTGAATACAGCAGGATGAGCCCAAAAAATGGATAGAGTATTAACGGGAGCAAGCATGTAAGCTGAAAACATTTTAATTACATCAGCTCTTTGATATTTTTGCTAAAGAAAAACGATTATCAGAAAAAATATAAGTACATGAAACGAAAAATCTGTGTCCTTAATCAAATCAATTTATAAATATTAATTTAATACTGGCGAATGATATCAGGCTAAGAAGGGGCCTCATGGAAGAAGTCAAATACACAAGCGTGACCCAGTTTTATTCACAAAGGAATAACAACGAAAACAGACCCTATTCCCTCCTCAAAATCCCTGTCGGTTTGTCGTTAAATGTTCGGCTTTTGGGGCGTATCCATATAGTTTCCATTATTTCATTTCCATGTATGTCGTGCTTTCGAATAATATATGTTTTCAGTTTTATTGTTGATATTTGAAGGGACATTCTGGACCGCCAGGGAACAGCGGTCGACGCGGCTATAGCCACCCTCATATGTAACGGCGTACGTACTCCGCAAAGCATGGGCATCGGTGGAGGTAAATCTCAACATTATATTGATAATTATTCTCATTCATAGTGGTGATGCTATGAGTTAGAATTATCATCATCAGAGGTTTGATAATGATAAATCTAACGCAGAACATCATCACTCTGGTGTACGAGAATGAATATTAATTTGGGCATTCTTTATAACTACTTATAAAATAATAGTATTAAACCTGGACGGTAATCAAAACGTACCCTGAAATGATTGTATGTACAGATTCATGATTGGTTGCTGTTCGCGGATTGAGGGCCGGGCACTACTATATGGGTTCGATTATCGCATAATGCCGAGCAGCAAGCAATCAGTAACGCCTTTAAAATGGATACATTTTTCTTTAAATGCATTATGCTTTATACTCCTTCCTTTTTGGTACTTCACTGTTCTGTAATGTAATGTAATGTACTGCGCTGCACTGCACTGGGCTGCACTGTACTGTACTGTACATTTAATGTATGGAAAAATTACCGGTACATATTTCGTTGGATCTGTAAATTGTTTTCGGAACTTTACTTCAGGTGAAGTCTTGTCATACAGGAGTGATTCATTATCAATTGCTTTTCACCAAAAGTAGTCAGGTTTCTACACTTTTCTTTCTGTACAATATCTTTAACAAACGTTAGTACTTGCCTCAAACGTAAGAATAAACTAAATGATACCTATTAGATGCTCAAAAGATAATGCTGTGTATCATAATTGTGTACCTTTGTCAGTATTGATATACTATTCCTGAAACAATAAATCTAAATACGTAGTAACTTGTATTTCTACAACTCCAAGTATCAAGTCAAAAATAATTGTACTGGTAATTAAATCTAGTACTTTTCACGAGTCTTATAGCAGTTTCCGACTTCTCAAGTGCATTCGTGCCTCTGGCACGCAAACTGATGCTGAAAGCCTTGAAGTACAACTACATATCAGAATATGCAAGGGTTTTATTAAGTCTTTCCATTACGTGTTTGTTAACAGTTTTCTTTAGCATGTTTTTTTTATTGTTTTGTGATTCCTCTGGTTGACTGAAAAAGTCACCATATAATTTAATGCTGCATTAAATATAGCATAACTATTGATGTCTAATACATCCAATATCGAGTTTATCCCGCTGTAAAGCTCTAACGATGAGCCAATGAGATCACTGGTCTAATGAGCCTTTCTTCGAGTTCACACTTACTGTATAGATACGGATAACGCAATTGTATTGCCTCCTTATTTGCATTTCACCAAAACGAAACGCTCAGGTAAAATTTACATACGAACAAGGGTGTCACTTTTTTAATACATATTTATGATTTTGTTCATTACAGTCAAGGTAGACATAAAGTAACGTATTAGTTTGCAAGAAAATGCTTTTGATCTCAGTATGTTGTAACACAATGCTCGCATTTCATTTTGACGCGAAACCCAACTAAAATAACATGACCAGGTTTTTGGTGTCGTATGCTAGGTATGTTTATGGCGATCTATGACCGGACCGCCCGGGACGCCTACACCGTGGACGACCGGGAGGTGACGCCCGGGGACATCACAGAGGCCATCTAACAAAACATGACCAACCACAATGGTGCGGGGTACACGCAACTGAAGGCATCTTGATATACTTTGTATACTTAATACGTTGGTTCGAATGTTGGTATTGCCTGTAATCCATGTATCTCTTTGTGCATTCCGAGAGGATTTAACATGTCATTTCTTCTGACAAACACCGGTGTAGGAGTAAGACAAATAGGCACCCAACTAAGATAATGGCCAATGATTTGGACATGCCCCTACCAACACTGAGATTCTACTGCCATTACATTTTTAACGAACTGAAATTAGAGCAATGGGCATTGTAAAGGTTGTATAATTAATACGTATTCATGTGTAACAGCATGGTTATTAACTTGATACTCTGAGAATGTTGTGTTTGCTGTGTTTATATATTGTATACCAGTAGGAAGCATACACAGTTTCGGGATTACCAAACATGTTATCCAGAATTTCCATTTCCATCTAAACAACATGAAAAAATACACATCCTGGTGAAAGGATGGTTAATTATGACGCCGTTCTTATCGCTACTCAAAATGGCGGATGTTTTTCCCCGGAAATGTTTACCAGTATGTATGCTTAACGGCCGGGAATATTAATGGACGGTTGATGTTTGCATTGATGCGTTTACAAATGTGTTTACCGTTTTTGGAAGATAGATCAATGGATATTTCCCAAGCAATCCAATATTCAATAAGTTGTCCTGTATTCAAAATAAATTCATCATGGGCTTAAATTGGATTGCGCTATATCAGAACGTTTACGGAATAATGAACCTATCCACGGGCGTTGGAATTGTTGGAATGGCAACTAGAGACACCTGCACTTTCCATTAATGCTGGAGAGACAACCGGTCGGATCAAAGTCTTGCGGCGATGCTAATTAATTAATATGGTGATATTGAATACGGTTAAAATGCATTTTTATGGGGCAGATTTAATACAATAATTATCTTTGCCTTTAACGAGCAACGTGTCCAACCGACGCAAGTCATTGTTGAATTCCATGTTATCTTCTAGGGGAAACGCGAATCTGTCTTGTTAGTTTATATTGACTTTAACCTAGCTTTTCTTGGACTAATGACCAAACAGCAGCAACAACAGCTCCAATGACAACAATAACCGTAGCCTTTATAATACTATTAGGAAATTCTAATTTCTAAAAATGAGTAATATACTTAACAGCAATGAAACGCGAAATAAAAATATTGAAATAAGTAGGTATAAAGTTAAAATGAAAACAAAACCATACATATTACAAAGTCAAACGTATCAACATTACATTCTAATTTAGATTATATAGTCTCATGTATCGTCAATCATTCCAAAGCCCTTGTCATTAGCAAACAGATGGTTTCTTAATTGTGCAATCATTGATTCTGATGTATGCTAAAAACTACTACAATGAAGCAGGCAAATCGAAAAATATCAAATATGATAAATGTTCGCTCCAGTTTTTATAAAAAAAATATATTTAACACGACCAATGGGCAAACTATCGATTTACACATGATAGATTCAGAGAAATATTAATTTTATAGTTTGATTATTAAGCTTAAGTTGAAAAAAATATTAGCCTTTATAAATGGTGAATTCATTTAGTAGCTACGAGGCAACGATAGAAGAAAACGCCAAGATATCGCTATTTCTGTACACGAATAGTATATTTTTGCTTTGTTTTGATCATTAATGTCAAATTAGTTTTAAAAAATAATAAAAATATTTGCATCTATGAAGTGAAGCCTATATGGTGCCACTTTAAATTAATCTGTATAAAGTGTACTCTTTGCAATAATTTACCCCCATGCATGTGTTGCCAAACACGCAACTAGAATTGTCCATTTCATATACATGATACCACATCACACACCATTATATCAAGCATATCCAAAATGTGTCCATCTCCACTGTGAAAAGTCCTTACAAAGCACTCACTGTAATGTATAGTTTTATCAAGAACGAAAAATGCTCTGGATAACATTTTTATAGCTTATTTCAGAACTACTTTATAAATCATTTATCAAAATCTATCATTCAGTTAACGCCCGGCGGATCGCAGTCCCCGGCGAGCTGAAGGCATAGAAATACGCGCACGAGCTTTACGGTCGACTGCCCTGGACGGATCTGTTTGCGCCAACCGTGACCAAGCTCCGAGAGGGGTACCCCCTGTCCCTCGACACAGGAACCGCCTTGCAATTCGTCATCGGTTTCCTGGAGCAACATGGACAAACGCTATTGGATTATCCAACGATATGGTAAATAACGTGAGTTTTGTGTGTGTGTGTGTGTGTGTGCGTGCGTGCGTGCGTGCGTGCGTGCGTGCGTGCGTGCGTGCACTCAGTATATCCACAGTAAGAAAACAGCAGTCAGATTGGATGAAAATTCTTATTGACAGTACTTACTGTCATTGGTAAGAGCAATATTGCCATCGCCCTCTTCCATCGGCTAAGGCTTTTTCTATTAAAAGAATAATGAAGAATCAATCAATTCTGCCGAATGTCCAGGAATTAATAAGTACAATGTGTTCAGTGACGGGATTTTTAAAGGAAGAAAACGTATAGCAATGCGAAAAAATATTTTGAATGTAAATAGTCATTGGCTGATTATTCCAAGAATAAATAAATGCGGTTGCTTTAAACAAATTTCAATTGCATCCATCTCGCATTGCAGCAACATATTCTGCGCGGACCGGGCGACCGGAGGGCCACTAAAGGCGGGGGACATCCATTACTGGCCCAACCTGGCAGACACCTTACAGGGCGTCGCAGATAACGGCCCTGATCACATCTACAATAGCCCTCTCACTCGCACACTCGTCAAGGAAATACAAGACGCAGATTCGGCTGATGTCTTATCATAGTATAGTTAAGTTTATTTCATTATACATAAGACAATATGTTCATGACTTTACAAATTATAATAGATACTTTGTAATACAAATATTTCATAGGTCACAAGTCATGTCCTGTACATGTTTTTCGTAATTAGAGGTCATCAACTCAATAAAACCAAACATAGTCGGTCTTTTGAAATATTAAGGTTAATGTATATATTTCGTATTTTAGCCTTCAATTGTTATACAAATAAAGTAAAATTCATCTTCAAGAGTGTTACAAAATAGATATTTGCTTTCATTATAGGGAATTTCGGTGGATTTATACCATCTACCGGTTTCGATCTTCAACAACGTATTAATTCTTGACAATGTACACCTATTTTTGCTATGTTTTCATTACATAAATATGGTTGTAATTCAAATAAAGCCATGTGTACATAAGTTTTGGTTCTATTGGTACCTTCAAGCTTAGACTGCTAAGTTTGTATAAAATTGAAGTAACTCTTCTTTTAAAGCCCAAGTGCCACAAAGAATAACAAAATTAGAGAAGAAATAAAAGTGAGTATATAACTATGATGGAGTCTCAGGTAATGTCTAATACAATCCCGAGGTCCACACGGTGCTTTATTAAAAAGAAATGTATTAGAAATACAAAGGAAATCCCTAACTCGACTACTAACTCTCTATATGCTTATAATGAGGTAGATAAGTGGGCGGAGCATAGCGCTTTGCAAACAATACCTAAGCAGTTGCCGGATCACACTGGAGATATAACTAAGAAATTCTTAAAGATGCATTATTACTCCCAAATAAGATTTAACACACTTAATACAATTGTTTTAATATACCAAAAGGGATGAACAAATGTCGAAAACAATGGTTCTTATGAAGGGTAAACCAGTTTAAAAGAAATGTGCAGAAAACACGGTATTGCTACCTTATGAGACCTTAGTAAATCGCAGTAAATCTTTTAGCATTCACCAATCATTTAATATTTTTGCGTTTTCATCTAATAAATACACAGTTATAATATTGTTAAATGTAATTTATATTTCGGTAAATTCATTATTTAGTAAGTAGCTGAGGGTGTATCACTCAAAAATATGTTTGTTTAACATGTGTATGTATTCATTTTGAACAAGAGTGACACTTTAACTTTATTAAATAAAATTCACATGCGAAAAATAAGCTTCTGTTTCTAAAATAAATGCGATGCAAGCATTTTCGAATGAAAAATCATCAATGTTGTTTATTGAAATATAGCGGATTTAATGTGTCAATACTAATTGTCACGTGATAAGCAAATTTAGTAATAACGCTAAGTTAAGATTATACTTTCGGGTTTGTTTAATAGTCACTATTGACTTTTAGGTAACGTCTCTTGATTCGTTAAGAATGGCGTTTCAATTCAACACATCGTGTAAATCATACTTACTAAGTTCTTTATAATTCCTAAAGCATATGAATGTGTAAGAATATTAATTGGATGTCCTTGTCACCAAAATAGCGTACATTCATTTTCGTTTTAATGTAATCTTATCTGAGCATAAAGTATAAACAATAATAAGAAATGTTGTGTTCGAGACCAATTAGTCTACGCCCCACTGGTATTTCACAAGTGAAGTATTAACCTTGATTTTCTTGATAACCCGAGTAGAACAATGCTATTCAAGAAATGACACAAAACAATAACAATACAGTTACAAGTGATGGAACTGACATCTGCCACACGTTTCATCCTGATACAACGAATGGTGCAAAGCCAAATTGGCAGATCTGTTACATGATGTATTGGCATTAGGAAAAAACACGTGTACGACCGGTCATATGTTCAAAGATTAGATAATATCTGTTTTATTATGAATGGATCAAGTATATATTGAAGTAGAAAATGTTATGGATTAAGATTTAGGTTTTCATTACTTAGTTATCCCCACCATGATAGAGCTCTTCAGCTACATATCTGCTCGTATCACATGTTGCCAGCGATATTTCAATACCAGTATCTCTATTATGATATAGATCTACGCCTACAAAATAACCTACTTTCGCAAATCGTACGCATGCAAAACAAGACAATTCAACAATAGCCACCGCATTTTAATGGGGTAACTGAAAATGTAAATTAATCAAGTAAAGTAAATGTATCCCTCCATTAATAATTCCATTTCCAGACGGTGTACTTGACATGAATGACTTTATTTTGAACTACGATGTTCGCATGGACCCACCAGTGTACGTGGAGCTGGGGAACCTTACTCTGTATACCGTGCCTGGAGCCACGGGAGGGCCTTTAGTCGCTCTCGCTCTGAACATCCTCAAACGTAGGTAAAGCGCTAAGAAATCGCTTGATTAAAAATATAGTGAGTGGTAATGGATGGAAGCTATGTTTCTATACATTGCCTGGTGCCAGGGAAGGATTCTTCATATCCATTGCTCTCAACAACCTCAATCGTAGGTAAGCCGCTAGGTAATTGTTAGAAAAAAACATAATGGTGTGTGGTATGGGAACCTACGCCATACACGACGCGTGGTTCCAAAGGAGAGTCCCTTCTATTGTTATCATCAAGCGAGGAATCGCTTGAATTAAAGCTTGAATTGACATCTAATGTGATGCCAGAGGAGGGCTCTGGTTTCCATTGCTATCAACGTGCAATGAGATAACTACTATTGCTACACAATTTAGTCGTTTCTGAAATGAACCTTTTTGCTTTTTGATATATATTTTGTCCGTCCAGGGGGTTTCACGTGGGAGGACGCAGATCTCGAGTCATTAGCAGATATTGGTTCAGTGTACCATGCAATTATAGAGGCTCTTAAATTCGCAGACGCCGATAGATTGATGCTTGAAGGCCAAATGTTTAGCCGAGAAATGAATAAGGTAATAGTGTGACAGTTTCAATAAAAAACAATTTGATTGGTATAAGTTTTTATCTGAATATCTGTAACATTAGAACAATTCAATTTCATCTTGCTCTAGTTGAAAGAAACACTATTAGATAGTATTCGTTTAAAATATTTGTTTTCATTGTCGTTTAATCGATGTATGAATACATCCCGGAAAATTGATTTTTAGTTTTTACATAAGCATTTAATACAAATGATGTAGAGTAACCTTCTTGGACTGAGCATGTTGATTGACAGTTGTAGTAGGTGCAACGCTGTCAACATCCGCTTACACATTTGGAACTCCTCGGCTATTTTCTATCGAAAACAAACTCGGATGTATATTGACGGTCTAGATCGCGTAGTAATTTCATTTTAGGAGTTAAACTTAATAAATTTACTCTTGGGTCTCTTAATTATGTTTGCACTAAAACACTTCACTTGCAAAAAAAACAAAAAAACAAACAATTTAAGCTTAGATATACAAATACTACTCAAAATGCTACATTTAATTAATAATATTTTTTAACATTTCACGAAGTTCCACTGATGTACCGGCATACATCCGAGGTTGTCGTTTTGATAGAAAATTGCCGAAAAGTTTCGAATGCCGCTAACACCGGCTTAAGCGGTAAAGTATTTTCAATCAAAGCGCTGAAAGCGCTGCAAGACTGTCGGTGACGTAACTGAAGCAAGCAAACACTACCGCAAAGTTCTTTCAAATGAAACGTGATCAAATGATTTCATACAAATGATGAACACTCTTTAAGGTAGATGAAGAAGGATAAATGTGATTATAATAAGCACAAATATATTGGCCCTACTTAATCATGTATCCAATGGCCTACAATATTCTTAATTCAAATTTCCTAATTTTGAACCGCTTTAAATTAGTTAAATGCATATTCATTATGTTAAAATTGCTTCAATTTATGACGTCGCTTATAACAGTTTCAGTAAGCAATTACATTTCTTCATTTCATTAGGGTCTGTTGAAGCCTATGTCTTTAAAATGCAAATGCAATACAAACTATACCCAAGATTCAAGGGACATAATAAAAATATAACTTTAAAATGATGCTCTTTTAAGCCTAAAAATGCCTCCCAGAACTTCTATCAACAGAGTCCACATATCTACAAAATTTGTGCTCGAGTTACTTTCTTTGATATAAAAGTGAAAACAAATATGCATGGTGCTGTGGCATCATACCATGAAAAAAACTAATATCTTTAAAATGTGTTTTCTAGTTTTTATTATAAACGTGTTAATAAATCTGCATGGTGCTGAAGAAAAAAAACTAATGTCTTAAATTTCAAACCTGCAGCATTAATTAGCGCCATGTTGTCAAGAATATCTGGACAATTGAATGAAATATGCATGGACCGAAATGACAGCTGGTTTTTCATTGACAAAAGATGCCTTTGAGGCAGTTTTAAGATTATGCTATTCAAAGTATGAGGGTAGTTGGTACAGTTTTCACTCATATTCAGATGATGGCCGATATTTGCTGATAAACATGTATCCTCTTAGCAGCAGGGAATAAGTAAATGACATAGTTTTAATGACCAATATTGGAGATGTGACCTTGACCTCCAAATCCAAAGGGGTCATCTGCTGGTCACCCCAAACCTAAATTTCAAGTTTGAAGGCCATGGGTGCAGACTTTGTCGAGTTGTCACACAGGCAAGCTTTTTGCGTTCAATGGTCTGTGACAAATCAATAGGGCTCACCTACTGGTCAGGCCTAACCCCAAAGTCAAGTTGTTCAAGGGCCATGGGTGCAGGCTTTGTCCAGTCATTATTAGTACAACCTTTTAGCATTCAAGGTCACTGTGACCTTGACTTTTGACCCAATGACCCCTTCAATCAATAGGATCTTCTAATAGTCAGACTTAGCCTCCATGTTGAGTTTGAGGGCCATAGGTGCAGGCATTGTCAACTTATCAGTCAGATGTATGGTTTGACACCTTCCTGTTCAAGGTCACTGTGACCTTTGACCATATTACCCCTAAAATCAAAAGGGGTCATCTACTGGTTAAACCAAACTTTCATGTCAAGTTTGACAATAGGTCTAGGAATTGTAGAGTTATCACCCGGAAAAGCTTTGGTCTACTGTCAGACAGACGGACGTAGCGGCCAACATGTGCAAAGCAATATACTCCTCTTCTTTGAAAGGGGCATAATAAATTGAAATTGATTAAATATTTCTGTTTATTATGTTAATTAACTTACACTACATACAACAAGTACCATTTTGATATTTTCGAATGCTCATTTGGGCATGTACATGGGTTTTGATCTGACTATGAACATGAAAAAACACATAGTGATGTTCCCTCCTATCAATTCTAAATTTAAATAACCATGAGAAAAAAGAATGTTTTCACTGCACCATGAATAATTATGTCAAACAAAATAAATGTAAAGTTATTCAAGATTAATTTAACACTGTTCTTTTGATGATTTCCGTGCATTCCTGACTGCAGGTTTTTCCCATTTTCCCACACAGTTATTTCATATTGGCCTTACAAGGTCAGATCTCGAGTTGGGTCTTCATTGCTGGACACTATCTCTTTATCTCCACAGAAAACACACTGGTGCAAGTTTCACTGCAACAACTGCAAAAAAGTTATATTATATTCTAACTAAACTCTGCATCAATAATCAATTATTTTTTATTGGATTTATGAAATGTCTTTGTTTTAAAGGGTTCATATTAATTAATGCATTTTTTTCAATTTAATGCATTATCATGCTGGACTCTTTGACATTGATGGTTAAAACAAAGAAGGCATATGATTTGTGTACAGATTAAACATTATTAATTATAAATGTGTTCTTTAATTAATAGACAAGTGGCAACAATTTCCCCAGTTAAAAAAGCTTACATTTGTATATCTGCAGATTAATAATTTGCATTTCTTTTGCTTTGATCATTTAAGTCAAATGAGTTAGACATGATAATGCATTAAAATAAGAAATATATTTTTGGGCATCAATCTATAGTGTGTGCCTTCAATCTAGAAATAAATTTCTTCTCAACAGATGCTAAATTATAAAAAAATATATAAACCAAGATTTTGATTATGACATACCTGCATAGTTAGTGGTCTCCATAACTGCTCAGAAATGCTCCCTATGACAAACTAAGTGCTGGTGTATGGCTGGGTAATAGTGCTGCTCCAACCAATAGCGCAATTCTTCCTACAGGTGGACCAGCTCCTCAATATGGTTTCTGTCATGGCAGTGATAACAGTATGTAACATGCCCTTTTCTACTTTCCAGAGAATGAATCTTCCAATCTAAATTACAAATTTAAGAACAAATATATACATATGCACATGTAATGTTGTTAAAAACAAACCATTTAGATGCCACAAAACTATAAGATTTTAGGTGAAAATTGAGCCAAATCAAAACATTTAGTCATTTAAAGCTGCACTCTCACAGATTTACTGTTTTTACAACTTTTGTATTTTTTGTCTTGGAATGACCTATTTTTTTGCTAAAATATAGATCTGCAAACCAGTGATATAAGACTACTGACAAAATATTAGATTGCAGACTTCCATATTTCAGGTCGAAAACAAAGGTTTTATGGCTTAAAGCGTAACTAACGGTTTAAGAAAAATGCATAAAACATTTTGAACTTAAATATAAACATTTTCTGACAAATTTATTGTCAGCAATCTTATATGAATGGTTAACATGCATTTTCACATAAATTGGCCCGTTCCAAGACAAAAAATAAATAAAGTAGTCAAAACATTCAATCTGTAAGAGTGCTGCACTCTCAGTCACAGATTGACGGTTTTGACAACTTCTTTTACTTTTTGGCTTGGAATAAGCTAATGAAAAGCAGTATGAAAACTGATGAAATAAGACAGCTGACAAAAGATAAGATCATGTTTTTTATATTTACATTTGTAACTATTGGTTTTATGGTTAAAAGCATTACTAACGCTTTACTAATAATGAGATTTTTGGAACAGAACATCATCTTTTGACCGTATTAAAATAAGAAAACAGCGTTCCAATATTTTCAGTTGTCTTTTTTGACTGAATTAATATAAGAAAGCAGCGATTCCCTTTTTCCAGTTGTCTGTTATGTCCAGTGTTCAGAAATTCGCATAAAATAATTCATTACAAGACCAAGAAATAAAAAAAGAGTTGGTAAAACAGACAATCTGTGAGAGTGCAGCTTAAACATATGATATGCATTATCAGCCAAGTGCAGACCTACTCACATCCTGGTTACACAACCAGTACATTCATCAGCTTTACTGATTCGAACCAGGCACATTTATATTGGAAGACTAGCATTTTACCATTCTGTGCTGGCCAGTAAAGTTCTCATTTGAATTAGAATTCAAAATCTATATACATTTGTTCATTTTTTTTTGCCAACTCTGTTTCAACTGAACTTCCTAAATGAATGAGAAGTTTCAAAAAATAATTACAATATCTCAGTAAATACCTGCATTTATGTGTTTCTTGTGCAATCTGTCAGCTTTGGTAGGCTCAGGTTTCATTTTGTCCACCTCAATACTTGTAATCTTCTAGTCTGATGTTCTGCCATCCAATTTTTAAGTCAGGTCAGGCAGCCATTTCAGCTTTGTTCCAGTTGATTGTATCAGATGATGTTAACAATACTAGCCTTGTATCTAGGCACTTCTCAATCTGAAAGTTTACAAAAGAACATGGCCTGTAATATTTAATAAAAAAATCATAATTGTTTACTCCTGGATGATGGGTTCTAAAGTAAACCTTTGAGAAAAGATGCTACTGGTATGGTGCTTGAACCCACGACCATGTGAACACTTGCATGGAGATCTGTCAAACTGAGCTAACTGGGTAACTGATTTTTAGGCAGCTCCCAGCTTGGCTCTACAATTGACAGGTGCATTATACATTATAGAGACAATAAATCAAACACTTGAAGCACTAGTCCAAATAATAGTCACTTAACTGATCTTTTTACAAATTTTGAAATGGCATATCCTTCACATACAATTTTTTTGTACCAAAAGTGGGTAGCTATTCCGATTGGGATTCCGGGTCAGATAATTATATATATCTAAAATATGAGTTATGTACACAAAAAATAAAAGCTGACGAATTATTATGAGTTTGATGAGTGTTTTTCTTCATTTCATACTGTCAAAACATAATGATATAAACTGTTATACATGAAGATCACCTGCAAGGCTGCGGTGCATAGATTTACATAGATGTAAAATGGTTGTGTTTAAATGCATTAAATGCTTGTTTTGTGAAAAAAATCTTTGCACTTACATGGTAATAACTAAAATACGAATATAAACCTTTAATATCTATTTCAAACATATACTACTTATCTAACTACGATTTCAATATCTTTCAACCCCCACCCTGTTTTGCACAAACCCGATTAGACGTAAGGGATTGGAAGAATCCCATATAACACGTCTATTTTTTTAGACTATTGAAGCATATATGTTCTTTTTTGATGGTTTAGACGTTTCAGGTTAAACAACAATTAAAAATGCGAAATAATTTTAGTGAATAATCAACTCTGAATTGAAAGTAACATGAAGATGTTGTAGTGAAGGATTTGCCATATATATATATATATATATATATATTTTTTTTTAATCGTTAAAAGAGTCCGTCAACGTACAAATATTTAGACTAAGAGATGTAGATCAGCTAGATGTACCTTCTAGTCCAAATAATTGTACGTTGACAGATTTTTTTACGATTTTTGATACAGCAAATCCTTCACGTACAAATTGTTTTGTACGAAAAGTGGGTAGTTATTCCGATCGGAATTCCGGGTTAAAGCATATTGCATCTATAACATATCATACAAACTAGAAATATTAATAATGTTATTTTATATAAATTCCGTAACCAAAAAGTAATATCAAGCAAATAATTATGAGTTTGATGGTTTTTTCTTCATTTCATTCTGTCAAAACATTTCATTCTGTCAAAACATAACAATATATACATGAAGGGCACCTACAAGGCTGCAGTTCACAATTTTACAACAATCGGAACATTTCGGCCATCAATTGTAACAACTCGCCATCTTCTGTAAGCTTCGAGATAGTCAATCCCTGTTGGATACTGGCTGAGGTGTTCAGATTGTTCGGCCAAGGCCGACTTGTTACGATTGTATTATCTCGAAGCTTGTCGGAGGTGGCCGAATTATTACGATTGGGTAAAGTTGTTCCACTTGGCATAATTGTAGTCTGTGTCAGTCAACTTTCCTTTTAATGAAAAGGTGAATAATGTGTTTTAATGCATTAAATGCTTGTTTTTTTTTGCAAAATAGCTTTGCACTTCCATGGTAAAATATGAATATAAATCTTTACTTTATTATCCATTTCAACCATAAAATACTTCACTTAATACAATTTCAATATTTTTAAACACCCCCGTTTAGACGTTAGGGATTGGAAGAATCCCGTATAACACGTCTATTATTTTAGACTAATGTACATGTACCTTCGTGTCCGAAATCGATCACTTCCTGGCAGCTAATTTCTGGATTGTCTCCATCTAAATTTAACATTTTTAGACGCATATATTGATGCCATTTTTGCTTCGATTGATGTTAAAGCAATAGCACTAAATACAGGTCGGTTATTTTGTAGAAGAACGTGTTCGAAGTAACATTCAATTTCATTTCCGCATAATCGCCGCCATATTGTGTATGACTTTAAAAACTACACCCTATAGTCGAAAATAAAAATAGGCATAACGTTGACACACTGTGACAGGTATAATCCAAATAATTTACTCAAACAAATACAATAGTTCGATTGCTGCTGAAAAAAATCATTTGAAACATAAAAGCTATTTCACAAAATATTACATGACATGAACTCTTTAACCGCGTATGGTTTATTTCTTATTAGCTTTCATTCATAAAATAAGTTCTTTGCCGGGGTTTGCCGGGTCAGTCTTGAATGCCGGGATATGTGTGACGTCACACGGAGTGCAAACATGTGGTGTAGCTTACTATTGGATGTAGGGTAAAATGACTTCGTATGTAAATGCTATACTTTCATTATTTTTCATTATTTTGTTCAATAAAACTCACCAAATTGCAACGGTACAACTATACTAAGAGTAACACGCAATGTTTGTCATAAAAAAGGCAATAACGCGTTAAATACACATAAGCAGGTACTTGACGCCCCACATTCACGTAAGTAGTTCTGTTGCTACGCCGGTGGTGTGTATTAATATATTCATGTTCAATATGTCGTGTCAGGCGACTAGTCGCGTTTCTGAAATACCGCTCTCTAAAGACTGTCGGCTTGCAGCCGACAGTCTAAAAACCACTGTGTTATATTCAATAATCACAGGGCCCATCAAATATATATATTTAAATCCACTATAAACAGGCGAAATAAAAATGAAAAGAAGAAGATCGAACTGGTTTGATTTGTGGAATGGCTTGACAGAAATGTAATTTATTATTTCAGGCAATAGACAAAATGACATCCGAAGAATATGCTGACATTCTGCGTACAAAATTCACAGACAAAACCCATGATTACAGTTATTAAGCGGACGCCATGAGAAGTTACAATGATCACGTTGGGACGTCTCACGTATCGGTACTAAGTCCATACGGTGACACTGTTTCTGTAACTTCAACGGTTAATTGGTAGTAAGTAGTTTTCATTTGTTTTAGAGTTTTGATATGTTCAAGCGTTTTTTAGACATAAATTCGAAAAGTTATTTATTTCTCTTTTTTTCTTCTATAGCATACCAATTTTAGTATTTATATTAAACTATATGTTTCATAAGTATCTCACGTCATATTGAACATTCCATTACTCAAAATAAGTTACTGTAGTATTATGAACGCTCTAAAACTGATACAATCAATACATATTTACTTCATTAATATAAGCTGATGTCAGTAAGTTGACCAGAGGTAAAATACAACAACTACTATACATAAATACGGATAGTCCAATAAACGAAATATTGTCAACCGCTCGGCTTACATCTTGCCAGGTCAGCTCGTTTTTTTCTGTTATTTTCAGCTCCTGAGAAATCTTTAACATCTTCAATTTTCTTTCGTTCAACGTTTTGGCCCGATTGAGTTATTTCGATCACCTTGTTGTTGTCTTCTGTTTTAATTTGATTCAGATGTGCTAGTTTCACCAGAGCAATGATATATCTATGTATTCTGCCATTTTCCATTCGGGCGTCTCTGTAATACAGTTTAATACCAAGAACTACCAGACAAGTTTCCAGCGTCTCCGTTATAACGAGTCTGAAGATGATGATGCACATCAGCGGTGTCGGCTCGATCATCTTTGGAGTTTCATCGGAAATATCTGTTAAAAGTACCGTCATTGACAGCATTGCTGTGATCGAGAAACCAAGTAGTTCGCCGCTGTCAATTCGTAACAGAAATACAGTTATTCCAGCAGAACCGGTGAGAAAAGTAGGCACGATTATAGTTAAGACATAGAATGATGACTGCCGATGAAACTTTATCAAAATTTCGACCGGTTGGGTGTAGTCAAAATGTTCAAATATGACGTATGCATAATCCAAAGACCACTCTTTGGGAGTTGGAACGCGTTTAGTGTTCTCAAGTTCGTCACTGTTATCGAGATGAACTCCGTCAGCAAGCATATCGTAGCCAACAAGAAGGAGCATTGTTGTTTATTGAATGGCCAATATTTCATGTAATAATGACAAGTACTTTTTCCCCCAACGAAAACCGTCGCTTTCCCGTCGTTTGTGTATCTGACTTTCTCCCATACTCCACCAAGTTCTTAATACGTTATAGGGTTATAGGGTTCGATATTACAAGTGCCGGTGTCCACACATCGCCGCGTCTGAACGAAATTGTTATCATAGTCTCCAGGAGTCCATGTTAGTTTAGGGTCTGTCCAACACAACTCCACAGTTGTAGATATTGATATCACAACTTGTATTGTATCGATGTCGTATATTCCATATAGATTAACCTTTAATGTACAAGTAATTATATCGCTAGATTTAAGTATTGGTGGGACATCTTTGTTATAATTATTTTGGTGTTTTTTCTCAAACGCGTTAGTATATACAAATTTATTTTAGCTCGATTGTGACGAAAGCTAAACTTACAGAATCACTCTCGAGTCCGTTTCCTGGGCAGAAACCAGTACTGTGTCCTTTTTGAGAGGCCACGAGAAAGTACCCCTGATGGGGATTGAACCCACAACATCTTGGGTGAGAGGCGGACACCTTTACCACTAGACCACTATCACGCGTTGCGTCTCCATAGCGCTCTTTTCCGCAACTAGTACCAGCAAATATAAGGATAGGTAACATAATTTGGACAATCATTTTTATCTTGACAGTGCAGGTTTGCTTATAAGGCAACGGGTAATCATTTTTTGGTGTATTGATAGCTATTGTTTGGAAAGCTGTTCCACCACTAATGCTCTTAATGGATGTTTTTGTAATCTGTGACTGGTGGCCAAAAAACCTTTCAGACAAACGTCATTTGCACCATTTTTGATTTGTTATTCAAAATATAAAAAATACATTTGCTATTACTGAACTCGAATAATATTCCCACTGCTAAATATTCCGAACTTGTACAAATAGTTTCTACAATAAAATAAACACACACATTAGTAGAGTGAATTTGTGATATTTTAGTGCCTTTCATATTATTTATTCAAACGTGTTAGGATGGGTCACATTGTATTTATTTTGAGGTTAGCGCAAAATAACGCCGATTAGGAAATACGGGTATTCAGTTTTAAGGTTAAACTATTCATAAATGATTTCAGTTTTGCTACCAGGGTATATATCTGACCTACATATGCACAACGTAAATACCGTAACAACGTGGCGAAAAACAGTTGGTGTGAGCAATTAATATACTTGTAACAATGAAAAGATGCAACGAAGCCATATAAAAATACCATGCTGTGAGTTAAAATATTTTTTTTATTTTCCGAAAATTTCAGCTGTTAATTTAAACCTGTTATGTAGCTACGGTGTTTACCGGTAACGCTAGCTTGGTTTCGATTATTCTTAAGAAACCCTTCATAAAGCATTTTGACTTGTCATTTTGAAAAAGTTGCTGTTTATGAAGCAATTTATTTTATATAAAGCGGTTATTTCCCAAACCAGTTTTGGTTTAGTGAGATTTTAATATTGATGAATACATGTATATCTGCTAGTATTAATTGAAAGTTTGCCATTAACATTGCGATTTTTTTTCAGCTTAAAGATCCTTGTTTGCATCAAATTCAACGGGCATTATTTGGAATAATGAAATGAACGACTTTACAACGCAAGGGGTAATATAGAGGACATACCAAAACAGTTCAATAACTTTTCCATATTTATACTTGTACAGACTTTTGACATTCGTTACTTAAACTAACAAACATACATATGTGTTTAACAGTAATGCTGTATGTCTCGTTTTTAAGCACATATTAATGACGATATTTTAAATAGGCATAAGACAGATTTCAGTTCATATGTACATATTTGCTAAGTTTGACAAGATTAATCGCATTGAGCCGCTGAAGCGGCCCCGGTCGTCGATGGCTCCTTGCATAGTGGTGGACAATGAGGGGAAGGTGAAAATGGTCGTAGGAGCAGCGGGTGCTAGCAAGATTGCTACAACAGTCGCACAAGCTAGGCAATTATTGTTAAAATATTAAACATTTAAATATATATAAAACATGGATCTCTATCAACATCAAGTGCATTTATCGTTACAAGTAAATTTATAAGTAAAATACACTATGCAATTACATCATTTTTATCAGGGAATCTAGAAGTCCCTCCGTATACTATTTATGTGACTCAATTATTGAAAACGGCTGTGCGGTCTAGACATTCTTTAACTCACTTTATTGAAATATTTATTTCGTTGTAGGTCTTAGTGAAGACTCTATTGCTGAATGTGTCTTTCAATGAAGTCGGGGATTCCAAACGGTTACACCAGCTGCTATTCGAGAACAGTATTTCCATCGAAAGGGATTTCTCAAAGGTTTGGATCCGATTAAATCAATTTTATTATTTTTTCAAGCAAATGATATTAATTCTAAATAATGCTAAACAAATCAGTTCATATATTGGACAATAGACTGTGTGTATTGTTTTTGCGGGTTTTTTTTTTGCTGCTAGCCTGATTTGCTTTGCCCTTTTGAAATACACACAAAGATGTTTGCTTGTGGGTTTGTCCCTAAAAGTTTCTCTTTCATCCATAGTGTGAACAGAACAATTCTCTAAATAGTTCGTCTCCCCTCTCCGATCATGGGATTAATGTAGTTTCTGCTAGAAATGTATATTTTGAATATGTTGATGCATCTGAATTTCGTAGGTCTGGACTCCGGTTGGAACAATAGTGCTTTAATTCGGTATACTTAATTTATTTCAGGGAATTCTCGATGAACTGCTTGAACGGGGTCATAAAACTACGGAGTTTACAGGGAACATTTTCTCGGTCTTGGAGGCAATTTCCGTAAGTGAAGAAGGAGAGATAGCGGGTTATGCGGACCCGCGCAAACCGTCTGGAAAAGCCAGTTATGTGTTTAAAACTGTGAAGTCGAGGACCAAATCTTGATGAAACAGCATAGCTAAGAGTTTTCATACTAAATCATATAAGAGGTTTAAAGGAGTTTATAGTTAACGTATTTGCTTCGATGTTGCCCATTGACATTTCAATTGAAACTACAACACATTAGTCTAGTACGTGTGTTAACTGTGTCAAGAAACGAAACGACCTACCATGGATATCCTATGGCCAATTCCCACAGCGTTTTGTGGAACGTTAGTTACCAATCGTTGGTTTTGCCCCCGAGCGACATTATACACTTTCTAAGATAGCTTTTGAAAAGCCAACTTACTGTTTATGACTGGTGTTTCTGACAAATCGTATAATATATGAAAACATTATATCGACATTTGTTTTGTTTTTGCCTAGAAAGAAATCCATATGTGACATTACATTACAATGTGCATCCTTTCATTGTGTGGAATACATTGTAAAACAAATATTTGAATAAACACAAGAAAAGCAAGTCCATTTTATCTCGTTTTATGTAGGATTTTTGGGACATAAATAGGTTCGGCCAGAAACTATCCAAGTGTTTTACCTTTTGTAACCTGCTCGATATCTTGTCTTCAAAGTTTGCAAGATAAGCTAAACAAAAACTGTGCATTCAGATTTATATATCATTTCCATCGCATTAATAAGTGCAGTTTTAAAGGAATAAAACAAGAACAAGAAAGCATCATAAATGTACAAACAATGTGAACTATTAAAAACTCATTGCAACTGTTTCAAATAACCCTACAGCAATCCCACAACATTTTCAAACAAGCTTTATTTCATAATAAGATTTAATATTTACATATTGTAAGAAAATAACTTTTCCACGGTAATTTGAAGTCATCACGATGACAACAAGGAGAATACAGCAACTATCATACATGAACACATATAAACACATTAAAGAACGCGTGTCCATTGCCATGCTGAAACTTTTCCAAGCAGTTTAGTTACTTCACTTATTGAGTTATCTTTTGAAAGTTCATGAACATATCCAGTATTCTACGCTTGAATCTTGATGTTGACCTCTCAAGTCCAGGTTAAGCAGTTTAATGTCATCGTTTTATTGAATTAATATTTTTCTCGTTCAAATAGTATGTTAATGTACATTTAGCAAATACAACTGTCACAGTGAAAATGTTATGCGGGTCATGACAACAACCAACATATCCATCTGGAATGAAGGTTTGCTGACTCCAATATTGCTTTTAGAAAAAGGCATCAATGGACTATTATAATGTATTTTGCATCATCTATGTTAAGCGTATGCCATGAGAAACCGCGTGTTCCGTCGTAGTTTTCGGTGTTTTCTGAAAAATGTTTTCTCATTTACTAAACATATTTGTTGTTTAATTTTATGTTTAAAGACATTGCAAGACATTCTGTCCACAATGGTTTTGTCTGCTGGGCTGGTCTCTGCAGTTTCCATTACATTCTGAATACACTATTTTGTCAGTTAGGTCTATTAGTTTCCATGATATTCTGTATACATGAATTTTGTCTGCTGATTCGTTTAGTTTCCATGACATTCTGCAAACAATATTTTTTATCTTCTTGGCTAGCACAAATAGTTTCCATTGCAATCTACATACAATAGTGTTGTCTGCTTGGCTAGTCCCTGTAGTGTCCATGGCATTATGCATTCCATAGTTTTGTCCGTTTGGCTTGCCCCTTAAGTTTACATGCAATTCGGCAAACAATAGTGTTGTTTTTTTCTGCTGGGCAGGCTCCAATAGTTTCAATGGCATTTTGCATACACTAGTTTTTTCTGCTGGGCTGGCCGTTGTAGTATCCATGGCATTCTGCATTCAGTAATTTTGTCTGCTGGGCTAGCTCCTATATTTTCAATGACAATCTGCATACACTAGTATTGTCTGCTGTGCTGGTCCCTGTAGTTTCCATGGCATTCTTCATACAATAGTGTTTTTCTTCTGCTGGTCTGACCTCTGTTGTTTTTATGGCATTCTGCTTATAATAGTTTCGTCTGCTGGGTCGGCCACTTTTGTTTTTAAATAAATGCATTATTGCTTTTTCTTTTTTTTGCTTCTTTATTGATGGAGATCTACATCTGGCTGGACACTATAGTTTCCATGACATTCTGTTTACAATAATTTTGTCTGCAGGGTTGACCCGTGTGGTTTCCATGACATTCAGGTAAGATGTAATTGTAATGTTATTGACTGTAAACCTGTAGCTGAATACTGTAAATTGCCATTATTTGCGAAACTCGTGACGAACTGACATCATCTTAAATATTGATAAATTAAAGACCACCTTTGAGGCAACGAAAATATTACCCTCGACTTAGTAAAGATAGGGTTACAATGTGGTTATCATTTTATGATGTGTTCGCCAGTTAAATGATTGCTTCTATAAAACTTTTTATGCAAACCACACTTGTCACTGATAATTGACATGTACGTTGAAAAAAAGTCAGTGCTTTTTCTTCTGATTTCTTTTTGTTCTCAGACTGAGCGAATATAACTTTAAACGTAGTACAGTACTTTTATAGTGAGTGAGTGGTTGCGAACAAGACGTAAGAGTGAACTTGTACATGAAGCTATATGTACATCTTAATGTTGCAGTCGGGTTAAAAACTTGCTTGCGAAAATTGTGGGCTCGTTGAACGTAAACCATTTTCCTCGTGCTACCGTACATGACTCTCTGAAGCTGTAAAATGTTAACATACGAGTACAAAAAGCTCCCCGTACGTACCCGTACACGTACTTTTTCGCAACATGTCTCTTAACTTACTCCATCTCGGATGATTCAACAATCAAACACGAAAAGAGTTATAAATGTCGTTCAAAATTATAGATAGGTAAGGGTTGATCGTAAGTACTGCTTTTTAAAATGGACCAATATCAATGTTTGCTAAACAAACTCGTGACAAGTTTTTAAATCAACGTAACACTAATACAGAGCAACATTTGAAACAGCACAAAATAAGCAGTTAGTAAGCTTCAAGGTTAATGTAATCCGAGGTGTAAACGATGACAAAAAGTAGGGTAAAACAACTCCCATACATAAACACAGATAAACAGAGAAATGAAAGTTTATCAATGCCTTTACTGACATCTTTCCAGATGTTTATTTTTGCTTCATTTTCATTTATTCTGGTTTTATCTCCTGCGATATCTTTTTTGTTTACCTTGTTTTCAATATGTTCCATTATTTCAGGCACTCTGTTTTCTGTTCCACTGACTTGAATTGAACGCGTCGATTTGGTAATTGACACGATATGTCTATATATTGCTCCCATTTTCTCGTCGTCTCTGTAATAAAGTTGGATACTAAAAACTGCCAGACCAGTTGCCAATGCTGATGTTATTACGAGGATAAATACGGTAATGCACATTAGCGGTATCGGATCGGACGTCTTTGGAATTTCGTCAGCAATAACCGTCAAAAATACGGTGATGGATAGCATCGCTGTAATTGATAATCCAAGTCTTTCTCCGCTGTCAACTGGCAACTTAAAAACGGTCAGCCCAATAGCTCCGATGAGAAATATAGGTACGATAATTGTTAGTACGTAGAATAATGAATGTCTTTGAAATGCAACGGTAATTTCTACAACCTGGTTGTGCTTTCCGGTGTATAAGTACACACTAGCGTTATCGAAATACCACTCGTTCGGAGTTCCAAAACTGTCTGTATTAACAGGTTGGTTAATGGTTTGGAGTAAAACGCCATCGGCTAGCATATCGTACACAAGGAAATGAAAAGAACATTGGTGCTTGTCAAATGGCCAATACTTCATGTAATAACGACAAGAGCTTTTCATACTTCCTCCGACGAGGAACGTAGCTTTTCCCTCATGTGTGTATCTCACCTTCTCCCATTTTCCTCCAAGTTCTTCATACGTGATGGTGTTTGAAACTACGAGAATTGGCGTCCATACCTCTTGGCTTTTAAAAGAAATCGAAACAATGTGAGCATATTCTTCAGGATCCCATGTAATTTTAGGGTCTATCCAAGACAACTCCAACGCTAGAGATATGAATATCACGCCCTCTTTGGTGTCAATGCCGTGTATTCCATAAAGATATACGTTAATGGAAAGATTAAGTCTACCACTAACATCTAACATAATAGGTACCACGTCTTTGTTGTAACCGCTTATGAGGCTTTCTCTTAAACTTGTTGCGTTTCTATATAAGAAACATCCGAATGCAATATATATTGCTGAAAGGAAAAATATCAAACTCCAAATATTTCCCACTCTTGCCATTTTATATATCACACAAGAATCAAGTAAAATTCAACTGAAACATATTGAGAGATGAGTTTCTGCTAGCCGATATTTTTATTGTTTATTCTGTATTGTTTCAAATTGATTTACATTGCTTCAATAAAAAGCGTACTTTTGCTAATGGAACATATGAAAGGGAACGCAATCAAACTTGAATTGCCATCTGTAAATATGTGAATATGTGAACAATTGAGCACTTAGAATTTTTTTTTCAGAATTCAAGCATCGCAGGAGAGCTCTTCATACCGTGTTAACTAAACACAAAGTCCCTCGCGTGGGTTGACCTTTTACTGATTACTGATCGAAATCAGGTATGTACAAATGCCACCGAATCAAGTAAGTTAATACACGGTGGAAAAATATTTAATAAAGAAGTTACGAAACACATTGTACGAGTACGTGTACGTGTACGTGTTGGCCTCTTTTGAACACTACGTCATTCAGGTATGTGTACACGTTTAGCATGCCATGTACGACTGCACGAGGAACGAGTTTTATTCGATTATCAGGAGCACACATCTGCACGTTAAAAGTGAAATTTGTAGACGACTTTTGAGCTCAAATGCAACTTTTACATGCATGTGTAGTCAAGGCAACAAGTACGTCTCGCGTTTCGCAGCCGCTCCAATATTAATCTTGTGCTATCTGTCGGCGCTATCATCTCTTAAAATATATATACTTATTCTCCTTTGGTTACTTTGCCAATTGATTAGTAGCAAATAATTATAAACTTATTGTATTCAAAAAAATAATGTTCAATATATATTTAATAAACAAACATCGGCCATTTCTTTTACTTCATTTTACAGTTGAAGACAGTGAACGTGTTTTATTGCCTCCTGTTATATAAGAAATATTGTGACAATGGAAGACAAGGAACGTTGAATTCGTTTTCATAACTTCTATTTTAAGACTTTTCAATTCGGATATCGACAGCTCATACCATTCTAATACTAATGTATCGCAAAGATAGACAGTTGGATAATGGTCTCTATGATTTAACCTGTATACCTTTGGCTAGGATAACTGGTTAAACCCCAATGCAGAGATCAGATATATTACATTATATAAAAAGTGACGTTACGCACTGGAGCGAATTCGCCGTCTTGGTCACATCACCAGATAAAGCAGTTGGACTTTTCCATTTCTGATATTTCTAATATCAAGGCCGGATTTACCATCGTATTTTATATTTATACTATACTAGCGATATATTCACAACTGTTATTTTTAAGTCATAAATGAATCCATAAAAGTACTTTACTACCCTTTACAACATATGCCCGATGAATACAGCGGTAAAGCACAATCGTCACTTTCCGTTTAACAAAACTTGTTTAACGAGACTAAATGCTTAAATTTCCCTTAAACAAAATCAAAACACAACAACAGCAACAACAACAACAGCAACAACAACTACAACTTTTTTTCTTCAGATATACCGCTCGGTCAAAATTGCAGCACTTGTAAAACAACAATGCGGCAAAAGTCTTTCCCGTTAGCGTGAAGAATGCGCAATCAATTCGACAAGACCACTTTCGTACAATCATATGACTTACATGCAACCAATTGGACACATTTTTACAAAATATTAAAACACGCTTACATTGGTTATAAACTTTCCCACAGTCCAAACAGACAAATAAGGGTCACACAACCAGATGGTAAAATAAACGGAGGCAAAAAAGACGCGCAAACAAAGACGAATATACACGAGCGAAATCTGTGATGTCGACGATCTACTAATACGGTATATTTTATAGATATATCAGTGCCGGAATCTTCCGAGACGACGCGCCCAAAAGCTGCTTGTAATGAAGTAATAAGTTCGCGGAAGTGATGAGATAAAGAACACGAGATCAAAATACAATGGAATTTACATTAACGTAATATACTTTAATATGCGCGCAATGTTTGGCACCGTGGCACATGTAAAACATACAGCAGGGAAATGACTGTTCCCAAGCGGTAACATAACGATTTTTTTTATATTAATGACCTTTCATTATTTGGGGTCTTGAATATAATGGTTCAAGCCTAGTTTTGTTTCTCTATTATAACAATCTGATTCTGCCAAAAAACGAAACAACATATCGGCGCATCTGGTACTTTTCTATCACTAACATGATACCAAAGGCCCTAGAAAATTGGTTGGCAACTTGATTTGTCGACTCCATTGCAAAGCTAGTGCTGCTATACTGATAAAAGCTTTTTAAGCTACTTGCGACAATACTCATGTCGACATACCAGTTGTGTCAATAATATTTTGTTTTACGATAACTAGTACGTAAGGTGTTAAAAATTGATAAAGCATACTTATTATTAAATATGGCGTCTTTATTGTTAGCACGAAAGAGACAGCTACATAATAACCAACCAGTTGAGATGAGTGCTGACTGTCAGAATTGTTTGCAAACGCCACTAGTACTTTACTCCATTATTCCGGATCATCGGCCCCTCATGAGTCTTTAGTTGAAACAACTCAGACATTTTGAAAAATCCCCATTAGGGCATCGTCGCTCAGAATTGCAGTATTTAAAGAAGTTTGTATTTTTCTTTTTCGATGGTACTCATGTCATCGGCATGAGATGAACGTCATAATTGCATATAGTGTGAGTTCCACGAATTATTACTTTCCTTGTTGGTTTTTGTCTCAAAATATTTCACAAAGTCTGACGTTGTCGTTTTGAGGATTTGCCTCGTCTACCTTCGAATCATCTTTCTCATGCTGGACAGTGTATAAAGGATTTGCATTGATTTAAAAAAAATCAGTAACAATTGAACCTTTCCTTCCTCCTCCTCATGAGATCTATTTATGATTCTTTCATAGATTCGAACGTCTGGTAATCTTCCTACTCAGACTTGTGTTCGTCTAATGCTTCCTGAAAAAGGGATTTTCTTCGTCCCCGTATGGTTGACTTTATCTCTATAGGATGACATTGGAAACTGACAGCCTCTAAAACCATTCCCGTTTAATGTCCTTGTCTGAGGATGCATTGTTTGTTTGGCTGTCTTCTTCATTATGTTTTAAAAGAAGACATCATCTATTCAATATCTTGAATATCTGTTTGTGTTTGATATGTGTTAATAAAGTCAACATTTATCCTGTTTTTTCTCTTAAATGCTGATTTCAACTTAATTTACACTTTCTGTCTTGCATGATATTTTTTGCTTTGTGTTTTCCTCGACTCTTCAGTTTTTACAGTTTGTCTTGTTTACATTTTCCCTTTGACAGACGTTAGCGTTATCTTTCTTTTTTTCTGAGCGTTTATTTTTCAACAGATGTATTGTCTTCCTTTGGTATGCACTAAGTTTTAGGTATCAACCTAGCAAATCTTCGCATGCCGTTTATTTTTTCGTGGCTTTCTTCATAACTGGTTTGTTTGTTAAAATACTCTTCTGCTTTGGCGGCTATCGTTGTTCCGCCGAGCTCCTCTAAATCACTTATTATGCAAATTCTCTTGCATAGCTCATTTAATACCATTGCGTATGGCTGGCCTGTTTCCTGGACAGTTTGATGTGTCTTATCTGCAAATAGAGTATTTGCATTGAACGTGTTTAATTTTACAATTATAAAAATACACCTTTAATTGCGCCTTTTGGACCACTTTCGATTAATGATAACTGATTTTGTTTGTTTGCAGACGACCTAAAAACCTCCTTTACCCACGATTAAGCTTTTCTGTTTTAAGGAAGGGGGCACATGTAAAGTTGCGCCCCTAAGTTGTGTCCTTCTAACGCCAAATACTGGATCCGCCCTAGTAATCGGCATAAATTTCACTGTTTAAATTAATTGCCATCACTGCAAGAATTTGATTTGGCCGATTGTTTTTTCGAGCAGTAATAGAAAGTCTCGTACATGATAAGCGTCCTATTTCAGCGCAATTCAATTTAAAAATATTCAATCTTGAATACAGGAATCCATATTGGATATTGGATAACTTGCAAAGTTCTATGTTATATTCTTTCCTAGAAGGGCACATACATCACCGTTTGTTCACATCAAAACAAACATCAAACCTTCACTTATATTTCGGTCATTGTAGCATTAGGGATGGTGTACTGTTGGGAAACACATTCGCGATATACATTCATATAGTATCGTGATATGCTATATATTGGTTGGAAATGAAAACAACGTTATTGTGACTAATGTATAAAGGGTATCCGTATTTTTGTCTTTGCAATTTTGCTTTTAAATAAATCAAAATAATGTATATGAGTCTTTGACTCAGGCTTAATGAATCATTTTTAAAAAAATTCGACAACCAAAACTAAACATCAAGTTTTATAATAATTACGCTTTGTTTGTTGTAATAGAATGTTGGTTATCATATATAGATTGACAATACATTTAATTTTTATTTTTTCATGGAATGTTTTTATGTATATGTATGCATATATTGATTATACTTAAATGAACTATGAAACTTTACCCTGACATACGTATTGAAAATATTTATTTGTTCCATATTTTAAGACATATCGATAAATCTGGCAGTTGAGAGTTAATTAAAGTGCTTTTACAGCATGATATAAAACGAACACATATCGATATCCCGCCGATGCGTATCACTTCTGCTCGATATTGCTATATATTGACGTATCGACATCATCGAGCATCCCCAATAGCATACTAGTAAACATAATTATTATGAAAGGAAAAAAATGGCATGCATTCATGCGTTATTTTAAAAAGCTAGTTCAGTTTGTTTTCATTAAGACGTAAAGACGCTGACATACATGTGTGTCCATATCAAAAGTATATATGCAAATAACATAATTAACATCAAGTGCTATTGCGCATAAGTTATTAGATTTTTCACAAAGATCTGATTTTAACTCGCAGTATGATCCCAGTGGTTGTAGGGGCAAGTATTCGGCAATGATACATTTTTGGGCGTTTAGTCTTAATGCTACAACGTTGAGATACATTTTTTAACAGGAACATTTGAAAATTTGCAGTAAATGATTAAATAAATATTTCAACGTGCATGCATGAATGTAAGTAAAATGCCATGTTAAAATATCAAGGTCTCCGAGGAGAGATGTATGGATTAAAGTCGCCACTGCCATTCAAACCAAAGCATATCAAGCCACCATTGTGGTCGGTAATGTGTTGGTAGATGGCCTCTGTGTTGTCGCCGGACGCCACCTCGCGGCCGTTCACGCTATAGGCAGCCCTGGCGTTTCGGTCATAGTACACCATAAACAAACATAGAATGGACAACAGAAACAGGGTTATGATTTATAAAAAATAGAAGCTGACATCTACATACATGCTTGAACAGAAATATTTTGGTGGCACAGACTACACTTAAATTCAAAATATGGAAATTCCCGCTATAGGCGAGCCTGGCGTTTCGGTCATAGATCACAATAAAAATCAAAGTGCTGAAAGCACTGATGGACTAGGGCTTCATTTAGGGGAATGTTGATAACCATGTTCTAAGCATTAAACAAATCGGCTCACATCACAAGGGGTCACTGTTTAATGGGCTAGCTTAAACTTTAGACTAAAAATGCTTGCAAGCTGCAAAGGAAATTTTAAAAGTGTGGGTAGAGGGAGGGGGGGACTAAAGTGTTTAATCAGATAAAGACATAGTTCTTTTGAAAATCTCAATGTCGTTAAATCAGACCTAAACAAATTAATTTACGTGGTTGGCGTATGTTAACCAAAGTACACATACTTGTTTAATTTGATTAACTCATTTTATATCAAAGGTTTGTTATTTGCAGTTTCAGAGAAGATTTTCAATGATGTAATTATATCCTATATAGAAAACCTGTCACCTCTTTTTCAGGGGAGCTTTAAACCACAGGGCCATACTTTGGATAATATTTGTAAAAGACATCAATAAATACAACAGTAGGCCATTCTTGTATTGTCCTCTGTCTCTGTCCTGATAGCTCCCTATCTCAATAGTTGCAAATGGTTGTAGGTTCATGATTCTCCTGGTCATTGGTCATACAGAAAGATGTTGAATGTAGAATCAAGAAGCTTCATTTCAGTCACTCCGAATTAAATAGAACTGTAACATTTGGAGTGCCTAGAATTTGTAAGATTCCTAGGCAACATGTATCAGGTGTTGCAGTACATTTACTTTACTACAAATACTTGTATCCGTCCTTGTAAATCTAAAAAAGCTTTCATATCGCAAAAGTAGTTCATATATTAAACTATAATAAGGTTGCTAAATCAGAGTTTGAATAATTCTGATATCTAGATGTGCCTTTAATTGCAGCAATTTAATGTCCAACTCATGATGTCAATTGAGCTGGTTAAGCAATACTGCATTTCCTTGGTGTGGGGATTGCATTATATACTTGAATAAACAAACAGTTTTTGCGTTGGAAAGTACAATGGATTGACAATGTTACATGCAATTTTCTTGACCTGACTCCATCCAAGCCTTAAATCTTAGATCAACATGTACTTGGGGCTATGTGTTTTATCAATGAGAACTATAAATTATGTTCAATTTAGTGCCACTTATGATATATCATTCCGAATACAAAAACACTAGCATTTTCTTTAAAACCACTAGCATTAATATCCTATGTTATGATAAAACCATTGTCAAGGTGGTAATTTGAAAACACTAGAAATTTTATCTGGTCAGGGTTTGACATAGTCTTTCTAGGCAGCTGGACTTGTTTTGCAGTTACTTTGAAAATCTTCAAAAGCTAAACTGATCAAGACTGGAGCAAAATCCTCACAATACCAAAAGGGATTTTCAAGACTTACGAGATCATTCTCATACCAATACCATTAGTTTTTATCTACAAACTTAAGTCAACATAAAAATGTTTTATATTAATATTGTAATGAATAAAACATATTGCAATAATATAGCAATCAAGCCTAAACATGAGATTATAACATTTTCCAGATAAACAATAAATAAGTTTACTTAATAATTTTCTCGATACATACACAAGCTGGAAAATGGTCTTTTTTTGAATACTTCACATATTTCATGGCTTTCATCATTCAAACTAACATTTCGCTTGTTATTTCAATATTCAATGATATTGTAAACATTCATAAATGATGGTTAAAATTAAGATTCATACTGATCATGCCTACCAAAAACACCTGACTGACCAATTAGAATCCAATTTCGACAGGGCTTATTGGTGGTTCAGTGAAATCAACCATGACCTCCCACAATCTGCACTGATCAACAGTAAATGCATTGTTTCCATTGTTCTTATTTTCATAAAGTTAGAAAAGAACTGCAGTGAATAAAATTTATTCCTTATCACTGAGAGAAAGTTTAGAATGAACGAAGCCGACGGTTACATTTGTTGGGATATCAAATCCTACAAATGTATTCATCATTTTATGTAACCGTATTTAGTATAAATGTTAAAGTTTTGAAAGTCTAAAAAGTTTCATTTTTTGTATATTTTGTGCTTCATTTAATTTCATTGAAATTTGTTTTTCTTAGTGTTCAATCCCAAGCATACTTGTTCACATTTAAGTGCAAGAAAAGTCTCTAAATTATGATCTGAATAAATTTTTATATTAATGTTAGGTCACATAAAAGATAAACAATGTATTGTGCTTTTTAAAAATAACAGTTTTTCATCTGTTTAAAATTATTTCAAATGCTGTGCATTGAAATTTGATTATGAGTTTAAACTATGACAGGAATAATTCAAGGGAATGTTGTTTTTTTGTTGTTTTTTATTTCTAGCATTTAAATTGTCTGAATCGCATGAATATTTATAAATTACGTAAGGTACCGGGTATTCTCAAATTGGTCACACTTGTTGAACTTTGTACTGTCTTCTTTTTGTCTGTCTCAAATTTAATACAGCATTGGCTTCACCTGTTGTTTATTAAAGGGACTGTACACCAGAATGGCACCAAAAAGTTGGATTTTTTTAACGAATCTAAGGACAATTTTTAATAAACTATTTTACTCTTTGATATCGTTATTGTATATAAAATACCAAAATGTAAAAAAATTGCAGTGCAGTGTCGAATCCACTATGCTATGAAGACAGGGTGGAATTTCCAGATATATACCTAACTCGCTTAAATCACGTAATAACATCAACGGCAGATTACGCATAAGGAATGAATTATACTCGGTAGACATACAATGTACTTAGTAATTTTTTTTTAATGGACAAACACGAAATAACTGCTATTAATAAATCATTTGTAAACTATGTGCATCATCAGTTAGTAAGTTTCAATGCATTAATTCGGTACACATCGATACCAAGTTAATGTCAGGTTTCTATAAAAAAGAAAGTTTTCTTCTTTTTCATTATTAACTGAGTACAGCCCATTTAAAATGTACCTTATAATGTCTGTGACTTATCAAATATTTAATAGTAATGGTCTGCAACCAAGATTTGTTTGAATTATCAAGGTTTCAAACTGCATTGTGTATGCGATTGGAAAGCTAATCTTGAAAGCTCCCTTAGTATAATTTTTAAAAAATAACATAGACCCTGCAAGGTACTCATATTTGGATGATTCATAAAGATTTGCACAGTTATTTATGTATAATTGCATTTATTGATACAGGTTACCTTTTTCAAATCTATGATTTAGATTGCAAAGTATAACTTATATAAATAAATATATATTCTTAACTTCCAATAAGTAATTAGTTAATTTGTCAACTGCGCACCAAAACACTGAATCTGTATGTATACGAAAGCTTATGCATCAGTCAATTAATTGTAACCATGCACCCCCCCCCCGGTCCAGGGAATAGCGGGGACTTTTACTTTCGGTCGAGCCAACCCAAGCTAAAATCCCCGCCCTGCAGGGATGATCTGATGGCAAAGTCCCCACCAAATCCCCCCAGCACCCAAGGGACATTAGGTTAAGCCACATCCGCACTGTATTTTCCACGAAGACCCGATACTGCGGGGCCACCTGAAAGATAAAAACAAGCCCATTTCCCCGGTATACCCCCGGATGTGGGGGCCCTGGTTACAATTGACTGGTGCATGCTGATCCATAGTAATCCAATCTCATGCCAAGACGATTTCTGGTCTGACATCTCCAGGTAAGTTATTCTTAAGCATAAAAAAGCCTGGACAGCATTTGAGAAAAACTGTTGTGAGGTTAAATCTTCATTACTTCACTATGCCACAACATTGGGTGATTACTGATTTTCATTCTTGGCGAGGAAACAAAAAGTGAGCTCAAAGCGTCTTCAGAAAAAGACTGCCCTTTTCCCTAGTATACCCTGAGGGGGTGGTAACAATTGACTGGTGCATAATAAGAGTAGAAATCAAAAGTGAGCAGGCAAATGGCGATGGTTTATCACACAATGTCATTGAACAAAATGTACTTACACTGAGAATGGCTCCAAGACATTTCTATGCACATAGGTAAACACTCATCATATTCATAAGCCAGTTGCTATGCACATATTCATACAGTTGGCTTCATTTAAAATGAAACTTATGAATAAGTATGCGCATATTTGATATTTCTTTATCTCCATTTTGCAAAATTGAAATCACATGATTTTATCAAACGAACTTGTATTGCTTGAAATTCTATGTGTCAAATTAAACATGATATCCACGGTAAGTTGACAATAGATCCGCTTGATGGTGGTAATCATTCAATGGCGACTTTATTGATAAATTTCTTCAATATAACACGTATAAAATTCACATCATCAGCATCCGGAAGTAGTGATAACATGTACATGTGTGAATCATTCGACCGCTCTGATCAGAGTGAATGAGTCAATACAGTAGACTGGTACCCGAATTTACTTTTCCTCAAGAACACAAGTTATGCCGTTATACAGGTACGCGGCATATGGGTTTTTTTATTTTACATTAATAGTATTTAAACAATCAATACCAAAAATCATGCTGTATTTAAAAAAGTGCTGAGTGACATGCAATGATTAGTTAAAAAATAAACTTTGTATTTTAAAAGAAAATGTCACGGCAACATGCAAATTATGTCGAAAAAAAGAACAGCCCTGTTAATAAATTAATACCAACATTCTATACAAAGGATGACAATACTTTTTTTAAAAAACAACAACAAATATCTTGGTTGTTTACTACTTAGACCGCAAGCTTGATTCGTTTTAAGTACCCACAAGACATTTCGAATGCGCGACGGGCACCGTGGTTAGCTGATACTGGTCTCTTTTCGGATAAAAGAGAAAGCGGCTACCAGTCTATCAATCAAGAGCTTTGAACCGAAAATGTCGATGCGTACTTTTCCAATATGTTCATATTCTTATTGCATTTAATCTGACCGTATGCAAGAACATGTAGTTGACCCGATTAACTCACTCGCTACGTACCCATTTTTGTGCTTCATTAAAAGAACATACAATTAGTTTGTCTTGTTAGGAGAACTATTTTTATTGGATGTTTTCATTGTAATCAGTTCTGGTACTACTTTGATTATTCAAATTTGCTAACGGCAATCCAATCAAAATACAGCGTATGAATACATTACGTCAGTGAACCCCCAGATTCGGCTTGAAAAAGCAGACATCGCGATTACGGCTATGAACTAGGCCACAAGTGCCCTAGTCCAAAAAACTAGCATGGACACCAGAAACAGGGTTATCATTTTTCAAAATTGAAGATAAATATTTGGTAGCACAGTCTACACTAAAGACAAAGTATAGAAATAACAGCCTAGGTTTGATTGAAACTGTTCAGATATGAGTGAAACGTACAATTTATCAACGGCTCAACTGGTTTGCTGTTTTCAAGAAGCATTAGGATAAGTCAAGTATCCCGAAGTAGCAATAAAATTATTAACGGAATCGTGTAGGGATTTTAAATAGCTGCTTTCCACCCACTCAGATCACGGGGTCTTTAACGTGCATACAGACTATATTGTCTTTCAAACAAATGCGTTAATACATGTCTATCTTGACTTGAAGGAAATAAAATAAACGTATCCAAGAATTGTTTCACCGTGGTCCGGATGTAAACCTTTACTTAGGCGTTTCGTTTTGGTAAAATGAAAAAAGCGAGGCAATACAATTGCGTAATTTACATTTATAGAGTAAAGGGTCATAAGACCAATTATGCCATTGGCTCATTACTAGAATTATTCAGTCAGGATGTAAACCTTTACTTAGGCGTTTCGTTTTGGTAAAATGAAAAAAGCGAGGCAATACAATTGCGTAATTTACATTTATAGAGTAAAGGGTCATTAGACCAATTATGCCATTGGCTCATTACTAGAATTATTCAGTCAGGAATAACTCGATATGAGATGTTTAAGAAATACTTCCCTGACTTGGATGAAAATACTTTCATATTGATGAAATAAAAATTAAGATGTACATTCAATATATTTGCGTTAATTTACATCTAAAAGTCGGCGCATGAAGAAAATCTCATTGGACCAGTTACTTCTTTTGCTAGGTAGAAGTTTACAAAGATTTGGGTTGTATAAGGCATATTTATTTGAGTGAAGCATAAGACTGATTTAATGAACCATTCAATATCAGAAGTCCACCAGAGGATGAAACGCACAATGGCATCGACAACATCTACATCGAAAAAGTGTTTATATACATGTATATCATTTATGGGAACTACTTCTTACAACTATTTTATTCATAAAAGAGGAACAGTAATTCATATTCTATATTAATTTAAATCTTTCAATGCTTTCAGATTGTGCCCCTCTCCCCCTCCCCCATAGGAAAGAGCTAGCAGTAATCCATCTGACACAATGGAAATTGTAATGAAACTCAGGATAATATAAATACCTTTTGAAAAAAGCTTTAACTGCTTATTCAGATGTTTTTCGTTTAGTATATCGAAATAAAAACAATCACGATACTTTGTTGTTATATCAAACACAATACCATCACAATTTGTGTTGACTGAATATGAATATATAGATTTGGTTTGTACATACTATCCTCCGGTGTACATACTTTGTGGGGTGCGGACGCCGTTATGTGTTAGCATGGCTATGGCCATTTCCTGCCGGTCCAGAATATTCCTTGGAATAGCAAATCAGGTATCTTAGCATTTGTTTCAAACAAGCCAGCATTTGACAGCACAACATACATGGGCCTTATGAGACGAGAAGTCTCAGTTTGAATGAAACCGACGGATGTTAATTTTTTTTCCGCATTTTAGAAACCTATAAGCATCGGTTTATTAGCTTGTTCTTAGAATTTGTGAATTCATGCGATCTTGAATGCCCCGCTCGAAATGGCAATTCCTATGAACGTGTTAGCGCTTCATTGGTAAAAAGCCATTGTATCGGGTAATAATCATGAATTATACAACATAGCACCCACGATGTACGTCGATTTTTCTGGGTCCTGGATAACCTTTTTAGACATACTCATGCGGCAACCGTCTAAAATGTTGTCACAAGGTAGATCTACAACTTGCTCATTTAGTGGCTTTGAAAATAACTTTGAATACTGTTTTTTTTTATAAATGATATATGTTTAACAAGTGCAGTACATATACATTCGTGCAATATAGACTACATAGACTAGGGCCTGTTTAAAAAATGTTCATAGTCAATATAATTTATTAATAAGTGATTTTCGTATAAAGTATTATTTTGGAATAACAAGAGGGCCATGATGGCTAAGATCGCTCACCGCAGTGAACGTTTTAAAAACACTTTATAGAACGTATAAGTTTTTTGGTTTATAGCAATGCAACTCCGGATTAAACTATGACCGAGTATTGTCAAATGTTGCAAAAATCAAGGTCATCCAAGCGTAACACTGATAATTGTTGTTTTTAAAGCTGAATAGTATAGTTTATCTTAGGACAACATTGAGTTTTGTTTGCAAAATTGCAAACATGGTCTTTATTTCATTGCTGTAGCTTCAAAACAAAATTATCACAAAAGTTAAAGTCAAGGTCATTTAAGCTCAACATTGAAGTTTGTTTTCAAATCTATATTCATGGTCCAAATTCCATTGCTATCACTTCAAACATAGGAAAGTAGGTCAAATGTCACAGTTAATGTCATCCAAGCACAACATTGATATTTGTTTTAAAAACTGTACACATGGTCAATATATCATAACTGTAATTACAATAAATCAGGGTATTGGGTCTAGCGGTTTTATACAATAACATTTTCAAAGATTTCCCTATAAAAGTTTATAAGAAACTTGTCACCCGCGAGGCGGGGTCAGTTTTTTTTATCCCAAGAGAACGATTTGGACAAACTTGTTAGAGGAACGCTAGACAATTTAACACCAAAAAACTTTACTGTTGGCCTCGTGGTTTTTGTCAAGAAGTTTTCTTTCGAGGGCCAAGGCAGCCAGAGTTCTGAATGGACTTTATTTAACTGAACAATGCTGAAAAGGCACCTTTCAAGAAACATCTCAGTGTTTTTTTTATTGAAATTTGCCAGGCGTTTAACGAGGAGATGTCGTTTAAATCAAATAATTGATTGACGGACAACTAAACTATATTTTACCAGGCAACGTTTTACAGCCTTTGCTCGACTGGATTTACTGGCAGGAGACAGCGTAGAACCCTTGACCCATTGAGAGGCCTCTGTAATACTTGGACTTGTAGGACTCGTAGACAATGTTGTATATGATTTAGATAACTCGCTGCTGATGATAATACTGGTACTGCTGCCTTTGCTGTTGTTGTTAGTATTCGAGTTTGTACTGATTGTACTAGCTGGGGAGTGGCAATCCTCATCATACCAACCTGCCTGCAATAACAATGGCAATAGAACAACAAAAACATCATTAAAAAAGGCAGAATCATCTGTCGATACACCAATCATATCGGAGGAATTTGGACCATGTAAACAAATAGAATGGATATGATATGTTGAAAGTTAAATATTGCATAAAAGCAAAGTTGAAAATGTTTCATTTAACTGTGTAATGAATTGGCCAATAAACTTAATGAAATCAATCAAGTTTATAGTTTGAGAAATTCCCTAGATAGTGTGATTATTTTCAAAGTCTTCTTAAGCTGTCAAAATAAAAAAAATACCATTAAAATACATGTAGTGCAAAGCAAAATTATGATGGTGCTGAATCGCTCTACTGAGATTTGTGAAGAAAAAACTCTGCTTAAAAACATATGTTGGGTATTGCTCCATTGGCATGTTTTGTTTTGGTAATATACATGGGCTCCATTAATATCTACATCTAGGCTCAAACGCCTTACCTGCATGTAGCATTTTGAAATGTACGCTATCGATATGTGAAGTTCATCTCAATTTGTTATACGGGGTTGGAACGGGCGGATGTCCCCTCGGGAAAATATGCATTTATACAGAACCATTTTAGTATTCTAAAACCCAACATTCTTTCGAAATATGACAAATTTTAACCAGTAAAGGTAACAGCTATATATCTCTAAGCCATTTTTTGAATTCTTATTTTCGAGAAGTAGATTCGAACTGGATTCGTATGCCTGCGAACGCCCCTGATAGCGTGTATCATTTTAAATTCTAGCATAACTAAGGAATGTTGCACTTCATGGTACCGAGCATTGCACAATGTCCACCTGTTTTCAATGCTTCCTTGCTTTCTAACACTCGCTTTTTGAGTAGATTTTCACGATTGCCAAAGGTTACACACTCTCTTCCAGAACCGAAAAATATATGGCATATCCGTTTTGGGCTGGTTTAGCCCCCCCCCCCCCCACCAACCCCCTTGAACTTGTTGGCCATTTTAGTATGAACTTACGCATGCTAGAGCATTCTGTTCAAATTTTCACTTCGATTTTGACATTGAAAAAACAGTGTGTTTTTCGCATCCCCTCCCCTGAATCCGTTAATGATTCACGCCAGCCCTTTGGCCATCTTTATTAGATTGCTTCCTTTTTACTCAATGGTAAAAGCACTCCGTAGAACAAAAGACAAAAGGAAAACACTATTAGTTTTCGGTACTTTACAAACAGTTCACATAGTGATTAATATTCTAGACTTTCATGAACTCCTTATCACACAGAAAATACATACAGTACTGTTTTGTTCGCTAATTTAAAAAAGACTAAGTGGCAGAACACGAACACATAACATGTTTTCAAATGCTTTTATAGTATTTCCCAGGATATTCGATAGATAATGATATTTTGTAGAACGGAATACTTATGCCTCTTCACGGAACATTCATTATGTGTGATTGTTTGGCATTGCTCTAAACATTTTCTATGGAATGCATAAGGAACGCGTTTTGACCGTGAGATGGGGAACTTTGGAAACTGAACTCATGATATTGTGAATTTGTGTATTCATGAAGAATAAATCGTTGAAATCGTGAATCCATGAAATCGTAAACACCCGATCTTGTGACGACGAAATCGTGAACATACGTGAACAAGTGAATACCCTGCCAGCTGATTCACCAAAGCAATCAGAATTCTTACATGAAGGTTCAGTGTCAATAATTGCTTCAATGGCTAGTTCGAATTAATTTCAATGACTTTTTGCTTTGAGTCCAATGACTAATTTCGAAGACTGCTGATTCCATGTAGCAGTATCTGCTGGTGGGGGGGGATACATTTGGAGTCTTTGCAGAAAAAAATAAGAAACTGTGATTCATTATGATGGTTCTATCATGGACATATTTAATTGAATAGCTGGACAAATAAAATGAACTTCAATACGAATACATCTCAAAGAACAACATATGAACACATCAGAAAAGCTGATGTTTTCCAAATGCATTCTTATATAGTTTTTATTAGCTTGTTTGATCTTTTTCTCCCGAGCCTGTGCAGTTTGTCATTCTGATTTGTTTTAAATATGCTTCAACCTCAGAAGTTTGAAGTTCCATTCATTGAATCATTTCACAATTCCAAATGTATATTTCTCTCGACGATGATTTATGTTGATTTACTGATAAGCTTCCTATGTAAACTGGTAAAAGCTGATAAGCCTCTGGATATTATAACGATTGCAATAACTCTTGGCATTTCTCCGTATGGGTCTCCTTCGTTCAGATGAAATTTTGATCAACTTACTTTTTCTTTACGCTCGAGTGAGTTTTTTCTGGTACCACTTTGATCAATAATAAATAAGTATGATTTCATTGTATCATACACATAATAGAGTGTGCTTTTGTTTTTGCTACGCCCGACATCCGAAAACATTTTATTTAGTAATGATATTTTGGTAATTTCTAAGGAGTTTGGCATTGTATTAAACCATAGCCATAGGCACTTGTACATGTTTACACTTATCTGTCATATTACACCTTGCCCTCATTTCTTGAAAACTCTTAAGTATGTTAATTTAATTAGATAAATTACTAACTTAAACATGCGGATTTCCGAAGCAAAAATTAGTTTGACCATCCTTAAAGTATTTATTCTTAAACTCACATAAGTCTTTCCAGAGGAAAATTACTCAGTTAACACCAAACAAAAATAACGTGATTATCTTGATCCAGTTATAAAGAACTAAAGATTGTTCTAAAATATGGGCCAGGGTCAGTAACCTGGAAGAAATTGGAAAACCCATTTATTCCAGAACCAAAAAACCAATTAATAGAAAATGACACGTTCATTCATTAACCTGGATATTTATAACGCTTTATCCAACTATTGGTCAGCAGAATACCCACGAAATGGTCTACAAACTTATTGGCCATTAATGAAATGATAAGTTGTTAACTGACACGATATAAGGCTACCAGATCACTTGCGATGATGATCATATTTCATTTTGAATCACAAACCGGACTCTTAAATAACAAAAGGGCTACTGTAATGTCAACGATGCGAAATTACGAAGTTTAACCGACAATTATTATTTTTTATCCACAGCATGATGACACATGTAATGCTACTGAACGATTAAAAACCAGAGAGGCATTTCTCTGGCTTCCTTCTATCAATGCCTATCAGGATTGTGAGCAATGTGGAGCTGCCAGGAATTTATTAACAGTTGAACTGATTCAGTGTTGCCATCGGATTATATATCGCAGTGGAAGCTGTAAGTTTTTCTGTAACTGAACGATATTTTGTTTGGAACACCTCATGTTCCTATTATTCTAGATCTATGACTGTTGTTTGGTAACTGTTAATTTTGTTTGTTTGCGAGAAAATAGTACAACGATTGAACTATCACTACATACATACTATAATGCCTTAATTAACTTCTGAGAGAAGGTCTATACATATCGAATTAGCTATACGCTGACTAAGTGACTACTTGTGTGTGACTATACCATTTAACTGGTCACTTAACCGGTACTTCAGGCAACGACCAGTAGTTTCTTGCATTAACATTTATCCTCTTTTGGTTTTTTTCTAAAATCATTTTTTTTTTATATTTAAAAAAGATTTCGTGGAATACTTCCAAATACAACGTCTTAGCAAATTATATATGTTTGATGTTGTTGGACATTGCATTGGTAGCAAAACAACGATTGAATTATTTTGCATTTTAGACAAGGATTGTATTATTAGACGCGGGGTAAAATCGATCATGAAATGTGCATTTAGGACAAAATCATAAGTGTATAAGTTTAATATGGGTATTATTTTTTCTTTGATCCTTTTCCATATTGACGTGAACAGTTGATAACAGAGTTTAGATTTACAACACTGATTTAATTCCTCTTTCCATCGTCGGTAGCGTTCATGTAACATTTTTTTTGAAAACCCACAATATAAAAAGTGCCATCACTATCAGCTTTCATAACGCGTCGTTATGCGAGCGCTTTTGGCATTCTCCTGACTCAGTAAAGTACATAATATTACCCATCTAGCATGTCTCTGTTTATTGTTGTATTAGAGCTTGATGTATATTCAGATACAAGTAAAAGCAATTTGACAAATATGCATAAACTACTAAACTTTTTAGTGATAGAACAGCATTTGTGCGAACAATTAGACATTCTACGGCATTACGTTCTTCTTTTATAAAACAGAATATTTTTTTATTTTAAGATGAAAAATAATTAGGAAAGTGTTGTTTTTATCAAAGGATCAATACAATTACACCAAAGCTTTTCGATTATGAGGTATAGAAGTTGAACAAAATAAAATATGAACAAACTCAATGTCAGCAGTTTTGCCTTTCTCTTTATTCCCAAAAGTGATGTTTGCTCGTGACCAGAAACGGATGAAAATGATCTCACATTGTTCTGGTGTCTTTCGATAACACATGCGTAATTTTCAGCTTAAATGAGCTAAACTTGTTTTGTGTCATAAGTTTTCACTCATTTGCGTTTCACATCGTCTCTATTAAACAGATTCGTAAATAAAGTGTCGTTCCAAATAAGTGCATTTGAAACTGAGACATGTATCAATTTATGACTGATTGCATTTATATGAAGTACATTTAGCTGAGTAAACAATAAGGAATATAAGCGAAGGTCATTTAACATGAAGGTACGATATTCGTTCTCACTTAAAAAAGAACCAGTCAGATCACGTCTGCCCCTTGAAAATCTCCATCTCATAATCTCTTCGGAAGCCCCAGTCGGATCCTAAAAGCGCATAAATACACTCTCTCTATACTGCAATTTCGCGTTATGACACTCGATTTTCTATGATGACTTTTTGAATAGACCCCTGAGAGAGCAATCCCGCCAATTGCCATGGCAATAAGATTCCGTACAAACATTCAAATTACTGGGGGTTATTTGTTTCCTGATAATGCAAATTGTATTGTCATTTATCGTGTAGACTTTGACAATGAATCAAAACAAGAATTTGTCATCACGAAAAAACTATTTGCCAAACTCATAGTTTATGATATATGTATATGATATACATGATATGCGTACGTACTACGTGCATATAATAATATGTACTTAACTCCCTGGTCTACGAAGAAGATGCGCAACTCCCTGGTAAATGAAGAACGTCCGCAGCTCCATGATATATGTAGAATTTATTCAACACCCTGTTCTATGTAGTACGTACGCAACTCCATGGTCTATGTAATACACAGGTATACCCAGATCTATATAGTACGTACGCAACTTCATGATCTATGTAGTACGCAAGTATACCCAGATCTATGTAGTACGTACGCAACTCCATGATCTATGTAGCACACAAGTATACCCAGATCTATGTAGTACGTACGCAACCCGGTCTGTGTAGTACACAAGCATATCATTAGCCTATGTAAAACGCATGCATCTCCATGGTCCATGTAGTACACAAGCATATCCTTGGTCTATGTAGTACGTACGCACCTCCATTGTCTATGAAGTACACAAGCATATCCTTGGTCTATGTAGTACGTACGCAACTCCATGGTCTATGAAGTACACAAGCATATCCTTGGTCTATGTAGTACGTACGCAACTCCATGGTCTATGAAGTACACAAGCATATCCTTGGTCTATGTAGTACGTACGCAACTCCATGGTCTATGAAGTACACAAGCATATCCTTGGTCTATGTAGTACGTACGCACCTCCATGGTGTATGTAGTACACAAGCATATCCTTGGTGTATGTAGTACGTACGCACCTCCATGGTCTATGTAGTACGTACGCACCTCCATGGTCTATGTAGTACGTACGCACCTCCATGGTTTATGCAATACACAAGCATATACTTGGTCTATGTATAACGTACGCAACTCCATGGTCTATGTAGTACACAAGCATATCCTTGGTCTATGTAGTACGTACGCAACTCCATGGTCGATGTAGTACACAAGCATATCCTTGGTCTATGTAGTACGTACGCAACTCCATGGTATATGTAGTACGTACGCACCTCCATGGTCTATGTAGTACGTACGCACCTCCATGGTCTATGTAGTACGTACGCACCTCGATGGTCTATGTAGTACGTACGCACCTCCATGGTCTATGTAGTACGTACGCACCTCCATGGTTTATGCAATACACAAGCATATACTTGGTCTATGTATAACGTACGCAACTCCATGGTCTATGTAGTACACAAGCATATCCTTGGTCTATGTAGTACGTACGCAACTCCATGGTCGATGTAGTACACAAGCATATCCGTGGTCTATGTAGTACGTACGCAACTCCATGGTCTATGTAGTACACAAGCATATTCTTGGTCTATGTAGTACGTACACAACTCCATGGTATATGTAGTACACAAGCATATACTTGGTCTATGTAGTACGTACGCAACTCCATGGTCTATGTAGTACACAAGCATATTCTTGGTCTATGTAGTACGTACACAACTCCAGGGTCTATGTAGTACACAAGCATATACTTGGTCTATGTAGTACGTACACAACTCCATGGTCTATGTAGTACACAAGCATATTCTTGGTCTATGTAGTACGTACACAACTCCATGGTATATGTAGTACACAAGCATATTCTTGGTCTATGTAGTACGTACGCAACTCCATGGTCTATGTAGTACACAAGCATATACTTGGTCTATGTAGTACGTACGCAACTCCATGGTCTATGTAGTACACAAGCATATTCTTGGTCTATGTAGTACGTACACAACTCCATGGTATATGTAGTACACAAGCATATTCTTGGTCTATGTAGTACGTACGCAACTCCATGGTCTATGTAGTACACAAGCATATCCTTGGTCTATGTAGTACGTACGCAACTCCATGGTATATGTAGTACACAAGCATATACTTGGTCTATGTAGTACGTACGCAACTCCATGGTCTATGTAGTACACAAGCATATTCTTGGTCTATGTAGTACGTACACAACTCCATGGTCTATGTAGTACACAAGCATATCCTTGGTCTATGTAGTACGTACGCACCTCCATGGTCTATGTAGTACACAAGATATTCTTGGTCTATGTAGTACGTACGCAACTCCATGGTCTATGTAGTACACAAGCATATCCTTGGTCTATGTAGTACGTACGCACCTCCATGGTCTATGTAGTACACAAGATATTCTTGGTCTATGTAGTACGTACGCAACTCCATGGTCTATGTAGTACACAAGCATATCCTTGGTCTATGTAGTACGTACGCAACTCCATGGTCTATGTAGTACACAAGATATTCTTGGTCTATGTAGTACGTACGCAACTCCATGGTCTATGTAGTACACAAGCATATCCTTGGTCTATGTAGTACGTACGCACCTCCATGGTCTATGTAGTACACAAGATATGCTTGGTCTATGTAGTACGTACGCAACTCCATGGTCTATGTAGTACACAAGCATATCCTTGGTCTATGTAGTACGTACGCACCTCCATGGTCTATATAGTACACAAGATATTCTTGGTCTATATAGTACGTACGCAACTCCATGGTCTATGTAGTACACAAGAATATCATTAGCCTATGTAAAACGCATGCATCTCCATGGTCCATGTAGTACACAAGCATATTCTTGGTCTATGTAGTACATAAGCATATCCTTGGTCTATGTAGTACGTACGCAACTCCATGGTCTATGTAGTACACAAGATATTCTTGGTCTATGTAGTACGTACGCAACTCCATGGTCTATGTAGTGCACACGAATATTCTTGGTCTATGTAGTACGTACGCAACTCCATGGTCTATGTAGTACACACGCATATTCTTGGTTTATGTAGTACGTACGCAACTCCATGGTCTATGTAGTACACAAGCATATTCTTGGTCTATGTAGTACGTACGCAACTCCATGGTCTATGTAGTGCACACGCATATTCTTGGTCTATGTAGTACGTACGCAACTCCATGGTCTATGTAGTGCACACGCATATTCTTGGTCTATGTAGTACGTACGCAACTCCATGGTCTATGTAGTACACAAGCATATTCTTGGTTTATGTAGTACGTACGCAACTCCATGGTCTATGTAGTACACAAGCATATACTTGGTCTATGTAGTACGTACGCAACTTCATGGTATATGTAGTACACAAGCATATCCTTGGTCTATATAGTACGTACGCAACTCCATGGTCTATATAGTACACAAGCATATCCTTGGTCTATATAGTACGTACGCAACTTCATGGTATATGTAATACACAAGCATATCCTTGGTCTATATAGTACGTACGCAACTCCATGGTCTATATAGTACACAAGCATATCCTTGGTCTATATAGTACGTACGCAACTCCATGGTCTATGTAGTACACAAGCATATTCTTGGTCTATGTAGTACGTACGCAACTTCATGGTATATGTAATACACAAGCATATCCTTGGTCTATATAGTACGTACGCAACTCCATGGTCTATATAGTACTCAAGCATATCCTTGGTCTATATAGTACGTACGCAACTTCATGGTATATGTAATACACAAGCATATCCTTGGTCTATGTAGTACGTACGCAACTCCATGGTCTATATAGTACACAAGCATATCCTTGGTCTATGAAGTACGTACGCACCTCCATGGTCTATGTAGTACACAAGCATATACTTGGTCTATATAGTACGTACGCACCTCCATGGTCTATGTAGTACTCAAGCATATTCTTGGTCTATGTAGTACGTACGCAACTCCATGGTCTATGTAATACACAAGCATATCCTTGGTCTATGTAGTACGTACGCACCTCCATGGTCTATATAGTACACAAGCATATCCTTGGTCTATGAAGTACGTACGCATCTCCATGGTCTATGTAGTACTCAAGCATATCCTTGGTCTATGTAGTACGTACGCAACTTCATGGTATATGTAATACACAAGCATATCCTTGGTCTATGTAGTACGTACGCAACTCCATGGTCTATATAGTACACAAGCATATCCTTGGTCTATGAAGTACGTACGCACCTCCATGGTCTATGTAGTACTCAAGCATATCCTTGGTCTATGTAGTACGTACGCAACTTCATTGTATATGTAATACACAAGCATATCCTTGGTCTATGTAGTACGTACGCAACTCCATGGTCTATGTAGTACACAAGTATATTCTTGGTCTATGTAGTACGTACGCACCTCCATGGTCTATATAGTACACAAGCATATCCTTGGTCTATGTAGTACGTACGCAACTTCATGGTATATGTAATACACAAGCATATCCTTGGTCTTTGTAGTACGTACGCACCTCCATGGTCTATGTAGTACTCAAGCATATCCTTGGTCTATGTAGTACGTACACAACTCCATGGTCTATGTAGTACACAAACATATTCTTGGTCTATGTAGTACGTACGCACCTCCATGGTCTATGTAGTACACAAGCATATTCTTGGTCTATGTAGTACGTACGCAACTTCATGGTATATGTAGTACACAAGCATATCCTTGGTCTATGTAGTACGTACGCACCTCCATGGTCTATATAATACACAAGCATATCCTTGGTCTATATAGTACGTACGCAACTCCATGGTCTATGTAGTACACAAGTATATCCTTGGTCTATGTAGTACGTACGCACCTCCATGGTCTATATAATACACAAGCATATCCTTGGTCTATATAGTACGTACGCACCTCCATGGTCTATGTAGTACGTACGCACCTCGATGGTCTATGTAGTACGTACGCACCTCCATGGTCTATGTAGTACGTACGCACCTCCATGGTTTATGCAATACACAAGCATATACTTGGTCTATGTATAACGTACGCAACTCCATGGTCTATGTAGTACACAAGCATATCCTTGGTCTATGTAGTACGTACGCAACTCCATGGTCTATATAGTACACAAGCATATCCTTGGTCTATGTAGTACGTACGCACCTCCATGGTCTATGTAGTACTCAAGCATATCCTTGGTCTATGTAGTACGTACGCAACTTCATGGTATATGTAATACACAAGCATATCCTTGGTCTATGTAGTACGTACGCAACTCCATGGTCTATATAGTACACAAGCATATCCTTGGTCTATGAAGTACGTACGCAACTCCATGGTCTATGTAATACACAAGCATATCCTTGGTCTATGTAGTACGTACGCACCTCCATGGTCTATATAGTACACAATCATATCCTTGGTCTATGGAGTACGTACGCATCTCCATGGTCTATGTAGTACTGTGGAATCTCCGTGGTATATGTTATGCTTACACGACTAGTATATGTAATATGTGCACAACTCCTTAATGTTTATAGTGATATGCGCAACTCTCGGGTGTATGAAACATTTAGGCACCTCCCAGCTATATGTAGTAAGTACGCTATTCCTTGATCTTTGTAGTACTTACTTAGACTGGAATGTGTAATAACTACGCAACTCCCTGGTATATGTAGTAAGTACTATCTTTGAAAAACGGATTTTATGTTTAATGTATTCAAAGTGACCAGGTTTTAGAGCTACATTGTCATTTTCAGAAGGTTGACAAGTGAAGATGTCTGAAGAGGAGACCCGGAACCCAGAAACACCTCCCGCCGCGCAAGAGTAGGTGGTTTCTTACCTAAATGTACATACAATTAAGAACACATTTATCTGCAACTGAGCTCTCGCATACAATGAAAACCTTGCCTAACATGTTCGTTGGCACTTAACAGATACAGAACAGCCTTTAGCTTTCTGGCTTTTTTATGTTTCTAGAAAGTCAACTCTGATTACTCAAATGCTAAACTCTGAATTGAAAATGAAAATTTATTTCTAACGATGATAGTACCAGCTATTAACCCAAACACTGTTCCTGTTTTGTACACTCACAAACTTCTGTTGTTCTGTTTCGTATCATTTTTATTGCTCAAATACGTGCAAATAGACCAGTATGACAAAGAAACCGTTTTGTCTGTTTCATGTTAATCATCCTTTGCACTTGAACTGACCATAATTGTCTACATTTTACACATAACTTTACCTTACCATGCAGTCCACTGTTCAGCGTGCACGATAAAAAAGACTACACGGAGAAGCCTCGCACGTGCAAAGTATGCCACTGCACGAGAAACCGGATGATCTGCATCACTGTGGTGCTGGTGATGTTGCTGCTCTACGGAATTGGGCTAGCTATTGGGCTTGCCGTGGGGCTTAGCCGGAAAAACAGCAAGGCGGTTCCCGATGGGGTTGGAGAGCAGCATATACAAGTGCCTATCGGCGCCGTCGTCTCGGACCACGAAGCTTGCTCTGACGTAGGCAGGTAAGCCATTATAGCCCATTAAGCTGTGTATATTTGACCATAAAGATAACTACATCTTTGCGCAGATATACTACACACTTGCATAATCATATGCTGTATAAATGATAATTAGCAAAACAAATAATAAAAAATGGTAAAAATTAGATACACAAGCGTGACTCAGTTTAATACACAATGGAATATCATACCCTGTCGATTTGTCTTTAAATGTTCGGCTTTTGGGGCGTGTCCCTTTAGATTCCATTATTTTATTTCCATGTATGCTATGCTTACAAAACATTTTTTTCAATTTTGTTTTTGGTATTTCAAGGGACATTCTGGACCGCCAGGGAACAGCGGTCGACGCGGCTATAGCCACCCTCATATGTAACGGCGTACGTACTCCGCAAAGCATGGGCATCGGTGGAGGTAAATCTCAACATTATATTTGGTAATACGGGCATTCTAGAACTATATAAAAACTATTTTGGAAATAAAATTCTAAACCTTTTCATGGAAGTAATCAAAAAGTACTCCGATATGATTGTATTTAAAAGTTGAATGATTGGTTCAACCATTGTTGTTTGCCTACAGATCATGTCCGTAGGGATCAAGGGAGATTATCGCATATAGTGTCGAGCAGCAACCAATCAGCAACATCTTAAATACGTATACATTTCCTTTAAATGTATTATGTTTTCTACGTATGAAACAAATGAAATGAACTATACGGTACTGTACTGTACTGAACTAGATAGATTAACATTTCGTTCATTTATTTCAGTGGATCTGGACATTGTTTTAGAAACGTTACGTTAGGTCAAGTCTTGTCAGTAGGAAGAGAATAAAAAGCCATTTGATATCAATTGTTTTTCACCAACAGAAATATATTTCCTTTAAAGTTTTTTTCCAGAGTAATATCAGGAAGGAATTTGCGCTACATTAAGATGTTGTTTTCAATGTCGAATACTTCAAAAATCAGTAAATCAGACGACGTGCACAAATATTTGAAACAATACGACTCAAAAATTCGGGCGCTCTTTGACTACATTTTTTTAAAACATGACATAAAAAGGCACCGAATAGAACGAGTTACTTTCACCCACGGTTGTTTTCGTTGAATTTAATTTCCATTCTGATGTAAACAGCAATTTCCACATCATTCTTTGTTAAGGGTCATTTTTTTTTCTTCTTTTATCTAAGAACGCATTTCAATCACGTTCGTTTATTCACTGTCCGGTTATGGAAAATGGTGCCATTTTGTTACTACATAATTATGATAACGTGCGTATCGATAAATATTACAACAAAAAATCGATATAAAATAAACAAAGGTTTCTCCTTGCCTCAAACGCAATTATATTGATTTATACAATTAATGATACCGATTCGTAGAGATGTTAAAAGGCATATGTCTGCCACGTGTTACTGTATATCATGTGTTACTACTTATGTACAATTGTCAGCAATAAAAGTCTTTGTTCAAAATATATCTAACTAGTAAGCCTACTATTATATTTTTAAGTATCAAGTCAAAAATCATTGTGCTGGTACTTAAAGATGCACTGTTACTCCCAAATAAGATATAACACAATTAAAAATATTGTTTTAACAGTCCTTAAGGATGAATAAATGTCGAAAACATCTTATGAAAGATACCGAATTTAATTTGAAAGAAATGTGAATAAAACACGGTATTTCTTCCTTAAAAATGTATAGTAGATCACAGTAAATCTTTTAGCATTCACCAATCATTTGATATTTTTACGCTTTCTGCTGTTTAATACACGGTTACAATCTTTTTTTCAGTAATTAATATTTTCCATTATTGCATTATTTAGTAAGTAGTTCAAGGTTTATCACTCAAAATTTATGTTTGTTATACATGTTTATGTATTGATTTTGAATAAGAGTGTCACTTTAAAATATTCCCATCATCCTGAGACTGATAACAGTTTCTGACTTGTCAAGTGAAATAAGTTCCTCTGGCACGCAAACTGATGTTGATAGCCTTGAAATGCTCCTACAAATACAGTTCTGCTTTCAGAATATGCAAGTGTTTGAAGAAGTGTTTCCTTTATGTTGATGTTAAATTTATTTAGCATGTTTCTTGTTTTGTGATTTCTACGGTTGACTTAGATAGTCACTCTATCATCTAATGCTGCTATTATGTTGAATACATCCAATATCGATTTTATCCCAACTGTAAAGCTATAGTGATGAGCCAATGAGATTACTGGTTTAATGAGCCTTTATTCTTTATAGACTTACTGTATATATGTGAATAACATTGCCTCCTTATTTGTGTTTCGCCAAAACGAAAGTAAAAGTCAACATCCGAACCGAAGTGTCAATTATTTTAATACAAATTGTTTTCCTTAAATTCAAAGAAGACATGAATTTTCTTTGCAAGAAAATGCATTGCAAGCTTTTGATCTCGGTGATTTGTAATAAAATGCTCTCATCTCAGTTTAATGCTAATCCAAGCTATATATATTTTGGTGAACAGTTAAGTTATTATTTGGTTCTTACATTTCGTATTATCGATTTTTAAATGTTGCTTGAAGCCAGAAAACCAGGTTTTTTGGTGTTTTATGCTAGGTATGTTTATGGTGATCTATGATCGGAACGCCCGGGACGCCTACACCGTGGACGGCCGGGAGGTGGCGCCCGGGGACATCACAGAGGCCATCTACCAAAACATGACCAACCACAATGGTGCGGGGTACACGCAACTGAAGGCATCTTGATATACTTTGTATACCTTATACATTGGTTCGAATGTTGGTGTTGCCTATAATCCATGTATCTCTTTGTGCAAACCGTGAGGATTTAACATGTCATTTCTTCTGACAAACACCGATGTAGGAGTAGGCACCAAACTAAGATAATAATCTATGAATTGGATATACCCCTACCACCACTGAGATTCTACTGCTATTACCCTTTTAAACGAACAGAAACTACGGAATGGGGCATGGATGAACTAACATTTAGTGTTCATGTTTAACAGCATGCTAACTAACTTGATACTAGAATGTTGTGTTTATATAGCATATACATATAGGAAGTGTTTTCATAAACATATTCGAGATTGCCAAGCATGCATTCCAGTATTTCCATTTCCATGTAAACAACATAAAAATACAGATCCTGGTGAAAGGATGGTTTATCATGGCGGCGTTCTTATCGCTACTCAAAATGACGGATGGTTTTATACCAAATCGTTTTCGCCGGAAATGTTTACCAGTATGAATGCTTACCATTCCGGGAATATTAATGGACGATTGATGTTTGCATTGATGCGTACAAAGACGTGCTTATCCTTTAAAGAAAGATGATCAATGCAATCCAATATTCAATAAGTTGCCTTGTATTCAAGATAGAATAATAATAAATTGGATTGCGCTGAAACAAAAACGTTTATGGAATTATGAATCTTTTCCACAGGCCTTGTAATGGTTGGCATGACAACTAGAGACACCTTGGCGAGACTTTCCTTTAATGCTCGAGAGACAATGAAGTCTGCGGCGATGCTAATTAATTAAAATTGTGATATTGACGCCGGTTGAAATGCATTCAGTGACAATAATGGGGCAGATTAAATTCAATAATTGTCTTTGCGTTCTATTGGATAATTTTAAGAGCATCGTGTCCCAGTGATGCTAAGTCATTGTTCTATTGCATGTCATCTGCTAAGGGAAACGTGAAACTGTTATGTTGGTTTATATTGACTATGAACTATAAACAAAACTGAAGTCAGGTTGTTCTTGCACCAATCAGAAAACAAAAACAGCAACAACAGCAGCACCAAATACAACCATAATCAGAGCTTTTATAATAACATTAGGAAATTGTGATTACTTATAATGCGTAATAGATTGATTGAAATATACGCGTAAGTATGAAGAACTATAAATGAAAAAAAACAACATAAACATATAACAAAGTCAAACGTTATCAAAATTACATTTTTTTAGATTATAAAGTCTCGTTTATCGTCACTCTTTACCGTGCCCTTGACAAGAGGTCGTACTTGCGCTGTTGAGCGAGTCATCGATTCTAATGTATGTTAGAAACGGCTACAATATAGCAGGCAAATGGAAAAAATATATAAGATATGAATAATTTTCACTCTATTTTTAGAAGATATATATTGTATTCTTTTAAGTGACACAATATAGTTAAGCACTAGAATAGAAGCAACTTTTTAATGTTATTAAATTTTTAATGTCATTTTTAACTTTAAAAATATAAGCCTTTAAAGCTGCACTCTCATAGATTTACGGTTTTGACAACTATTTTTTATCTTGTAACGAGCCAATTTTTGCGAAAATCCATGTAAAACAGTTATATAAGACTGCTGACAAAAATAAGATCGCAGATTTTTATATTTAAGTTCAAAAATTAATGTTTTATGCATTTTTCTTAAACCGTTAGTTATTGTTTATGCCATAAAACATTGATTTTCGAACGGAAATATGCAAATCTGCTATCTGATCTTTTGTCAGCAATCTTTTACCATTGATTTGCAGATAATTTGCTCTTTGTGGCAACGATTTTCCCAGTTTAAAAAGCGCCAAAATGTTGCTTTTTTAAATCTGTACACGGATCATATGGGGATTTACTTTGTTGTTTTAAATCATTTAAGTCAAATCAGTTAAACATAATAATGATCTGAAAAAAAAAATGTTCACATCTATCAAATGTAGCAAGCATGGTGCCACTTTAAATGTACTTTGTTCCAATTCCTTGTCCCCGTGCATGTGCTGCCAAACATGCGGCTAGAATTTTACGTATCTTAGCTGTACTATCACACCATACCACACATCATTATATCCAGTATGTTTACAAATATGTCCAATTCTGGGAAAATCACTGTATGTATACATGTAGGAGTCGGTATATTTCAGGAAGCTACATGCTGGTGTACGACAGCAGTCGCCATAGGGCGCTTGCATTGGACGGTTTTCCGATCGCGCCCGCGGCCATGTCCGCTATTTTGTTCAATAAAACACAACATAGTTAGTGTTCTTACACGTAAAAGGTGTTGTAATATATTTTGCTTTTTAATACATTCAAATTTTATATTACGTCAAAAAAGCCCAGTTTGTTTTAGTTGTTCATGTGCTCCTTGTATTTAATCCCATCATTTGTTAAGGTACGCATGCATGTTTGTAGCATGGACGCATACGCTAGTCTACGGTGTGTCTTTACTGTATATTTTGTAATAAAACTTTTAAACTAAAAGCGGGAGGTGAGAGTGGTCTGGTGGTATAGGTGTCCTCCTCTCACCCAAGAGGTTGTGGGTTCGATCCCCATCAGGGGTACTTTCTCATGGCCTCTCAAAAAAGGACACAGTACTGGTTTCTGCCCATGAAACGGACTCGAGAGTGATTCTATAAGCTTAGCTTTCGTCACAATCGAGCTGAAATGAATTTGTAGATACTAAAACTTTCCTTATTATGCGTAAAAATATGATGATAATTTTACTGTGGTTTTGATATTAGCATGTGTTGTTTATGTCTAATGGACTCGTTACTGCAATGGCTTGTAAAATATAACATCCTCTTATACTAGTAAAGTCATGATAATAGCAGTAAAAATTATCTCCTTACATTTTTGTAGCTTATTACACACATATATTTATAAATCATTCACTAAACATTTTTTTTTAAATTTAATTATAAACAGTCCAGGTAGTTATTTTAATCATAATATATACCAATCCGATCATTGCATATCTTGTTTTCTAATCCTCGAACACATTGTGATGTATTTCATTTCTATACATATAACGTATGTATGTTTGTATGCTATTTGTCAAATAAATAAAGTTTGAACTAACCCGATAATTCAGTTAACGCCCGGCGGATCGCGGTGCCGGGCGAACTGAAGGCATACAAATACGCACACGAGCATTACGGTCGGCTGCCCTGGGCGGACCTGTTCGCGCCTACCATTACCATGCTCCGGGAGGGATTTCCCCTGTCCCTCGACACCGGAACTGCCTTGCAGATCGTTATCAGTCGCCTGGAGCAACGTGGACAGACGCTACTGGAGTATCCATCGATATGGTAAATAGCGTCAGTTTTGTTTGTTTGAGTGCATGTGTGTGTTGTTTGTCTGCAATAAACATAATATTTAACTAATTTACAATTGGAAATAAGTTTAATTCTATGCGATTCGGTTTGCAATTTTACAACAAACTGATTCGCTTTCATATTTAACACACGCTTTGTCCTAATAAATGCGAAAATTGTCTAGTTGTCTGTTGCGAACATCGAGCTCAAATGTCAGATTATACTGCAGTCATTTCTATCAGCAATATATAAAATTATGGACATGCAACGGACAAAAATGACTTTGATATTTTTATCCAATCCCTTTTTAAATCAGATTTTTTTTTCAAAATCGCTTCACGGCGTTACGCTGTATAATGTATTAAAGGAATGAATTGCGGGATTGATGTCATTATTGGGGTCTGAACGCAATTTGGGTGGTTTAAGTGTGTGAAGTGTACTCTAAGCGTATTTTGACCAGCCCAATTGCGTTCAAATTTCCGATAATGACATCAATCCTGCAATTCATTACTTATACTTACACCAATAGCTCATTATTTTATTCACGAATTGTTAAAAAATACTTCATTTCATTTAAGAAAACCTTACAGTAATCCTTTTTCACCCATTCCGTAAATAGAACGACCCGACGGCAACCGGAAACAGTTTAACAAATGATGTCACAATAACGTGGGAAATGATCAACCACTTGAAATCTTTTTTTAACGTAAAATATGCAACAATACATTTTAGAAATCATAAATGAACACTTTCTAAAATGTTGATTTATTTTCTACGGGACCTGCTGACACAATACAAACAATAATGTGCCAAACCATTTCCATGTATAATGTTATGCGATGTTTCGCGATCCGAACATATCCGAAGATGTTGCGTTCATCGGATGATTACCGCAATTGCCGAAAAGCAGTTCATTTAAGAAATTGAAGTTAACGTGTAAATATTACAGCATAAGGTAATAAAACGAACGTCACATTTCGAGATTAATGATAATTCCATTTTACTTAAAAAACATGTTCATGAATACATAGGGGAAAGAAATATTCAGAGAAAGCACTCAGTACTTCCTCATTAAGAAAATAGCAGTAAGCTTGGTTGAACATTCTTATTGACAGTACTTACTGTCATGTGTAAGAGCAACATTGCCATCGCCCTCTTCCATCAGCTTGGGGTTTTTTTCTAAAAAAAATGTAGATCTTTTCAATATTGCCGAATCTCCAGGAATAAATAAGTACGATGTGTTCAGTGTTGTGATTTTTAAAAAAAGATACCGTATTGCAATGCGAAAAAAATTACGATGTAAGAAGTCATTTCTTGACTTTTCCCGGAACAAATAAATGCGGTTGTCTTATACAAATTTCAATTGCATCTATCTCGCATTGTAGCAACATATTCTGCTCGGACAGGGAGACGGGAGAGCCGCTAAAGGCGGGGGATATCCATTACTGGCCCAACCTGGCAGACACCTTACAGGGCGTGGCAGATCACGGCCCCGATCACATCTATAATAGCCCCCTCACTCGCACACTCGTCAAGGAAATACAAGACGCAGGTTCGTCTGATGCCTTAACATAGTTTAGTTTAGTTTATTTCATTATAAATAAGACAATATGTTCATGAGTGTACATATTATAAGTGATACATTTTAATTCAAGTAAGTCATAAGTCACAAGACACGATAAACAATGGCGAACGGAGAATATGTTTTTTTTCTATTTAGAACAATCATTCGTAATTAAAACGCCTTATACACAAACATTGACACTGTTCTATTAACCACATTTTTGAGAGGTGGTGGTCATCAACTCAATTAACTTAATCATACTCGGTCTTTTAAAACAATATAGTTAAATATATTTCGTATTTTGGCATACAATTGACGTATAAGTAACGTATAAATTGTCTGCAAGAGAATTACAAAATAGACATTTGCTTTCATTATTAAGGATTTCAGTTGTCGTTTGCGATCTACCGGTTTCGATCTTCAACATATGAGATGACATTCTTAACCTAGACATTTATACCATTTTTTGTTATGTTTACATTACACAATAATGGTTGCAATTCAAATACAGGTAAACGTACATACATTTTGGTTCTTGTAGACTATTCAAGCTCAGACTTCCAAGTATGTATGAAATCATCAGTAGCTCTTCTTTTAAACATACGCATGAACAAAATAATATCACCAACGCTTTGACTTAACCAAACATCATTAAAACTTAATGCTTGTCACAAATATCTTAACATGTAAACACAAGAATTTAAAATTTGAGTTTATCATACATAAGTTTAACATATTTAACAGTGTCCATTGTTACAATCTTTAACCAATATACATTGACATTGACTGACATTTTCCATAACAATAAGGTCCTTCCAAGTTCACCATAGACAGTCTAGTCTTGGCTTGTAATCTATCGCCTTAAAGTCTTTACAAAGATGTAATTGTATCTTTTTGAAGTTAAGGACTATTACTGAGACCCCATATTTCCGACACGTAACTTAGGAGTGAATAAGTTAGTATATCGAAAAGATCATATATGTGCTTAACTGAAATGCAGGGGGTATTTAGATACTCAATTTTAACCTTATAAACTGCCTTCAATTTCTGTCCAGTTTTTGTAAAAGAACCAAAAGTGGTAAAATCTTTACCAAGGAACTATGTCTATTTCTCTATCCTAATACAATTGTTTTATAGTTATACTTACTTAACTTTACGATCTTTTAAACACCATAATATTTGCCTCTCTGGATTGAAACAATAATTTTCTAATAATAACCAACAGTGTTATAATCCTTACTCTGTATCAAATAACAAAACTATATCATCAACAAATATAAATTTAAATATTTTAAACAAATTAAAAGCAATACAGTGATAGTTCTTAGTACATACATACTCGTCTATGCCATTTAAATACACGGAAAAATAAAACAAAAACGGAGAAAGAGAATAATACAAGTACACACAAAAATAGCTTTGTTTGTTAAAGGTTAAACTGAAACATCTAGGTCAACAACCCTCCTTCCGTTGTGCGAAGGTAAGATAGGGTCATGGGTATTGACGTTGTCTAGTTAATTACAAGGTTTAAATCCCAACCGAATTTCACGCAGTGTTTGTCTTTTTATCGTCGGATTGTTCTCACCCAAATTTTAATTAAAAAAACAACTGTCAATGTTGACTTAGGTAACGTCTCTTGATTCGAAAATGAAAGCCATTTCAATTCATCACATCGTGTAAAGCATGCTTATTTCTTTATAGGTTTTAAAGCATATGAATGTGCAAGCATATTTATTTCATGTCCTTTACACCAAAATAACGTACTTTGGAAGTGATGCAAAGATGTGGTCGAGTTTGTGGTAATTCATTTTCGTTTCCGTTTTAATGTTATTATATAGGAAAATAAAATATAAACACTCACAAGAAATGGTAAAAATTAATAGAAATATTGTGTTCGTGACCAACAACGCATTTCACAATTGAAGTATTAACCTTGATTTTCTTGACAATCCGAGTAGAACAATGCTATGCAAGAGAGACCCAAAACAATAACAGTACAGTTACTAGTGATGGAACTGGCATCTGCCACGCTTTTCATTCTGATATAGCAAATGGTTCAAAGCCAAATTGGCAGATCTTTTACATGATGTATTGGCATTAGGACCGGTCAGGTGTTCAAAGATTAGATAATAACTGATATATTATTAAGGGATGAAGTATATGCATGCAGTGAAGTAGACAATGGTACGGATTGAGATTATTGGTTTTCATTACCTAGTTATTCCCACCATGATAGAGCTCTTCAGCTACATATCTGTTCGCATCACATGTTACCAGCGATATACTCATACAACAGTATCTCTATTATGATATAGATGCACGCCTACAAAATTACCTTCCCCAATAACATAGACAAGTGTACCAATAGGGTCATACCTATCAAACAAAATTACTCTTTCGCAAATCGTTCACATTCAGAACTTCAGAGACTTTTCAACAATAGCCACTGCATTTTAATGGTGTAACTGAAAATACAAAATAATCAAATAAAGTGAATGTATTCCTCTATTTGTTTTTCCATTTCCAGACGGGGTACTTGACGTGAAGGACTTCATCTTGAACTACAATGTTGTAACGGACCCACCAGTGTACGTGGAGCTGGGAAATCTTACCCTGTATACCATGCCTGGAGCGACGGGAGGGCCCCTAGTCGCTCTTGCTCTGAACATCCTGAAACGTAGGTAAACTGCTACAGTTTTCCTTGAAAATATGCTTTATATAATATAATTTATTGTCCGGTAAAGGGATTTCAACCAGTTTATCCTTCCTATGGCCACATGGGGAGCCAAAGTCGCACTCGCTCTGAGTACTCTCACAGGTAAGTAAACCGTTTCGGAATCGCTTGAAAATACTTTGCAGTGCATTGTGTAGGAACCATACTATCTACACATAACCTGGTGCCAGAGGAGCGCCTCTCTTTTCCATTGCTCTAAACAACCTCAAACTTAGGTAAGCCGCTAAGTAATCGCTTGATTAAAAACTATATGGTGTGTGATATGGTAGGGAAGCTATGTTTCCACACATTGTTTGTTGCCAGAGAAGGATCCCTTATGTTCATTGTCCAACAACCTCAATCGTAGGTAAGCCGCTAAGTAATTGCTTGAAACCTAAGCATATACAAGATTCATGGTGCCAAAGGAGAGTACCTTCCATTGTTCTCACCATCATTAAACGAGGAATCGCTTGAATTAAACCTTAGCCTTTCAGTGGTGCTAGAGGAGGGCACTCGTTTCCATTGCTATAAACTTGCATTTGAATTTAACCTAATGCTACACAAATGAGTCGGTTCTCAGAAGAATCTTTTGCTTTTTAATATGTTTAACTATAACAAGCTTTTTATACCCAAGTGAATTTGTAAGTGTTAGTTTTTGTTTTGTACAACTTTTGCCTGTTGTCCATCCAGGTGGTTTTGCATGGGAGGACGTGGATCTCGAGTCATCAGAAGATGTTGGTTTAATGTACCATGCGATTATAGAGGCTCTTAAGTTCGCAGACGCAGATAGTTTGAAGATTGAAGATCCACTGTTTAACCCAGACATGACCAAGGTGATAGTGTGACGGTTTCAATGACAGTTGATTTTTTTAATTGGTTTACGTTTTTATGAAAAATTATGTGCATTGTTTCATTATAACAATTCATTTTCATCTTGCTCTAGTTAAAAACAAACATTAGATAGTGTTCACTTAAGGTTTTTGTTTTCATAGTAGTTCCACCGAAAAATAGATGACTTGGAAGCAAATAATAGAAATGATGTAGAGCAACCCCTGTTGGACTTAGAATGTTCATAGACAGTAAAAGTAGGTGCAACACTGTCAACATCTGCTTAGGCAGGCTTAAGCGGTATAGCATTTTTAAAATCCACATTCAATGATAACGGGGGGAACAGGAAAAGGATATCTAGATCTACTAAAGGCGAATTAAAAATGAAAACAGAAGATTGAACTGGTTTTATTTGTCGAATGGCTTAACAGAAATGTAATTTATTATTTCAGGTAATAGGCAAAATGACATCCGAAGAATATGCTGACATTTTGCGTACAAAATTCACAGACAAAACCCATGACTACAGTTATTACGCGGACGCCATGAGAAGTTACGATGACCACGTTGGGACGTCTCACGTATCGGTACTAAGTCCATACGGTGACGCTGTTTCTGTAACTTCAACGGTTAATTGGTAGTAAGTAGTTTTAATTCGTTTAAGAGTTTTGATTTATTCAGGCGTTTTTAGACATTAAATCGAAAATTTATTTATCTCTATTTTTCGCTTTAGCATACATATATTAGTATTAATATTAAAATGTATGTTTCACAAGAATCACACGTCACAATATTGAACATTCCATTTAATAGTCAAAATAACTTATTGTTATATTAAGAACGCTCAAATACTCAATACATATTAACGTCATTATTATAATCTGATGTCAGAACGATGACCAGAAGAAAAATACAACAACTACCATACATAAATACTGATAGTCCAATAAACGAAACATTGTCAACCGCTCGGCTTACATCTTTCTACGTCAGGTTGCTCAGGTTGTTATTTTCAGCTCCGGAGAATTCTTCAACATCTTCAGTTTTCTTTTGTTCCCCGTTTTTGGTCGATTGAGTTATTTCAATCACCTTGTTGTCTTCTGTTTTAATATGATTCCGATGTGCTAGTTTCACCAGAGCAATGATATATCCGTGTATTATGTCCTTCTGCATTGGGGCTTCCCTGTAATACAGTTGGATACTTATAACTACCAGACAAGGTTCCAGCGTTCCTGTTATAACGAGTATGAAGACGGTGATGCACATCAGCGGAATCGGCTCAGACGTCTTTGGAATTTCATCGGCAATAACTGTTAAAAATACCTTCATAGACAGCATTGATGCGATCGAGAACCCGAGTCGTTCGCCGCTGTCAATTGGTAATAGAAAAACAGTCAATCCAACAGTCCCGGTCAAAAACGCAGGCACGATAATTGTTAAGACATAGAATGATGACTGCCGATGAAACTTTATCACAATTTCAACCAATTGGGTGTAGTCAAAATGTTCAAATGTGACGTATGCATCATCCAAAGACCACTCAATGGGAGTTTGAAATCGTATGGTGTTCACATGTTCGTCACTGTTTTCGAGATGAACTCCGTCAGCAAACATATCGTAGCCAACGAGGAGGAGAGAGCATTGTTGTTTGTCGAATGGCCAATATTTCATGTAATAATGACAAGTACTCTTTATATATCCCCCAACGAAAACGGTCGCTTTCCCGTCGTTTGTGTACCTGACTTTCTCCCATAATCCTCCAAGTTCTTGATACGTTATAGGGTTCGATATTACAAGTACCGGTGTCCACACATCGCTGCGTCTGAACGAAACTGATCTTATGTTATCATAGTCTCCAGGAGTCCATGTTAGTTTAGGGTCTGTCCAAGACAACTCCACAGTTGTAGCTATTGATATCACACCTTGTATTGTATCGATGTCGTATATTCCATATAGATTAACCTTTAATGTACAATTAAGTATATCGCTAGCTTTAAGTATGGGTGCGACATCTTTGTTATAGTTATTTTGGAGATTTTCTCTCAAACGCGTTGCGTTTCCATAACGCTCATTTCCGCAACTAGTATCAGCAAATATAAGGATAGCTAACACAATTTGAACAATCATTTCTTATCTTGACAGTGCGAATGTTTTACCAAGTTTGTTTTTAATGCTACGGATAACCAGTTTTATAGTGATGGTTTTAGCTTAATAATAGCTATTGTTTAGAAAACTGTTCCACCACTAATGCACTTAATGGATGTTTTTGTAATCTGTAACTGGTGGCCATTAAACCTTTTAGACAAACATTCTATGCACTATTTTCGATTGGTTATTCAAAATATGAAAAATACCTTTGCTATTACTGAACTCAAATATTAATTCCACTGCTAAATATTCCAAACGTGAACAAATAATTTCTACAGTAAAATAAATACACCCAATAGTAGTGTCAATTTGTGATATTTTAGTGCCTTTCATATGTTTTATTCAAACGTGTGAGATTGGGTCACATTGTATTTATTTTGAGCCTAGCGCAAAATAATGACGATTAGTAGATACGAGTATTTAGTTTTGATTTTTACAAAAAAGGGGTGGAGCTATTTGTAGATGATATCAGTTTGGCTGTCAGGGTACAGATCTCACCTTTAAACCGTAACAACGTGGCGACAACAAGTTCGTGTGCGTAATTAATATACTTGTAACAATGAAAAGATGCAACGAAGACGTACTGAAATTCCATGCTTTGTCTTTAATTATTTCTTTATATTTCCGAACTAATAGCTGCAGCTTTATGTTCAATTAGCTATTGATTTAACCCTGTTATGTATCTACGGTGTTTACCGATTACGCTCAGTCATGTTTCGAATGTTCTCAGTCAGGTGTCATAAAGCGTTTTGATTCTTCTTTTGAAGGACAGTTGCTGTTTATACAGCAATGCGTTTTATATAAAGCGGTATTTTCCAAACCGGTTAAGTAATACCTTAATATTGATGAATACATTCATATTTGCTAGTAGTATTCATTGAAAGTTTGCCATTAACATTGCGAATGTTTTTCAGCTTTGGATCCATGTTTGCATCAAATTCAACGGGCATTATTTGGAATAATGAAATGGACGACTTTACAACACAAGGGGTAATATGGTAGACATACTATAACAGTTCAATACAACCACATAACCTTGTCATATTTTACTTGTACGGACTTTTCGACATTCGTTACATAAACTTAAAAACATACATATGTATATTACGTTATTGTATGTCTCGTTTTTGAGGACATAATAATGATGATAGTTTGAGGTGGTGGCACAAAATGGATTCAGTTTATTTGTACATATTTGCCATTTAAGGCGGACAGAATAAACCGCATTGAGCCGCTAAAGCGGCCCCGGTCGTCGATGGCTCCCTGTATAGTGGTGGACAATGAGGGGAAGGTGAAAATGGTTGTTGGAGCAGCGGGTGGTAGCAAGATTGCTACAACAGTCGCACAAGTAAGGCCATTGTTGTTAATATATTTAACATTTAAATATATATAAATTATGGATCTCTATCAAAACCAAATGCTAAAAGCCGTTGCATCGTAAAGTTTACTATACAATTACAACATTTTTGACAATATCGTTTAGTACAGGGAACATAGGAGTCCGTTAACCATTAATTTGACTCAAGTATTAAGAACGGCTGTGCGGACTAGACATTTTTACTCACTTTATTGAAATCTTTATTTCATTTTAGGTCTTAGTAAAAACTTTGTTGGTAGATGTGCCTTTCAATGAAGTCGGGGATTCCAAACGGTTCCACCCGCTGGTTTTCGAGAACAGTATTTCCATCGAAAGGGATTTCCCAAAGGTCTGAATCCGATTAAATCATTTTTATTCCCTTGTTTTGAAAAACAATGATAAAAAATCAGCAAAACAAATCAGTAAAGATGTTGGAAAATTGATCGTACAAAGTCGGTTAAGCAAATAGTTGTAAATAAATCATGTATCATAATACTGTGTTTGTTGTTTTGTGCGTTTCTTGTCGATAGCCTGACTATGGGATTAATGTCGTTTGTGATAGAACTCTATATTCTTAAACCATATTGATGTATCTGACCTTTGTAGATATTGTCGCTTAACCGATGGGACTAGACTAATAGATTATTTGATTTCGGTATACTTAATTTATTTCAGGACATACTCGATGAACTTCATGGAAGAGGTCATAAAACTACCGAGTTTACAGGAAACAAATTCACGGTATTGGAGGCAATTTTCGTTAGTGAAGACGGAGAGATGAAGGGTTATGCGGACCCGCGTAAACCGTCTGGAAAAGCCAGTTATGTGTTCAAAACTGTGACGTCGATGACCAAATCTTGATGAAAAAACATTACTAAGAGTTAAACGTTCATGGTTTTCGTACCATGTAGGAGGTTAAAAGGAGATTATAATAAAAGTATGCACTTCGATAGTGACAAGTAACATTTCAATTGAAAGAACAAAACTATTAGTCTAATACGTGTGTGTACGTTGTGTTCAAAAGAAACGACGTACTTTGAGCATCCTATTACCAATTCCAAAACTGATTTGCGGAACGTTTCGTTGGTTTTGCCCCCAGGGCAATACACTTTCTAAGATAATCTCTGAATAGTAAACTAACTGTTTAAAAATCGCGGTTGTTACTGACAAATCGTAAACAGAGATGTTGTTTTATGGTATGTGGAACAATTATACCGGCTTTTGTTTGTGTATTGAAAGAAATCCATGTGTGACAATGTTCATGAAATTTATTTCATTTCGCTTTAGGCAGAATAGTTTTTGGGACAACAATAGGTTCGCGAGGCTAAATAGTTTTTGGGACAACAATAGGTTTGCGAAAAGTTATCCGAAGTGTATGACTCTGTATATGGTACACGCTCAATATCTTGTTGGCGACAACGTTGTCAAAATATGTAAAAAAAAAAGTGTACACTCAAACTTCAAGATATTATTCAATTTATTTCCATCACATAAATACGTGCAGTTTTAAAGGAAAAAAGCAATGCATATCAGAGAACAAGAAAGCATAATAAATATACATACAATGTCTACTATTAAACACGCATTGTAACGATTTTAAATATATAAATGCAGCAATTCCACAACATTTTTAAAGCAAGCGTCCTTTCTTAATAACAGCTACTGTTCAAATATTGTCAGTTACGGTATTCTGACGTCATCGCGATGACAACAAGAAGAATAATACAACTACACTACATGAACACAAATAAACACATCAAAGAAAACGTGTCCACTGCCATGCTGACACCTTTCCAAGTAATTCTTGGTACTTCGCTGTTAGAGTTATCTTTTGAAAATTCTTGAACATTTCCAGTGTTCTGCGTTTGAATCTTGATGTTGACCAATCCAGTTTCTTCTGTATTAAATTTAAGAATACCGTTAAGAGACGAATTGCGTAAAAATCCAAGCCGCTCACCGCTGTCAATTGGTACCAGGAAGACGGACAGGACAACAGCTCCGGTATTTAATATGGGAAGAATAATTGTAAGGACATAGAAAGTTGCATGCCGTTCAATTTTTTTTACATTTTCAACAACTTCGATCTGACTCAAAGTTAACATTGACGACAGCGCCATTCAAATACCACTCGTTCGGAGTTTGCATATTTTTGTATAAATAAAGTGGTTTGTAGTTTGTAACAAAACGACATCGGACATATACCCAACGAAAAGGAGAGAGAGAGAGAGAGAGAGAAAGAGAGAATTGTTGCTTGTCAAATGGCCAATAGTTCATGTAATAGTGACAAGAGGTTTTCATACTTCCTCCGACAAACAGCGTCGCTCCACCGTCATGTGTGTATCTCACTATCTTCCAACTTCCTCATACTTCTTCATATATGTGGTTTGACACAACGAGACTTTGCATCCATACCTTTTTTTAAGAAATCGAACTGATGTTGGAATATTCTCTAGGTTTCATTTCATATGAAGGTCTGTCCAAAACTTTGAAGATATTGATATCACGCCCTCTTTGGTATCAATGCCGTGTATTCCATAAAGATATATGTAAAACTAAACTAACATTGAGCGTATCACCAACGTCTAATACAGGAGCAACGTCTTGGTTATCTTCTAGGAGTTTTTCTCTCAAAAGTGTTGCATTTCTATACAGACAATATCAAAAAGTAGTATCCACTAATAAAAAAAACTAAATGCAGAATAATACGATTTCTTAATATTTTTACTGTTGAAGAATTTATATATTCAACACACACTTTAAATGACTTTGTAAGTATAATCTGCTTATTTCATTGTTTCTCATGCGCAAGGTTTAGAGCGTAATGTGATCGTTTTATAAAATTGATTTATTTCCTCGTTGCAATAGTAAAGTAATGGACATTGCTTATGAATTATGAAACAAAACGCATCAGACAATTAACCTTTTTTGCTTTCAGTACACATTTACAGTTAAACACTCGAGACTAACGATCCATCTTTCAAAGCTAATATGGTATGGTGCGTGCGTGCCATGACAACAATTAACATATACGTCTGAAACAAATGTTTGCTTACGTCAATATTTCGTTCAGACACAGGCATCAAACGACTTTTTATAATGTATTTCGAATTATCTATGTTGAGTGTACGCCATGGTGCGACTTCTGGGGTGGTCTTCAAGAAAAAAACTTGTTTTCGAATTTCTCGCTGTTGAATCTAAAATTTGTTTTCCAAACAGAACATGTTTATTTTGTTCATTTTATTTCTGAAGACATTGCATAGCATTCTGCATACACTAGTTTTGTCGGCTTGGCTGGTCCCTGTAGTTTCCATGGCATTCTGCATACAATAGTTTTGTCTGCTGGGCTGGCCCCTGTAGTTTCCATGGCATTTTGAATACAATAGTTTTGCAAGCTGGGCTGGCCTCTGAAGTTTCAATGGCATTCTGCATACAATAGTTTGTCTGCTGGGCTGGCCTCTGAAGTTTCAATGGCATTCTGCAAACAATATTTTTGTCTGCTGGGCTGGCATCTGAAGTTTCAATGGCATTCTGCAAACATTTGTTTTGTCTACTGGGCTAACCCCTGTAGTTTACATTTTCATGGCGTTCTGAATACAAACGATTTTTCTGCTGGGCTGGTCCCTGTAGTTTTCATGGCATTCTGAATACAAAAGATTTTTCTGCTGGGCTGGTCCCTGTAGTTTCCATGGCATTCTGCATACAATAGTTTTTTTTCTGCTGGGCTTGCCCTTGTAGTTCCATGGCATTATGCATACAATAGTTTTGTCTGCTTGGCTAACCCCTGTAGTTTCCATGGCATTCTGCATACAATAGTTTTGTCTGCTGTGCTGGCCCCTGTAGTTTCCATGGCATTATTACTTTATCTTGACAATGTGGCTCTCACATTATGATGTGTTTGCCTGTCAAATGTTTACTTTTATACAGCTTTTATATGCAAAGAATGCAAAGATGCACTGATAACATTAGAAATGTTGATGATTTCTTTTTTCATTTTCTGATGTTTGTTTTGTTGTTCCAGGACTGAGCAGAAATAACTGGTATGCGTTGTTTTCATTGTTTTATTGAAATGTACATGTACACGGATTTAAAACACGGTTGGAATATTTAACAATTTTCACTTTAAACTTTTACACATTTTGCCATTCTAAATGTGTACAATGTAAACATAAGTTGTCACAATGGAGCCTTCCCGAACACGTTGTGTTTCGTAACCTGTCTATTAACGTCTTCCGCCTTAGATGTTGACTTATTGCATAATTATATAAAAAGTGGTTCAAGATTATAGATAAGGTAAAGGGTGTTCGTAACTTCTCCTTTTAAAACTGACTTTATATCAATACTGTCGACGCTGCATATGTTTGCTATAAAAAAAACTCGTGACACCAACACTGACTCAAACTTTTAACATCAAAATAATGCAAAGCAACTATGAAACAACATACTGGTGCAAAATAAGCAGTTAGTTAGCGTTACGGTCAATGTAATCCGACGTGTGAAAGATAACAAAAAATAGGATACAACAACTGCCATACATTAAGACCGATAAACAGAAAAATGAAAGTTTATCAATGCATTTGCTTACATCTTTCCAAGTGATTGTTATTGCTTTGGATTCATTTGCACTTGTTTTATCTTCTGCGATATCTTCAATGTTTACCATGTTCTGAATTTTTTCCATTCTTCCAGTCACTGTGTTTATTGTTCCATTGATTTGAATTGAACGCGCCGATTTTGTATGTGTCACGATTAGTCTGTACACTGCTCCTATGTTTATCTCGTCGTCTCTGTAATAAAGTTGGATACTAAAGACTACCAGACCAGTCTCCAATGCTGCCGTTATTACGAGGATAAATACGGTGATGCACATTAGCGGAATCGGTGCGGACGTCTTTGGAATTTCGTCAGCAATTCCCGTCAAAAATACGGTGATGGATAGCATCGCTGTGATTGATAATCCAAGTCGTTCTCCGCTGTCAATTGGCAACTTAAAAACGGTCAGCCCAATAGCTTCAATGAGAAATATTGGGACGATCATTGTAAGAACGTAGAATAATGAATGCCTTTGAAATGCAATGGTGATTTCAACAGCTTGGTTATGGTTCCCAGTGTTTAACGTAACATTAGCGTTATCGAAGAACCACTCGTTCGGAGTTAGAAAATTGTCATCATGAACAGGTTGGTTAATGGTTTGGAGTAAAACGCCATCGGCTAGCATATCGTACACAAGAAAAAGGAAAGAACACTGATGCTTGTCAAATGGCCAATACTTCATGTAATAACGACAAGAGCTTTTCATACTGCCTCCGACGAGGAACGTAGCTTTTCCTTCATGTGTGTATCTCACCTTCTCCCATTTCCCTCCAAGTTCTTCATACGTGATGGTGTTCGACACTACGATAATTGGCGTCCATACCTCTTGGCTTTTAAAAGAAATCGAAACTATGCTACCATATTCTTCAGGAATCCATTTTATTTTAGGGTCGATCCAAGACAGCTCCAACGTTGAAGATAATGATATCACGCCCTCTTTGGTGTCAACGCCATGTATTCCATAAAGATATACGTTAATTGAAAGGTTAAGCCTACCACCGACATCTAAGATAGGAACCACGTCTTTGTTGTAACCGCTTATGAGGTTTTCCCTTAAACTTGTTGCGTGTACATATTGAACATATCCGAAAGTAGTATCTGTAACTAAAAGGCAAAATGTCAAACGCCAAATATTTCCCGCTCTTTCCATTCTTGTGATCAGTCAAGAAACATGTAAAATTCAACTGAAACGTATTACGACATCCGTTTTATCAGCATGTTTTACTCTGTGTTCTGTTCGGGAATAGCACTTATAAAGAGTATTGTTTGAATGGATTTGCATTGCTGATATAGAAATGTAGCGAACGTTTACTAATGGAAAATATGAAAGGGAACGCAATCAAACATCATTTGACATTTATTAATATGATAATAGTGACAATAAAGCACTAAAGACGATTTTTGTTCATGTTCATGTGTCACGGGGGGATAGGATCTTCTTCCTTTGCTTACTAAACTTAAATTCCCTGGCGTGGGCTTCACATTTAAATGCTCGAGTTAGTTATGTTGCTCATGTCACAAAACGTGGTTGGAAACAAAAGGTTGTAGATAAAAGCCGTACAAAAATAGGTTTATACAAATATCACACAATTTAGTAAGAAGATACAACGTAGAAAAGAATATAACGGAAAAGATACGAAACACTTATTGTACGGGTACGTGTAAGTGTGGGCTACTTTTGAGCACTACGTCATTCAGTTAGCATCACATGTACGATGGCACGGGGAACGAGTTTTTATATGATTGTAAACGAATTTTAGCTTATCTTCAAATATATATATACAATTGAAGGCAAGGAACGTGGATTGTATAGTATCCTTTTATAAGGAACTTAAGGCTACTTCTTTATAATAGAAGACAATGAATTCGTTTTTATGAGTACTATTATAAGACTGTTCAATTGCTAATACGATTCTTATATGGTAACTGTGTATCGCTATGATAGATAGTTCGGTAATAACCAACAATCACCGTTTAAACCGTATTGCAGTGATCGAATATTTACATATTGTAAAAAAGCGGGGCATAGCAAATACGAGCGAATTTGCCGTCTTGATCACGTGACCGGATTAAGGAGTTGGACTTTTTCCATTTTTGATATTTCCATTATCAAAGTAGTCCGGATTTACTGTCGTATATTATATTTTCAGACATTGACTTAGACTTTATCTTACTTCTTGTATAATTTATAATTAAAACATTCTAACTTTCAATCATTACTTGCGATACATTCATAACTGTCATTTATATGCAGAAATATATCTATTGAAGATATCTGCTTTACCCTTCATATGATACGCATGCTAAAAACAGCAGTAAAGCAAACAGGATTTGTTAAACAAGACCCAATGTTAGATTCCTAAAATATATACCTTACTATTAATGCTGCGCTCAACATTTTTTTTTCAAAAATATCCCTCGCCAAAATTGCTTTACATGTAACAGCAAGAATTCGATATGAGTCTGTCCCGTAAGTGCGAAGAAAGCGCAATCACTTCGACGTTACCACTCCCGCACATGGACAGACAGACTGACACGCAACCATTGGAAACGTTCTTACACAAGATTAAAATAAAAACACATACGTACATCACAATTAATCAGTCATTAACATTGGTTGTATATAGTCACACAGTCCATAGAAAGATATAAATTTCACACAACCAGAAGGTCAAATGAGTGGATACAAAAGAAGATTCACGAATAAAGACGAACATACACGAGCGGTATCTTGTAAATCGACGATCTACTTAGGGTACATTGTCCCGTGTCTTCCGTGACGACGGGCCCAAAAGTAACTTGATTTGCAGTACTATCTTCGCAGAAACGCCGAGATAAAGGATGCCAGAAAAAACATACAATGGAATTAACATTTACACAATATACTATAATATGCACTGTGACACATGTAAAACAAATTAAGCAGGGCAGTGACTATGTGTTATATTGGTGTTTACCGTTTTGCATGTGGCGTCTAAAAAAATGGTTCAAGCTCGTTTTATTTCGCTACTGTGACAATTTAATTCTGCCAAGAAACCATCACGTCGTCCCAAAACCTATCACCTACAGGACCAATTGCTTTGAGCTTCATAAACGATGAAATATGTAATTTAAATAGATAAATTAATCTCATAATTATGAGAACGCACTGATAATCATCATACGTATGGGTTCAAACCAACATGCATGCCGATATACCAGTTGTGTCAATAATATTCTGTTTTATGATAACAGGTACATTAAGTGTTCAACAACATAGAGAAATGTATGGAATAAATCATCGTTAGGAAAATACGTCTTTCAACACATGTTTTGATTTACATACAAGAATCAGAAGCAAATTATCTTAATTGGCAGTAATTTATTTATTTATCTTGAATCATTCATGAACTTTTATGCAGTACAAGTATTATTAAAAATGGCGTCTTTATTGTTTACACGAAAGGGAGAGCTGCATAATATCCCACCAGTTGAGATGAGTGTTGACTGTCAGAATTGCTTGCAAACACCACTTTGCTCCTTCATTTCGGAACATCGGCAATGCATTAGCCCTTCGTTGAAACAACGAAAACATTTTGAGAAAATCCCCATAAAAGCATCGCCGCTCTGAATTGCAGCATTTACAGAAGTTCATATTTGACTTATTTTCGATGGTACTCATGTCATCGGTAAAAGAGGAACGTCGTGATAGTCCATAGTGTGAGATTCGAGAATTATTATTTTCATCATTGGGTTTTCTCTCAAAATATTTCACAAAGTCTTTGACGTTAACCTTTTGAGAAACCACCTCCTCTTCCTTCTGATTTCCTTTCTCGTGCTGGACAGGGGAATAAGAATTTGCATCGCTTTCCAACAAATCTAATACAATGGAACCTTTCCTTCTCAAGAGATCAAGTTGCGATGCCTTCATAGATTCGAACGTCTGATCCTCTTCTTGTTCATACTTGTGTTCGTCTAATGCTTCATGAAAAAGGGATTTTCTTCGGCCTTGTATGGTTGACTTTAACTCTAAAGGATGACACTGGAAACTGGCAGCCTCTAAGAATACTTCCCTTTTAGTGCCCTTGTTAGATGATTCATCGTTTGTTAGGCTGTCTTCTTCGTAGTCAACATTAATCCGCTTCTTTCTCTTAAATACTGTTTTCAACTTCTTGAAAACTTTGTTTTCTGTTGTGCCTTTCTTTTTCTCTGTCTTTGTGTTTCTATCGACTTTTTTCTGTTCGTCTTGTTTACGCTTCTCCTTCTGACAGAGGTTAGCGCTATACATCTTCTTTTCTGGGGATTTATTTTCAACAACTGAATTGGAGGCTTCCTTTGGTATTAAATCAGTTTTATTCCTAGCAATTATTTGCATTTGATCACTTATATCTTCGTTACGTGCTTCATTACTGGTCCGATTGTCAAAATGCAGTTGTGCTTTGGAGGTTATCGTTGTTCCGTCGGATTCTTCCGAATCACGTATTCTCTTGCATAGCTCATGTAATACCATTGCGTATGGCTTGCCTGTTTCCTGGACCATAAGCGGTGTGTTGTCTGTAAATATAGTATATATATAAATTGTATTTCTGAATTGATCAACCTTTACCAGAAAAAAAACCCATATGGGTTAACATAATTATGTAGAGAAATAATGCTAACCTGCTCTTATATCCGATAAGTCGGATGAGACAGAGACACTGCTTGAAGTGCTGCCAATCTTGTCATCTTTCGCATATGTCGACGAAATATCAGGCGTTGGTTGTTCATCAATTGCTACGTTTTGGTGATTTTCTATGTTACTACCCAGAGCATTCAGAGCCGATTCAATAATATTTCTAGCTTTTACTTGAGCATACAACTGAACTTCCATTTGTACTTCTCGTTCATTATATCTTCCTTTTGATATTGCGGCATCTGAATCAGTTGAATCACTGTCGCAGGATGAATCCTCAAAATCGGAGACATCCCACGAGGAGTCCTGGACGAATTCTTCCGTTGTTTCGTCATTTTCTGCAACTTTCTTTACAAAACGACTTGTGTTTGTTAACGTAACCATTGCATTGCCTGTGTCTGAAGTATTTTCATTCTTTTTCTTTTTGAAAGTCACGATTTCTCCTTTTCTTTCTTCCTGTTTGTTTCTCTGTGCAACTCCAGGTTTCTTTCTCAAAGGTGTTTTAATGAAGCCTTTGATTTCCCTCAGTAAATTACAAATAGATGTTGATATGCTGCAAGTCGCTCTTAAAAATGCACTTGATGACCTTTGCACCGCCAGCTTATCATTGTTATTGGGCTGAAACGCATTTGTGCTTGTCGACGACAAGATATGTGCCAAGAAATGTTCCATCCAGGGAATGAAAAGCTTGTTGGTGAGTATACAGAAACGAAGTCTTTCACAGTAGGATCTACAACTCTCGGACACCGACACAAGGGGAAGCATGGCCAGCAATTGACTGTAAAAAAGGTATATGGCTTTGTTTATCATTTATACGTTTCAGAGAGGAAAGCAGTCGTATATATGGGTTATCAATCCAGATTGCAGGCAATACAAAAAAGCCAGGTTCTATTGCTGTCCTGGCAGCAGCGAATTGTTCTTAAAAGAGATATCTAAAATCGTTCTTTACAAAACACTGTGTGAGTAAACAATACAAAAGCATCATAGTCTTACTTAACACCAGCGGTGGTATGGACGAACAAAGAAAAATTCACATATAGACCAAACCTTAGCGTCTCTGTTTAAAAAAAACCCACATCCGCATACTTCTGCTGCTGTGTACCTGTATGAATGTGGTTCTTTGCAGATGAAACTGTCCCATAAGACATGCAGTCGGTACAGGGGCAGCGAGGTTAGACCGCGGAGGACCGCCTCCAGTGACTGGAAGTCCCGATATTGGAACAGCAGGCTGGTACACACCTGCAATAGCAAGCGAGTTTATACAGAGAGTTGGTACCGGTACAGGTAACGGAAAAGCAAGCTGGTACTCACCTGGAATAGCGAATGAGTTAAGGCAGAGAGCTGAGCCCGTACAGGTAACGGAACAGCAGGACCATGTACACTTTTACAGTAATTGAGCTCAAACTTAATATTGACAAATACCAATCAAGTACTAAGTAACAAGAGCATTCCATACAATCCATCAAAAGTGTAAGGCATATTAGAAGTGAACGTGCGTGTGTCCAGAAATCATGCCTTATACACCGCTAAATGGATGATTGGCTTCAACTAGTTACAGATCGTAAAGGGGACATGTTGTGCTATGTCCAGTAACAGGAAACGTGCTCCCTGACTCATGTTATTTCTATTTTTTCTCAACATACGTAAAAAGAAAATATATTGTGTGGCGAACAACCCAAACATCTTTTGTAGGATCTGCTTCAATGTTTTAAATATCAATGATTAAGCATCATATAGCGATGACCGTAAATGAAAGAGGTTGTACTGTGTCTATTTTTACCGCAAACATGGTCCTTTGTTATTGTTTCTCTGCTCAGAGTATATTGTTGTAAAACAACATTGTGTGTCAAACACCTTATTCACCATTTCGAAGATCTGCTTCGAACATGTACAGAGGATCGTAACTTAGAATTGATTTTGCGCGGTGCATTATGTCTCTTGGGCTATGTTTTGTTTTTCCCTACTAAAGAGTATTATGAAAATGTGCATTTTCAATTCCCTCAAACTGACCATGGTACAAAACTGTTTTCAAACGTTGTTATTTTGACAATTTCATATGTGTTTGTTAGCTGTGCCCCAGGGACTAAAAGTTTAGATTAGCTAAGTGTTCTGCTGCATTTTACGTGAATCACAAAACAAACAAACATCATAAATCCACCTCAATCGTCACAGAAATGATTGATATTCTCCCTATGATATTTTTGTGCGCCTAGGTCATATTCTTAAAACCATCGGTATACAATGAACCTGTCGGAATAACTTAACCACCTTCACGCCTCGATCATAGACATTCTCAATAACCTCGGTATGAAACAAACCTGTATGAAAAACTTGACCGCCTCCACGCCTCGATCATAGACATTCTCAATAACCTCGGTATGAAACAAACCTGTATGAAGAACTTGACCGCCTCCACGCCTCGATCATAGACATTCCAAATAACCTCGGTATGAAACAAACCTGTATGAAGAACTTGACAGCCTCCACGCCTCGATCATAGACATTCCAAATAACCTCGGTATGAAACAAACCTGTATGAAGAACTTGACCGCCTCCACGCCTCGATCATAGACATTCCAAATAACCTCGGTATGAAACAAACCTGTATGAAGAACTTGACAGCCTCCACGCCTCGATCATGGAAATTTTTAATAACCTCGGTGACCACCATCTTGCTTATTTGGTTCTCGTAGTCTAACACCGCTTCCAAACTCTCTGGGACCTACAATGAAAACACAAGGGGGGCGATGCAAGCATAAGCTTTTCCTCTTATGGAGCAATTGGCAACTATGTTAAATTTAGATGCCGAATGGCCCCATATATATATTTGGTATCATTTGCCATGCTATTGCTTGTTGATCACCCAAATGTAAATGTGTTTCGTTCCTCCATTTCAACTGAAATCGGACGTGAAATGACCATTTCAAGGTCGACAAATCGTACTAATTTTCTGTAGAATTTTAAATTACAGCATATCCTTTCTCTACACATCAAACCTTTTCAGATGATAGCGTAACAATATAGGTTCACCGGTCATCCAAAATTAAACGAAACACAGCACGAGTGTGCTCGAATAGAATGAAGTGCATCTCTGTGCACATATTTTACGTTCTTCACATCACATTGATATGAGTAAATCCGTCATATTCCGAGCCAAAAAAGTCATTTTGTTATATAATAATAATAATAATAATAATAATAATAATAATAATAATAATAATAATAATAATGAGAATCTATAACCTTATGTTTCTGTAGCATTTAACAATTCATACCGAGTTTGTTTTTAGTCTCAATACCAACCTTCTCTCCCCTGGAAGCAGAAAACGTCAAAAGATCTCCGGGCGATATAGCAAGGACGAGGGCGCGGGCGATGTCCGTTAGCTGGGCGGCCAGTGCTTCCGGTTGTAGCTCCAGCACCGTCAACGCCAGAAACCGGCTCCTGGATACAGAAAGACATACATACATTACTTCAAAGAATAGAAATGTTCTGCCATAGCATAACCGTTATGATTGTAGGGTTAATACACCTTTTTGAGGTCGTTACCATCTGCAAAGGCCCGCAAAATGGTTTACAGCCCGGGTGCTATTACTATTACTATGTAGTAAACACACCTCAGCTTGCCAGGAAAAGACAATTCAGAAGAAAATATGTTAGTTAAATGTGGTTTATTTAATTTATTTAATATTTGTATACAGCTATATATAAGTTTTTGTGCAAAAGATTGCATCGTTAACCCACTTTCGGTTAGAAACAAGGTCGCTCAGCGTCCATTGTTATGATGCGGGCCCTGATACCGCTTATGTTATACAAAAAGCCGGTCGTTAACGGCACGTGAATCAACTTAATAATGCACGTTTTCTACCGATAACGCCCGGGTTTTTACGTTTTAACACACCATGATAACGGACCGAAAACACACATTTTGTGCAATAATTATACATAATCATGGCTCTACATTCATATTTCACTGATAATGGACACGCTGATTAGGGAGACAACAATGACGGTATCATGCCGATGACTTAGGTGACGATAACACGATGATGATGAATATGATGATAATGATAATAAAAATGATGATAAAGATGATAATGATGAAAACGATGATGATGGATATGCTGTTGCTGCTGCTGCTGCTGCTGCTGCTGATGATGATGATGATGATAATGAAAATAATGATGATGATGATGATGATGATGATGATGATGATGATGATGAAAATGATGATGATGATGATGATGATGATGATGATGATGATGATGATGATGATGATCCTTACTTATAAGTGAGAGCTACGGTCTCATGGAAGAGCCTTCCCCTGGCGTTCACGGGGGTCCTTCCCAATAACCGGTATCGCGCTCGCTTCCACATCGTACGACCGTCTGGAAAATACAACATTTGCGAATTTCCAACTACAAACTCGTTAGCAGTTGGGAATTCAGAGTTTGTCTTGTTTTATGGTTGAAAGGTACACATTTGAAAAAAAATACACGCCAAATGTATTTTGATGCATGTACACAGATGTATCTTCATGAGAAACACTGTTCTATTTGAGTATTTTTTCTAAATTCGCCACTTGGATTTTCGAAATTACCAGTTGGTTATGTTCTAAATAAGCATTTATGTCACTGAAAATGACACCTTTTTGTGAATAGAAGTTCTATATAGACTGCATAAAAATGGCATCGTTTTTGTGCTATCTTTCAATTTCATTACAATTCAATGTCTTTGACCAATCAGAAGTATTGGAAAGTATATATGTTCTGAAATATTATTACATATCGAATACTTTAAAAAAATGAAAACTTGCAATATGGCGGACAAAATGACCGCCGCTATTAAGATAATAGCAACATACACTGGACTTTCAATTAAAATAGCTAACTATGACGATTTGACAAGTTTAAGAAAGTATATATGTCCTGATTGATATGACATACAGGAAACCTTAGAAAAATAATTACTTGCAAAAGAATCCAATATGGCGGACAAAATGCCCGCCGCTGTATTACATATTTACACGTATACTTCTGTATATGCATAATGATGTTCAAAACATTGAAAACTGATCATTGTGTATTCGTGTTCTACTTAGATATCGTGTGAATGAAAATAATAGAGAAAGAAAATACATTAGTGTTGCAAATATATGTGTGTTTTACATTATATTAATCACTCTCGTTGGCACGATTTAACGCGAGAGTGTGGTCTTGTGTTGTGGGGGAAACCGGCGAAAACCCACTTGTCCGGCTTGGTGACCACATACCAAACTCACATGCGCCCAGGCCGGGAATCAAACACGAGTCGCCTACGTGAGAAGCGAGTTCCAATTGAATATCTTGAACCGGGTTTGAGTTAACTTGCGGCCCACTTCCAGTGTTTGCACGATGACGATGACGCCGCCGACGCCGACAACGACACACAGGGTATCACAATATGTCTTCGAAAACACAGACGAGCTTTAAATGAACTATAAATTAGTCGCAATACCTGTTTGTCGGTGCTGCATGTCCTTCGCCTCCCGGGCGGCTGAAAACACGCCCTCGTCCGAGTCACGTCCGGTATCCACGGCCTCAAGGTAACTGGATTTTTGATAAAAAAAATGACGGGAAATTAGTAGAATTTTTCACAGATTAGACAGAAAACAAATCAAAACTTTAAATAGACCTGTTACTGTCAAAAATAATACACGTAAACCCCATTCTTGAAAATAATGGGCATGACAATATAAACTATGATTTTTTCTAGCAATTTTGAATTACTCATACCTGTTAACAGTCAATTTCGGTCTCCCTTTGAACAAAACGTCAGCCTTGCATGTGTCCAGTGTCTGCATAAGGAAAGAGAGTGATATTCCGAATCAAAGAACTGAAAGCACTGATTGGGACGCCTGGAGAAGTAGATTGAAATGTTACCTTGTATGGAGAATATTTTCAGCTTATGAAATGTTCCATTACTTAATATATACGTATCATCCGCGTTGGCCATATTTGGCCAAATTTCAACAAGAAATGTTAATGGAATTAACAAAATTGCAACTTAATTATATCAAACTTTTAAAAGATGAGGATACTACTCTTTTAAGTAGTTAAGCTAACTAATAATGCTACGTTTAGTTTTGATGATTATGATGATGATTGATGGTGATGATGATGATGATGATGTTATCAACTCGTCGACTTCTAACCATTTAGTTTGCATCCTTTTCTTTATAAAAGTATGCTATTGTGATGTTGATTTATTGTTAATTTCAGCATCATGCTGCTTGTTCAATGTGTATGGCAATGTATTTAATGTATTTGCCAATAAAATATAGACTTGACTTGACTTGATGAATATTTTTGTACCAAAACGAAACTTTCAAGTTAAATATCCCAGAAATTAGGGAACGCTCAAAGTAAAGTTCCTAGCGGGTACCATTCGGAACTCCTCGGCCATTTTTATCGAAAACAACGTCGGATGTATGCCGGTACATCAGTTTAAGTTGTTCGTAATCTTTTTAATTATATCATTAATTAAATGTAGTGTTTTAGAGTTTTATTTATTGATCTAAGTTTAAATTGATTGCCAGTGAAGTGTATTTTTGCAAACATAATTAAGATTCCCAAAAGTTAAGTCATAAAGTTTAACGGCTAAATAAAATTACTACGCGATCTACTTGCAGCGGACTTAAACGTTCCACTTTTTAAGTATGTAAACCGTCCAAATACATCCGACATTGTTTCCGATAAAAATGGCCGAGGAGTTCCGAATGAGCGGGTACGAAATGACTCCGCGGCGGAGTCAGGCAGTTATCAAAAATGCATGACCTTTTTAATTAACTGACCGTTTGAACGTAAGTGCTCAGGTGTTAATACGCATTTTCATAGCTTAGTGAGAGTCAACGATTACAACATTCTTTGATAACCGCCTGAATTCACCGCTGATAAAGAAGTTCCATATACGGGCGGTGCAAATTATCAAATGTAAACAATTGGTTTCAAAGTTTTGAAAACATGCTTTACAGACCTGCCAGTTTTCAGGAAAGCGCGAATGATCATTGTTTACAGAAGACTTTGATTTTTGAATGTCGCAACGTCTTGTTGGATGATCTTCAAATCTGGACCTTGACAGAACAACTGAAAGCTTGCCCTGTCTTTTGCCGAATGCAAATCCTTGACGCTGTTGGCGAAAAGCTGGATTGCACAGCGGTGTTGTCGGGAAGTTCGTTTGGACACCGACGGACCTCACCTGGGAGAAGGCGTGCGGGTGGTGTATGTATTGCATCTTGTGTGGTTTCGTATCTACAAACAAACTGTCCCCTATACATGGCGAATGTCTTTGTTTTGCGAGACCTACTACAGAAGTGCTATGCAAAATCTGAATACCAAAAGTTCCTTCCTTTTCGCCGCCGATATCGAGCACGATTTCTCGCCATTTCCGCCACGCAGTGTCGATGTCAACATCAAACTGACACATTTCGAAGTAGAACATGAGGTCCAGACATGTACCCACCGTTAGACGCCGTGCACGGTCATCCAGGATGAAGAACCTCAGCACCGCTAAGGGAATCACGTGATCCAGAGACAGACCGGAAATGTCCATCGGCGTTTTGACTGGTCCCGGAGGCTCGGCGTCAACGTTTTCCTGCATAAAAGAACAAAATATGCGTTGTTTCTGTGAGAGTGCAGCTTAAAAGTCAACGAGCGATAACTCTGAAATATCTATAAAGTGCTCCGTTGTATTGCATGTTCTTAACAGACTTACATTATAAAGAGAACGTTCTTATGCCATTCTGTGACTAGCATGTCAAAGTGGGACTTGCAAAACAAAGTTCTGAAATCCATTGCATTACTGGTGGATTGTATAGTTTGCATTAGCTTTTAAGTATTATTCTGATAGTTACTGAACAAGTAATGCTTCGAAAGAAATACCCCGGGCCCCTATACCTGTTTCACAATTATGAGGTCGTTGTGTGTGATGGCGAGAAAAACCTGCCTGGTGGGCACCCCCTGTTCATCGAGTTGGATGAAGACGCCCTCTGCCCGCACTTCCGCAACAAGCCCCGGATACTGGAGGTGCTCCAACAGACGCCTGACCCGCCCTTGATGATACCTGCGGACCGTCGTAGATTTGTTCCCATTCAACATTCTGCTCTTAGCTTCATTTCTTCTATAGACATTCGTAAAAACGCTTCTCGATATAATACAAAGTTAAACAATAGTTTATGCATGCATGGTTGAAGCTGGTTGCATCGTCTACATTTTAAACCATACCAATGAAATGTTTTCTGACAGTGTAAATAAATCACATTGTAATGGTAACAACGTCATTTGTGTTAGTAACCCATGACGTTTATTTGACATTGTGACGTAATGTAAATGTTTGACGTGTATATGACGTAGTTGCATTGGTCAAAGTCAAAATATTGTAAATATGTAATACTAAGTAGTATATAAATGCAATGATTGTTCATGCATGCGGGTAAATTAACAAAATCTTCTCCATACATTACAGCCGTGTTGTACTGCGAGCTTTGTTTTGTTGACTGGAATGTAGCCATGGGTCTAGATTGTACCAGATAATGTAAGCACCACCAGCCACACAACACAGTTGCGTCCCGAATACTTATTCATTTTCAACCCGAATCCCTTGAACGAAATAATATTTAGCTATTTTGAACGTTTGCGTTCCAAAAACTGTCACTTTATTTAGTCTCTGGCTCCCGCGTATCACCCACTTGAATCCCGAGTACTCTGTGAAAAGCCCTTGAATACCGCGTACCAAAACAGAGGCGTTTCAGTCTCTTTCCACCAAAGCGCCAAGTTTCTATAATAATTATATGATTTAAAATATACTTAGCACACATATAACTTTAAATCGGGTTTGTATTTTTTAGTTATCATTAGAACAGTTAAAGTGACACTCTTATTCAAAATCAATACATATACATGTATAACAAACATACATTTTGAGTGATAAACCTTTAACTACTTACTAAATAATGCATTTATGGAAACTATTTATTGCTGATATTAAGATTGCAACCGCGGTTACCGTGTATTTTATAGCTGTAATTTGTAAACGCAAAAAATATTAATAGATTGGTGAATGCTAAAAGATTTACTGTGATATACTATCGTGTCATAAGGTAGAAATATCGTGCTTTCTGCACCATTCTTTCAAATTCAACTCGCTATCCCTCATAAGAACCATTGTCTTCAACATTTATTCATCTTTTTAGTAAATTAAGACAATAATTTTAATTGTGTTAAATCTTATTTGGGAGTAAGAATGTATCTTTAACGTACTATGATTGGGTAACGGGATAAAATACGGTAAAAATACGGGATTTATCCTTCTTTGATTTTTTAGGTTACTTCCCTTCATCGTAAAACACCCATTGATTTAACCTTCAATTTAATGTTTATTAGCCAAGAAACTTGTCCGAAAAATAGTGGAAATAAACTAGATTGTGACCTTTTTTCTAAGATCTAACGAGCAGACTATTTTGTTATTTCTTTAATTATGTTAATTAAACGCTGATGCGAATTTTTAAGTGACGATTTTAAACCTATTTACATAGATGTCCATGATATAGGGTGAATAAAATGATATAGGAGATTCCACAGGCGGCAGTTAAGTTGACAAGACCTACCCTTTTATAAATGATAGGAGCATTATCACAAAATTATTCACAAAAACCAAAATATCAACCAAAAAACATGAAATTTTGTATTCCCAATATATTCTAATATAACTTCAAGTTATTAATATGATCTCAGCTTCATGGAAGCCACCATTTTGAAAACAGGCAATTAGATTTTACATGAACATTTGAACATACCTCAATTTTCATGTCCGCAGAAAAACAAATCCGATTTTTTTTTTCATTTTTAATTTTTTTTGTGTTTTTTAAATAATTGGGCGGCGGATCTGTTAACCAATTTATTTAAAAAAGGCCTTATTACTTATAATATCTGCTAGATAGAAGTTTTTTTGTTACAAACTATCTGTTTAAATGAAATCAAGATGTAACATTATCAATGAAAAAATGTGTTAAACATTAAAATGTACGTGTTCTGTTTTATAGTATCTTGCCTCAGCAGCCTGTTTTCAGATAAGGGTTGTTTTCATTTTGAAGTTGGATTCTTGAAAACAGCATGTCTGTGCTACATTAACATTACTCTGCTCCACCGAAAAATACCCACTTGATACAATCCATGGCTATGTATTCTTGGAACTTTCTGATTTAAAATTCTTGAAGCAATTTAGTTTGCTTTTGATTTAAATAGTATTCCATGTTATTTTATCCTTAAACAATACAAGAACTTAAATGAGATAATCAGAACTTAAATGAGATAATCATCATGAAACAAGTTTCTCTGTATTTTAAAAATAAGTTTCTTTATAACTTATAATAACCAGTAGAGGAAATTTTAGTATACGAGTCATCGGTCGCATGTTTAGTTTAAAGAGAAATATACAGTTTTAGTTGTTAAAAAGTATAGTTGTATGTATTTGGATAAAACTTGTCCAACAACAAACTAGAAAATATTTAGTGAATTAAAAGTAATGAATGATCACTTCTTGCCTGAAGGATTAAACTTTGTATAAAAAGCTAGGTAATTTTATATAATTACAGGACCTGGCCACTGAATGGAAAGTAATCAACAGTTAGACTTTTATGTTTCCATTTTTGTGTGACTATATAAAAAGAAGACAGGTGTTTGTTTTGTCAGGTGGTTTGGTTATGTTCTTATTTACTATTTTGGATATGAACACCTTCACTGGAATTACACAATAATTTCAAGGTACATATTTTTTCAGTTAACATTTGTATAGTTTGTTAAATTTTATTGACACTGCCATTACAGACAGTCATCAGGTTATATTATTATATACATTTTCTTGAATTATACTGTATAAAGAATTGTTTTATAAAGTGCTTGCTTTATTCAATTCAGGGTCATTAATTGTAATTTGAAATACTGGTAGTTATATGTGCTAAACATAAATTACTAATATAAATCTTGACATATGAAGGAAGCTGCGTATCTATGTAGATAAATTGTTATCTATTACATGTCAGTGCACTCATAATTATTTGAATATGACAATTATATAACTTAGTTTGTCAGATTTGCTCCATGACTGTGGAATGTCCACTCTTGATGTTCCCATTAAATAAATGACCACTATTATTTGGTCTACCAACATAGGAAAACCCACAGGGGAGCAGTTTAGTGTAGGTTCAAACATGGACTCTATATAGTGCTGATGTACATACAGACATTTACTTTGGATAGAAGTGTTTGTTTGATAATGATTTGCACATTCACATACTTAAAAAAAATGATGTTTATAAAAGAAAAAAGAATATGAAAAATGGAAAAATGCAGTAAAGGTATACCTTTTTCTTATTTCCTATTTGGCAGTATATGTTTCATTGAGTTTAATTTAGTAAAAATGTTCTTCATCTGCATGTGAGTTTAATGAAAGAAAACAAACTTTGAGGTGGACACCAGTCGAAATTCTATAACTATTCAATTCATTTTTAGAACATGAAACAGTTTTAATCTAATAATTATTTCATCTTGATCAACTATACAGAATTGTACTGCTTCATAGGAGAATCAATGATTATAATTCTACATGAAAGTTCAAAGGCAAGAGAGGGCTTCATATGGTGTTTAACTTGTTTGTTCACTTAAATGGTTTGTTGATTTTCATGCTTTTTAGCTATAGACCCTAAAACCAATATTTCATTGATAAATTATAAAACTTTATAATATGGAAAATGCCAGTTTCAATCAATTTACATTGGTTTAAAGCAGAAACATGACCTGCAGTTAACCAGTAGGTTAATACTTAAAGTCATCATCACAGTAAGATCCTGCCCCTGTCTGTTTGAGCTGATCATTTCCAAGATAGGGCTTATCAGCTATAAAATCAAACAATTTACCAGCGAAAAAAAGCTTCACCTGCTACTACAGATAGTCGATTTGATTTTTTTCTGAGGTTTTTCCTCTGAATTACCTCCCTTGGGTTATCTTTTGATAACCTGTGATAATATGGCGATAAGTTATATATTTCCTCTTCATGTTTTCTCAAAGATTTCTTTAATAAGGTGTAACGTGTTACCAGGGTGACCTATCTAGAAATATGTTTTGGTAAATTGTGGATGAGGAATGATATTACATATAGGTTTCCACAAATTGTGAGTAATTTTATCAGGTGGCTTTTTTATTCATTGATTTAAAGTTTGAGTTAATAAAGTATAAAGTGGTTTTACATTGAAATATATGTAGAGAGATAATACCAATGTTAAAATATGTGCCATATAGAAACACACATGTTAGACTAATATGTTTGTTTAACATGAACAAAGTATAGAAAAAATGTTTGACTGTCTTATAGAGTGATTGCTTAACTTTCATTTCAAGCTAAGGCAATTTTCAGGAACACAAACATATTCTGATACTTTTTTATGTTGTTGCATAAGTTTTAAGCTGTATGCTAGGTGTTGGACATGTTTAATCAACCTTTAGACTATAAGCAATTACTTCCAGATTAAGTTCTACAATGATCTGACATCTTGGAAATGATATCCAAACATGACTTTATGGTGTTAAAAGTATGATTGCATAATTTTCTGCATACATGCGTTCACTTATTGAACAGAATTGTGACAAATTCATAGTTGAATATTAAAATTAAACTTAATTGCACTTCTAAGTAAACCTTGTATTATTGTTTAGTCGATGCTGTCCCCTATGGTCTGACTTAAGACCACACAAGTCAGGTGATGACAACAAAGGGAGTAACTCAATTGATAAGTCTGTTAGTCATGCATTTTTCATACCTTAAGGTTTTGATGATGTCCCCTGCTGTCTGACTGACCTAACCTACCCCAGAAGCAGGCATGTCAACCTTCAGTGGAGGAGATGACAACAAGGGGAACAACTCTTGTGGGCTAATGGAAGTGAACGGACAGGAAGCCAGCGACATTCTGGCAGCAGCACTTCAGCAGATGGACGGCATCATTGCTGGTTTGATATCCATACTCATTTCATGTTGGAGATTATTTTATATGTGATATAAGGATGCTATTAACAGATTTGACAAACTTACAATGTCTAGAAAGTCATATTAGTAAAAAGCATACACCTTGTAACAAAGTACAGTGTATTTCAAAAAGCACAAAATCTCATTCAGAAACGAACATACATGTATTGTATGTATGTCTTAAATTTATTATCAAAGATGAAACTGCATTAAATTCTACAATAAAGTAAAACAGAATTCAGTATTTTTTTAGGTTTTTTTTCTATGTTTCAAAACAATACGAAAAAATTCAGGGACAACATTTGACAACAGCAGCAATGGTTTCGGATCCTTGACCACAACACCTGAGAACACGCTGCGGCCCCGCTCCAGTGTAACAGACGCTCGCATAGTCAAGCTCTTAGATGATCTTAAACTTGCGCTGGAGGTGTGCGAGGATCGATCAAGGATCGTCCGCAGGTTGCCACAGGAAGTGCTGGATTCGGTCATTTCCTGGCTGCAGGCTGGCATGGATGATGCTTTTAAGGTGGGAAATATTTAAAGGGTAAAAAGGGTTGTTGTGTCATCAAATGCATAACATGGTCATAAGATGTGTGTAAAAGATTTGGAAATGTAAAGTTTTTAAGGTGGTTGATGCAGAGTTATAAGGCAATTGAAGGTTCTTAAGGTCAGTGGTAGGTTATGAGATCATTAACAGTCTTTAAAGGGTGTTATGAGTTATGAGGTCATTGAGTTGTTTAAGGTGGGTAATAGGTTATAACATCAATGACGATGACTCATGAAATGATTTTCAGGCAGGTAATGGGTTATAACGTCATTGAATAGTTTTAAGGTGGGAAATAGGTTATAAGGTCATTGAATAGTTTTAAGGTTGGTAATAGGTTATAACGTCATTGAATAGTTTTAAGGTGGGAAATAGGTTATACAACATTGAATAGTTTTAAGATGGGTTATAGGTTTTAACACCATTGAATAGTTTTAAGGTTGGTAATAGGTTATAACGTCATTGAATAGTTTTAAGGTTGGTAATAGGTTATAACGTCATTGAATAGTTTTAAGGTGGGTAATAGGTTATAAGGTCATTAAATAGTTTTAAGGTGGGTAATGGGTTATATTGTCATTGAATAGTTTTAAGGTGGGTAATGGGTTATATTGTCATTGAATAGTTTTAAGGTTGGTAATAGGTTATAACGTCATTGAATAGTTTTAAGGTTGGTAATAGGTTATAACATCATTGAATAGTTTTAAGGTGGGTAATGGGTTATATTTTCATTGAATAGTTTTAAGGTGGGTAATGGGTTATATTGTCATTGAATAGTTTTAAGGTTGGAAATAGGTTATAAGGTCATTGAATAGTTTTAAGGTGGGTAATGGGTTACGGTATATTGTCATTGAATAGTTTTAAGGTGGGTAATGGGTTATAACATCATTGAATAGTTTTAAGGTGGAAAATAGGTTATATTGTCATTGAATAGTTTTAAGGTGGGTAATGGGTTATAACGTCATTGAATAGTTTTAAGGTGGGTAATGGGTTATATTGTCATTGATTAGTTTTAAGGTGGGTAATAGGTTATATTGTCATTGAATAGTTTTAAGGTGGGTAATGGGTTATAACGTCATTGAATAGTTTTAAGGTAGGTAATGGGTTATATTGTCATTGAATAGTTTTAAGGTGGGTAATAGGTTATAACGTCATTGAATAGTTTTACGGTGGGTCATGGGTTATATTGTCATTGAATAGTTTTAAGGTGGGAAATAGGTTATATTGTCATTGAATAGTTTTAAGGTGGGTAATAGGTTATAACGTCATTGAATAGTTTAAGGTGGGAAATAGGCTATAACAACATTGAATAGTTTTAAGGTGGGTAATAGGTTATAACATAATTGAATAGTTTTAAAGTGGGTAATGGGTTATATTGTCATTGAATAGTTTTAAGGTGGGTAATGGGTTATATTGTCATTGAATAGTTTTAAGGTTGGTAATAGGTTATACACTCATTAAATGGTTTTAAGATGGGTTATGGATTATAAAGTCATTTAATGGTTTGGTTATGGGTTAAAGGGTCTTAACGTTGTTATCAGTGGGGGGTTTTCAAGGTCACTGTATATCTTCTTCATGACTTATACCTCATTTTTTTCTGACCGGAAATGACGAACCGGGTTATTACATGTATGATTTGAACATTTCTTTAATACTGTCTAGGTTTGAGGAAATAACATCATTGAGAAATGAGTGCTTTCTTTAAACTTGAAATATTTTATTACATATAATACATATTTCTATTTTTTATTTTTGATAAACTGATAACCTCACCTGTTGAAAGCATTTGACAGAAATAGTAATTATAATTTCTCAGGAATAGAAACTCTAAATAAATGAGAAGCAAAAGGAAGACAAACTAATTATCACAGACAAAAATGAACCTAAAAATACCAACATTGAGGAGTGACTGTTTAAGTCATTTTCTCAGGGGTTGACTTTGGCAAGTTATTGCCATCATAACATAATTATCTATGCATCAGTGTAGTGAGACCATACATTACTGTAAGACATTTAGCCTGTTTATAATATTCCCAAGTGCCATCTGTGGTATTTTCCAGTCTGATTTTCTGTAGATTTGTGCAAAAATTATGTGTTTTAATTCTTTATATTGTCTGCATTTGATGTGGTTTTGATTCTTAGTCTTGGATTATTTTCAATTGAGTCTACGTTTCAAGACATGTTATGGTATGAACATGATAATCATAATCTGTTTTGTGAGTAGAAGGATACATTTCATTTTCTTTGAACAGTGGCTCAACAAATAGCTGTTACAAGCAAAAGGCATAGTTGTGTGGCATATTTGTGTGGCATAATTGTGTGGCAAAGTTGTGTGGCATATTTGTGTGGCATAGTTGTGTGGCAAAGTTGTGCAACATAGTTATGTGGCATAGTTGTGTGGCATAGATGTGTGACAAAGAAGAGTGGAATGGTTGTGGGCATAGTTGTGTGGCATAATTGCATGGCAAAGTTGTGTGGCATAGTTGTGTAGCATAGTTGTGTGGCATAGTTGTGTAGCATAGTTGTGTGGCATAGAAGAGTGAAATGAAATGTAATGATGATTCAAGTGACATTTATAGAGAATTTCCGGAAATTCTGGATTTAAAAGTGAAAGTGTTGTTTTCAAAGAGAAATGAAACAATTCAATTATAAAGGACAAAAGAGGTAGGGAATTTATAGAGACATGTTAATGGAATATTAGTATTAAAGAAATCTTCTGTGCGTGAGTGAAATGTGATCATTCGAAGAAATGTTCTTTGCGTGACAGAGTTATGATTATTCAAAGAAAAATTCTAAATGAGGATAATTGCTAAAATTATATCTGTTTACTTATTTGTATTTCAAATTCTCATGGAAAAAAATGTGAAATATTCTGTGACATCCAGTTTGCAGAAAGAAAAGATTGGTTGCAGGCCAAAGTGGGTGGTATGGCAATAATTAGTTTATGTGTGGTGATTTCTGCATATTTTTCTCATATCTGGTGAAGGATTGTGGAATATGCATGCGTCTTAAGAACAATGTTTTTTCCAATAAGTAAATATGTTTTTTAATGTCTACTGAAAGAACTGATTTTGTGATATATATCAAAACGAAGTCATGTTTTAAGGGAACTTGTGTCAATGGAAATTACTCTAAGCCTCAGCTTATAAAATATAGTTTTTCCAAAAAAATTCTCCTATATTGAGAAATATATATATTGTATGTTACGACTTGGCTTTCTCTGATATTCTCGAAAATATTGTTAATCGTGATAACAAGGCAATATCAGGCAAGGTTGGATAATATTGAAAAAATCTGAGCATGATCAGAAATGGTTCTATGTTTATGAATATTGTTAATCTTAATAGCTTGGCTGCCTATTGCAAGCACCGTCTTCCTTGAATTCAAGGTATGACAAAACAGTGACACTTTCACAGTAAACGGCACAAAAAATTATTCCTAATACATTCATTTAACAATAATATATTTTTGCTAAAGTCATGAAATTACTTTTGTAACATCTGATGTATCGGAGTAAAAGAAATCTCAGAAAGAAAAATTCTAACTCTCTCAAACCATCAAAAAATCACGTCTTTCCTGACCCCCTGGGAAGAGAATGCTCCAAGTTGTCTTGGTCACATGTGTTCACTATCAAGCAACTTGTTTAGATAGCAAAATAACAGTTTGACTTCTTTGGAACAAAATTTTAATAAGGGCAATGCCATTTAAAAACATGTAGACATTTAAATCTCCCGATCAAAGATATTTTCATAGAAGTAAGATGATTGTTTGATTTAACTAGTGAGAATTTGGACTGCAGTTGAAATGTGATATATTTTGTTGCAAGATCAAAAACTCTTTAATGTTGGTTTCGATTTTGTGATAACAAAGCAAATACCATTCCAAACAATTAGTATCTTGTTTCCCTAATAAAGTTCAAGATTGGTTTTAAATGTATATGTTGAAATGGTATATACCAAAATTGCAAGTATTTTATAAGTTTTTATTGTACTGGATAAAACAGCGATGTAAAGAAGATTTAATGGACTTAACTTTAGTTGTTTAGAAAAAAATGGATTTGCAAATGTGAGTAAGAACTGACCTGCACGTGAAAATGGATCACAGGCGAACAAATCTTCGCTACTCACATTCCCTGCACGGATTTCCCGTGGCGTGCCAGGTAAATCCTTTTAAGTTATAGACCTCACAATTATTGTTAAACATTGTTTTCTATGTTTTCTGTTTCGCAATATAAAACTTACAGCTTCCAGTATTTTTTTACCTAATATATTTTTTTCTTTGGTGGCTGTTTTTGTTGTTTTCTATAATTAATATCATCACGTATTAAAGTGTGCATTTGTGAATCGGGTAATTAACTAATAATAGATCTTGTGAAGAATAATGTACCACATTAAATCAATATTATGGCTTGCACAAAAAAAACAAAAAAAAACACAAAAAAACTTGTGCCCATATGGCATAGTTTTTCTTATAATATTTTCTGTATATATTTTTTCGTGTAAAAATAGAAGGATTTGATAAGTTCATGATAAGTTTAGTTTATCAGATTACCTGTAAAATGTGCCATATGTTTTATCTGGAAATAATCTGTTGATAGACCACATCTTTGGTTTGGAACTACCGTATTTATTCTTTGAGATGCACCAGAGCCCTTGTCACTTTTTTCTTATATAAACAGTATTAAATGTGGCAAATTTTCACTTGGAACAAGTAATAACACAGAATTAAATTGGCTATGTTTCATGGTAAAACATTGATGTGTTATATTGTGATGAGATCTAACATACCATAGTATTTTTCTGTTTATTCTAATTTTACTTAGAACATCCTCAACTTTCTTAGAAGGTTTTTTTTCAACTTTGATGACCTTTATGGGCCAGCTTAACTTTCACCATTAATCAAAGGTGTTAAATCACTGAGTTGTAGCACAAAAACTGCCAAAGCTTCATGAATCTTATAATGCTTAACAACTATCTACTTTTTCCTCTCAGAGACTATTTTTCGTTGACTTAAATTTATAAAGCCTGGGTATTTTAACCTTTACAAATGATTGGCACTGGTTACTCAGGAATTCCTTCCCCATGTTGACGTTATGTCCTCCGAAGCTCTCTCTGACCTAAGGAGGAGTGGACAAACTGTGTGTACACCTGCCCATAATGATGTTACCAAACACAATTGTTGGGTCACAAGAACAAATATGGTAGGCAAATAATGTGTTTATTATAAGCACTCTTTACATTTCCTTGTTGACCCTTTCATTTATTGTAACAGTTGATTACTGTTTGTTGATGGAGTTTAATGGGTTATTCTTTCATCCATGAATCAGCAAATCAGGCATGAAAATAAACCACAGTGTATTAGTGTTTTGTTCAGATTAATAAACTGCTACTGTTTTTGCAATGTTTCAGAGAAATTAATTCAGTATGTGCAATTTCATGGAATATCATTCTCTGTGTCATTGTGGTAGACTGTACTTGTAGTTTAAAGAATATATATTTGTGTGGACAAATTACTGTTACTGTGACTAAAAAAGAGTTGATTTTAATATACTTATATGTTTATGACGTCTTATTCTTGGCTTATCTTAAAATAAAGGGATGCTGAATACAGGACTTAACATTCAGTACCTTATTCTAGGGCTTGCTTGTGACTATGCTGAATATTTTAGAGCAAGCTCTGTTTCCATGGAAACAGATTTTCAAAGAACTGTAGATGGAGAAGTGTTGATGACAACTGACAGTTCTGGTCAGGTATATTGTTCTAGCTTGTCAATCTCCAGGGGTTCTCTCATTCTCAATGTTAAGTTGTGGTTTGTTTTGGTGCTTTTGTGAAAAAAATATCTCCTAGTCTACCTTTATGTCACAAAGTACACTTTGATTTTGATATTTAACATGCAATAAAGAGGTAAGATATTGAAGTTTATTGGTAGCAATACTGTAAAAAAAGTTTAAGAAATCATATTTATCATGTGGAATTTTTCAAAAATAGATAAAAGAGAAGTGAAAAATAAGTGTAATAAGATAGTGTGATTTGAATTTGAATTTGAATGTGTCTTTGATGTAGCTTTTGAGGTTAGAGAAAATCATACCATTACAAGTGGACACCACAGTAAAGTTAACCGTACATTACTAACTAACACAAATTTACATGAGTGTTGTTTGTATTTTCAGGTGAATGGGTACATGCACGAGAGCGTGGAGGACCGGGCGCGTCGCCTCGAGCATGACAAGAATAGTCTCACACTACAGGTATGTTTTCAATGGTTTTACAAGATTGTCACAGAGGCTTTTGTAGCTCGACTATTTGAAGAATAAGAAGACTTTACTACTTGTTCCAGGTTCAGAGTTAGGTAAAAAGTTTTAGGGCAAGTTGACATTTTCACTTACAACTCCTATATCCTTGATTGATCTTTTTTTTATTTTTATTTAAGTGCTTATGACAGGCACATTGTATATTTTAACCAGGATTTCACAAAGTGAAATCGTGCATCACTGTTCAGGGGGACCAAACTTGGATTATAGGAAGAATTTATGGAGACCATTAATGGGATTGTGTTTAGGGCCCCTAGGTCCAAGGCCAAGGTCACTGTAGAAAATAGAAAAATGGTTGGTACTGAATAACTTACGTAGAGTTGACATAGAGTGACCAAACATGGTATACAGGAACAGTTGATAGAGACCTTTCATGGGATTGTGTTTGGGGCCCCGAGAGTCATGGTCAAGGTCAAGGTCACTGTTGCTTAAAATAGAAAAATGGATATTACTGAATAATTGAAATATGGGATTGTGTTTAGGGCCCCTAGGTCGAAGGTCAAGGTCACTGTAGAAAATAGAAAAATGGTTGGTACTGAATAACTTTAGTAGAGTTGACATATTTTAACCAAGTTTGGTATAAAGGTAGTTTTATAGAGACCTTTCATTGGATGCCTACCGTTCGGTACTGAATATCTTTAAATACCGTATTATACTATGTATAGGACGCTAGCATAGATAGGACGCAGGCAAAAAATTTGGTAAAAAAAAAGTCGAGTATCCGCCATATTTGTTTTGACGATTTAATTTTTGGGATCGTGAAAATGGCAAAGGTCAATATAAACCAAACGATATAAAATTTAACAGCAAACTAATATGTTCTTCATTGTTTATTTCAAGTAAATTTATACATTATATACGCAAGAAAAGTAACAGTAGCACAGGTAATAATACAGTTTTATTCTGTCAACCTGATGACGCTTTTCTTCAATTCGCCTTCGTCGTCTTCTGACGGTGTATCGTAAACAACAATGATATAAGTCTTATAGTATGCGTGAATGTTCTCAAAATGTCAACACCCTCAGCTTAGTATTAAAACACCTGCTAAAGTGCGAACAAACAACCATTCAGTATCACCATCACAATAGTTCGTTCTATTGATGTTTTTCTAATGACAGACAGCAGGTGTTTTTCACACCTTTGCACATTTGAAAAGATTTGATAGTGACAATAATGCTGCTTTGCGTCATGCACATTCCTTTATTATTATCTCAAAACAGTACCATACATCAAAGTGTTTTTTAAAATATCGAAATGTTAAAATCGTGAACAACGTTTAATTTATATTAAATACCTCATATCCTGATTTTCCATTGCCATTATAACTCAATCCAGTCAAAGCGCTGACTCACATCGAGTTTTTGTAATTAGCGTCCCTTTTGTAAAAAAGTAAACACTCATGTTTGTTTTCAATTTATTTCTCAATAAATCATTTTAAAGTAAACATTCAATATATTTCTGCGTGTGTTAAATTAACTTGCGTGATTTTACCTACGTCAGTTGTTCTCTTCGGTGGACACAGTATCGGTACTTACCATTACCGCGTTCGTCTCCGGTCCGACATTTTCAGCCTGAAATGGACTTGTGAAAAACTGATAAAATCCTAATAGCATAGAAAAGACGCAGGAAATATTTAGACGATAATCTGGCGTAAAAAACTGCATCCTATGCATAGTATAATATGGTAAGGTTAACATATTGTGACCAAACTTGGTATGTAGGAAGAGTTTATGGAGGAGATCCATGGGATTGGGTTTGGGGCCCCTAGGGTCAAAATCAAGGTCACTGTTACTAAAAATAGAAAAAAAAACCCAGATGTAACTGAATCTCAGAACAAAGATTAAAGTTCTACTGTCAATCATTGAAAACCTGGTTTTGTCACATTGCAGCATTTTTTGTTTACTTTTTAATTTGACTTTTGTTTTTATTGCTTTTGACAGGCACATATTACATCATTATTGTATACATTTCTGAGAGAAAGCGGCATATAATTGAGTGCACTGGCGTACGACAGCTCTTGTTAAAACTTGCCAGCACATATTTCTAACACCCAAACACCTTTGCTAGTTTCACATGTCACAGTTTGTATTATTCATTGAATGTTGCAAAAGCTGGCAGAAGTCTCACAGTGTTGCGGACTTTAACCAACATGTACTGCGGGTCCATTACAGGTCAGTGTGTTAACAGACCAGGTAGAGGCTCAGTCGGAGCGTATCCGAGAGATGGAGTACCAGCTAGAGGAACGAAGGCAGAAGGCTCACCATGCAGAGGAGAAATACCAACATGTAAGTAACAACGCTTAAATATTGATGCCAAATTTGTTATAGTGTGGTTATTGTGATAGTTTGATTGACACACACACATATTCACATTTAATTGTCACAGTAACATTTGTTTCAAGAGAAGTACAAAACAATATTACATGCAATTCATATGGCAAGCATATAATATTAGTAACACTGTTCCTAATATTAATAGCTATACTTGGCTGCTAGAATCAGCTCCAGGAATATTGCTGAATTAATGATTAATTTCCGGTTCGACTGATGGACAATGACTTCGATCAGGGTAACAACACATTTATTATCAATTATATCATTTTAGTCACAACTAATGCTACATTTTAGATATATATGTGGTAGTGTGGACAAAGGGAGCGCAATGCTGCTTGATTACTAACAGTGCTATATAGTAATTGAGAGTAGCTTCCCTTAAATAAAGACCTTGACCTCAAAACAACATTTGATGGCGATCAAGCGGTGAATAAGTCTATTTTATTAGCTTCCTGGCTCCTTAAGGAAGAATTTAACGAATCAAGAGTAAGTTCTTGTTATAGCTGTTATCTTTATACAATTTTTTATAACTTATTTGAGTCATTTCAATGTAGCTACGCCTCTGAAGTGAGAACATGTCTGTCCGAAAGAATGTTTGTTTTCTTTGTGCTTATCCAACATTTCTCTAATCTTCGGTTTGTTACTCAAATTTTAGTCATGCGTTGATTGAACATTTAAAGATCCAGTTTTGTTTATTCCCTTTGAGTTCTAATGAAGATTAGAACTAACTTTTTTTGTTTTACTGAATGACTTTCATGAACACTAGTAAAAAAAAAATCTTCTCAATCTCCGAGTGACTAAGACTAAAACTTTTGAAGTTTTGTAGTTAAAAAAGAGTGATCTTCTTTTCTGCATGGTTTATGAATATAAAAATCTGATTTATTGGGAATATGGATTAAAGTATTATGTCCACTTGTAGAAGTTTAACTGATGGTACTCGCTCCGTAAACCATTTGTCTTACTGTGTGGTTTACATTTAAACGGTATATGCAGATGTCGTAAAATCAAATATCATCCAAATTATGTGTTCAGTTAATGCACCAGCCATCTAGGGTCCCTGGGGTGTGGGGCATTTAGTGGGCTTTTAATCAGCAATTTGTTCCCACAGGGCGGGATTTTACCCGGGCTTGGCTGGACTGAAAGACAAAGTCCCGGCTATTCCCCGGACCTAGGGGAGCAGTGGTTACAATGGAATGGTGAAATGAATTTCTTCAGACCTTGCGGTCAAGAATAACCCATGAAAGTGCAAGCACTTATTTCCAATGGGGTCCTTTGTTTTTGCTGAAGGGACAGCACGCTGAAGAGACAGTGGTGGGATACAAGGAAGTCCGGGTGCGATACCCTAGCTCTTTTTCGAAGAGACCCCTTGGTTCTTTTACGTGCTCGGTGTAAAGCACCGATACACGGGGTACAACTTTCCTGGGTTAAACCAGTACTGAGTACACCACTTTTCTCAAGCACTACCCTTTAAATGCCAAGCGCCAGGCAAGGGAGCTACTTATACCAATTTTTAATGTCTTTTGGTATGACGCGGCCAGGGATCGAAACCAGGACCTCCCGCTCCGTAGGCGGACGCTTAACCACTAGGCCACGGAGACGGTTAACTCTGATTTGGTTATTGGGCTATTGCTGGTGTCTCATTAAGGCATCCAGAGATTTCCCGGACGCAGAAGTCCCTCAAGAATATTAATGGCTAGGTACCTCCATTTACAACTTACTTTGCATCTGAATAAAATCCTTTTATTGCATTTAAGCAGGTCATCGGGGGTCACTTAGCTGGAAAAATAGGTCCCCCCCCCCTGCCCCACAACACATTCTCAACAAAGTGTTGTGCTGATGAGTGTTATTGGAATAATGTTGTGCTAGATTGTTGCTTCTTTTATTTTTCTGTTGAATAAATGAGTTTATTATGAGGTGGTCACACCTATTGAGATCAGACAGCATTTCGACACAATAAAAGTTAAAAGTCAGAGTACTATCCACAATGTTCTGGAATGCTTTGTCTGAACGCAGTCTTGTAACAGAATTCTATGAGAGGATAGTTTATGGTCTAGAGAAGTTGGCCAGGCACTCCTGACAGTTAGGTGCGTCCCTTAACATTCAGGAAATCAGCCAATCTTGTCTTAGTAGTTGGATGACAATCAGCTATGTTGGGATAGATTCTGCTGTATCTGATCAAAATTGTAACAATGTTCTGTGTTATCTGGATGGTGTCCTGTGGAATGGGTATGATCTGAATTTTTTTTCATATTCGTTTCTTGCCGATAGAGTCCAGATTGCGTCCTGATCTTGTGGATGTCGTGTCAGGGTCCATTCACTGTCATGCCACTGTCTGATCTCAGTCAGATCGCATATAGGACGTTGTCGGGACAGATTCGGTCATTTTATATCATGCAAAAGATACAAACGGATTGAGAAGGAAAAATTGGGACAAATTTGTCTGGGAACTGCTAAATCTGGACGCTTCCTGAACACTATCTGATTGTTGTCATGATGAAATGTTTTTATTTTTTTGAATTTCCAGCCATGAATCACAGGACCTTGATCAGACTTTTGACAAATTTTAATCAATGGTCCTATCAAGAAAGGCAGTATAAATCATGTTTGTGTGACTGAGGCATTAATGAAGGTGATTAGCAGTTAATCATAAGATTTTCTTGAAATCTAGTATTATAAAGAATTATTTCTCTCACTTCTCACAAAATAATACCTTATATACCCAATGTAAGATCAGAGATTTCGTCACTGTTTGTTTGAGCATCAAATTGTACTGCAGCAGTTACATGGCTTTTATTGTGTATGATCCATGTAGAAACTCAATTATTTTTACAATTATAGATCAAAAATGTCATTTACATGAACTGATGCCCATCATCACTCCTTACTTTATTTTTTAGCAATCTGTAGGGCCTAGAGCTTAGTTTAGTGCCTATTTCAATGAAATGAACTTTGAGAGACCCAGAGAGTTGCCAAGTGGTATAGGTGTCGGCATCTCTTCCAAGAGGTTATTGGTTCAATACCCACTAATGGTAATTTCTCATCTCCTCTTGAAAGGACACCGTACTGGTTTTTAGCCAAGAAAGATACTCAAGAGTAATTTATATTGGCTCTCAGATGTCCGCACAATCGAACTAAACTAAATTAGAAGTAACCAAACACATTAGATCAACTTTCATAATTGTATATCATGTATAAGTTAAAAATAATGTATATAAAGGTAAATTAAAACTCCAGCCTACCAGGCCTTTGCATTGCGAAATACTGCAGTACTCAGTTTTAACAGCCATTATCTCTCATGTCATCCAGTCATTGAAAAGATTATAGTTTGAAGGCATCATCAAATTAGGTGTTCAGGGAGACAGTAAATTTTGTCAGTTCCGGTTAGTTTTTAGTTAAGGTAAAGTTCAACACGATTACCCATCAACGGCCAAAAATGCTTATTGGACGCACATAAGTCTTTAAAAAATGTCATGGGCCTTTCCAATTGATCCAGACGACCCAAGACTCTTCCAGGTTCACAACGATGCTGTCTTACTGAATTAACTACATGTCAACATTTACCATGATTTCAGAAAGCAGGGTCAAAATTGTGACAGAGAGAGCTAAACTTAGGTCCCCAAAACTGTTACGTTATATCTATCAATATTTTTTATCAGGTAGCTGACCTGACATTCTTTATACTGGCTGTGTTTAGAGTAATACTTTGGTGGTGTATATTGCATAACATTGTAGTTTTATATCTGCTTTGTGAAAAGTGCAAATATATAAAGTTTAACTTACTTCTGAGAATACCTGGAGACAAATGCAATTGGACAGGGTCAAAGTAATTAAATATTTAGTTTAAAAAATACACATCAGGGCTTTTTCTATAGTACCCACGGGTCCGACTATCGGACCCATTCCCAAAGCAAAATATAAGATATTTTTCCCACTCTTCAGAAAAAAATCCTAATCAAAATAAAAATTATTATTATTTTTTTTTTTTAGGAAGTCTTTTTACCTGTACTGGTTCATTTTCAACATCCTAATTAATATGTGATGTAAACTTTTTCTGATAATTGAACTCGAAAATCATTGATTTTAATCACATTCAGGGATCAGTATGAAATATTATCTGTCATGATTTATTGCAATAGATATTTACACCCCAAGGATTGATATTTTTTTGGTCTTTAAAGGGAAAATAAACTAATACTAAATTATTTCCTAATTCACAGGAGACTAGACAGCTTTCTCTTTTAACTGTTAAATTTCCTAATTTTGGCATTTTCACGACGCAAAATTTCCCAAAATGTCTAGGGTCTTTTTCCCAAAATGGGCAGAAAAAGCCCTTCATATATTTTACAAATAGCACATGAGCGAGCAATTTAGATTTACCTGAAATGGTGAGATGCAATTAACCTTGTAACATTGTATATGGGGCTCATTTTTCTGTGTTATATCTAACCACTTTTTCATGACCCTCTGTATCACTTGAAATACATGTTCATGACTGTATATGATTGTTGTTACATGAAAATGTATGTTTATAATTTGACACCTGTATCATGGGAACAGTTATTACAAGGCAGAGAGTGTAACTGATTGTTCGCAGCCATCAGGTTGATAGTTTATGAGCAAGAAATGAGGGGAAATATGCAGGCGGGCTTGCACTAGCTTTTTCCATGTTGTAGATATCTAAAACAGAACTACCTGTTTGAATGATTTGCTAGAAGGACGATTTCTTGCTGGGTAAATGTGCAATATTAGCTTGAGCTTATTAACTTAAAACGGTTCTTTTCACGTTTCCTGTGTACAGCAATTCTTGTACAGTTTTGTGTTATGAATCTTTAAGCTTGTATTTTATTTGGATTATTATTTTCACACTGCTGAAGCTTGAAAGTGAAAGAAGATCTATGTTTGACTTTTCCCCAAGTTAACAAGTTGTACAACATGCCATTGTTCATGGTATATTTGCCCTGACCATAACAGCTAATTGTAAAATTGTCATTTTAATGCTAATTAGTATTTTTTTATTACGCTGATAATATTTTTATTGTTATGAATTTCAGATATGTAACCATTCATGTAAGGAGACTACAATAAAAAACATTAGATTGTTATTTCTATCATATTTTTTCAGAAATATAATTATTTACATCATTAACGTCAGCACCTAACATAGAAATCTTCTTTCTGTTCTGTGTAGGTGAACTGGCTGCAGAAGGTGGGAGGTGTGTACTTTGTTCTTTTGTTAAAAAAAAGGCTATTTTTGCAAAGTGCTCTGGTATTCTACCTTTCAAATGAAATGTCATTATTTGTTTGTCAAAGCTGTATCAACAATATTATTGCACTGCTGTGTTCGATATAACTAATTAGGCAGAGACTAATTGAAAAAAGCACTGGCCTAATTGGAAAGTTTTGTCTCAATATGAAAGACTGGTAATGATTTTGTTTTCGCCTGTCTTTGTGCAGATGTTTGTCAAGTGGAGTGTTGTATAGATCATTTGAATGCCTGCCGTTATGATTGTCAGTGCTCACAATGTAAACACCTTCTATGGGAGACAAGTATCCTAAGATCATGGGAGATAATTTGCTAGTTAGTAATGCATGTCAGAGGAACAACTGCAGTTTTCTCCCTTTAGACAATTACTGGGGGAAATCATTTCTCCCCCAAAATCCATTTTATCTCCCATAGTTGTTCCTGTTCTCTCTATGTATGTTTGATTTAATTTTCAGAATTTATTGAGAGAGAAAATCTAGGAAAGGTTATGAGATCAACCCATCTGATGTTTTTTCACTCAGTGACACTTTTATCAGTGGAAAACATCTTCTGCTTATTTTATTATTGCCTCCTACTGACATTCAAGATCTTAGGAAAAAACTTTCCTGGAAAAAGAATGTTTGAACATGTTTCAAAATTTACTCACCATGGTTCTGAAATCTATTTGTCAGCTGCCAATTATTACGTCTGTTCATAGAACAAGATGTTTTATAGTTTGGCAGGCGCATCCATTTTGTTATCCCATCATTAACTTAAGAAGCATATGTTCAATCATCACCAAATTTGGTCAGAATGTGTATGGGCATAGTATCTTGGATTTTATCGATAACCAGCCAAATCACTCAAATCACTTGAGAGTTATAGCCCTTTAATTGTCTAATTACCTAAATTGGTCCTGTCTGATCAATTATTTTTTTTTAAGCATTATATCTTGCGCAAGTCTGTTTATCAGCTATATTGCTCCAGTCTCTGGAGAGTTATCACCCTTAAATTATAGAAGTTACCTAAAATCAAGTCTTGTTCAAATACTATCTTTAGAAGCTTTTGTCCGATCATCTCCAAATTTAGAAATATGTTTATGGGCAGAATATCTCGGGTCAAGTTTGATAACCAGCCATATCGTCTTAGTCTCTCCAGAGTTATGACTGTCGAATTGGCAAAAATTGTATTTACAGAGTCTGCTTTCTAAATTTGGCTAACGTACAACCATTGTAACCGAACTTGGGTGTCCTAAAAATAGGATGGGAGTATTTTGGGACAGTAGATGCTCTTGATGCATCATTGTATCTTCGTTGTTGTTTTTTTTCAATGAAAAAGTATACATTGCACTTTGCTGAAAGCTCTTTTCATGTTAGAACTTTCATGGTGATAAGAAATAAATACAGCAAGTGAATGTTAATGGTTTAAAAAGCAAATATGATCTTCAAAACCTGATAAACAGTGTTTTGCTTTCTGGCCATCTCAATTTTCTTTGAATCTTGGCAGAGGCCAGTAAGCTATATAAATAATTGCTGGATAGATAGGCTGTGTTTCTACAGTCCAGAGACAACATTCCAGCTGAAGACCTGAACACTCCGATAAGTATCAGTAACCATTATACACCTGCTATACAGGTAATTAAAGCTACATGAATACCAGATTGGGATGACCTTTGTCAGTCTTAGATCTCTCAGAAAAATTCAGACCTTATCAACAGAATTAATATTGTAAGAGGTTTGAAATTTCTTTTTTGAGTTTCCCTGAAAGAAGTTTTAGCTAAGCTTTTAATTAGGCTGTTAGATTTCTGAGTGGTTTAGAAAGGGTAATTGTGTCTGATTTGGGGAGCCACACGGGTGTTCCTTTATTGGCAAGCTACCCTGGAGAGCAACACCAACAATGTCATAACCAACTCATTATGTCGCCTGCAAATCCTGGCAGATCTATATCATTTTGTCTGGCATCACTCTTATATATCCGCTCTCTGACTTGAGCATTTTTTATCCAATCTTAACCAAACTTGTTCACAATGTTTCTTTGCATAATAGCAGGCCTCATTTCACTCAACAGCCAAATCCTACTATTGGACCTTGAATTGTCAAAATTTGACCAATTCACTTTGTTCTCTCTCTAATTTGAGTATTTCTTATCGAAGCTTTAACAACCATTTGATCAACCATAGTCACAATGAAGATTGGCAAAATAATATGGCCCTTGATTTGTAAAAAATTACTGATTTAATTTGTCCTAATTCTTACTTGATCATTACTCCACCAATCTTTCTAAAATTAGTAACAATGGTTAGGGGCTTATAGCTAGACAGTTAGATCAACAACCCTTGAGTTATGGCCCTTGATTTGTCGAAATTTGACCATATTCACCGTGAGTGCTTTTCATGTTCAGCATTTGTTATTCCAACATTGGATAACAGTGGCAGATCCAGGATTTTCAAACTTTTTTTGATGCATTATTTTAATCATATAATGACATTTAATTAACATTTGTCTTCACTGTCAATGATATTTGGCAGATCGATTGAATTTAAAAGATAGTATTTACTGATCTTAGATAAACCTTTCAAAAAAACCCAAAGATATCTTGCCGGTTTAGGGAATCGAACCAGGGTCGACGGATTAACAGGCTAAGTCATTAACCACTCGTCCACCTGGGACACACCTGTACATACTCAGGGTTCAAATTTAGACTTGCATACTCGCAAAATGCAAGCGACATTTGCAAATTGGGAGTGACTTTTATTCAAGCTCGCAAAATTCTGCGAGTTTTCTTTTTTAGACCACAAAACGTTAAAAGAAAAGTAGAATAAACACGAACTTAATTCCGCTACGTAGTAGAGCGTAAACAGCCTATAAGTGGCATGTTTACACTACCAGTATAAAGAAGACAGTAAGGAGTCACGCTCAAGTAAGTTTTCAAAAATAGAACAAATACGGAAAAGGCCGAGTTTTATCTTGAATCTTTCCGGCATGCTCCGAGGCGTGCATAATACAAAGTGAATACAAATGACGTAATCACCTAGCTCCATCATTGGCTAAATTTAGTGCTTTCGCGCACTTTATGTAAACCCCATCAACCTTTGAATATATTTCCGCCCAACTGTCAAAGTTTGACATCGTCGATCGATATATTTTATGGTCCAAAGCATCCACACTACATTTACTGTTGCTTTTATTTATTCTAAATTTATAATGTTATTGTTTTTAATACTTATAGACTTCATGAAATCTGTAGCGTGCTTGCCGACTGGGTATTACCAGATGGCGAGGGTAAATATACAAAGTGAACAATGTCAAATTATTGGACAGCTTTATTATCGAAAAGCGGCCAGCATCTGATAAGTCTTTCTGTACCCCCCAAAAAGAATAAACCATCAACAAGTTCTAGTAGTCGAGTCAGTCAAGATTGATACTTTTTAATATTCATAATATGTCTTAAGTGTAAATTTCTACTTTAATTAGACAATATTATAAGGGAATAAAGCAAATAATAAAATTGCAAGTTGATTTTTCATTTTGCGAGTTGCCTCAAAAAGATCTCGCAAAATTTTGCGAGTGCTCCTCAAAGTTAAATTCAAACCCTGATACTGTAGAATTAATGCTATATAAACCTTAAGTGTATTGATTGCACTTGTTCATGAGCATAATATCTGATTTGACCCCATTCATAATCCTATAAATTATATAAAAAAAATCTCATAATTCCAAAAAAATTCAGATAAATTACAAGCCAAAAAAACATTCACTCTTAATAAAGATATGTTAAAAAGCATTCTTATTCTCTTTAAATTATTCAAACACAAGATCTATAAAGGGGGTTTTGTGTGTTTTCTTTGTTTGCAAATTTATATGATCAATAAGGGCCCTAGCCCCGTTGCAGAAATGAGTTGGGAAAAAACACTTAGTGAAATGTATCTCTGTAGTTAATTATTTATTATTAGAGGCATATTCAAATTCGCAGGGTTCTTGTTTTGTAATGGTGTCGAACCATGTTAAAAGAGCAATAATTGAAGACAAAGTGTAGAATGTTTTCTGGAATCTCACTTGTGTTAGTATTTTTACTCATTTTTTCGTTTGAAGACTTCAGGGGCAACATTTTGGTGGAAGAGTTTGATGAATTACTGCTGTTTGTCATTTTTACAAGTCATCAGTTAAAATGTTAATGGATCATGCTTATTAAGGCTGAACTATGTTTCATTTTCAGTGAACCCTGGTTGTATAATGGCAGTCTGGTCTAATTAACCAATTACCAGGTGTGTTAACCATTATTTTGCCAATTACCTGGTAAAAAAGGTTAAAGTCTTCCTCTGCCTTTGTATCAGAACAGAGAGATACCAGGGATACCATTGCCTGTTATTTTATTCAATCAGGAACTTCTGTTTGTTTTTATTAAGCCATCAGAGAGTACATCATTATTAATGGCAATGCCAGGTAACATAAATATGTCCCCTGTACAAGACAATGGTGTTGGTTTAGTACTTTAGGAAGATGTAGTGGTCATTGACTGTCATGTCTGTTTCTTTATACTGATAAGCCCACACTCTCCTGTTGTTGTCAGTCCGAACATGTGTTTTACAAGTGATTTCTGTTTATTTGACTGATGTACTGTCCTGACTAGTGTCTGAAACTCTGCCTGCAAAATGCAACTTTGTGCAGCTTGTAACAAGCTGTTATTTGGCATTAGTTTCTTCTGTCTTGTAGACTGATATGTTTTTACATATCTGCTGGTCTCGCCAGCTCTGTCAGTCCCTGTCAGGAATCATTTTCTGTCTCAACCACCAAAATATTTCTAAAGAACATTATGAAGACTATTGAATCTTAAATAGGAAAATCTTTGCAGTGAACAGTGATCAAAATGAAAAACATTGTGCAAGGTTATGACCATTGGCAAACATATAATTATGTCTATTCATGTTAATTATGTCAAAATGATGAATACCAGTTCTAAATAATTCATGTCCAATTACATACCGGTCAATTTGTTGAGTGAAAATATGACAGGACAAATAACAATGAACTTACAGACATATCCACAAGAGGTTTGACCCTTTTACATAGGATACATATGTATTGTTTTACATCATTGCAATTAGACTAAAGGGATGGCAGATGGCCCAAACAAAGTAATCCTGAGATTGTCGGTAAGGTCTGTTTGTCAGAAGAGAAATACAAGCATAGAAAACATTACAGTAACCTTTGGAACAATGATGTAAATTATTTAAAAACATACTGTGAGGTTGTGATGGTAGAACAATAATGGACTTATCCCTGTTTCAAAACATACTTGCCAGAACTAAAATGGTATCCTCCCTCTGTCTGTTTCAATACATACATGCCGCAGAACTATAATGGTATCCTCCCTCTGTCTGTTTCAATACATACATGCCACAGAACTATAATGGTATCCTCCCTCTGTCTGTTTCAATACATACATGCCACAGAACTATAATGGTATCCTCCCTCTGTCTGTTTCAATACATACATGCCACAGAACTATAATGGTATCCTCCCTCTGTCTGTTTCAATACATACATGCCGCAGAACTATAATGGTATCCTCCCTCTGTCTGTTTCAATACATACATGCCGCAGAACTATAATGGTATCCTCCCTCTGTCTGTTTCAATACATACATGCCACAGAACTATAATGGTATCCTCCCTCTGTCTGTTTCAATACATACATGCCGCAGAACTATAATGGTATCCTCCCTCTGTCTGTTTCAATACATACATGCCACAGAACTATAATGTTTCAAGACTTGCCAATTCTATAATGGTACCATTCCTCTGGGTATCTCATTAATACAGACTTGCCCATTCTATAATGGTATCATTCCTCTGTGTGTCTCAATTAATACAGACTTGCCCATACTATAATGGTACCATTCCTCTGTCTGTTTCAAAACATACTTGCCAATTCTATAATGGTACCATTCCTCTGTCGGTTTCAATACAGGCTTGCCAATACTATAATGGTACCATTCCTCTGTCTGTTTCAATACAGGCTTGCCAATTCTATAATGGTACCATTCCTCTGTCTGTTTCAATACATACTTGTCAATTCTATAATGGACCATTCCTCTGTCTGTTTCAATACAGGCTTGCCAATTCTATAATGGTTCCATTCCTCTGTCTGTTTCAATACAGGCTTGCCAATACTATAATGGTACCATTCCTCTGTCTGTTTCAATACAGGCTTGCCAATACTATAATGGTTCTTATTACTCTGTCTGTTTCCATACAGACTTGCCAATTCTATAATGGTACCATTCCTCTGTCTGTTTCAATACAGGCTTCCAATACTATAATGGTTCTTATTACTCTGTCTGTTTCAATACAGGCTTGCCAATTCTATAATGGTTCCATTCCTCTGTCTGTTTCAATACAGACTTGCCAATACTATAATGGTACCATTCCTCTGTCGGTTTCAATACAGGCTTGCCAATACTATAATGGTTCTTATTACTCTGTCTGTTTCAATACAGGCTTGCCAATTCTATAATGGTTCCATTCCTCTGTCTGTTTCAATACAGGCTTGCCAATTCTATAATGGTTCCATTCCTCTGTCTGTTTCAATACAGGCTTGCCAATTCTATAATGGTTCCATTCCTCTGTCTGTTTCAATACAGGCTTGCCAATTCTATAATGGTTCCATTCCTCTGTCTGTTTCAATACAGGCTTGCCAATTCTATAATGGTTCCATTCCTCTGTCTGTTTCAATACAGGCTTGCCAATTCTATAATGGTTCCATTCCTCTGTCTGTTTCAATACAGACTTGCCAATACTATAATGGTACCATTCCTCTGTCTGTTTCAATACAGGCTTGCCAATTCTATAATGGTACCATTCCTCTGTCTGTTTCAATACAGGCTTGCAATTCTATAATGGTTCAATTCCTCTGTCTGTTTTAATACAGGCTTGCCAATACTATAATGGTTCTTATTACTCTGTCTGTTTCCATACAGACTTGCCAATTATATAATGGTACCATTCCTCTGTCTGTTTCAATACAGGCATGCCAATACTATAATGGTTCTTATTACTCTGTCTGTTTCAATACAGGCTTGCCAATTCTATAATGGTTCCATTCCTCTGTCTGTTTCAATACAGACTTGCCAATACTATAATGGTACCATTCCTCTGTCTGTTTCAATACAGGCTTGCCAATACTATAATGGTACCAGTCCTCTGTCTGTTTCAATACAGGCTTGCCAATACTTTAATGGTACCATTCCTCTGTCTGTTTCAATACAGGCTTGCCAATACTATAATGGTACCATTCCTCTGTCTGTTTCAATACAGGCTTGCCAATACTATAATGGTTCTTATTACTCTGTCTGTTTCCATACAGACTTGCCAATTCTATAATGGTACCATTCCTCTGTCTGTTTCAATACAGGCTTGCCAATACTATAATGGTTCTTATTACTCTGTCTGTTTCAATACAGGCTTGCCAGTTCTATAATGGTTCCATTCCTCTGTCTGTTTCAATACAGGCTTGCCAATACTATAATGGTACCATTCCTCTGTCTGTTTCAATACAGACTTGCCAATACTATAATGGTACCATTCCTCTGTCTGTTTCAATACAGACTTGCCAATACTATAATGGTACCATTCCTCTGTCTGTTTCAATACAGGCTTGCCAATACTATAATGGTTCTTATTCCTCTGTCTGTTTCAATACAGGCTTGCCAATTCTATAATGGGACCATTCCTCTGTCTGTTTCAATACAGACTTGCCAATACTATAATGGTACCATTCCTCTGTCTGTTTCAATACAGACTTGCCAATACTATAATGGTACCATTCCTCTGTCTGTTTCAATACAGGCTTGCCAATACTATAATGGTTCTTATTCCTCTGTCTGTTTCAATACAGGCTTGCCAATTCTATAATGGACCATTCCTCTGTCTGTTTCAATACAGACTTGCCAATACTATAATGGTACCATTCCTCTGTCTGTTTCAATACAGGCTTGCCAATACTATAATGGTTCTTATTCCTCTGTCTGTTTTAATACAGGCTTGCCAATTCTATAATGGGACCATTCCTCTGTCTGTTTCGATATAGACTTGCCCATTTTCAAATTTGTGAAAAAGGGGCTTGAACTTTTGTTTACAAATGTTAATATGAAAGTATGAATTTGATTGCCATGCAGATTGTCCTATACACCTCAGAGTTATGGCTCTTGAATTGCATGTGCACACTTATATCCAAGTTGAGCTTTTGTCCTATCTACTAGACTTGGTTACAACATGTATGGGTATTAGATAAGTCATGACCTCTGTAACTTTGGTTAAACAAACACATCATTGTGCTGATACATTGCCACATTTCTTTAAGGGTTCCAGAGGATTTTGCCTTCAACTTGGAGGATTTGCATTGATCATCATTAATTGATCATTTGTGACACACTGACACAAAAGTCATTTAAATCAAATTTATTCACCTCATGGCAGGGTGAGGGAGGATGGAGCAAGAATATAGGGGATTTGTTCTTTCAGCGGCAGCGGGTGATATGGCAGGTTTAATGTGGATTTTTTTGTCATGGAACAGGCATATAATGCTCTGCCTTGCAGTCCTCTACTTGCCGAAAAAGGCATTGTTGAATATATGATTAGGAGTTTTATGTTAATTCTGGCTCTATAACTATTTGACATGTTGCATGACCTTACAGTTAATGCTGCAGGTATGCATGCTTCATCTAGGTGTCTGTTTCATTTGATCGATCATGTCACATGAATTATTGATGCCTGGTTACTTATGTTACAACACTAGATCTGATATAATCTTAACTGTTGTTTTTATTAGGTGTAATGGGACATTTATGAAGGACACAGAAATATGTATTCTAGAAAGAAAAAATAAACATTCAGTGTTCAATAATGTATATATGCATGAACTCATAATTATATTTTTGTAGTAAATGTCATTTCAAGCAATAAAAGAGAATCAAAGAATAAAGCAGTTTTTTGTTGGTTAGCATTTTTTTTCATGGTGATTTTTGTTAGCTTTGTTGTTTGATTCATGAACTTGTCAACAAACTGATATTTTTTGTATTACATCAATCAGGAAACTATTTAACTAATTCTTTTGATCTTTAACTTTTTAAACAACTTTGTTCAGTATAGATGAAGATATCTCTCAGGATTCACTATAGATGTGGATCCCTCTCTCCGGGTGCACAAAGCCCGGGCTTGTAGTTGGGTATGGTAGGGTGTGTCACTAACAGTTGTACCACTGTACTAAGTGGTGTTTGGTTTCAAGGGTAGAGACCTGTAATATTGTCATTGAACATCCACACTTTTGCATAAGCAGGGGTGGATCTAGTTGGTCCTAATTGGAGGTGGTAGTTTGTCTTCTAATGATGGGGAGCTTTTAAGTCAAGAGTAGATATTTTGAATAAAATCTACATGTCTGGATGATTTGCCATTTTTGCCATCCCTGTCTTGGTTGCTGGCCTCTTGCATAATCAGACATATTTACACATAAATCACATACAACTGATCTTTTCATGTAAACCTTTTCAATACCTCAATGTCATGGCCTATATGTATTCAGTGCCATTTTTTATCAAAAGTTATGCTCCTTGATCATGTTGTGATCTCTGTTTATCAGAGTAATGCCTCCTGCAAAATCCATTTGCCATGATCTCAAATGTTTTTGTCTTTTTGTAAAATTTACTTGTTTTCTATAAAAAACAAAAACTGCATTGGTATGACCCTGGTTTATCTAAATCACCTCAGGTAAGAAATTTGCGAAATCTCATTAAAGTGTTTTAATGTAGCCCTTTTCACAAATGTTTTTCTACAATCTTCTCAAGTGTTAGGTGTTCAATTCTGTTAAGTTTTCTGACCTTAGTCACAACAATGGGGTTAAATTGACTTGAAGCAAAAAAGTGATTATTGGCACTCTTAAATGGGTATAAAATACTACTAAAATCGGTGAATGTCTTATTGTAGTTCAAATTTCGCTTTGATACTTGGGATGACACATGGCCAAATTATGAGTTGTGATTCATGATGACTGACACCATTCATCAACTATTTTCAAAACATTTGCGCCAAGATCAGTTTATATTAAGGTCCAATTTTGGTGAACATTACTAAATACTATTTTGGAGCTATTATCAGGCATTGGGCTACTATGTAACATTGAATTATTGTCTGATTTTTCAACTGTAGAATTGTCAAGTTTAGAATAATTATTGTTATATTGTTGATGTTGTGTTTGCTGATGTGGGTGAAATTGCTGTTGCAAATTTACTTATTTTTATGAGATTATTAGTAGTTTTGAAGTTTTTATTTGAATATGTCTTAGATTTGATTTATATAATGCAACAGTAACTTATAATTAAAATCTGAGTAAAACTGGTAACATTTTTTTCTGATGAAAAATAGAAACCAGCGGAGCAGTGTTAACAAAGTCAGCAGCTTGTGCTTACCCATAGATGCCTGTCTAATAATGATGATTTCAAATGAAAGAGAGCTTGTTTACTTTGTCTTAGTGTTTTAACTGAGAGAAGCAGAGGATTTCATTGAGAATCATAACGAAATCTATGGATTCTAGAACAGAAACAGATACAGCATCCAGGACTGGATAAATAATTATATTGGAGGTGAAAATGTGAACAAAAGCTGTGGATTGATGTTTTATTCTGTCAGGTCGGTGTGTAGGTTCAATGGATGTGGCTTGGAAATATTTACTGGAAATCTATCACCTCAGGAAAAAGGATGTTTGATTGTCATATGCCATTGATTATCTCTTAGTGGCTGTAGGTTAGGTATTTTATATGAAGTCAATTAGACATCGTAATTAAATGAGTTTTATTTTTAACTTTTTGTATTATTTAACAAAAAAAATGTAGAAAAAACACAACAAATTTTAAAGCAGTTTTAATTCTTGAGGCATCTTCTAAAGTGACTGATATAAAAAAAAAACGAAAGCAATAATGGTGAAATTCTCACAATAAAGTTGTCTTGAAGTAATTGTTAGGTGCATGTATTGGCCAACGGCTTGGCTGAAAATTGGCACGAATCGCAATTATGAGACAACCGCACAATGACATTTTCCGCATTGATCTGATAATGAAAATTGCGCAAGAATTACACCATTGTCTTCTCTAAACAATGCATGGCCAATTTCCAGAAAATTATAAGACATAGTACAATACATGACGTAAATTGGAATCTGCTAAGTTATTGCAGGCCTTATGTCTACAGTCAGTTTGTTGTCTTCTAGGAGTTTGTTTGACTGTGGTTAACCGGCTGGCATAGGATTTATAGTATTTATCATTGAAAAAATCCACTCAACAATAGGATTTATAGTTATGATATAGTCTATCCATGTTCATCTTGGCTTAATTGCAATATAACATTGTAGTTTAGATAAAAATCTTTTTGATCTATCATAATGATTGCACAATTGGCTTTCCCGTAAACAGTGCTCTGGTGCTTTGGTAATGCCATCAGTTCTTGTTAGTTGTTTAATATGAATACGTTTTATCAATAGAGCCATCAACAAAAATCTATACATGTGTTCTTAAAAAATAAATGGATCACTGTAGGGATAACTGCCCACTCGTTTGTCATCATTACTATTACTGTTTGCCAATGTCAGTGCCTGATTCTAGAAAAGTGTACCATAGATGTGACACTGCTTCAAGTCGTTAGCTCACTGTTGATAAATGGCGCCAAGGGTTAATTTGTTAAAATATGACAATTCAATATTTCTTTCTTTATCAGGATATTAATTGACAATAATTCACATTCAATGAGTTATAAGATAATGACAATTATTACGAAGCATAATTTGAGAACCATAGACTATGTCAACAAGACATTGGACCCAAAGGTGTTTCTTTGAATGGAATTAACATTGCATTATGTACAGTAAACAGTTGAAAAATTCTCGGAGAAATGCAGTGATATAAAAAAAAAAGTAACGAATAGAGATTGAAAGAATATTTGTGAAGACATCTTATTGTATATTGACATTTGTGATAAACCATTTAATCTGATGGCTGAGAACCATCGGGACTTTTTTAATGTGCCGCGCCGTAATGGAATGGAGCGGCCGGCGAGCACGGGGATGTATTACTCCGCAGCCTGGGAGTCAAAACTTGGGGAACTTGTGGTAAGTTTTAAGCAGTACAGTGGTGATGAGTTTGCTTTCATCATCATTAAAATGTAGATCATTGAAATGAAAGAAAGTTTGCAGACATCATAAAATTGTCGTAAAAATCTCAAGTTGTTTGTTATGCAATTGAAATGATTGCCTTTCTGAGAAAAAAAGTGAGCTATCAAAATCGAAATTATTTAGTCCTTATAAAAATTGGCATTAGAAATAGAGTTGGTATTTATAAATTGTGACACTTAATACCAGTAAATTGCGCCATGCATCCTTTAAATCTCTCAATTAAAAGATTATTAAAGTACTAAGTTCTTCTTTATATATGCGTTTTTATTTGAAAAAAGAATGTTTTACTGAATATAACTGATTATTGACAACAATATTACATAATAGGCTTTTTCTATAGTAACCACAGCTAACAACTTTCAGACCCATTCTCCTAGCAAAATATATGATATTTTTCCCAATCAGGAGAATTTTTTGTTTTGTTGTTTAATGAAACCTTTACCTGGTTCATTCAGCATCCTAATGAAATGTGTGATGTATAGTTTTTGGGATTATTGAATTCAGAAATCCTTGTTTTATTACTTATTGCACTAGATATTTAGTCTGACACGGATTGATATTTCAGCCATTTCAGGTCTTTTTGATAGGGAAAAGAAACTAATACATAAATAATTTCTGGAGAGACAATTTTGTTCATTTACCTAAAAGTTTCCCAATTTTAAGCTCACCAGAGCATGAAGTGCTCAAGGTGAGCTATTGTGATCGGTCTTTGTCTTTTGTCTGTCCGCCAGTCCGTCCGTCATCTGTTTATCAACAATTGCTTAAAAAAAATCTCCTCTGAAACTACCTGGCCGAAATCAATGAAACTTCACAGGAAGCTTCCTTGGGTGTCCCAGTACAAAAATACAACAAGGGGTCATGATTGATGAACAACAACAACAACAACAAAATGGTCGACTTCCTCTTTTGCTTTAAAATGCATCTCGTCTTAAACTACCTGTCCATATTCAATGAAACTTTACAGGAAGCTTCCTTGGGTGACCCTCTGAAAAAATAAAACAAGGGGTCACGATTGATCAACAACAACAACAGCAGCAACAACAAAATGGCTGACTTCCTGTTTTGCTTTAAAAAAACATCTCCTCTGAAACTACCACTCCAAATTCAATGAAACTTTACAGGAAGCTTCCTTGGGTGACCCTCTACAAAAATACAACAAGGGGTCACGATTGATCAACAACAACAACAAAATGGACAACTTCCTGTTTTGCTTTAAAAAACAACATCTCCTTTAAACTACCAGGCCAAATTCAATGAAACTTTACAGGAAGCTTCCTTGGGTAACCTTCTACAAAAATAAAACAAGGGGTCGCGATTGATCAACACCAACAACAATCTGGCCAACTTCTTGTTTTGCTTTAAAAAACATCTCCTCTGAAACTACCAGGCCAAATTCACTGAAACTTAACAGGAAGCTTCATTGCATGACCCTCTACAAAAATACATCAAGGCATTGAGATTGATAGACAACAACAACAACAAAATGGCCGACTTACTGTTTTGCTTTAAAAAAATCTCGGAAACTACCAGGCCAAATTCAATGAAACTTTACAGGTAGCATCATTGCATGACCCTTTACAAATATAAAACAAGGCATCGTCATCAGTAAAGATGTGTTTAAATTGCAACATTTTTATTAATGCTTTATCACAGAGTTGTGGCCCTTTGCTTAGGTGAGCGTTTTAGGGCCATCATGGCCCTCTTATTTATGTACAGCAATGATTTTACTCAAAATGGCTTAATTTGCAGAGCAAATTTTCCAAAAATAATCATGGGTCTTTTTCCCGAAATGGGCAGAAAAAGGCCTGCATAAATATTTTTTTAAATGTTAAGGAAACATTTAATATCACTATTTTTATGCAAGTTTTATTTCTTTATACATAGAAATGTGTGAGAAAATATAGCGTTGACATAAGACTGTCAATAATGTTATTATTTATCAATTTAATTTAATGACTGGTAGACTAAGCTTTGAATAATTCAAAGTAGACTGAAACCAGAATGGCAAATACCAGTGACATTTGAAGTGCACAGGCCAATATACTAATTAATTATTCAAGTATGTTATACGTATTTACTGAATAAAATTCCTGACATGGCAGCATTAAAGTATCTTAATGGTATAGCAGGCCCTTTTATGGCCGCAATTCAGCATGTTTTTGACATGAGCATTCCCTAGCCTGCTGTAAAGCAGCCACAAAAATCAAGGCTCTACTGATCTATGGTCTCTCATGAGACCTGCCGATGACTGCCAGCAGACAATGACTTCCAAGATATCATTAACTTGTTCACTCAGAAATGAGGAAAAGACTGTCTATATTGCGCTGCCAAAAAGGGCAGTGAAAAGTAAGACTGGACTAATTTTAATGTAAATTCAGTTGTTCTTGACTAAGTTTTCGAAAGAAATAATCTTAAGAAATCATCTTTTCTTCTTCTAATTCATTTCCCCATTTGTTGATGGTTTTTTGAGGGCTATATAACTTATCATTGTTTTGCTGCACATGCTTAAGAACCATCTTGTAAAATAACACAAAATATAAAAAACTTTTGGCACAGATGATTCATTGAAAGGTCTTTATTTCTTACATTTCTTTGTCTCTTAAAAATGGAAGGCCATAAAACTTCATAGAAATTTGTTTTTTACATTATGACTAAGCATGGGCTCTGTATCTAATCGCATCAGATCTAATCAGGACAGCTGATTGTAACATCTGCACTTGTCAGATGTATGCACACTTTTTATGTGGAAAAATGTCTTAGAATTAACTGTAGTTTCTCATTCTTTGTAGGAAATCTCTGAAAGAATATGATGATAGTTATGCAACAATAAATAGTGCCTATTAAGATTACAGAATATCATACCTCCATCATGAATGACGCAACACCAATGATCCACCAGGAATGGGTGTGCGGTGACCCCATTTTTTTCAAAATCGGTCATTAGTCTTTATATTGTTACAAAATGGTGTCTATTTTCCTATTCCAATGAAACATTTCCTCAATAGTGTTGGCGTCCTGATCAATGTTGACAGGCTGTCAACATGTTTTATACGTTACAGGGTAAGTAGGTGACTGTATATGAGATATACAGGGCGCAGGAAACAAAATTTGGGATTGTGCTTCTCACCCGATATGGTTTTCTTTGCCCCGTATATTCTATATTGGGTCACCACCTACCCCTTATTACTTTTTGTGTCGCCTGAAAAGACGACATATAGGGGTTACTTTTGTCGGCGACGTCGGCGGCGTCCACGTCCCATTTTCGCTTGTCCGGGGTATATCTCCTAAACTATTAGTGGTATCAACTTGAAACTTCATATGTAGATAGATCTAATTGAGGGCAAGTGCAGTGCACAAGAACTGTTACTATTGTTTCCATAATTTTAGAGTTATTGCCCTTTGTTATTTTTCATGCTTAAAGTTTTGTCTGGGGCATATCTTGTAGAATATAAGAGTTATCAACTTGAAACTTCATATGTAGATAGATCTCATGGAGGGCAAGTGCAGTGCACAATAACAGTAACTCTTGCTTTCTTAGTTTTAAAATTATTGCCCTTTGTTGTGTCGCCTGAAAAGACGACATATAGGGGTTACTTTTGTCGGCGGCGGCGGCGGCGGCGGCGGTGGCAGCGTCGGCGTCCGTGTCCTATTTTCGCTTGTCCGGGGTATCTCCTAAACTATTAGTGGTATCAACTTGAAACTTCATATGTAGATAGATCTAATTGAGGGCAAGTGCAGTGCACAAGAACTGTTACTCTTGCTTCCATATTTTTAAAGTTATTGCCCTTTGTTATTTTTCATGCTTAAAGTTTTGTCCGGGGCATATCTTGAAGAATATAAGAGGTATCAACTTGAAACTTCATAGCTAGATATATCTCATTGAGGGCAAGTGCAGTGCACAATAACAGTAACTCTTGCTTTCTTAGTTTTAAAATTATTGCCCTTTGTTAATTTTCATGCTTAAAGTTTTGTCCGGGGCATATCTTGAAGAATATAAGAGATATCAACTTGAAACTTCATAGCTAGATAGATCTCATTGAGGGCAAGTGCACTGCACAAGAACCATTACTCTTGCTGCCATATTTTTAGAGTTATTGCCCTTTGTTAATTTTCTTGCTTAGGTTTTGTCCGTGGCATATCTCGTAAACTATAGGAGGTTTCAACCTGAAACTTATTCGGTAGGTATATCTGATTGAGGGTTCAAATGCCACCTACAATTGAAAGTTAAATGGCAACATCATTGTCTATAACTGAATAAAATGCCAATCTAACAGCTATAATGTCGACAGTAAATAATTTGTCAGGCGACACATCCGACTCGCGGAGTTCTAGTTAATTTTCATGCTAAAAGTTTTGTCGGGGGCATATCTTGAAGAATATAAGAGGTATCGACTTGAAACTTCATAGCTAGATAGATCTCATTGAGGGCAAGTGCAGTGCACAATAACAGTAACTCTTGCTTTCTTAGTTTTAAAGTAATTGCCCTTTGTTAATTTTCATGCTTAAAGTTTTGTCCGGGGCATATCTTGAAGAATATAAGAGGTATCAACTTGAAACTTCATAGCTAGATATATCTCATTGAGGGCAAGTGCACTGCACAATAACAGTAACTCTTGCTTTCTTAGTTTTAAAGTTATTGCCCTTTGTTAATTTTCATGCTTAAAGTTTTGTCCGGGGCATATCTTGAAGAATATAAGAGGTATCAACTTGAAACTTCATAGCTAGATAGATCTCATTGAGGGCAAGTGCACTGCACAAGAACAGTTACTCTTGCTGCCATATTTTTAGAGTTATTGCCCTTTGTTAATTTTCTTGCTTAGGTTTTGTCCGTGGCATATCTCGTAAACTATAGGAGGTTTCAACCTGAAACTTATTCCGTAGGTATATCTGATTGAGGGTTCAAATGCCACCTACACTTGAAAGTTAAATGGCAACATCATTGTCTATAAATGTATAAAATGCCAATCTAACAGCTATAATGTCGACAGTAAATAATTCGTCAGGCGACACATCCGACTCACGGAGTTCTAGTAATATCTTACAGAGATATTTTTAATCAAATATTATTCTAACAATAGAAATAAAACTATGATCAAATATTGTTGAAAATTGATCATTTAAGAGGTCATCCGATTGCATAATCTCGACATTGATTATTGCTCCGTGGTGGTTTTCTCTAAAAATAATAAAGTAAATGTGATGAACAAAAGTATATATCGTTTGTGATTCAGCTCAAAATCAAACTCAAATCAAACTATTCCTTGAAAATTAGTGCCTTATAAGCAAAACACAGAATTCTTCTAATTACAATGCATTCATTGTTCAGTTTAATTGTGAAAGTCAAAATGCAGCTTGTTATTCTTTTATACCGCTAAATTTAAATATGATATTTCGATTGCATAATCGAATATTTATTGAAATGACTTGATCAATTATTTCTGATAATATAATATGACTTTGGACTGATTTTCATTACCTAACTATCAATAATTCATAATGGCATTTTGATTGATTTAGATACACTCCAAGTGCATTTTCCACATTGAGTTCTAATTGAGTCATTACCTTATTTCAGAAACACTTTGTTGTACTTCTGTTTATTATGCTGAATTACCATAAATGCAAATAGGACATGCAACATTACAACAAGGCAGAGGTTGTAAGGTGCAATGTGAGCTGTCCGAATGCTACACTCTTATCTTTTTTCTGTCTATAATGCTGAGAAGGGTACACTAAATCTGTGTTTTATCAATAAGTAACAATTTGATGCTGAGCAGGCTACACTAAATCCGTGTTTTGTCAATAAGTAACAATTTTATGCTGAGCAGGCTACACTAAATCCGTGTTTTGTCAATAAGTAACAATTTTATGCTGAGCAGGCTACACTAAATCCGTGTTTTGTCAATAAGTAACAATTTTATGCTGAGCAGGCTGCACTAAATCCGTGCTTTGTCAATAAGTAACAATTTTATGCTGAGCAGGCTGCACTAAATCCGTGCTTTGTCAATTAGTAACAATTTGATGCTGAGCAGGCTACACTAAATCCGTGCTTTGTCAATAAGTAACAATTTGATGCTGAGCAGGCTACACTTAGTCCGTGTTTTGTCAATAAGTAACAATTTGATGCTGAGCAGGCTACACTTAATCCGTGTTTTGTCAATAAGTAACAATTTTATGCTGAGCAGGCTACACTAAATCCGTGTTTTGTCAATAAGTAACAATTTTATGCTGAGCAGGCTACACTAAATCCGTGTTTTGTCAATAAGTAACAATTTTATGCTGAGCAGGCTACACTAAATCTGTGTTTTGTCAATAAGTAACAATTTTATGCTGAGCAGGCTACACTTAGTCCGTGTTTTGTCAAAAAGTAACAATTTTATGCTGAGCAGGCTACACTAAATCCGTGTTTTGTCAATAAGCAACAATTTTATGCTGAGCAGGCTACACTAAATCCGTGTTTTGTCAATAAGTAACAATTTTATGCTGAGCAGGCTACACTAAATCCGTGTTTTGTCAATAAGTAACAATTTTATGCTGAGCAGGCTACACTAAATCCGTGCTTTGTCAATAAGTAACAATTTTATGCTGAGCAGGCTACACTAAATCCGTGTTTTGTCAATAAGTAACAATTTTATGCTGAGCAGGCTACACTAAATCCGTGTTTTGTCAATAAGTAACAATTTTATGCTGAGCAGGCTACACTTAATCCGTGTTTTGTCAATAAGTAACAATTTTATGCTGAGCAGGCTACACTTAATCCGTGTTTTGTCAATAAGTAACAATTTTATGCTGAGCAGGCTACACTAAATCCGTGTTTTGTCAATAAGTAACAATTTTATGCTGAGCAGGCTACACTAAATCCGTGTTTTGTCAATAAGTAACAATTTTATGCTGAGCAGGCTACACTTAATCCGTGTTTTGTCAATAAGTAACAATTTTATGCTGAGCAGGCTACACTTAATCCGTGTTTTGTCAATATTATGCTGAGCAGGCTACACTTAGTCTGTGTTTTGTCAATAAGTAACAATTTAATGCTGAGCCTGCTTCACTAAATCTGTTGTTTGTCTGTCTTGAAGTAGTGGTCTAATGCTCATTATTGTTTTTGTTTTTTATTCTAGTATTTTTACTGTCCAGTAACTTGTAGGGGGTGTGAGGGTAGGGTCTTTAAGGTTTGCTCTTGTTTTATTGAGAATTAATGGTCACCTCAAATCTCCTTTAGTGTCAAGCTGCTATATCTTACCTAAATAATTTCATAATCCATGTTTGTTTTATATGTTAATGAAATCCTTGTCGTAATTGTATTTCAGTTCCTCTCCCAATGTAGAGAAGGTTTATTTGTAAGATTCGTCATTTTCCACCCACCTGTTGGTGGCATAATTATTTTCCAGCTGTTACACGATATGATTAGTCAAAAAAAAATTCACTGATTCAAGGGAATTATTGCAAAATGATAATATGATTATCAAGTGTTGGTAGCTATGCTACATAGGCTTGTTTAAGCAAAATCACATCTTTGAATACCTTAATATCCATTTATTCAACTTTTTTTAACCATGTAATTGATACAAAAAAATGTTATCGCTCAATTACAAACTGTTCACAATAGGCACAATGTTTGTCAATTTACATCCCATTCTATTGTTTTGCAAGTCTATTTTGAGGTAGAGTGTGTAGAGGCAAAGGTCTGGTTTCATAAAAACTTCAACAGATAACCTAAAGGGGTAATTAAAATCCAATTAATGGAGGAGTGCTCATGCTTTGTTGAGAAGTATCTTAAACAAATGTCTTGTAATTGGCATTAATCAGAAGTTTGCATGCCTGCATGGAGCATGCTGGATGTCTGTTGGAAAGGGGGTCCAGGTCTAGTTAGCTACCGATCATGTCCTGGACTACAGTATGGTTCCAAGTGTCAGAATGATGTTGAATATCCTGTAAGAAATACTAGCCTGGTGTAGCATGGGAAGTGATGAGCCACAATGACATCAAGTTTATAAATTGAACAAATATAACAAGTAATACTATTACAATGGAAGATAAAGGTTAGAACTACCCATATATGTTTCTGTTCCTTTCGTAAACGTAATCATACATGTACCTCATAATTATATTTCTTTTCTTTGGGTAAAAGATGCCTTTGAACAAAATAAAAAAATATCAGCTCCAACTTTAAGAATCATACAAACCATGGACTTTTTTTCCAATCATATTTAGGTTATCTGGCCTATATATTGTAGTTGTACCTTGTTGTTTATTCATAGGAAGTCATGCAAAGCTTGCTCCAGCCAGATCTTGATATGAAAGTCTTCTTGATGTTTACAAAATATAGCTTTCTTTGAATAGAAGTAAGCCTTTGTTTTCCCAACTCAGAGTTTTGAGGATATTTTTCAGGATGAGACTTTGTTTAGTATCCTGCAGGATGAGACTTTGTGTATAACAAATACCCTGAAGGAAGAAACTTTGTTGAGTACCCAGTAGAATGAATCTTTGTTTAGTACACTGCAGTATGAATCTTTGTTTAATACCCAGCAGGATAAATTTTTGTTGAGTACCCTGTAGAATGAATCTTTGTTGAGTACCCTGTAGAATAAATTTTTGTTTAGTACCCTGAAGAATTAATCTTGGGTGAGTACCCTGCAGTATGAATCTTTGTTTAATACCCAGTAGGATGAATCTTTGTTGAGTACCCTGTAGAATGAATCTTTGTTGAGCACCCAGCAGGATGAATCCTTCTTTAATATCCAGCAAGATGAATCTTTGTTGTACACCCTGAAGAATTAATCTTGGGTGAGTACCCAGCAGAATGAATCTTTGTTTAATACTCAGATGGATGAATCTTTGTTTAGTACCCAGCAGAATGAATCTTTGTTTACAACTCAGATGGATGAATCATTGTTTAATACTCAGATGGATGAATCTTTGTTTAGTACCCAGCAGGATGAATCTTTGTTTAATACTCAGATGGATGAATCTTTGTTTATTACCCAGCAGGATGAATCTTTGTTTAATACCTAGCAGGATGAATCTTTGTTTAATATCTAGCAGAAAGAACTTTGTTTAATACCCAGCAGAAAGAATCTTTGTTAAGTACTTAGCAGAAAAAATCTTTGTTTATTACCCAGCAGTTCTTACTTTGTTTAGTACCCTGCAGTTCTGAATTATAAGATAAAGGCCATTTTTCTTACATCCAAATCTGCCTGTGGCTTGTACAAATTAAGTCAAATTATTTAGTAATATTTGTTTGTTTACTAATAAATTATTCTTGGAGTATTACAAGATGACTTAATTACTTTATGGGCAGTATGTCAACTTTGAGAATTGGTGTTGGAAAGATGTTTTCCTGTAAATGCAGTGCTTTGGTCACCTCCAAGATAAATTAAAAGCATAAAACATTGTTGTTGTGTTTCAATAAATTTCATATAATTTAAATGCTTAAAAATTGTCCGGTAAAACATTAACATTTATGAGACGGAAAACATTGAAAATAAAACATGACGTAAGTACTATACTTAATAACGTGTACCACTGCAGGGTTTCAAGAGGTTGGCAGCAGAAACAGATAGTTGTTGTTGATAAAAAAGCCTTATATCACATGGAACATACACCTTGCTCATCTCTAGACACCAATTTGTTTAGATTTCACATTCTCCTACTTAAATCAAGTGATTCCAAACTCCATGAGTGTGGTTTTAGAGTGAGAAAATGGGGAACATTAGCTTTCAGAAATCAAAGAGATGTTTTGGGATGTATTGAAACTTTCTGGTAAGGGATTAAAAACATAATGAAATTTTACGACTTGAAAATTTATAAGTTGTTGTATACAAATAAATAATTGGCATCTTACTGTGTATTGTGCCATATACCTAGACTGAAAATGCTTTGCATTGATTGGCTTCATCTGCATGTCATAAACATTGTACAGTGATCTTTTTGAGATGCTCACAAAGCCAACAATGCTGATCATGTACGATCTCTACTTGCAGGAGCTGTTGACTCGGTCGTCCCTGGAGACGCACAAGCTCGACCTGATGGCGGAGATCTCGAGCCTCAAGATCAGACTCGCCACCGCGGAGAACGAGAGGCGTGAGTTGGAGGAGCGGCTCAGGCAATCACAGGTCAGCAGAAGGATTTATTTGATTTTCTTTGCTCAATAAGTTGTAAAGGGCAAGCAGTTTGTAAAGTGTCTGCATGAAGCCAATAAATGGAAAGTTTTCAGCTGGCCTGTCTTAGCCATGATGATGTTGTTTTTGGCCTTGTATGTACTAAATATGAGCTATAACAAAAAAAAGATAAGAGCATGAAACTTGGTACAGATATTCTGAACAGTGGGAGAAAAGTTTACCATGTCCTATTAGTCTGGGTACAACAGTCTACAGTTATTACCCTTCATTGACCAAATGTCAGTGTCCCATTGCAATCCTCTTCTATACATGTTCAGATGTTTTTTTATCACTTTAAAATCAAGCTGTTATAAAACATAAAATCTTAAATTTGAGCTTTGCTTTGGGGATATATTGTGATTGCCAATTCCCTAATTATGACTTAGTATATTTAGTTTCATTTTCTTGCCAAGAATGAAAGCTTAATTTCAATTATGTGTCTGGTCATATTCATATGGGTTATTTTCTAATATAGTGCTGATATTGCCACAACTAAAATTGTTCCATAAACCGCAGTTCTCTGATTTCAGCGACACATCACAGATTTGGAGGCTCGTCTGGCATTAAAAGATGCGGAAACAGCTGACTTGCGGCAGAAATTGGCACGAAATGGCACAGTGGTGCCTGACGTTAATGGTAAGTGGGCTCTGGGGTTAGACTGCTCTATCAATTAGTGATTCTTATTTGAAAACCATTGAGCTTCTGCTGACAATTGAGTGATTTTGTTACCCAAACAAGAGTCAATTAAAAGTTAATTAAAAGAAGACTGTGTACATTTGAATAAGATTTATATAAATGATTGATATCATGAATGATTAAACTAGTTCAAAATTGAAAGGACAGCATAGTTAAAATGAGAAATACTTGTATGCGCTAAGAGTTAGTGTCAGCAAAAGGTAAACATTCAAATTATAAGTGCCTATCTTTACAGAAATGTATTGGTATGAACATGAAATGGCTGAGATGGATAAAGGGAGAAGTTTAGATAAGCTTAGGAAAAAACGTAAGGCCCCGAGTGCCGTTACCCCTCAAAAATGAGTGCATCTACCCCAAACTACATATTGTTTCATATCATCGAATTTGCTCACGTAATTATGAGTGATATATTAGGAAATGTTTTCCATGTGAAGATCATGACTTGTTAATCTTAATCTACCATTGAGATGTGGTTAAAAGTAGGACAGCAAATGTCATCTTATGATATTTGAGTAACCCTATCACTTTGCGTGACTCAGTTAAAATCCTTTTATTTCGTCCCCTTAATACAAAACAGTTGTGCATGAGTTTGTGGAGTGGTTTGTATTTGCAACTGTATCACAATTCCTTATGTCAAAATAAGAGTGGTGTAGAGGTATAGGTGTCTGCCTCCCTGCCCTCCAGGGATACTTCCTCAGGGCCTCTGAAGAAGGATACAGTACTGGTTTCTGGGACTCAGAGTGATTCATATCATCTTTAGTCTGTCTGCAAAATAAATCTAAAATAAATTAGTATAAACCAAATTAACTCCTAAATTACCTAAGATCTTAGTGGGTCCCAAGACAGCAGTATGTTTTCGTTAAATAATATTTCTGCATTTAAGAAGTGCAGAATAGTAGACGCCAATTGATTCTGGAATGAGTTTTACACCATAGGATCTATTTCGGAAGTAAATAAAATGCAATATTCCACATGGATGGTACCCTAAGGAAATACCTTGTTTAAGTTGTTAATTAAAGCTTGCTTAAACTTTTAATTTTCCTTCAACAATAGGCTTCTTGTTTGAAATTTTATGATATCGAATGACATGAACTGAAATAACTAAGAGTTAAGTGTGCAATGAAATTGATGATTATTAAGATGTTGATGCTTAGGTACAATTGTGAGATGTTAGATATATAGAATGTGTCATAAACATTGCTTCATAATTAGGAAATAAGCTAACAATTTTGGCTAGCAATTTTTGCTATGCTATTGCATCCACCATACTTGCTGGTACACATGTACATGAACTCAGCTGGGTTCATTTTAGTAATAATTATTCCCCCTGTAGATTTAGTGTTTGGTAGAAATGTTGCTGATGGTTATAAAGAATGGTGTGTTTACAATGTAGCTTTCTTTTGGAGCCTGCCCCTGGGTAAGTGAGGGTGTTGTACCCCACCCACCTAGTTTCCATAGCAATGACACATAAAACATCTATGTGCAATTACTTTTCATCATGAATAACTTGAGCTTGTTTTTTTTTTAAAGACATAGCCAGAACTTGGTACACATGTTCACTATGGCAAGATGTACATGTGTTGCAAGTTCCATAACACTGGCTCATTTGTTGTTGAGTAATGTGCCTTGATAAACAGAAAAATGTATAAGTGTTGGCATCCACTTGTGGTCGTTATAACCATACCTGTTAAAATGCCTACTAAGAAAATATAATTTTAATTCTGTGACCAAGTACAATCATATATGTACTGCACATTGAAGTTAGCAATGAACTAGCATTTTATAGACAACAATTATCGATAAGAAATACCTCAACTGATATTGTTGATGCTTTGTATAAAAGTGCCTTTCTTAACTTGTTTTAAGATTTTAGTGGTATATTTTGTAGACCCTATTGTAAAAGATTGCAAAAAAATGAATGTTTATTATTTCAGCATTATTTCAGTTGTAGAGCTGCATTTTTATGTCTTTAGTTTCATGTCAGAATGACTCTTATTTTCTCCTTTTCTGTATGTATTTTAGTACTGTCTGATACTCTGGCAATAGGAAGAAGCTCTTTAGAACTTCTCTCAAATGTTTTTTCTGTCTTATTTCAAAATGTCAGTCATTAGTTTTTATGTTTTTTGAAAAAAAAAATTGTCATGAAAATCGGAAATACAAATCTGCTTGGTTGCTCGATATAAATTTTTAGACATTTGAAAGGTTATGAGCAAAAGGAAAACTAGAATTATCTTTAAATTATATCTTCAATTGATGACCTTCACCTGAAACTGTAATCCTTAATGAATATATATTTCAGAATACGAGGTTGAACGGCTGAAGACAGCTGTTGATGCTTTGATGTCGTCTAATGGAGAAAAGGTTGATGTTTTAAAATATCTTGACATTTACTGTGTAATAGTTTGAAATACATGTAACTATTGAACACCTTATCCTTTGTAATTGCTAAAATGATTTAGTGGTAAATTATATTAGTCTTGTATTGAATAATCTCAAAATTGATGTGCTTAAAGTTACTGTTTACAGAACTGTTGCCGAAGGCTGAATTATACCAGTAAGTTAGCCAGATTCAGTCTCAGACCTTGTATTGTTGGGGTTTTCTCAACTATTAAGAATGGTATCGTTATTCCATGTCTTATTTAAAGTACTTGCTAACTTGGGAATGTTTGTTGCAGGATAAAAGAATAGATGAGCTCCGAAGATTGCTACGGAGATACAAGAAGATTGAGGAGCTAGTGGCTCAGGCTCAGGGACGGAAAAGTGAGTTATAAGCATGGGATTGAATTATTGTCAAATGCAACCAATGGTATGAAACTGGTTTATTCTTTGGTTTGGTTAAAGTTAGCCAAAATGTTCATTGATTGGTTAATATGTTTACAATAATTACTATTAACCAATGGAATCATTTTAATGTGCAAATTAACCAAAAGACCACCTGAGGACATATTATCAAAGTTCTGTACAAATGAATGCAGATATCTTTAGAGTAATTAAGTAAGAGAAAGTTTATGATGGAAAACAAGTGATGTCTTAGAGGAGTTTTACTTTGATTGTTATTAAATATATGTTTGTTATAAATTGAGTTTGAATTCTCACCCTCATATGAATCGACATAAATGATAAATCTGAAAAGATTTTAAAAAAAAACTTGACAAATGAAAACACCAGTATCTGGATTTCTAACAATTTTATTTTTTGTCAAACACAATTTGGAAAAGAGTTGCAGGCAGAGATAATTCTATTATTGTGTCATGATAATTTGAATCTAATGTATTATACCTTATGACCTGTGTTTCAGTGTTGGACGAGATTCTGGGTATGGAGGATGACACGAGCTCCAACTCCTCCACAACCCCTTCTGTTACCCACGACTCCACGAAACCCACTGACACCACGCCACACATGGTAAGCGTGACATTACATAATTGTTGTATACATGGCTTGATTAAAACTATGAAATATATGAAAACTATCGATGCGCTCTGTCATCCATGATAGCACAAAAACAACACATGGAAACCCGGGAAGAAGCATCAGGCTTGTAGGGTTTGAAATAAAAATGTATTGTTATTGACCCTACCCTTCACCGAAGACAGCATTAAGCCCACCGACCTCACACCACAAATGGTAGGTCCAACATTACATATTTAAGTCTTAAATGTTGTAGTTAGTGAGGGTGGTCTAGTTGCATTAGTATTGACCTCTCTTCCATGATCTTACAGTGGGTTTAAGTCCCAATGAGGTACTTTTTCATGCTCACTAAAAAGGACACGGGTACTTGTTTGTAGCCAGGAAATATTACTTATCTGCTCTCAGCTGTCCACGCGATCAAGCTAAAAGAAATTAGTATAAACTAAATATTGTAGACATTGTTTGATCTAAATTATGATTGCTACGTTATCAAATGGTTCTGAGCCCTGTTATATTTGGCTGCTTAGTTGTCGCATCAACAATCATGTGGAACAATAAAAAATTGCATTTTTCAAGTTTTATGTTAGATTTGTTTTTCAACTTTCCTGACTGTTTCTCTTTAGTCTTTTATAAACTAGCTACATTAAGTCTTTAAAGCTGCACTCTCACAGATATACCATTTTGACATTTTTTTATTTTTTGTCTTGGAAGGAGCCAATTTTTGCGAAAATCCATGTTATAAAAGACTGCTGACAAAAAATTAGATCACTTGAACAATAATAAAAAAAAACACGAAAAAACTTAAGTTTTCAAAACAAATCATATTAAATCATTGGCATGCAGCAACAATGTAAGTAAAGTCTGTGGAAACATTAGTTAGAACAAGAAAGCTGGAGCTATTGGCTTTATTTGGTGGAGATTATGTTAGCGTTAACATATGCCCTTTGATCTAAGCTTAAATGTGATGCCATTCACAGATGTTGATAGTTTATGTTGGCACTTTTATCAGCTCTTGTTTGTTTGGAAATGTCATAGTGCAAGGAAATTAGAGTGATAATGCTGTCATCTCTGTGTTGTCTTGTTTGTGAAGATTGATATTGCAGGGATGTCTGTGATTACAGTCAGATGAAACATTTCCTAGCTGAAGAGAACCAATACAACTTGTATATGTTTTGGAAAGTTTTTGTATCATTTGCTGTTGAACTAACCTGTGACCTTTTGAAAGCATGAATACTCCAGAAATGTCTCACTTCTCCTCACATCATTACCCTCTAGATTAATAATCTCTGTAAATCCTATAAAGGTCAATAACAAGTTGCTACTTATTTCCTGATTATGTTCCAACTATTGAATGGTTATGTTCCACAAATGCAATTTTTTCCTTACAGGCTGATGAACTGCGGGGAGACAAGAATTACAGTATTTCTCCAAGTGCTACAAGCACACCAGGTACGAATAAGCTAAGGCCTATGGGTGAGTTGTTAGGGTGCTTGTTATAAAATTATTAAATTTTAGCTCATAAGCTTTTTATTCTTTTGATGTTTGTCAAATGTGTATTTCACTATTATTATTATTAATTATTATTCCACGGAAAAAGATGAACAGGATATAGAAGTGGTAGGCGTGTGCCTGCCAAGCATTTTGGTCCGGAGCATGACTCAAAAAGTCTTTAAGGTATTGGCTTCAAACATAATATCATATATAGATAGATCATATTAACGAGAAATGCAGTGCACAGAAACCATAACTCGGGCTCTGATAAAAAATTTTAGTTATTGCCCTTGTTTCATACTAAACTTATGTCTGGAGCAAAACTTAAGATTAGTTAATTGTCTTTAAAAAGAACCATGTACAGATATATCATATGAATAGAAAGTACAGTGCACAGGAACCATTTCTCTGGCTTCAATAGCTTTATGTTATTGCTGTTTGTTTTCATTCTTTATTTTTGCTTGGAGCAGGAACCACAACTCAGGTTTAGAGTTGCCTTTTTGTTATGTTTTTTTTACACATTTTTTTGACTCCAAAAGTTTTTTAGGTATTGACTTCAAACTTCATATACAGATAGATCATATTAAAGAAAAGTGCAGTGCATTATTATTATGAACCACCACTCTGCCTATGATATTTTTTTAGTAATTCCCCTTTGTTCATTTTCAATTATTCTTTATTTTTGTCCTGAGCAGAACTCCAAAACCCTTTGAGGAATTGACTTTAAACTACACACTCCCACAGATCATATTGAGGAGAAATGCAGTGCACAAAAAACATAAAATCATGTCTGCAGTATTTTTTGAGTTATTGATCTTTGTTTAATTCCTGTCCCCTGTCAAAATATGAATGAGATATTGTCTGTGACTGCTCTTGTTTATAAATTGCAGTACAATGATTTTGTGTAAAATGATACGGAGAATTAAAGCCCTTCAGATTCTATCTAATTTTCAAAGGCATTAGAGAATGAAGTTACGATATGTTGAAAGCGAATACATATGAATTCTTCATACATAATTCTCTTAGCTATTTGAAGGTTACTTTTGAAGCATTGTCATTTACCATTATTGTTATTGTTTCGTCTGAGTGAGTTGTTCTCAGCATAATGTACATTAAAGCCATTCATAGAAGAAATCAGTATCAGTATTTCCGTCATGTTGTCTTTTATGTCATTGTGAGAGCTGTTTTATTTCTGGACACCACGTTCAATATCCTAAGAGCCAGTCCAGACAAGCCAAAGACTTTAAAGCTCCTTTGATCAGGATTACATGCTGTAAGGTATTACATTACTTCTCAGGAACACGTAGACATTGATGGGAATGTTTTAGACTGTCCTGACCTTTCAGCAGTATGTAAAATTTGTCTTCCATGTGCCGGGATATGATGCTGCATCAATTTAAGAAAATGCGCTCAATTAATACAAAAAAGTTCACCTAAGCTATATATAACAAAATTCACTTTGGCATTCAATGTGAAGGTCACTAAAAAAGCATCGTATAAAATAATTACGTCTTGATATGCAATTGTTTTGAATGTTTCAGTGAACTCATTCTCAGGTAACCACGGCAACTTATCGTCCCCTCCCTCCACCATCGCCTCAGTGAAGCCGACACGTCGAATACAACGATCCAACAGTGCCGAGGACATTGCCCCAAAGCCCAACAACAAGGTATGTGACACGGTCTTCTGTGCTAAGTAACTGTTAAGAATTGGATAAATTTAAGAAATTATGAAGCTGACCCTTAATTAAAATGCTGTAATATATTGTCATATGTTAAAAAAGGTGTGTCTGAATAGATGAGGTGGTATAGGTGTCTGAGGGCTGTTTCATTTATGTTTGCTTAAGTTTATTTTCCTCGAATATGCAGCAAAATAACACAAAAATATGACACTTTAAGCATTTCAATTTATGACTCAAACCGACTTAGATCTTTATTAAAATGGGCCCTTGGCTCTCACTCAGGAGGTTGTAGGTGCCAGCCCAATTCCAAATACTTTCTCATGTTTTTTTCAAAATGGACACAAGTACTAGTTGATACATGGCAACAGAAACATGCATTACTCGTATCACCATATGGCTTTCAACAAAAACAAGCTCAAATAAATTAACATACCGCTATACTTGAATGGATTAATCAAACAAAAAATTCACGGATGTATGTTGTTTTTTCAGACTCCCCCAGCTAAACGGCACACAGATGTTGTGAAGCGGAATGGCAGTTATGGTACGTTACCAAAGGAAATGGTAGTGAGAAATAGGGAGGAGGATCGGGACCATCGCAGGTCACGGGGGTTCCCCTCCTTCGGGAGAGCCCTCCTGCGTATTAAGTCCACCAAGCGCAGTTGCTCAGCCCCAAACTTAGGTGACGGAAACAGTAAATATTGCCTGCTGCGTGTGTTTCTTGTTACCGCAGCATGTTTATATATGTATCCGTTGCCCATAGGCAATAACGTTAACCAATCGTAACTAATCGGTGGCACGGTCATACTAACTGGTCTTGATACTTGTGTTGGTTGTATATTAAGTTCTTTAAGTTTCCTTTTTTTCTCGTATTTGGCTTTTGCCATTCATGTCTTTGGTTTTTAGTACTTGTTTTCTCAATAATTTCATATGTACATGTATGCATACAAAGGTGATTTTGTGACTTATTTATGAAACTTGTAGTTTGGGAAGTTAAAACTTTGCTAGAATTTTGTCTTAATCGTTTATAACATGTGCATTTATCTGATTTTTTTATGATCTAATAAAATGATTAAGAAAGGATGCTTAAAATTAAAGATGTTTTGTTCTGATTACAGTGAGATTTTTTTCATTATTTAGTAAGAAATTAAACCTTAAAAAATATCTTGTAGAACAGGTGCAGAAAAAAAGAAAGAAAGTAGTAACTTACATACAGGGCTACCACATGCAAAAAAGTAATTTAAGATGTTTAACATTCTGAAAGTAGTCCAAGATCAACATTTTCTAATAACTAGATATCAAAGGGTGTAATTGCAGCAGATTTGGAGATATCAGATAAGAAGTTGGTAATCTCCAGATATCAGCATGGGTCCAGGAAATGTGGATCAATTGCAGAAATGTCTGCAGTTTCTGACTGATTGCTCGCCAGGCAACTTCAAAATGTGTAAATAAGCACCAACCTTAATGACTGTAAATAAGATATAAGTTATCCCATTAATTGCAGAAGTAAAATTATTCATACCTGTATCACATTTTGACATATTTAAATTATGATGTAGCATGTTTTAATTTGTTTATGCGCATATTAGTTTCAAAATTATATGCTGATCTATGATTTTCTGTGCTGATCTACAGCTTTCTCTACTGGTTTATACTTCCTATGCTGCTCTATGACTTTCTGTATGGGTCTATGACTGTCTGTGCTGATCTTTACTGATCTATGACTTTCAATACTGATCTATGACTTCCTATGCTGCTCTATGACTTTCTGTATGGGTCTATGACTGTCTGTGCTGATCTATATTGATCTATGACTTTCAATACTGATCTATGACTTTCTATGCTGATCTATGACTTTCAATACTGATCTATGACTTTCTATACTGATCTATGACTTTCTATGCTGATCTATGACTTTCTGTACTGATCTATGACTTTCTATACTGATCTATGACTTTCTATGCTGATCTATGCTGGTTTATGACTTTCTATGCTGATCTATAACTTGCTGGTTTATGACTTTCTATGCTGATCTATAACTTCCTATGCTGGTCTTTAATTTGATGCTGGTCTATGTCTTCCTATGCTGGTCTTTGAAAGTATATGCTGGTCTATGACTTCCTATGCTGGTCTATGACTTCCTAATCCTATGCTGGTCTATAACTTCCTATGATGGTCTAAGGCTTCCCATGCTGATCTTTGATGATTTTCAGTGCTGATCTATGACTTAATAAGCTGTGGCTCAAAGAATTAAGAACTGATATGTTTGATAATACTGTATCTTCCAAGCCTACATATTCCAGCTTCTCAAAAAAATGTCTCATTTTCAAATATTATAGGATATGTGTTTCTCATACACTCCTATGTGTAATCTTTCTAATGTATAACCAGCTTACTTCATCATCCAGTTAATTTTATTAAAAGGAAATGGACTATCAACAAAGTCATAAATCTGAAACACACCTCTAATTTCCAACTTTTCATTGTTTGATGCAAGTCACATGATTTCCTTATATTTTCCATACATTTTTCTTTACCAGTCAGGTACAACTTACATTGGGCAACATAGAAAACAAAATGGTGGCTATGTGTATAGTATTTGAGAACTTCAAAAGTTTTCCTCTCAAATAATATTGAAAGACAAAAGAGAGGGTACCTGAGTATGCATTTATTTTGGTGCATCAAGGGAGGTGTTCAAACATTTTGTTCGTATGTGAAAATTACCATCATAATAAAATGTAAAAGTGTACTGGCATGTTTCTTTATGTACATATTAAAACAAATATTCAGAAAGATAACATAATTGTGTACCAATAAACTCACCCATAAAATGCATGTCAATCTGTACCACATAGTAATCTGCGCATCATACATTCTCTTCCTAGATCATTACTACCCCAGCAGACTTAACAGCATGTTATTATGAAACATTTATGATATACTTTGTAGTACAATTATTTGGAGATTACTATCTTTTCTTGGAATTGTGCAGTAATAATAACTGTATGTAATCTCATAATCTTTCGCAGATATTCGGGTCATTGAGGATATTTTGCTTGAAAAATATTTTTCATCATTTTGGCTAATGTTTGCTAAGTACTGATCAGTTATGATTGTATTGATGATTTTATTTTAAAAATGTGTCCTAGTTTCACACTTTTCCAATTACTTAAAAATTATAAATTGATTCTAAAATTCATCTTTATAAATTATTAATGAGCAATTAAAGAATGATTATCATCTGTAATGTATATTTAATTGTTTAGTTTATAGTTTATATAGATTTATAATCTAACGTGAATTACTGTTTAATACTCAAAACAATAAAGCAAGTTAAAGAAAAGTGATAAAGCTTTCCAAAGGCTTGTGAGTTCCATAAAGTTTTGTATTAAATTAAATGACAAGAAATTTAAGATTTTTTAACGCATATCTGTAAAAAATTGATTCTAAATGACATAATTCTGAAGTTAGATTACACAAATGTGATTATTATGTGAAAAGTGAAAAGGGTAATGCTTGTATTATTACCCTGGAAACAAGGAACGCCAAGTGATGATACAATTTACTTATAGGCAGTTAATCTCGAAGTAAGAACAAATCATGAAACATTGAGTTCAATCAGTTATACAGATATTTAAGTCTTGGAATATCTGGTAAAAATCATGTTAATATGACTACAGGTGCACACTGAAAGTCTCAAGAAAAATCTTATGTTAAAATGAAAACATGTTGAACACTAATTGGCAGTTGACATGATGCTTAATCAGATCAAGACTTATTTAAAGTCAGGTGTATGTTTATGTTTCTTGTTTGCATATACCCCACTTTAAATAAAGACTCTTGTACCTTGTATCCATAATGATGTACTTTGTCTAACAAAAGAATATGTTGAATTCAAGCCCAAGCACTTTTGTTTGTCTAGAGAAATCACATCATTTGTTTAACAGTTAGGCAAATCGTTCTGAGTGGTTTGGCATCATGACAGATAGACAGACATTATTGTTTATTGTCGTAAACGTATTAAAACAGTTTTTTGACAAAACATGATATGCATCAGAAAATAATTAATATAGTCACAATCAAACATCATGGTTCATGACAGATGACATCATGTACAATTGACAGATGACATCATGTACTTGGAGATTTAATAACGTGATGATGAAAAACTTTCTTGATCGACTACCCCGGTATCTACTGGTGCAATTGCTTCATAATCTGGAAGTGGCTGTTGAAACATTGTATTGTTATCACTCAAGATAAATTAATAGATAATAATGTAAAACAAAGCAGATATATGCTTCAGGGGTTTCAATGCATTATTACAGCAAAGTCACCAAAATAAATCGGCTTTAAATCTTAATAAGAACAACAATTATGATTTCTGGATGTCTTCATTACAATATGTAGCACTCTGTCAGGTCAACAAAAAGTTATGGATTTATTAATACTCAAGTTTCAATTGGAATCTGGTGTATTTTTAGAATTACGCAAAAAGAGGCACATGATAACATATTTTTTTGATATTCAAGATTGTTGTGAAACTTGGTCATATGAATCCTTATTTGACCTCCCTGTATGAAAAATACACAAGCATGTGACAAAGAAAGCAAACTTTGGGCATCATCTTTGAATGGCAACAATTTTTATGACTCATTTACTTTGGGGGAAAAAGCACATTAAAAACTATTGGTCATAGATGATGAAAAATAAATATTTGTTTGATTGAGATCCAAGATTGTTGTTTTTCAAGCACAAGGCATCACTTAGTCATTTTGAATACTAAGTTGCGCCTACTTTGTCACATGTCATAATGTAACCTGCCTCCAATGTTAACCTCTTACCTAATATTACCTCCCACAGCCCAAGCCGAGGTGATGACGGACGAGGAGGACGGGTCACATCACAGTGGTAACCATCCTGCCCAGACACATGAGGTGAAGAAGAAAAAGGGATTCTTTAGGTTCTTTGGCAGGTATGGTAGTTATGAACGTGCTTGTTCTAGGATTGTAGGTTTGTTACTACTTAGAGTGTATCCGAAAGCAAGGAAACAAGGCTCAATTTAATCCTCATAGCTGCACCTCAAACTAAACAAAGCTAAACCTTTATTCATCTTCTGCTTAAGTTAATATAAAAAAATCTGAAATGGATAGAATGTGAAAATATCTTTAATTCTTCATTGTCCTGTTATAAATTAACATTTAGAAGAAACATTCTCAGCTTCTTCTATACAGCGTTGTGATTGGCTTGTAGGTTGAAGCGCAGTGGGTCACAAGACTTCCACGAGCGGGAACGTACAGATGAGTTCAAGCGCGGAGGAATAAGGGCAACGGCAACCGCCCGCCTTGGCTGGTCCAAGGACATCAAGAAAGATTTGTGAGTACATGTATTACTGTGCTTCCTGCCTTCAGTGTTGTGGTTTGATAAAAAAAAACTGTAGTGTATTGACTATACTTAGTTTACAAAACTGAAATAAATTATAATGAAGTAAAGTATCAATAGTATTTAAACTGTTGCCTGAAGCTTAACTTTAATTGCATCAAAATCAGTCATTCTGTTTATAATGTTTAACGAAAATTGAGGTATAAACTTTAACTTGATGAGTGGAAATATTTTCAATAGTTTTAACTATTCATTAACTTTTATTCATGTAAAAATGCATCAAAATATCTTCATATGAATATCTTCCAGTGATGTGAATGTGCCATTTTCCCGCTGGGACAAGGACCGTATTGTGATTTGGTTTAATGAGATAGGGCTGAATATGTACCTGGCAGAGGTGCGTCGATGGGTCCGGAACGGGGAACACCTGACCAAGGCCTCACAGCATGACATGGAGAAGGTACATTACTGATTCTAGTGTGGGCTTAATTAGAATTTTTATAGTTTTTTGCCTAAATGTCCTAAATGGTTCTAAATGTCAAGAATTGTTGTTTTGTTTTGCCAAGGATACATTATATCTCCTTCTTGAGATCAATTTTTAGTATATTTCTGAAGATTGTACATGTATTTTGTTGCACATTATTGGCCTAATGGATTATTGCAACCAAAGCTTTTACTATATTACATATTGTTCAAATACAGAGTGACATTTCACTTTCAAAAGAAGTCTGAAAAGTGAGCTCCTATGCATTAAATTGATATGTGAATCCTCATAGGTGATAAAATGCAAAAATGTTGTATTAAATTTTATATTGTTTGACAGTGGCCGAAAACTTAATTCAACAAAATTCCGAAGAGTGGATTTTTAACATCATTCATTTTCAGGATATAAGTATCTGACTCTGTTCATCTACGACTGTGCAACGCTGTCAACACCTCCAGAACAAACATTAGCAAAAAATTAATATTTTCAAGAAATACTATGTCTCATTCTTGTATGGGTTGTCTTATCTTATTCTAGGAGTTGTACATACGTAACCCACTACACAGGAAGAAGCTCCAGCTGGCTCTGCAGGAAGCAAGTTCGGGGAGTAGCAACAAGTCCGGCGACCTCGACCACACCTGGGTCATGAGTGAGTAACACATGCCATTATTTGTTGACATGTAAATTAGCATCATTTTGCTACACCCATCTATATGTCTAATGTTAAATATGTTTCAAAGAAGGAATAGTACAATTAATATGTAGAAAATATCTTTTTTGATTTTTGCGCGTTTCCTGTGTCCTCATGTTTCGAAGAGTCCTCTGAGAAAGATAGGAAAGCCCAGGTTATATCTCACCAATCTTTAATCCACCTTAAACATATCAACTGAAATAATAATGACACTTGTGACAGCATATTCCTGAAAGCTTTTACATGTATATTGCCCACCTTACAGGATGGCTGGATGACATAGGTCTGCCCCAATACAAGGACTCGTTCTTCGAAGGCCGTGTCGATGGAAGGATGCTGCATGCTCTCACTGTGGTCTGTAGCTATGGTTTTCATTTAGGAGCTTGCATTTTCCTTGCACAATTGCTTCACATATACTCACCAAATAATATCCATAGAAGTTTCTGTGTATGTAAACATGCAAATGAATAGTTTTCAGCTGAAAATCTTTATACTGTTAAGATATATTTGGGACTAAAACTGTTAAGATATGTTTGGGGCTACCGAAAGGGGTCATTTTTGGCATAAATATGCTTTACTATGCACAAATTACAATATGACTTGAGACTCAACCGCTGCCAAACCATTGTAGAATCAATTCAACTCCTACAAAGTGATCTCCCATGATGAGCATTGCCAATTACAATTTATTTTATGAAACCAGCTGTACAATACACCTTTACAAAATAACGTGAGGGGCTTAAGTAAAACGTTATCTTTAAATCTGTATCTTTGACTGTAAGTTGTTCTGTTTCACAGGATGATTTGTTAACACTGAAAGTGACGAATGAGCTTCACCACATCAGCATCAAGCGTGGAATACAGATATTACGGCTAAACAACTTCAACCCAGGTTGCCTCAAACGGAGGCCTTCCCCTGAAGAGGTATGTTTATTGAAATTATGCATAATGAACAAGTGTTTTAATCCTATGCACTTTTTCTTTCCCATTATGTTTCTTCAGCTGTATCATTCATTGGTGAAAAAAGTGCGAGAGGTATCTAATTAACAATATGAAAGTTAAAGTATTATTCATGTGGCATTTACAAGCTCAACACAGTTATGAAATGACTTGTGTAATCATACAGTCGTGCCTGTATTAATGCATTCCAGGGATCACTACACAATATCCCGGGTGAAGTGGTGTTATGGACCAACCACAGAGTGATGGAGTGGTTGCGGACAATTGATCTCTCGGAATACGCTCCCAACCTTAGGGGCAGTGGTGTGCATGGGGCTCTTATGGTAGGTTTGAGGCTTAATATCATAGAATATGAGACGTTAATGTTTTTGTGTGATGATTACCATTCATACAGTTTTTCATCAATATTAATTTTATTTTAACAATATTTCTTAAGCTCAGTATGTTAGTCTGGTAAGGATAATTCACTTCAGGTTATTGTTATTCAAATCACTTGTCCTGATGTTAACTATGACAAAAGTTAGATGTGTATCCATAACACTCGAAAATTTGTTAAGATATGCACCTTTATTGACAGAGAAAAACAGACTGGTATTGGTGTCACCCTGCTATGATAATACATTTAACAATATTTTTGTAATGCTTTAATAAAATTCCCAAATTATCCAACATAAATAATGAAAATCAGCAACCTGACATTTGCTCTATGTCTTTTCTTATTTCAGGTATTGGAGAGCCGGTTCAATGCAGAATTGTTTGCCGTCCTGCTGTCCATTCCTCAAAACAAGACATTGTTACGACGTCACCTCAACACTCACTTTGTGTCACTCGTTGGCAACGAAATTCAGATAAAGAAACGAGAACAGGAATCGTCTGCAGGATATTTGCCTTTAGTACCTAATACCAAAGTCAAGGTAATCATTATCTTAAGCGCTATTTGCCTTCAGTATCTAACAACAAAAGTCTTAGTCAAAATGTGTTTCAAGTCAAGTCTTGAAAATACATCTTTCAGAGCATAATATTAAACTTTATTAAGTTAATATTGTGCATGTCTTTGAAAACTTTGCTCTTTAGATGTTTATGATTACCTGTGAAGAAATCAGTAAAAAAACATGCATTTTAAGGCGGAAAAATACCATTACAGTTTTGTTGTTACTATCTAAGTTTTCCTAAAGTTCTTAAATATTGTGATGTTGGTTTGCAGAAGGGAAAGTTTGGTTTGTTTGGCCACAAGCGAAGTAAATCAGAGACAGAGGCTGACAGTTTTATCTGCCCTATAGACCTGGCCCTGCCCCTCGACAGGCTGAAAATCAGTGCCTTACAATACCAGAACACAGAGGTATGTGGACTGATTGAAAACAAACAAGGATATGCTTTGGTTACTTGGCAAATTTTCTATTTAGTTTTAAATGGTTACAGAGTATCAGGATTTATTTTTATGATCTGTTGTAAATTTGCCTTTCTGAGTTCATTAAGATAACTCTCTTGTAAATAAGAATATGATGAAGGCTTCTTATTTAGAAATGATTTTACAAGATTCTTAGAGCTTTCAATTTCCTTTTTTTTATTTTAATAAATTCTTCAGTTATTATGATTTTTTCTGCATGGTTGTTGTAGCTTTATTAGAAAAGCAGATTTTAATTTGTCTGGCAGTGTTTCAAGGCACCTTAAAGGCTTTAATCCCCATTTTTATATTGTGTTTTTCTTGAAAGTCAACACTAAAGCTTCAATCCCGTTTTCCTCTTGTGTTTGTCTTGAAGTTCAATATTATGCCTGATTATTTTGTCTATAAAGTTATTTGGAATAGTCTTCTTATCAGTTTCACCAATTATAGTTCACAATCTTACTTTGTTGAAAGGTAATTAGAACTATTGTTTTGCATAATGTAACAAAATAATTATATAGATGTCTGTTTTAGGGTGAGATATATATTTCACCAAGTGAGCACTAAATCCGTAGTTCACCATGAGTGAAATAATTGCTTTAGGTGATCACAGGGTGAAAAATATTGTAATCTTATACTGAAACAAACAATTTTTCTTTTTATTATATGCCTAAAAAGGATATTAAATGACAATTAAGTGTACCTTTTCACACAAGCGTGACAAATAATAAAGTTATATGCAAGCATATCATTTCAGAATTGTTTCCAAGTTTGGTTTCATTGACGTTTGATTTGGACAAAAAATATCTCACTGTTTGAAACATTGAAACATCAAATTGTTTTCCCTGTAAAAACCATGAGATTAAGCATATGATAAAATGTATATGGATTTCTACTCACAATCTTTAACCATACTGTAGGTTTTCAAGTATGTAACACCATTGCCATTTCCTTGATGCTAATAATTTGTAACATTTACACATTTCTTGACTTGATATACATTTTGTTTGGTCAGTTTGCATTCTATTCTCTTAAACTGAAGTGTTCCGACAGTTTACAGAAACTCATTAGTTAAATAAGACTAGCTGAATACAGATATAGTGCTCCAGTATTTTTTTATAAATGATCAATTTGATGTACAAATTTAATCATGGAACACTTCAGTTAAGCATTTTTCTGGTTACTTTTGCTTGGTTTTTGTTACAACTTTCACCGTTTTACAGCATGACGCGAAAGCAGCAAAGGAAATTGGGGCGTTTTCAAAGGAAATCACATCTCTTACAGTAAGAAGAGTTTTGAGTCTTTAGCAACAGATGCAGATCCAATATGTTCTGGCTTCGGTGACATTCAGTTGAAGGATCAAGACATTTCATACATGTGATGTTAAGGAAAAAAATATTTTTTCAGTTTTTGTCAAGCATCTATGCTTAATCTATGGTACAGATGGAACTTAGTGAAGATATGTAATTAATTTGCAACTGAATGTCATTGGTGCATATACAGGCTGGAGTTATAAATATATCATATTTAGCAAGTCACCTCACATTGCAAGAGCATGTCAGCACAGCACATTGTAGGTATAATCTGGTACTTGATGATCGGGACATTCGTCCTAAATGGAAAATAGGTTTTTGCTTGAGGCTTTATATATATATAGTGTATTTGTTTTCTAATTCATTTTATTTTTTGCTCCATTACGTAGTTTATTTGTATCAATTTAGATATTCCTTGGTAGAAACTTTAGAGTCTTAAGCCATGTGTATGCTAGCTGTATGCTTTTCTCCACAGACATTACTAGAGGATAATGATAGCGAAGAGGGAATAGTTGACGATGATGTACTGATCTGAGATGTAAATATGTCACTGGCAAGCCTCTAACACTAGACCTTGATTTGCTGTTTAACACTTGTCTGTTTCAAAACTTCTTAATGTTTTCAGCTACACTCCATCCTTTTATAATATAGTTAAAGAAATTTCAGCTTAGTTTTTAATGTCCAGCTTTAAGATTAATCAAATAATCAATTAATGTGCGTTGTTCCACTACAATGACGTCATTTTTGCATTTATCTCTATCAATGGACAATATTGGACATTTCCACTATTTAATGATTCAAATCAACTTACATTTACTGAAGGAACAAAATGCTGGGTTGTCTGGAGGTTGATAGGTATTCAGTAGTCACTGATTGTTCTTGGAAGTTCTTTTCTGTTACAGCAATGGTATAAATGAGAAGTATGCAGCCAAGGTTCTTTCCCAATTGTGACAGAGTTATTTGCATTGTGCATTTGCATGCATTTTTTAAGTCATTAGATACAAGCACTTACTTAGACATTAAAGTCCATTTTCAGATTCTAGTCAGAACAAATCAGTAACTTTCATGTTTCTTGATCTGAAAAATGAGCACTTCATAAATTTCAGACTTTTTAGGTATTTTGTATAATTATTATTCCAAAAAAGCAATTAACTGTACAGCAATGATTTAATTGAAAAATATAGTGAAAATGAAGTTATTATTTTACAAAAGCATGAGTTTAATTCACTACCCTTATATTTCAGAGCCAGATTGGCAAGGAGAGTTACTTTGACAGTGTTCCCTCATCGAACGTCTGATAGCCGCCCCACCCCTCCAGCGCTTAACGAGGGGATTACCCATACAATGTTGACCCAACCCCAAACACAGTCACTGAATGATGATCAAAACATAGCAAATTCATAGCAGCTAGAATACTCTCCAGTCTCCACTTCTGTGTCTTGTTAGCTCGTCATTTTTTGACAAAAAAAAGTCAGGGCATTGTCTTAGCCTTTGTGTCTCTGTCAGAGTGTCGAAACTTTGACCTAGGCCATAACAAAAAAGTTGCAAGATATTCCCCTGAAGCTGAGTACTTATGGTACCAGTGATGATATGCACATTGATTGGAAGACCCATAACTCGACCTTGAAACTAGTCAAATTCGTCTCATATTTAATACAAAATACAGATGAGCATTGGTATCTGCTAGTGGAGCTCTTGTTTGTCAATCTGAATCACCTGTCTTGTGTTTGTACTAAATGGGATTGTTAGACCCTGACAGGATGTCATTTATCACTGCTATCTCAATCTTTACTATCGCCCTGTGTGGAATAGCTTTGAAGTTGAGACTGAATTATAACATTACAAAGTTTTATTTGCAGGAGTGTATACTCATGATTTGCTTTGTTTTTAGTTTTAGCGATGTTTGTCTGAACATTTCTGTTTGGAGCCGTAGATTGTAAAAGTAACCAGGAAAATGTTTAATTTTTTTTCCAAATCTTCCTCTCATTAGAAGTTTTTCCCTATTTTCTGGCTAGTGTTTTTTATTCTGCTTGATGAGTTGTCCATTTGTTGATAATGATCGAACAGGTATATTGCAGTAAAACAACTTTGTTCTTGAATTTCAGTCATAATGTTGGGGTTTAAATTGAGAACAAAACTATTGTGTTCAAGAAGTAACATGTAGGTCTTACATTTCTGATAATTATGATCTGTACAGAATTTATTTTATAACATGTCCTTGTAAAGTTATATGATACGATATTGCTACGTACATTCACCTTTATATTACCTTTGTGTGTAAATTCTCTAGATTTTTACCGTAGAACATTATTTTTGTATTTTCTCATGAATTGCTCTGTAAGATATTTGTGCCTGGTCTTGTCTAGCTGTGGTAAGTAAAACTCCATGCGGCAGAAATCTTTAAACATTCATGTTCTAGTGAATTGATGTGGCAATCAGTGTCTGCCCTCATAATTAACAAGTTGAACTAAACAGTATATTGAATCCAATTTCTTGTGTACATGTATTTGTTTGTCATGGCATGTAGTTATAAAACATCTAATTCAGTGATTTTCTACATAACTCCGGTAGATTACTTGTAAATTTTTCATGTCAGAATTTATTATCAAGTTATTATAGAACAGAGCAGAACAGTTATAAACCAGAAGGTCATAGACCCATGTGGTCGAATATTGTACAAATGACGACATACGCAAACAAAATATACAAAAAAAGAATGAGATATATTCATTGAGAAAATGACTTTATTTAAGAATTATATCGAATTTAAGGTGTTTTATGAATACTGGCACATACATGTTGGCAGTGGTTTACCAGTTATGGATATTTAAATCATGGTTACTTCAAGTCAATTACATGTATACAAAAACTTCAAATTTTGTTCCCATTTAGTTCAAACTGCCATTTAGAAGAGTTGCTGCAATTTTTGCCATACATGTATGGAGTTTTACTTGACATTTTTGCTTCAAAGAAAGAAACCCTGTGATCTATTCTTAATCACTGTCATAATATAGATAGTAGTATGTATATCCTACTATTTCTATCATGTTTTCTTTTACACGCTCATGTATATAGAGCCATATATATAAATGCACATAGTATCTTGATCAAGTGTACACAGCTCAGTGCTGATTTTATCCATTGGTTGTGACTATAACTGTCATGGGATGCCTTCTTTTCTCACAGATAAGTTCAAGTTATTCAACATGTATATTTGCTAGAATTTTAATTATCTCAAAGAATAGAGCATGATATTTTTTATATAAGGAAATACAAAAAAATAACTATGTTATCATGTTAAGCACACTTAGTTTACAATTGTTTTATTGTTATAGAAACTTTATTTTAATGTATATGATTATAATGAGAGAAGAAAATTGCATTTACAATGTTTTGATTTGTGTATAGAAGTTATTTTCTGCTATTGTTATTTTTTGAGAATAAAATTTTTATGGACAAAAATAATCAATAGAGAACTTCACCATATACCATGTGTATCTGATATAATTTATTGAGTTATATATGTGTATGTGTGTACATGTATGTTTTCCCAGCCATGTCTACAAACCTATAGTTGCAGGTTTAAGGACGTCTATCATATGCCATAGAATTTAACGAATTCTTAAATGTTAAAAAATATCAATCATATTACGATTTTTATGTCAAATGATTGGTAATTAATAGATATAATAAAACATTGTATTTGTAACAGAAACACTTTTTTTACCATTATTGTTCTTCTGATTACAATTTGACAGTAAGACACTTGGACTTATTGCATTGGTGAATTTGGCCCAAGAGGACTTGTGGTTGAACATGCATGTACATTACAACAGGAAGTTATTCCCACATTAAAGACTGAAAAATTAACAGAACATGTATATTGACACTGATGTCAGACTAAAAAGTATGTCTGAATCATGTTAATTTTGCCCATAAAAAATGAATCTCGTACATATGTGCCTGATAACTGATATGTCTTCCCCCTTTCTCATTGGCATTTAATGTCAATATTTGTGTAGTGATCATGCATGCTTGATTCATCTTCCGAGTTTCATCATCAGTTAAGGTTTATGCAATTGGAATAACATGTTGATTTTTCTAGTCTATGCAACATATTTGGCGAAATAAATTTGTACTAAATTAAATTCCATAGAAGGAAATCAAACATTAAATTGGTTACTTTAATTTTGATACATGTATTGGGATGTATGGTAGGCTCGTGAATTTGTAAATATGAAATTGTACACTAGTTGTAGATATTCTTTTAATCATTAAAATATGAGTTTGCCAAAAATGAACTTAGAAAACTTGTGATGTCTGTTTGATGTCATTCTTAGATTACTTGTACAATGAGATAAAAACAGTAATAAATCATTTTAAACTACGTGTTTTTGTGCTCGTGTCTGTGCAACAGATTTGCTGAGCAGGATAGTGCACTTGTAGTGTACCTGTAGGCTGTAGAAGTAATAAGACACAAAACATATAGTCAAACCTGTATTAATTGGCCATCCTTGGGAAAGGGTCAAAGTGGCTGCTTAAGACAGGTGGCCACTTAATCCAGGTTAGACATTTTCGCCACTAGCTTTGTTCAGACAGAGGTCGATTATGTATCTTAACCACCACCTCACACCACAATCATTATCATCTGTACCATTACTAAAAGGTTGAAAACAAATGTAGAAAATTTATTCAAATTTATAAATAAAATGCATTAGATAAATGTTAATACAAAGCATAAACAAAACACACCACTTATTTACGAGTTCACTTTTTCAAGTCATTTTCGTTTGTCCTACTCCAGTCTCTAATTTAAAGTCCATTAACAAATCTTGAGCAGACATATCAAGCATGTCACTATGTGATCGTTGTAGAGCACATACTTAATTTGGCCTGGGAGCTCTGGAAGGTCAGATGTGAGGAGGGGCCATATGACATCTGCTGGGTGACTGCACAGCTCATACATGGATGCGAAACAGTGGCTCCAGCTCTTTAAGGAGCTGTATATAAAAAGAGCCAATGACACTTCCGAGCTAGAGCAAAAGAACGGACATCATCATAAAACGTAAGTATGACTCGTTATTTCATCTAATAGCACAATTATGAGGGCGTATTTGAGAAATCGGGGAATGCAGTGCCATATAAATATATTTAATCTTCACACGTATTTCGGTTATTTTGTGAACATATTGTTTATGGGGTTCTAAGACCGATTCTCCCATCAAACACATGCATGTTAAAAAACAAAAGTAGACCATTTTCACCAATTTTTAGCTGAATTATCGATAGCTTTTATTTTGTCGGGAATAAGAACGACCACCTGTTTACCGGAATAAGCATGTTTATACTCTTTTACTGGGTTGCGCTGGAGCCAAAGCCATGGAGCTTGAGCTAAACCGTGGAGGCTAAGCCAAAAAATTGATACGCTGTATAATAATGATGGGTATATGGTGTTAATTTTTAGCGTGACGGCACAGCAGTTACTCCCCTTTTGAAAATTTGTTTTACAGCTTTCATGTTTGCTTTATAGTTTCGCCAACTACATCCGATTTAAGATATAATGCAAATTAAATTTATAATAATCAAAGCCAAGAGTTGAATCGATCATAAACATATTAAATGTATTCTTATAGTGCATCATTCCTTCAAGGTACGTGTCGTGTTTGAGTGTAAATATTAGTGGCACTTAACCTTGGGTGGTTGAGTTGTGTTACTCTGTATGCACAAATAAACTATTATAAAACTTATTTTATATTGATTTAATAAAAAATAACAAACAACTTTAAATAATTATTATATTTACATATTTATCACATACTTTTACTATTCATGTAAACATTACCATAAATTATTGCCGCCCTTTGATTTTTCGCATCAATTGTATTTCTTGTTATGCATCTAAAATAAGAAATAAAGCCCGCCAGCACGTGGAGCCGCGCGTACCATACCACAAATCGAAAAGAAAAATCGCTGTAAGATGTTGTTTTTTTCAATTTCATCGAAACAGGGAAAGGGGAAAAGTGTAAACTTCACTCGATCTATGAGATATGTTATGTAAATCGCGTAGTTTTTGGAAAATGTGTGGGCAAATATGCCCAGATTGCATCAAAGGTGGTTTGCCATTACCGACAGCAAATTGCATAGCAATCACATTAAACAGTGTTTGCATTTCCATTGCAAGTTCGGAAGACAATTTCATGTCCACAGAATAGAAACTAGTAAGATATGAGGCTCGGTTGATATCGAAACAAGTTATCGTTGTATATTGCTTTCGCGAAAAAACAAATGCATTTGTATATCGCCTAGAGTTGTTATTACAGTAAAAACTGACAAAAGCTCCGCAAGTGTTACTTTATGCAATTTAAATATGCACTCTTACTCCAAAATAAGATGTACCACTATTAAAGGATTAATAAGTATCGAAAACAATGGTTCTTATGAAGGATAACCTGTTCAATTAAAAAAAAAATGCAGAAAACACAGTATTTCTACCTTATGAGACAATAATTGACCACTGTAAAAGTTTTAGCACTCACCAGTCATTCACTATTTGTGCGTTTTCAGCTATTTAATTCACGGTTACAATCTTGTTATCAGTAGTTAATATTTTCCATAAATGCATTATCTAGTACATAGTTAAAGGTTTAACACTCAAAATTTATGTTTGTTATACATGTGTATGTATTGATTTTAAATATGAGTGTATCTTTAAGGCAAATACAGACATAAACAGTAAAACACGACCGTTATATAGATTTGCATTCAAGAAAAGATATCTTTCTTAGGAAATTAACAAGCAAAATAGTAATAATACAATAAAAAATACGAATGAGAGACTGGTGGTCTATGTATGATAAAATCGAGCGTTTTGTATAAACAGAAAACTACACTAGCGTTTTATTCATGAGCCTTAACTAGTATTCGTAATATGAAAGTGTCGCCAAAATAACAATACTATTTTTTGACTAGGGATGTTTAATTTGTAAATTAAAATTGTTTGGCTTTATAAATTTTTATCTTTACATAATGAAACGTAGATATAGATTTCTGACCGAAAAAGTCAAATCAGTTAAACTCAGGGCTCCAGCTTAGCTGGCCAGAGGAGTAGCTGTCGAATAGATAGATATTATTCGTATCGTTCAAGGACACCGGTGAAAACGTTGGTGGATATCCAGTAAATGGTTTCACCAGAGTACAAACACCATGACTGAAATAAAAGAAACAAAAGGTAAGAAGATAACTGTAGTTTACATTTAATGCAAAATAATTGATCTTTATTATTCAACTTAGCAATTCTGGTTAAGGTTTTACATGTAACCACATTCAAGTCAACATCTCAACAAATACATCATGAAACTTTAGATAGGTATTTCCAACTATATAACCTATTATTTATTATTTGACTTAAAAATCATGGTTAAGGTTTTGCATGTAAGCACACTCAGCAACTACTTGATTTATTGCATTGAGACTTTATACAATGGTACTCAACCAACCAACCTACTTAATTAATCAAGTAAGATAACTCTAGTTTGCATTTAATGCAAACTAATTGACCTTTATTATTCGACTTAGCAATTCTGGTTAAGGTTTTGAATGTAACCACATTTAAGTCAATATCTCAGCAAATACATCATGAAACTTTAGATAGGTATTTCCAACTATATAACTACTAAATTAATGACATTTTTTGAGTATAATGCAAATTATGGGCCTTTATTATTTGACTTAGAAATTCTAGTTAAGGTTTTGCTTGTAAGCACACATAGGTTAATATCTCAGCAGCTACATGATGTATTGCATTGATACTTTATACAATGGTACTCAACCATCCAATCTACTTAAATAACCAAGTAAGATAACTGCATTAAATTCAAATAATGGCATCATGTTAATCTAATTTTACAGTGATCCAGGCAATTGTTTCACCAAAACTTTTCAATCATTATATTACACTGAAAAGCGGCGGAATAGTCGAGCGCGCTGTCTCTGTGACAGCTCTTGTATATTTCTATATAAATAATATTTAACTCTTTTTACATTGTGTATATAATAGTATTATAAACCACACAACATACTTTGTAAGTGTACTTGTTTTCTTGGTACTCGTTGAATTGTTTAGCCACACAGCGTACTGTGTAAGTGCACTTGCCAACTTGTTGAATTATTTAGCTACACAGCATACTGTGCAAGTGCACTTGCGTACTTGTTGAGCCACTCTCAACTATCGTGGTCTGTTGACTGTGACCTTTATTTAATGACTCGGTAGCCATTGTCTTAACATGAATTCTTCATGGAACAAACACTAAGAAACTCTAACCTTTGGTTGAGCTCAACATGGATCTTCCTATCGGAATAGCAATGAAATTATTCTATATTTCCTGAGAGAGTACATATAAAATGTCTGAATCAAAATGTACAGGCTACACACAATTTGAAGGAAATAAGGTATGCTCAGTACGAGTTCATATGACGGACTGTTCTTGTGACCAGGTGCTGTATTTTATAACCAACTAAGATCAATCCTAAATTTAAAAATAGAATCTGAGTGTTTGGGTTGGACTGTACAATTTAATTGGCAAATCAAACAAGTACGAGATATTATTAATTATTGTCTCGTCTGTGGAGGTCTAAAATAGTTTAATTCAAAGACGTCATAACAATATCACTTAAGTATATAACAGTATGTTAACATCACCAGAACCCATTAGTCTAATAAGATTAATTATGCAATACTTGCATGAAACTTTCGAGCATAAACCATTAAAATCATCTAAATAGCATACAGACGAAATACTAGTCATTCTCGTACAGAAACTTCATCTAGATGCGTCCACTAGCAATTTCGAGCATTACAAATCAGTAAGCGACCTTTTATCTGCATTTTCTTCAACCTCATCTGTCAAACTAGTGCTAGGCATGGCAATTTCTGCACCATTGCTCATTCTGGATGTGAAATTACTGACCGAATCCGGGCATTCAGATGTGGATGAGCAATTTAGTTCAGTATCACAAACAGCATTGTCTCCGTCATTAGGTAACGGTTGTATTGATTGAGCATAGTCTTTACTATAAACAACTTCAATAGCACATTTATTCATTATATTTTTAATTTCTTCACTAGAGGCGTTTGAGTTTTCTTGTCCTGTTCTCAGTGTATTGTCCGCTATATTGCCATTTCCTGTATGCGGACGCCCCGAATCCCCCGACATCTTGGGCGTGGTATGATCTTCACTCGGATTGATCATCTGCATTAACCTGTCAATCAAGCTTGCTGGCTGTACCAAGTCCTGTCGGTTTACGGAGATTTCTCCGACCGCTATCTCCTCCATTATACTCGTGGACTGGGCGTCTACAAGGGCAGTGTGTGGCTGTATTGGGCGATACTTCTCGTCCACGGGCGGTGATTCCTGCACTATGTGCGTCTTGTATGGTTTCCTGGCTAGAGGGTCCGTCTTCTGTATCAGACATATGTTTGGTGGCGGTTCCGACCAACTCTGTTGTGCACCTGCAATGCAAGTTGAAAACAAAAACGTTCAGTAAACTCCCGGGAACACACAAGCTACCCTAACGGGTTCATTTTCGATACTATCTCAGTAAGTTATGAATCCGCCAAATACGTGGGAAAATGTATTTGATTTGTCCCATTTCCATAATGCTCGTAAATGGTGAGAGGAATGCACCACGTTGCCTGATAGTGTGTAATCGGATAATGGAATGCATACCTGAGCCAAATACAAGAAAGAAGACGGTAGCGAGCAAGATGATACCCGCGGTCAGATCAAACACGTGGTTCCAACCTGCTAGGTTCTGAAAACAACATGCGAAATATGAATGCTTGTAACCACACAACATTTGTTACTAGAGGAGTGATGAATTCGTTACTATATTGTCACGGTAATTCTGTAAGTACCATCGGAATACTCATGAATAGCTCAACATTTTCAATGAAATACGACATTTGACTTAACAACTCCCGCATCGCGGAAAACTTTGTTCAACGACGTCGCATATTGCAAACATTGTTCAATAACGTCACATAGTAAGAACACAGCAAATTGAGAGAAACCCAAACTAGCCTGTTTGACAGTAAGGTGTCCGGTAACTATAGGAACAATCATGGCGCCAATGGACCCAAAAGTTGAGGTTATGGCAACAAGGCTGCTTGCGTGGCGAGTCGACAGATCATAGTGGTTCACTGACCATCCTGATACAGAATAGTTGCTGGATGTAAGCAGTGTGCTGTGTTAAATTACCTTCACTAGTAACATTTGAGTCGTTGGTTATTAAGAATAAGCTAACGTTTTACATGTACATATCAACGAAAGTAGTAAATAAATCTTTGTTGCATACACCAACATAAATATTATTATTAACAGTTTACTTAACTCTGACAACAATGAGAACATATTGAGGGGGATAAAGCCAATGGCAATGTGCACGTGTATTCTATGAACTAGTAAAAATCTGACGGTAATGTCTGTTTTGAAACTGCATTTCGTAACGATTAAAGGCCTAGTTTAATCCTTCTATAAGTGACCCCCCCCCCAAAAAAAAAAGGTGTATAGTATAAAGCCTTTGTTTATTGATTTTAATCTAATTGCCTAATTGTCTTATCAGATCTCCGATCTGAGTATCCTGCTGTGCAGTTTTGAAGGTTTTATAACGAAAATGGACCCTAAATGGCCCTGAGCCAATAAACAAATACAAGTACACAGGACATTCGCCCCTACTGTGACATCAGTGAAATGAGCAGGAGATGGACAGCAGGGGATTGTCATGCCAAATATTCCTTAAACTAGGCATTTAAGCATGGTACCTTATCGTGGTATGAGTTCCACTGGCTGGATATTTAGGTTATAGTCTATAATAAAACCATTACCGGACGTGGTGAGCCCAAACGCCCCGACGGAGAGGGAGAGGACGATGATGACGGGGACACCATCCGTCAGCAGCGTGAGAACAAGAAACCCGAGCGCCTCCAGTCCCAGTCCTGCACGAGAGAGATAATAGTGGCGCTCATACAGTTTCGTTAAAAGTGGTGGTAAACAGTATGTTGAAACAGCTGTTTGATGTCATTTATGAAACGGAAGGTGTAAATGTCCGAGGAGGGCAGAATACAGCGTGATTTAACACCGGCATGTGATGTCGGTTATGTTAAGGTTTTCTTTTTAAAACTTAACTAGTCAGTCAAAGAGCATGTGCTAAGAACTCTTTTCTCTTTTTTAATTATTTTTTTTAAATAAAAAAAACTAACCAACGCCGACAAGTAATTTCCTGACGGCGGTGGTGGAGATGGAAGTATGGTTGAGCAATCCGTCGGCAATAAGGCCGCTTAAGAAGGACATGACCATCTTGGCGATGTGTGGCACCGACGCCAGCGCCCCTGCCTGCAACAAAAACATTTGCCGTGTATATCGCATGTCCGCCATGCTTTTTATAAAATGATCAAGTTATAATAATTCACTTTCACGTTCATGTAAAGGTGATAAATATCCAAATATATCAAAATGGAAAATGTTTACTACGCAAGTTACAAATAAAGCTAGTAGTACAGATAGCATAAAATGGTTGTCATTGAGCAAGTTTAACAAGATAATTCTCTGACGGACGACTTAAAGAAATCTCCTCCTGTAGGTAAATAGAAGTTATTTAAAACGCAGCTTCACTGGTATGTTAATAGTTAAAGATACGTACAGGTCGCATGTACTTCTTACACACTAGGACATTGACTTGTTCTGTATTCATAACATAATGTAATAACTATGGACATTTAATATAACGCTACTTGCTTTTCATATAATGCTGAGTGATTATTGGAATGTGTTGACGCCGTAGATATGCCATACGACCGCTCTCGCTTACAGAGTGGCCCAATTTCCATCAATAATTGAAAAAAAAATGTCCCAGTTGGGTGCCATGCATACCTCCGCAATATTGTAGCCAAACTGGCTAAGATACAGGGGCTCATTTGTCAACATGAGTCCTAGGACCCAGTGGCGCACAAAGTGACAAAGGCATATCGCCATCACCGGAAGTGACGTCAGAATCGCTCCCCAGGGCACGGTTAGGTTCTGGAAACGAAATAAAACACGGTTGGTAAAATGCGATCAAGACTTCTTAATGCCGATAAACTTTAGATGACTGAAAACGGGTGTGCATGCGTCTTCACAGTGGCTTAATGACAAGAGCTCACAAAAGTCATAAACAATCAGTTCAACTAGCAAAATGATACTTTCCACATGCTGGAACATGTATATCATCAATATAACACATTGCCTTAAACACAAAATGAGATTTGACAATATTCAAAAGTACCCTGTACTGTTATATGAATCCACAAGTCTTGGCATCAAGCCACTGTGTGCGTGTTCACGCATTCGGGGAATAGGAAAGTGTCGGTTAATAACTATCGTTTTATTTATTCGTTCTTCAGTTCTGACTCGTAAATGTTATTCTATTAGCCTATGCTCAGCTTGAGGACCGTTTTTCTACTGAAAACATTTGACCTTACCACGTAGTCGATGACGTCTTGTCCTTGCGCCTCCTGCAGGAAGAGGAACTCCTGGTCGCTCATGGTAACGTCATGGGAGGGCTTCTCGTACGCCACCAACGTCCACACGCCCCACCACAACACGCACATACAACCTTATGAATAAGAATCCTATTTTTATAATTCCTACATGTAGTATGATCATTTTAGTATTAGATTACTTGTATTTTTTTCAGTTTATAATCACGAGATAATACGACAAAATTATTATTTAAGTCAGAGTTATGGAAATTGACACATTATAATATGCGTCTCGTAACGTGTATGTATAACCAGTATCCAAATTTCATGACAATACCTTGAATGGGTTTTGATTGATTCCCAATGTTATTGTTTGCACTACGACGTCTTTACTGACGACGATGATGACAACAGCTCGAACTTTTTTCTCGAGATTAACAAGAACAGATGAGCAAAAACAGACGTACCACAAACATAGAAGGTGTACTGCCACTTGAAATAATGGCTGAGATACCCGGCCAGCGGAAATCCCACAATTGCCCCGGCGTACGCACCTACACAGCATGGCAACACACACAAAAAGGTTCTTCAGATATGTTTGGAGAATGATGTTCATGTGTTATTTATAAATCAGGTTCAGAATTGTCGACTTCCATGGATTTCTTTGTTGTAAGTTGTTTTTTTAATAAAATGCCTAGAGGCCTTCGGACCTTGTTATCACTTATACTTTGTTTGAAATATAAAAGGCGGGAATATATCCATACGCATTTTGTGGCAGTCACATTGTTAATTAATAAGACGTGTTTGGGGACTTTATTTCAATTTATACGTACACGAGAGGACGGCGGACACCTGTCTGCTGCGTTCCTTGGGCGCCGTCCAGTGGCGCAACACGCCGTAACATGCAGGATACAGGTAGCCCTAACAACGAAATATGTAAATACCAAACGCACTTTGAATTGAAATTTTCTCGAGTGCAAATACTATTCCTTATCGGTCCATGTAATAATACATATTTGAAAAAAGATGGCAAACATTTCGGTACAATAGATTTAGCAAAATCGTCGACCGAGAAGTATCTTACATTATTAGGACACGGAAACAAGAATGTAGAATTCTATTTTGTATATTGAGTGTTGTGTGTGTACCTCCGCGAGTCCCTGGCATCCACGGATAAGACACGTGGGACCGTACAGTCCGTTCTCTATACACACGGGCAGAAGTAGGTTGAGTAGCGCCGACACCAGGATACACCCACCGTACATCCTGAAATATCCCGGCTTATGTTTGAATTGAAACCATGTCCAAGAATATGTACCACGACAACATATTTATCATAATACGTATGTTTCTTTTTGGGTCAAATCATCGGTCATGGTTTGTAAATGCACTTTTACGGATTGTTTGTTAATGCGAAATAAAATCTGGCAAATCATTATGAGCGTTAAAACTTATAGATACTGACGATTAGAGCCTTTCAACAAAATGTTGATTTATGCTCGTAATATTGTCTTTGAAGTGTCAGATGCATTACAGGCAAAACTATTTTTGGAGCCAAAACAGTCCCAGCTGGGCTTTAACGAGGGTGACGATGAAGCCTCATGTTAGTAGGGCGAGTACATATACAGAGTGCACGAGACTCGTACTTGTGACTAAGCCATAACGAGGGTGACGATGAAGCCTCATGTTAGCAGGGCGAGTACATATACAGAGTGCACGAGAGTCAAAGCCTCATGTTAGTAGGGCGAGTACATATACAGAGTGCACAAGACTCATACCTGTGACTTGGCCATAACGAGGGTGACGATGAAGCCTCATGTTAGCAGGGCGAGTACATATACAGAGTGCACAAGACTCATACCTGTGACTTGGCCATAACGAGGGTGACGATGAAGCCTCATGTTAGTAGGGCGAGTACATATACAGAGTGCACGAGACTCGTACCTGTGACTGGGCCATAACGAGGGTGACGATGAAGCCTCATGTTAGCAGGGCGAGTACATAAACAGAGTGCACGAGACTCGTACCTGTGACTGGGCCATAACGAGGGTGACGATGAAGCCTCATGTTAGCAGGGCGAGTACATAAACAGAGTGCACGAGACTCGTACCTGTGACTGGGCCATAACGAGGGTGACGATGAAGCCTCATGTTAGCAGGGCGAGTACATAAACAGAGTGCACGAGACTCGTACCTGTGACTGGGCCATAACGAGGGTGACGATGAAGCCTCATGTTAGCAGGGCGAGTACATAAACAGAGTGCACGAGACTCGTACCTGTGACTGGGCCATAACGAGGGTGACGATGAAGCCTCATGTTAGCAGGGCGAGTACATATACAGACGAGGGTGACGATGATGCCTCATGTTAGCAGGGCGAGTACATATACAGAGTGCACGAGACTCATACCTGTGACTGGGCCATAACGAGGGTGACGATGATGCCTCATGTTAGCAGGGCGAGTACATATACAGAGTGCACGAGACTCGTACCTGTGACTGGGCCATAACGAGGGTGACGATGATGCCTCATGTTAGCAGGGCGAGTACATATACAGAGTGCACGAGACTCATACCTGTGACTGGGCCATAACGAGGGTGACGATGATGCCTCATGTTAGCAGGGCGAGTACATATACAGAGTGCACGAGACTCGTACCTGTGACTGGGCCATAACGAGGGTGGCGATGAAGCCTCATGTTAGCAGGGCGAGTACATATACAGAGTGCACGAGACTCGTACCTGTGACTGGGCTATAACGAGGGTGACGATAAAGCCTCATGTTAGCAGGGCGAGTACATATACAGAGTGCACAAGACTCATACCTGTGACTGGACCATAACGATGGTGACGATGAAGCCTCATGTTAGTAGGGCGAGTACATATACAGAGTGCACGAGACTCGTACCTGTAACTGGGCTATAACGAGGGTGACGATGAAGCCTCATGTTAGCAGGGCGAATACATATACAGAGTGCACGAGACTCATACCTGTGACTGGACCATAACGAGGGTGACGATGAAGCCTCATGTTAGCAGGGCGAGTACATATACAGAGTGCACAAGACTCGTACCTGTGACTGGGCCATAACGAGGGTGACGATGAAGCCTCATGTTAGCAGGGCGAGTACATAAACAGAGTGCACGAGACTCGTACCTGTGACTGGGCCATAACGAGGGTGACGATGAAGCCTCATGTTAGCAGGGCGAGTACATATACAGAGTGCACGAGACTCGTACCTGTGACTGGGCCATAACGAGGGTGACGATGAAGCCTCATGTTAGCAGGGCGAGTACATATACAGAGTGCACGAGACTCGTACCTGTGACTGGGCCATAACGAGGTTGACGATGAAGCCTCATGTTAGCAGGGCGAGTACATATACAGAGTGCACGAGACTCATACCTGTGACTGGGCCATAACGAGGGTGACGATGAAGCCTCATGTTAGCAGGGCGAGTACATATACAGAGTGCACGAGACTCATACCTGTGACTGGGCCATAACGAGGGTGACGATGAAGCCTTATGTTAGTAGGGCGAGTACATATACAGAGTGCACGAGACTCGTACCTGTGACTGGGCCATAACGAGGGTGACGATGAAGCCTCATGTTAGCAGGGCGAGTACATATACAGAGTGCACGAGACTCGTACCTGTGACTGGGCCATAACGAGGGTGACGATGAAGCCTCATGTTAGCAGGGCGAGTACATATACAGACGAGGGTGACGATGAAGCCTCATGTTAGCAGGGCGAGTACATATACAGAGTGCACGAGACTCGTACCTGTGACTGGGCCATAACGAGGGTGACGATGAAGCCTCATGTTAGCAGGGCGAGTACATATACAGAGTGCACGAGAGTCATACCTGTGACTGGGCCATAACGAGGGTGACGATGAAGCCTCATGTTAGCAGGGTGAGTACATAAACAGAGTGCACGAGACTCGTACCTGTGACTGGGCCATAACGAGGGTGACGATGAAGCCTCATGTTAGCAACGCGAGTACATATACAGAGTGCACGAGACTCGTACCTGTGACTAAGCCATAACGAGGGTGACGATGAAGCCTCATGTTAGCAGGGCGAGTACATATACAGAGTGCACGAGAGTCATACCTGTGACTGGGCCATAACGAGGGTGACGATGAAGCCTCATGTTAGCAGGGCGAGTACATAAACAGAGTGCACGAGACTCGTACCTGTGACTGAGCCATAACGAGGGTGACGATGAAGCCTCATGTTAGCAGGGCGAGTACATATACAGAGTGCACGAGACTCGTACCTGTGACTAAGCCATAACGAGGGTGACGATGAAGCCTCATGTTAGCAGGGCGAGTACATATACAGAGTGCACGAGAGTCATACCTGTGACTGGGCCATAACGAGGGTGACGATGAAGCCTCATGTTAGCAGGGCGAGTACATAAACAGAGTGCACGAGACTCGTACCTGTGACTGGGCCATAACGAGGGTGACGATGAAGCCTCATGTTAGTAGGGCGAGTACATATACAGAGTGCACGAGACTCGTACCTGTGACTGGGCCATAACGAGGGTGACGATGAAGCCTCATGTTAGCAGGGCGAGTACATATACAGAGTGCACGAGACTCGTACCTGTGACTAAGCCATAACGAGGGTGACGATGAAGCCTCATGTTAGCAGGGCGAGTACATAAACAGAGTGCACGAGACTCGTACCTGTGACTGGGCCATAACGAGGGTGACGATGAAGCCTCATGTTAGTAGGGCGAGTACATATACAGAGTGTACGAGACTCGTACCTGTGACTGGGCCATAACGAGGGTGACGATGAAGCCTCATGTTAGTAGGGCGAGTACATATACAGAGTGCACGAGACTCGTACCTGTGACTGGGCCATAACGAGGGTGACGATGAAGCCTCATGTTAGCAGGGCGAGTACATATACAGAGTGCACGAGACTCGTACCTGTGACTGGGCCATAACGAGGGTGACGATGAAGCCTCATGTTAGCAGGGCGAGTACATAAACAGAGTGCACGAGACTCGTACCTGTGACTGGGCCATAACGAGGGTGACGATGAAGCCTCATGTTAGTAGGGCGAGTACATATACAGAGTGCACGAGACTCGTACCTGTGACTGGGCCATAACGAGGGTGACGATGAAGCCTCATGTTAGTAGGGCGAGTACATATACAGAGTGCACGAGACTCGTACCTGTGACTGGGCCATAACGAGGGTGACGATGAAGCCTCATGTTAGCAGGGCGAGTATATATACAGAGTGCACGAGACTCGTACCTGTGACTGGGCCATAACGAGGGTGACGATGAAGCCTCATGTTAGCAGGGCGAGTACATAAACAGAGTGCACGAGACTCGTACCTGTGACTGGGCCATAACGAGGGTGACGATGAAGCCTCATGTTAGTAGGGCGAGTACATATACAGAGTGCACGAGACTCGTACCTGTGACTGGGCCATAACGAGGGTGACGATAAAGCCTCATGTTAGCAGGGCGAGTACATATACAGAGTGCACGAGACTCGTACCTGTGACTGGGCCATAACGAGGGTGACGATGAAGTCTCATGTTAGCAGGGCGAGTACATATACAGAGTGCACGAGACTCGTACCTGTGACTGGGCCATAACGAGGGTGACGATGAAGCCTCATGTTAGTAGGGCGAGTACATATACAGAGTGTACGAGACTCGTACCTGTGACTGGGCCATAACGAGGGTGACGATAAAGCCTCATGTTAGCAGGGCGAGTACATATACAGAGTGCACGAGACTCATACCTGTTACTGGGCCATAACGTGGTGCAGAAGGCGGCGGGGATCTGGGTGACGATGAAGCCTATGTAGAACACGCTGTGCAGGAAACCCACGTGCCGTGCATCCCAGGTGACACGCGGTATCTGCAATATACACCAATTTACGTTGGTAATGAGAATTGAATGCCGAAACTTATTAAAAAGGCATCATTTTTGAATTGATGACGATGACTTATTCCCGCTCTTACCAGGGGTTCTTAAAGGAAATGTGGATCATGTAGTGTTATTCGAGTGAAAAGAAGTACGGGAACTGGAACATTAAAACATGAGCTCATTTTATACTAATGATGAAGTATTTTTATACACGTGATGGGAAATGATTCATCATTGTACTGCCTGCCGCTAATTTCACGAAACTTCTTCATATGTTGAACATGCTTAAAAGTAGCTTATTTCACTTCTCAAAAATTGCATACTTTAGATCTGATTTTGAGAAATGAAAAGGGGTAGTCTGTGATTGTCATACGATTACTCCTTTTTTAAAGTCTAAAAACGAATGAAGTAAATATAAAACGAATTAAAGAAAACAAAAATAGTGAGCTAAGCTTAATCAAATTGTTATAAAGGACTTCGAGAAAATAGAGCCTGGTATATCCATGTACCCCAAGTCAATGGTATGAACAAAAAACAAACAGATTAAACATAATCAAGCAAAAAAACTACAATAAATGCAGACCATTATGTATAATTATAGTATCATATTTAGTACGTATCTCTGATCTGAGACTCACAAATATGCCTAGAACATTTCATCGACCATTAATTTGCCAAAGCTTATGTGTAATTGCCGATGTAACACATGTTTTCGACCAAGTATGAATAATAAATGTAACATGTGTTTTATTCACGACAATTTGTAGGCGTCTTGTCTTTGAATCGGTTAATTACGTTACATATAAGGCATGTATATATATATGCATACTCGCAAACGGAGGAGATATGTTCGCGTATATTTAACAACTTGTCCACTGTAAAATGAAATCAGCAAATGTTTTTATATCTGTGGGCTTATAGAGTCAAGACATAATTCTAATAGTAAAATAGTAATGGTAATAGTAATAGTAATAGAAGTAGAAATAGTAATAGTAATAGAAGTAGAAATAGTAATAGTAATAGAAGTAGAAATAGTAATAGAAATAGTAATATAAATAGTAATAGTTATAGTAACAGAAATAGTTATAAAATAATAGTAATGATGATGATGATGATGATGATGATGATGATGATGATGATGATGATAATAATAATAATAATAATAATAATAATAATAATAATAATAAAAATAATAATAGTAATAATAATGATAATAATATTAATAATAACAATAACCAAGATACTAAAATAATGAAAACATGGGAGCGTCCTATCAACAGTCCTACAAATGTTTTTGTATGGTCATTTTTTTCTTTGATTTGAAGAGAGACCCACACAAGGATTTTGTATACAACGATTTTAGTTCTTTAATCTTTGATGAAATTGAGTTATTTTACCAAACTTTTATGAACTTATACCAAAAATAAACTCATTTGAACATAAATTTGTAATTCCCAACCAAAATGATTAAAGTTACAATAGCTTAACTAACACTTTACGGCAGATTTAAGCATTTTTCTGTAATGTTATAAATCAGGGCTTAAATTTGTTATTTTATTTTTATTATGTTTTATCATTGAAATGAGCTTCTTCATATTTAAACATTTTCCGACTTTTGCTTTTATTTAACGTTAAGGTGGCCGTTAAATTTCTATCAAATCATTCTTTAAAAAAAATACTTAAAAGAAAAGTTTTGTCAATCTTTAGCATTAAATTAATCGACCGATCGTTGATAAAATGGGCCGTTATAAGAAAAAATAATATATATATAACTGTCCTTTACGTTCATAATAGCCTCCACGGACTCGAGTTTTTCATACGCTTGCTCGTCCAGGATCATGACCACCATGACGCCGACGTTTGTGCGCATGGCATACACGAGCATCATCCCCAAGCCAAGCAACATTGTCACGATCACGCGCTTCGGCACGGGGAAGCACCGCGCGCTCGCCCGTCCTTCCATCTTGAGCGTTCCATCGCGGCATACGTTAAGCACGTCGTCGTCATCATCTGCAATCAACGCTGGGTCGCCCCCTGCAACAACCATTTGTGATCCTAACGTTGCCGAGTTATTTAAAACCGGAGGTATGCCCTGTGGGACCGGCATTTCCGGAAACGCCTTGGTCAGTTCGTCCGTCTGTGAACTGGACTTTACATGACGTTTTTTGGGCCATTTCATAGTATCATCCGACAAGCTACTTACTAACAACAGTCACTTGCATGGTTATTTACTCACGTTTATCTAGAACCTGTCACAAGCATCTAAACACCAAACTAACATATCATCGTGACATGTTACAAACCCACTTCTATTCACTTCTGTACAATATATAATCCAATATGTTCAATCCGTACACTATTCATAGCATGTATGTATAGTAAGTTGAGTATGAATGCAGTTTCATTTTCTATTGAATATAAGTATCGACTTTTGAGTAATGTACATTAAATAGACCCTGAATACGTAAGTATGTAGTAAGTATTTGAAAATAATTGTACAAATTATTTACTCTCTATTGTGAATTATTTCCGTAGTCTATAATCGCTTTAACTACCAACTTGTTTCAGTTGACGTTGCTACTCTAGCTGTTGAATAAGAAAATGAATTTGAAAAAAAAGAAGGAAATATTCGTACATTTCAGTGTTCATTTTGTGATTTCCGATTTAGAGATTCGTCAGTGAAATAAAATTGATAATTTCACTGTTCCTAATCTCATGTCTAAACCAAACTTTTATGAGACAGGGCTGGAACACAATTTCAACGATAAAGTTATGTTCGCATATAATTTGGCGCGCTTTGATAGATATGTTATTGTCAACTTATGGACCAGTTAAAATTTACATTAAAGTCCCAGCGCCACTTAAAATTAAATAATAAGAAAAAATAATAAAAGTGCGAATATAACTATGATAGATCCTAAATTCATGTGTGATAACATCGACTTGAACGTTTCGTTGATAAAATTGTATACGTTGTTTTTTTAATTTAATGTTAATTGCAATAATGCAATTAATGTCAACTTTGAAGTGGAGTTTTACATTTTTTCTTACTATTCCCGAAGTGTTAAATTCTCATTCATCAAATGTAATAAAAACATTACAGTAAACAGTAACATGTTTATAATTTTTATCTAATCGTATGTCAATATCAAATGAGCCGCGGCTCTCGATTTTTTGGGCCTTTGGGCCATCCGTAATAAGACAACAACTAACATTATAAGCTTGTTGTAATATGTATTCGCTAATGTTGCACGTCAGTTCAATAAGGTTCTATCGCAATGACGTCATTTGCGTGACGTCAAATTTAGTATTCAAAATGCGCAATGCACGGTCTCACTTGTAAACACGTATATATCGCACAAAATAAGAATGAAATGTTGAGTACTACTTCCTGAAATATGATTAAATTCAAATACCCAATAAAATAATATATGTCCGAAGGCCAAAAATCGCGCGATGCGGCTCAAATGTCATATCAAAGATATTATTCAAAACATAATTAACGTCCTTGATAATTCATTGAATAAATTACACATGTATTTGAACTTTCACTTTCATTTTACTTTTCCATTGAAAACCATTGGACAAAAGAGCATAAAGACAATCAAACAGGAGTTAATTCATTTCGATTGGCTGAGCGATTAAAAATATAAAGCCGTAGTAATAAATACAAAATACTGCTTTAAACACTGTGTGGGAATGGACACCGGATATAGCTAAAAATTATCAATCGATAAGCGTTTAATTTTGACACATGGTCAGTTTTCTATCATTTTTTTGTATTTTATGTTGATATATTTAACAAAATCGAAGAGTTTTGAATTACTTGATACTGTGCAATATACGACTATGATGGAAATATGTCTCTTCTTTTGTATAATAGCCCAATTCACTCCGAAAGTTGCATGATCGCTCACAAATGTTAATTTATGTGGTACGATTTCAAACATAAATAAACAAATTGAAAATAAGAATAAAAACTGAATCGAGCGACTTCATTGTAATTACATAATCTAGTAATGTGTAAAATATCAATATGATATATTTCGTTGTTACGGAGATATTCATACCTTTTGATACCCTGGCAGTGTACTGGGGATATATGAAGCAAATAAATAACTGCACAGGGGATAGCTATTAAGTGGACTGAGGATAGTAACGATGTATTTAGAATAACGAGACTGTGATAATGATCACGGCTATTTATCTATACGCGAGCTCGAGGGAAATTGTTCGATGTTGTCCATATCGAGGGATGAGAGCAAAAACATGTTGTTGTTTTTTTGTATCTGTATGCACTTAAAACTGTTTCATTCATACATATTAGTTAACCATGATGTGTTTTTCACAAGCATCAATATCTAAATATTTGAAATACGCCGGTAATCTGATTTATTGAGTAACACAAAACATGTGGCCGTAGAATTTTTGTGGTGTTTGCATTTCATAAATATAGTATTGCTTTAAAAATCAAGTAGGTACGTTTTTGCACACAGCAAGTCACCAGTAGGGAATGAGATATTGTGATCAAATTTGGAACACGTAAAGCTTTTTTCTTAGCTTGGGTAGATTTTGGTATTACTTAGAACAGCATAATGGTCTCTGTTCGTTCATTTCAGTGAGAAAGAATGTATTGTGACCAACCCTGATATTTACGCAGCGTGCATATACGTTCATTTAGGAGAGCATGGATCAAACTCATTGTTAACTAAAGTTTGCTCAATAATTTCTTATCAAATTGTACTCTCACTTTTTGCAGATTATTTGAAAGTTCGAAATAGACATAAACATGTATATTGTATATTAACAGTGTCACTATCAATTTTTGTCCCATTTTATATGTTAACACCAGGACACAAATTTCTCAACTTTGAAACTATCCCCAGTACATAATACGGCTATCCCCAGTACAGTACTGTGAACATTTCTAAGGGCATATCTTTAACAGTTTAAAAGTTAAATTGCCATATCTCACAATAAAAATAGTTGAGCTTATGCTAGTAAAATCCTTCGATTCAGATTTTTTATTTATTCGATATATTTCCTAAAAATAACAATACTTGTCGAAATTCTGTAAGTTTTGAGGTGATCAGCTCAGATTTGAAGAAACGTTTTACGAAGTCTGCTAAATCGTAAGCACTTTAAAGTATACCATAGGCCAAATTAAGAATTCAGCTATTAATTCAAACACTTGCTTCATTTGTGGATACGGTAGATATGCGTTTACACAGCAAGATCTTACCTCTGGTTAAGAAAAACAACTGCATTATTGTCTGTTTACTTATCACTTTTTGAGCTATATCCGGTGTCCGTTCCCACACAATGTTAAATGAGGATACCAAAACATGCTGTAATAACAAAGCACACTAAGTTCGTCTTGTGTATAGTAATACTCATATGATCAAGTGGAAAGATACAAGAATGGGAAAATCTTATTTTCTTGTAAAGCTGGATAAAAAACAGTTAAACAGTCAAATATTCTGTTATATTGCTCGAATTTTATATCTATGATGATAGTAATGTACATTGTGCTGATGCAATCAAACAAATGTATTCAGCTGCAGAACAGTGAACTGTTTTATCATAATATATCTCGGTTATAATACATGTTAAATTAACAACCACGAAATGTCTTACTTTGCAATGCAATTAGCTGTATTAACCTACTATTTTAAGATTATAATGAATCTTAAGTTCAACAACCGCCATACTGTATCTGGATGGTTTTGAAACATATATAACATCATGTAAAAATGTTTCATGATTGAACATTCTAGAGTAGAGCTTTATAATTAATATAATGGTTATTTACCTGAGCTAATATGTCACTGTTACTGCATTTGATAAAGGTAGGTTTTAGCCACACAGTTATAAAACGGTGATGCACTCCTTTTTGGTAGCACCATTTTTGTTTTCGCGCCGAAAGAAGCAGGGAAAGGGCCTTACCTAGGATGTTCCTGGGGTGCGAATGCATTTGGCGGGGATTTTACCAGCAGTTTGTCCCCGCAGGACGGGCTTTTACCTGGGATTGGCTGGACCGAAAGTCAAAGTCCCCGCTTTCCCCCGGACCTGGGGGTCGTGGTTACGATTGGCTGGTGCATAACGATATACAACGCTACGTAAATGCATAATGAAATGAGGTTTATATCTCGAAATGATCTTAATGGGATTGGTTTGTGACAAGGTATTATTTATACAATGTACTTTAAGGTGCTTGAATAAGTTTTCATCTGTGTTTAAATGAATAAAATTGTGTTTAGATAAGATGCCGTGTGGCTTCGATGGAAACCCGACGCGAATTGAGCTGCGACCGCACGGTTAAACCTGGTTTCTTCCTTGTGATCGTGTTTGCATTTTTGTGTGGACCAATGACAGTCGAGGACTTTTCAAATTTTCTGTACTTTAATTTGACGTAGATCGAATCGGGCGAATGCACCATCAAAACCAAGTAAGTTAGATTTCATTTTTGACCATCTACAGAAAAAAGTGCGTCATACCTCGGCCACATAGATGACTGATCATCTTTGGAAGTGTGAAGCAAACCCACAAAATGCCTACGAATAGATCAATACAAGCTGCTTTTTATGATGACTCTCATAAAGAAAAAAGTCATCTGAATCCTCGGCGAAATTCCGATATCGAATGTATATATCAAGTTGCAAAATTAGAAAAAGATTGTCCCCGCTAACATCTTGCGCAAACCAAGAATAGTTATATCAAAGAGACGACCGTACGACACTCTCGTTGGTAATATTGTCCTCTAAACCACAGGCGGCAGTTGCGTTGACATGACCCACCATTCCACCCCCCCCCCCCTCTTTAAAAAATCAGTCAAAATATTTTTTTCAAGACCAAAATTAATTGAAACATGATCATTTATTACAAAACACTAAATATCAACTTAAAATTAAATTATTGTTACCGTTATATTACTTTAATATTATATAAGTATTTTAGGGGGATTTTTTTTCCTTGTATTTTTTGGGGTGATATTTAGAGTTTTGTGGTAGATGATGAAGTTTCAATCATTGTAGAAAAATTGACTGATTTTTTTAGGACAGGGGTGTGGCCACATGGTGGGTCAAGTCAACGCAACTGCCGCCTGTGCTCTATTTAAAACAGTGTATGTATATGTAATCACTTTGCTCCAGAAAAGAACGCTCGTTCACACGCACGCACGCACGCATGCACGCACGCACGCACACCCCCACACTTACACACAATAAATGGTCAAATCTCTGCTCAAAACTGCAGCTATTCGACCATTTGCATGTGACGCCGTGCGTCTCAACTCATTTTACTCTATCGCAGGGAAAATGATTCAAACTCTTGTACAATTTTACTCTTCATAAAAATGCATACTCTCAAAGATAATGTTAATAAACTAATGGTCAATATTGCAAATAAAAACGATTTTAGAGCAAAAATTGTACTTAAATACCCTTTTTTTTTTTTTAGTTTAGAGTTATTACTCCAGTTGTATTATGGCTATGAAGAAGTTTTATTGGCAAATCGGCATCTTGCCTTTTGCCATTTACACATAGCATAAATATCGATATGGCCAAGACACTAACAAACGTACATAAACAAATATGAAATAAGATGCATATGGAAATGTATATTTATTGACAATTGAAATAACTAGCATAATTAATTAACGAGTTATACAAACTATATCATTATTAGAATGCCCTTTTGAATCAACAACATGGCATTCTTACTTATGGTCAATATTGCAAATAAAAATGATTTAAGACCAAAAATTGTACTTAAATATCCTTTATTTTTGAGTTTTGAATTATTACTCCAGTGCCATTTTTGCTCTAGAATTGCCTTTCTGGAGAATATTGAACAGTGATGCTTATCATATGAATACACACAACAATGTCCTTTTGAATCTATAATTTTTAACCATGTCATTCTTACATGTGGAAATGAGCTGAGATTGTGAAATGATTTGAGTTATTGCGCGATATTTAGACGAGGTCATGGTGACATCTGTAAAAGATAAGAGCCAATCTTCCAATCAGTGTATAAAAGGTTAGGAACACAAGTACGATGTGAACGAATAAAGCCGCTCTGCATGCTTACTGCTATAAGTATTACTATTTTTATTACTATATTTATTTACATTGTCATAGTACTAGTAGCAGCAGTAGTAGAAGTAGTAGTGGCAGTAGTAGTAGTAGTAGTAGTAGTAGTAGTAGTAGTAGTAGTAGAAGTAGAAGTAGTAGTAGTAGTAGTAGTAGTAGTAGTAGTAGTAGGAGTAGGAGTAGTAGTAGTAGTAGTAGTAGTAGTAGTAGTAGTAGTAGTACAAGTAGTAGTACAAGTAGTAGTAGTAGTAGTAGTAGTAGTAGTAGTAGTAGTAGTAGTAGTAGTAGTAGCAGTAGTAGTAGTAGTAGTAGTAGTAGTAAGTAGTAGTAGTAGTAGTATCATTATTATTTGCAATTATTATTATTATTATTATTATTATTATTATTATTATTATTATTATTATTATTATTATTATTATTATATCTACATAGTTTAACTTTCTCTCTCCTAAAATCTCTTTTTAACTACTGGAGTTTTTCTTGTAATTATAGTTGAATTCAATTGGTCTAATTATGAATAACATTTCTCCCTCAGATAAGTAGATCCAATAATTTAACCATACTAGATATTCTTATCTTGCCCACGGGCGAAGATAAAATGCCCGTATGGAACTTCTTTTTAACCGTCACCACATTATAATTACCCCCCTTGTTGAAAACTGTCGTCAGTAGCATCAAGAAATCTTGTCTTATGGTAATATTAAGAACGCTAATTAATTATTTCTCACTTCAAATGTCCCCAAAAAACAGCTTTCACGCACCATTCAAGAAATAATGCTTCATTTTCCTTAGAACTATTTAAAAAGACCGATTTGACTATTAACATTAACTGGATCACTGCGCGCGTATCCATGACAACCACATTCTATCGCATATCCATACGCAATTATTTTCACTAAGCACAAAAGAGTTCCAGCAAAAAATACATTTTTAATTAATTTTGTTTAAATGAGGTGGGAGAAAAAGCATCTACCATACCCGCTCGTGTAAGATAGTTTCATCCCGACTCTCGCGCAGGGTGTTTTGCGGAAACTCGGTAAACATCGTTTCCGCAAAACACCCTACGCTCGGGTCGGAGTGAACCTATCTTACACTCTCGGCCATGGAAGATACTTATAATCTTTAAACCTTCCTTCGAAATTCGGGACTAATTTGCAAACATTTATTTAGTGACTAATGTTTCGCTGTCTGTTTGTATTTAAAATACAAAAGAATGTCTTGTTTTAATTGTAAATGCATGAAGACTTGTAGCTGTGAATATTTCAAAACTTAAGCTTTAATTTCCGCGTCCATGTCAAGCAATGAAGTTGTCAACGTCGGAATTCGAGTGTTAAACTTAAACAAACACAAAAAGTGCCAGAAATTAAAAAAACATTGAAAACAATACATTGAATAAACACACCAAAATAAAAGCTTGTATTGACTGTCTGTCGCCGTAGAAAAAGCCAAGCTTATTAAACTCATGCTCTAACATCCAAAGTCATCGAAACGTTTGTCCGAATTGGTCCCTACATACCAAATTCCTGCTTTGAGAACCAGAACTGAGTGATACATTGCGCTTTATCGCGTTCGCTCTGTATCGTGGTGTTTTAAGTATTTAACTGAGCTTAACCATGCATGACCTGCAAGCAAACGTTTAATTAAAACCAAAACTTCAGTCTCTTTGCTTCATTCTTTACGGACGCCTTCATGAAAAAGGTGTATAGATTTCTACTAATCCGGTCTTCTGTTCGTCTGTAGGGAATGGATTCTAGAAATCACGCATACGACGTTGACGGGGGTGAGGGAAAAGGAAAACTCCGCCGATCAAACCTTTCCTGCCGGGAACTATGTTGGCTGCAGATGTTCGCCGTGTTAATGTTCGGTGTTGGGATTGCGGGTGGGATTCTTATAGGAATATACGCATACCACGCTGGTCCGGAGTCCGATGGTTCAACGCAGTGTCCAACTTTGCCACCCCAGGGGAGTCAGTGTGGGAATGCTCACTCTACGCCCAGTCCTAATGTAAACCCCAAAGAACAAGACAACAACGAACATGCAAGTGGAACTTTAGGAGAGTGCCCGACAACCAATCCAGTTACAGGCACAAGGTACGAGAGCACGGTTTTTGCGCCGTTGACTACGGCAGAGATGTACAAAGCTGCAAAGTTCCTCAAGGACAATGGCGTGGTGTCAACGCTTAATGCACCAACTTCATTGTTTGAAAACTTCATTCTCTATCAATGGCTCGATGTTCCAACAAAAACAGCGGCCCTTGATTTTCTTGATAACGGCGGTCCGAAACCGCAGAGGCACGCTAAAGTGACGGTACAACGTGGCCAAGAGCTTGACATCATGGAATACCGCGTAGGACCACTTGACTCTAACGTTATGACAATAAATTCCCTTAATAAACCTGGGGACGTGCAGTTCAACAGTCGCCCATATGATGGTCTTGAGGTTGGCATAATGACACAGATGTTGGAAAAGGACATGACGACTCTCGCTCCCTTGATAGCCGAGAGCTTTGATGGTGCCAAATACCCCGAGGACCTGGTTTTCAACTTATTCAACGGGCCTCCCAGTACTTCTGGTGTTGACAGAGATACAAGGTGCTTTAATATGTTTTATAAATATGCAAATTTTCAGCGGTAAATACAATAAAACAGCTATTTATGTAATAGTTAGATGACGTGAATTATTTTTTTAATGATTAAGAATGGGCGAAGAAAGCATAGCGAACGAGCCTATATCAATCATTAACATTTTAATTAAGGTCGTCTTACTGACTTAAAATACAGCCTCATTTGCTGAAACATTGTCAACGCAAAATCTGAAGAAGGGATTGTGTATCGGATGTTTGGCAGTGGGAGGACACCCGCGAAAATTGAAATTCTTGATGATAATCCTAGTACCTATCTACAATTTCATTGGCTGAAAAAGTAGGTTGTATTCTAAACGCATAACTATAATAAATGTATCGACAGATACTTTACTATTTATTTAAGTAGGTTCATCTAAAGCGGCGGGAGCCCTTGATAGCGGAATAATTGTGTTGCTGCACGTATGTTCTGGTGAAGCACAACAAGATTTAGGTTTACGTAAAAAGATCAACATAGATGAAGCAAAGAATTTTTTTATAAGTTATACTTAGTAGTTATGTATGTTTTTCAGATGGGTGATTACATACAACGGGTTTAAAGGCGCCGACGTTGACCTGATCCACATTCTCCCGTTGAGCGGGCGCGTTCACAACCCCGGAAGTAACGTGTCCCAGTGGTATACGTACGATTTCCACTACCTCAACCAAGGGCCGTACCGGACCGCTTCGGACCTCATGAACGCCTATAACAGGAATGAAATACGGAAGGTCAAGCTCGAGAAAGGATACAAGGACACGACCTATGATAGAATCTTTCCAAAACGTGATAGCGGCCAGCCGTACAGAGAAAACGCTGATAGACATGGACCCAGGGTTTACTATCCCAGCGGACCACGGTACACGATAGACGGCACCCACGTCAAATGGATGGACTGGAGCTTTGACATCAGCGGAGGACAGATTCGTGGCCCGGCCTTGTTTGACATTAAATTCAGAAACGAACGAATACTCTATGAACTCGCTGTAAATGATATTTCATTAAATTACGCGATGGACTCTCACTCGCAGAATAATATTATCTATGCCGATGCGACCTATGGCATTCTTGGTGGTTTGACGCCGACGACAATAATGAAAGGTGTCGACTGCCCGGAGCACGGCACGGTGCTGCAAACCTCCTTCTGGTTGGCGGACACACAGCTAGCTTACAACATGTCGTCTATCTGTGTCTTTGAGGCGGACGGTCAGGATGCCTTGTGGCGTCACGCAGGGAGTAGCTTTGAAGCTGGCATGCGCAATCGCTACCTTGTCGTCAGGGTTCCCACTGTTATTGGAAACTACGATTACACTTTTGAGTTTGACTTTTATCTCGATGGTAAAATCTTTAATTACGCCAAAGCCAGTGGCTACATTCAAGCAAGCTTCTGGGACGAGCACGATCCTAAATGGCCCGATAAGAGTCGGGACGCATTCGGGTACAGAATATCAGACTATATGACTGGTCCAATACATGACCATATGTTTGGGTACAAGGTTGACTTTGACATAATTGACCGAAACAACACGTTCCAAGTCGTGAAGTGGAAGGCCGGCCCTGCGCTGGAAGCACTCCAAACACAGAACGCCTCCATTACCAAGGCGCCTGAGTATTTCATCTACAACGAGACCCGTTACATCGAATGGGAGAAGATGGCACAGGAGAAGGGCATCCGGAAAACGCCTGAACAGCAGTTTTGGCTGGTCGTCAACGAAAGGGAAAAGAACAAATGGGGAGTGGAGAGGGGTTATCAGATAGCACCTCTGCAAACAGGTATGTAGGAGTACTAGACATATCCAAACATATGGTTTTGTACTATATCATCGTTTTTGAATTATGAATCTCGGTTTAACAATAAGACATTAAATTTTAAACCGAAAAAAACAACACATAAATATGTTGATGAAGTGCACATACAGTCAGTTTGTTCTATGTTCAAGAAAACAAATACACAAATGAACGTAAAAATGCACGTTTTATTGCATTTTTCATCACTGTATCTTTTATAGATATAAAAATTATGTATCTTTAACTCAAACGTTTTAACACTCCAAAGCACAATCCTATTCTCTGTATACATTTCAGGCTCCCAAGCATTGATAAACCATCCTCTCCTGAAAGCCCTGTCCTTTACCAAGTATCACTGCGCCGTCACAAAACGGAAAGAGGAAGAGCCAACACTGACGTCTATTTATGACGTTAACAGAATGGATAACCCACAAGCGTATCTTGATAAACACATTGACGGAGAGTCGATTCTGGATGAGGACATAGTGAACTGGGTAACGGTTGGCTTCCTGCATGTGCCTATTGCCGAGGACATGCCGATGACTGTCAGAGTGGAGACCGGATTCCTTCTAAAACCGTTCAATTTCTTTGACAGGACGGCGACATTCGATATGCCTCAATACACTGATACCAAAGATGGGTCTCTTAAAGAATCAGAGCCATTGTTTGACCAGTGCTCTGAACCGAAAACGCACTATTGTCGTTTCTGCTAATTACCAACACCAAAAACATTCCTGTTTAGTTGCTTGTAGATATAAAAAAGCTTTTCATGGAAAGTTTAAGAAACGGGTCAAATGTGTCTAATCTTTTAACATGTCTGGGAAATGGTTTTGCTTACTTTTGGAACACGTTTATATTTATTATTTTTTGGTGTTCGAACTTATTTGTGGGTCAATAACAGTCGAGGACATATTAATTAACATAAGCAAATGTATCTGGAATATATTTAAAACTTGAGGAAACTATCCTGGCCAGCAGCCTCACCTGGTCTAATTGTCTATACGTATCGTTTTATTATAAGTATTGTGTGTTTCGTTATGTTATAATTTGTCATATAATAATATTTTGATATGTCATGTTTAAATCGATGAGCAAAGGGGATGTCTTATGCCCAATATTAGTATTAAGTAAAATAAATTCAAACACAGATTATGTGGATTATTTCCCTTGTCAGCATATCATCGTGTCAAAAGTGAGTGCTCTTTTTTAATGGTAGATGATAAATAAAACAAACAAAAGGTACGCTCAGATGGACATTCTTACTTGAAACATAACAGAAGGATGGCTAAAAATTAAGCCAATTTCCTTATCTGGATCAGCAGATGTCGAGTACAACACGAAAGAGCAAGCTTAAGTATCTGCATTTCAAAAACATGCAGTACAAAAAGTTCATTTACTCCTTCCAGTAACTGGAGAAACTTCAGCCACCCTGTAACCATATAAAAAATTAACTGTTTTTACCCTCCGAAATTTGTTTTTCTAATATACCCATATTGACAACATATCCAATTTAAATGTTTACAGACAACAGAAGTTGACCAAATCCTGGAAAAAGAATTGGTTAATTAGAGTTATTTCCCTAGATATTGGACTGAAGTCATAGGCAGTTGAAATTGAGCGACGTTCAAAAGCATATAGCAGCAGTAAAAAATAATGTCTACATGGGTGTTCCAGAGGTTTTCGTAAAAAATATGGGTGTCAAAATGCATAGAAAAAAAATGCTGAAAAATCATAAACCGGAGGAAAAATAATTGGACTGGTCACTTGGCAAGCTATATCGCATTTCAAAATAGGAAGATTGTTAAAAATAATCACTGATTATTTACCCAATAGGAAATTGACCTTACATGCTAAAAATGTATCTAATCTATGGCGACATCCTGTAACAACATTCACTGTATAGGTTCATGTTGAGGTTTGTTTATTCATGATACCTTTCTCAATTATAATAAAACTATTGGCCTGTTGAACTAAATTGCTTAAGACTGTGATTGACCAAGCGAAATGCGGGCTTTATGGTCAAATGTTCGTTAAGTCGTCGTTTTGTATAGTGTTTAAATTGGATTTGACCATCAAATATACACTGCCCACATAAATGTTTCTTTATATTAGTTTCCACTTTTGAATGGCTTTGTATTTTTTCCTCTTGATATAAAGGAAAGGGAAAATGGAAACACTATCACATCAAAGGTGTAAGCGGGAAAGAATCCAACCCGGGTTGAGCCAATTTATCATTATACCCACAAAGGCATGCAAAACGTCGTCGCATTCATTCAATGAATAACCTTATACGAGTTATATGGTGCTTTATTGAATGTATTCTAAATCCATTAACAATAAAATATTCAATAATGATAAAATAGTCTGTGTGTCATTTTCTGGTGATTTACAAAAAAATGATGACATTGTTTTTTGTTGTTGTTTTTTTCGTTCATTTTTATACATCAATGGTGTCTTAAAACGACAGCTGAAATATATTCCAAGAGCTGTGTAAAGTTAGGTAAACATACGACATTGGACATTAAAAAATGGAAGTCGTGCTGGCACGACATTGGACATTCAGAAATGAAAGTCGTGCTGGCACGACATTGGCCATTGGACATTATATAAATATCATATGGCAGCATGTGTGGCATTGATATTGTCAACCCGAGAGCAGAATGTCACCCGAGGCGTTAGTGTGACATTGATTTTGTCAACCCGAGAGCAGAATGTCACCCGAGGCTAACATTCTGTAATTTCTGTTCCGAGGGTTGACAATATCAATGTCACACATGCTGGCATATAATATTCATTGTAGTATCCCGATCAAAATATAGCACATTTTTTAATGTTTTTAATTCATTTAGTTGTTTAACAAAGTTAAAAAAAATATAATATAATACAATAATTATATCTAAAACAAAACACAGTTACTTGGTATAAACACAATTTTTTTTTATTCACCGTCCAAAAGATCACCCTAGGGACCAATCGCTCGACTGGCCAAACAATGCAGTCCAAATACCAAGTAACTGTGGAACAAAATGCAACCATTAATTTCCTGTCGTCTGATGTGTTCGTGTACACATTGAATAGTGACGTCACTACTGTATGTGTATTGAAGCAGTTATTTGCCCTTAAATGACATTCAAATTACACGGTGGTCACATGACCTGACAGTGTATTTTCGCTTGGTCACGTGTCAAAAAGATTGAAAATGTTTCTGAAAGACAAAATATCTCCTTTTCTAGTAATGGGATTTTACCATTGTAGACAAAAGTGATGTATAATAATAAAATGTATTAACACCAAGCTTAAGATCGCATTGTCATTATAATTCCACCGCTATATTTGAAACTTAAGCATGATACAGATACAGAATAGGCTATGACAATAAGCATGTACAGCTGTTCATATGAGCAAGATAGACGAATTAACATTATTCAGTATGTCAAACTTTGATTTTGGCCATCTCATTTCAGCGTTTATAATTGTAATAAACCTATGAATGTTTATATGCTACAGTATCCTGTTGGAGTTTGCTGTAGTTTAAAACATGGACATTGTGATTGTATTTGTTTCGAACTTTTAGAGATGAATTCGGCTCTTTTGGGCAAGATATTACCTTTTCAAATATATGATGGTGCTCCCTGATAATCAAATGACAAACCATTTATAATTTACAAAAATGACACTTTTCAAATTAAACAGCATGCAGCGACATACCCGGCCGACAATGATCTTATAAACGCGTACGTGGACGGAAAGAAACCGATACTTTTGATCTAGAACTTCAATATATAAGAAATGTATACAACATATTAAGTTAATGTAGGCCATTAAGAAAACTGATATTCTGTTTTTCTGTCTGTGTTTGTTACTGGTTTGTACTGTAATATAGTAAATTTCGTCCTATTTCAGTTCGATGCACAGTTTCAGGCTGACCCGAAGAACAACGGCACAGAGGTCCTTCGTTTTCATTAAATCATGTTTTTGTTTCATTATAAAGTCGGTTCAATTCCAACTGAGCACTGAAGTAGTAAATGTTAAATAGTTTAAGTTATTACAGGTAAAGTTCGTGTTCACGGGACTGATGAACGAGCGCACGCTCACATCTCATAAAATTTCTAGTTACAAATGTTATTTGTATATTCATTACATTTATATTTGTTGTATGCGACCAATCAAACACTGATTTGTTTCGAAAACAATATTATTACAACTTGGATGTGTACGATACGACCGTTGATAAGAGTGTTCAAATGTATAAAATAACGCAAAATAGTTTTAACTTATCAAAGAACTGGTACCCGGCTTGCTCTCCTCTCCTGTTACCACGTTCTAAAACAAAATTGTTAGATCATAATGTGACATTTCACATTCCGTGACCTAGTGGTAACACACTTGACTGTCAACTCAGGGGTCTCAGGTTCGATTCCCCGCCGCATCACTAAATAAGCATCTTCCGGGAGGGACGTTAACAGTGTTATACACTGCTAAACGTTAATGAACCAAGATAGCTCTAACCAGGGCTACATTCTGTCTAGGCACTTTGCTCCAAAAACCTGATAGTATAAACTTACACACACAGCCTGACATTTCTGACACAATTATTTAAATTACCGTCTAGCGTTTTATTTTTAAACAAACTGTTCGTACCGTCTACCTCGTATTAAACCTGTACCCGTCGCGGGCTAGCTTATGTGATGCTGTGTCATCAATGCCTTTTCAGATAGGCAAATGACACGTATAGGAAGGTGGAGGACGTAATTTCTTAAAAAAAGTGAGAAAAATGTTTCATGGCAAACAAAATGGCGGTTTTAGAATGGAAAGTACCGATTCTGGTACCAACTTTTTCCTGGTAAGTGGACTTTTTCTTTAAGTTTTGAAAAATGTATGCGTCCAGTAGGTGGCGAAATACATATTCTTCGATCGGCATCTTAGTTTGGTATCATAACTTTAAAAAAAATATTGAACAGATTGCGGCTGAGGAGGCAATGTTTACAAATTTTCGTATTTTCTCGGCATATCTGTGCATGTTGCAACTGTGCTTGCATGTATAATCATATTCCTATATTCCGACCTTTATGGTTATTACTCGACTGTACACGTTTCCATGCCGATTCTTTGTTCATTAACCCCCCATTTTGTTTATTGCAAGCACATTACCCACATTTTGGCGAAATGCAAACAAACTGCACACTTATTTAGCCTTGAGAGGATACGTTTTTAGTTCTGAGAATCGCTAATGATCACGAGTCTTTCAGTTTGGTATGTGATGTGTATCAAAATTTAAAGTCAACGACTTTTTCACTTAATGTTTGCATGAAACGAAATTACGTCCTCCCCCTTGGTACAGGTTATAGTTTAACTTATCTCTTCGTGAACAAGTAACCTAACGAAGCGGTTCGCAGCAAAGCGACCGTGGTTTCTTATTCGCGTAGAAATTACTTAAGAATTTTAAATCGACTTAGTGTTAGCCCCTCCCTAATCGCATCAGCCTTTAAAATTAAGCCGTGCGCCTGTCAAAAAGACTTGTCAATCAATTCAATATATTGTGACGTCATTTAAATCAGCGGTGACACTGAAATTGCGCCTTTGTATATGCAAACAGTAGGCCGTGGCTATATGTGCAACGTTGTTGGTGACATCCCACTTCCGTCGAGAAACCCTACGCGGTTGGTGACATCCCACTTCCGTCGAGAAATCCTGCATGGTTGGTGACATCCCACTTCCGTCGAGAAACCCTGCGTGGTTGGTGACATCCTACTTCCGTCGAGAAATCCTGCGTGGTTGGTGACATCCCACTTCCGTCGAGAAACCCTACGCGGTTGGTGACATCCCACTTCCGTCGAAAAATCCTGCGTGGTTGGTGACATCCCACTTCCTTCGAGAAACTCTGCGTGGTTGGTGACATCCCACTTCCGTCGAGAAATCCTGCGTGGTTGGTGACATCCCACTTCCGTCGAGAAATCCTGCGTGGTTGATGACATCCCACTTCCGTCGAGAAACTATGCGTGGTTGGTGACATCCTACTTCCGTCGAGAAAGAAGTGAGGGAAACACGGACGGTTGGCCGATAAAAATTGAATAAAAACTTTTTAAATGTTCTAGTTGTCGATTTTCTTTACTCTAGAAATAATGTATCAGCTATTGTAGAGTGCAGTTATTTATATAAAAGACCAATAAATGGCTTAGTGTCCACAAATGCGATCAGAAACACATTTCTATAAAGCAGAATTGTGTTGTATGTACGTTTTCAATTACTTCAAATCATTACTGTCTCACATTTATATAGACTAATCGGCAAAGTTATATACGAAAAAAATGAACATCGATGTCGTATTAGAGGGACACACCCATACTGTTTTATCGTATTCAAATGGCAATGGCCCTATATCACGGTGCATATCCATATCGGTACCCTCTTTGCGAAATCTACTGAAAAGGTACCCTATTTGCACATGCACCGGTCCGTCTCTGCTGAAAACAAATCGGCGATGGACAACAAGCCAGTAAATGTTCATTCAACTGATGATGAAAGAAGGGATGATGTGAGCCGATTTTGTCAATGCTTAGAACATGGTTGTCAACATTCCCCTAAATGAAGCCCTAGTCCATCAGTGCTTTCAGTACCTTGATTCTCTCGTGGTATTGTATAACTTGATTGTAAATAATAGATTGCAAAACTATTCTTTTTGTTCTTTCATGCATGCAATATTAATTTGATATATAATGTATGAATATGATATATAAATGAATACATGTAATATGTATGGGGTGTACATAATCAAACCAGTGGTTCATTTAAGCCCGCAGAACATGCAGAGGCTGTGGGCGAGGCAAGACATATCGATATTGTGTAGCTTATTGTGGAGTTGCAGTAATTGAAAAATGGGCACATTACTAAAACAGACATAGCTATAACATTCTAGTGTTCCGTGGTATACTTCTTTTGCACACGACATCTCTCCTTTCATCAGTTGAATGAACATTTACTGGCTTGTTGTCCATCGCCGATTTGTTTTCAGCAGAGACGGACCGGTGCATGTGCAAAGAGGGTACCGTTTCAGTATATTTCGCAAAGAGGGTACCGATATAGATATGCACCGTGTATATACGTTACTTCAATAAGCATTTGATTCGTAGGATGAAACGTGTACAGTGTGTGTATACCACGTGATTAATTGCGTCATAAATGCTACGTCGGAAGGCAACATTTTGCTTAAATGATGACTTAAAACAAAGATAACTTTACCTTTTCTAAGAAAACCAGCATATTTTGGATGTTCAATGTCCAATGTCGTGCTAGCACGACTTTCATTTTTGAATGTCCAATGTTGTGCTGGCACGACTCTCATTTTTGACCGTCCAATGTCCAATCTCGTGCCAGCATAACATTCATTTTTGAATGTCCAAAGTCCCATTCTCGTGCTAGCACGACTCTCATTTTTGAATGCCCAATGTGCAATGTTGTGCTGGCACGACTCTCATTTTTGAATGTCCAATGTCCAATGTTGTGCTGGCACGACTCTCATTTTTGAATGTCCAATGTCCAATGTTGTGCTGGCACGACTCTCAATTTGAATGTCCAATGTCCAATGTCGTGCCAGCATGACTATCATTTTTGAATGTCCAATGTCTAACTTCACTTAGCTTATTCCAAGTATGATTTAGCTGTAGATCATAACTTTAAGATTTGTATTTACAAATCATTAGAATATTGATTTTCTATGACATTTTATTTTATCATTAAACTACCTCAAACTATTTAAAAATAAATAAAGCTTAATATGGTGTCCATTCTTTAAGCTAAAACAAATTAATTAAAGAAAAAATATATTAATTGCGAGTCGGTATCATTCTATGGAAGAGGACAAGTGCCACTGTGTATTTTTTTGTATTTATTTTGAGAGAGAGTAACCCTTAATTAGCAGATACTAAGTCCTAATTATGTAACAGTATTTCTGAGTCTTAATCAGTCTGATAAGACTAGAACTAATTAGGAGATACTGTCCTGATTACGAGAAACTAAATCAGAATTACAAGAATGTATCTTCAAACCTCAATATCCTTTCTCCTAATTGGAACACATTTAGTCCTAATTACGAAATAACAGAACAGAACAGAATGTTTATTTAACTAAAGCATATACAGCTCATCGTAAATAATAAGTAAATAATAAATACACTTAATCAATTCAATATTCATAATCAAATTAATATTGCATGCATGAAAGAACAAAAAGAATAATTTTGCAATCTATTATTTACAATCAAGTTATACAATACCACGAGAGAATCAAAGTACTGAAAGCACTGATGGACTAGGGCTTCATTTAGGGGAATGTTGACAACCATGTTCTAAGCATTGACAAAATCGGCTCACATCACAAGGGGTCACTGTTTGATGGGCTAGCTTAAACTTTAGACTAAAACTGCTTGCAAGCTGCAAAGGAAATTTGAAAAATCTAGTTAAGTGTGCGTAGAGTGAGGGGTGTGTGTGTGGGGGGGGGGGGGGGGCTAAAGCGTTAAATCAGATAAAGTCATAGTTCTTTTGAATTTCTCAAAGTCCTTAAATCAGACTTGTACAAATTAATTTACGTGGTTGGCACACATACCTCTTTAATTTGATCAAATCCTTTTATATCAAAGGTCTGTTATTTGCAGTTTCAGAGAAGATTTTCAATGATGTAATTATATACTATATAGAAAACCTGTCACCTCTTTTTCAGGGGAGCTTTAAACCACAGGGCTGTACTTTGAACAATCTTTGTAAAATACATCTACATTGTACACCTATGTCAGACTACACAATGCTATTAGGAAGTAGTTTTTATTTAAAAAGTGAAGAATTATTTTCTCCCTCTTAATTTGTGCTTGGTATTCAATTCATATAACATGTTACCATTATAACTTAGTGCTGTTGATGAATACTAAGCACTGCCTTCTGTCTAATGCTATTCATATTACTGCTGCAGACTTTTGTACATAGCAAAGCAAATGGAGTAGACTAAGATGAGATGAATATCGTTTTTAAAGTATGAAATATTGAAATGTCTTTTAAATACTTTGACCATCAAATTTCATAACATGGTGTCAGCATTTAATCACACTGCTAGTGAGAATGGAATACCAAACATAATTTTATTATTTATTATATACCCATCATCAATCCACATGCTATACATATCACAAAATACTTTAACCCATATTTCGCTCAAGTGCAATACGGCCATATATACCACTCTTGTGACGTCACGTCATAACAAGTATGTTGCGCAATATTAAATTGACGTCATTAAAGCAATGAGTGCATCCTTAAAATGAAATTTGTTATGCAAAGATGCAATCTCATTAAAATCAGATCCCCAATACACGCTTCACGACGTTACGCTAGGTGGATCGATCGTACATAACGTAATGAAAAGAAGTGAACGTCACGATATGATTTTAATGAGATTGGCAAAGATGTGGCTTCTAAGTGATCTAATCAGTAATGTATATAATAAAAGGGTTATTAGTACTGCGTTTTGATCCGGATATGGCCGAATGTCATATTTGATTCTGGTAGTTTTTTTGTAGATTTTGATTTTACTCGGCTTGTGCCTTGTGAAATCCAAATCTGCAAAAATCTACTTGAGTTGAATACAACCTCCTGGATCAAAATGCGGTACTTATAACCCTATTATGTACAAAACATGTTACCCCGTGGACAGATCATGTTTAACCCACAGGGCCATTGTAACTTTGAACAATCATTGTAAAAGACAACTACATACAAGGTGTTTAAGGAAGTAGTTTGGAAAAATTAAGAATTATTTTCTCCGTCTTAATTTGTATGCATTAGATAACTCAATAAATGCAGCAGTTGGCCATTCTTGTATTGCCCTCTGTCACTGTCCTGAACGCTCCCTATCTCAATAGATGCAAAAGGTTGTAGGTTCATGATATTCCTGGTCCAATATGTCATACAGAAAGAAGATGTTGAATGTAGAATCAAAAAGCTTTCTTTTCAGGCACTCCAAATTGAATAGTACTGTAACATTTGAAGTGCCAAGAATTTGTTGGATTCCTAGGCAACAGGTATCAGGTGTTGCAGTACATTTGGCAAATACTTGTCACCCGTCCTTGTAAATCTAAAAAAGCTTTCATTTCGCAAAGTAGTTCATATAACTATATTAAGGGTGCTAAATCAGAGTTTGAATAATTCTGTAAACTAGATGTGCCTTTAATTGCAGCAATTTGAACTCCAACTCATAATGTCAATTAAGCTGGTTAAGCAATACTGCAGTTCCTTGGTGTGGGGATTGCTTTATTTACTTGAATAAACAAACAGTTCTTGCGTTGGAAAGTACAATGTATTATTAACATGCATTTTTCTTGCCCTGACTCCATCCAAGCCTTAAATCTTAGATCAACATGTACTTGGGGCTATGTGTAATATCAATGAGAACTATAAATTATGTTCAATTTAGTGCCACTTATGATATTTCATTCCACATACGAAAACACTATTATGTTTTTTAAAACCAATATCCTATGTTATGATAAAACCATTCCCAAGTTGGTAATTTGAAAAGACAAGAAATTATATCTGGTCAGGGTTTGACATAGTCTTTCAAGACAGCTGGACTTGTTTTGCAGTTACTTTGAAAATCTTCAAAAGCTAAACTGAACAAGACTGGAGCAAAAAAAAACTCACAATAGCAAAAGTGGTTTTAAAGACTTACGAGATCATTCTCACATTACCTATACCATTAGTTCTTATCTTCAAACTTAAGTCAACATAATAATTAATGCTTTACATAAATATTGCAATGAATAAAACATATTGCAATAAGTGCCAATAACATAGCAATCAAGTATGATTACTATAGGCCTAAACATGAGATTTCAACATTTTCCTGATAAACAATAAATAATTTTACTTAACAATTTTCTCATTATTTACACAAGCTGAAAAACTGGTGTCTTTTGGAATACTTCACATATTTCATGGCTTTCATCATTCAAACTGACATTTTGCTTGTTATTTCAATATTCAATGATTTTGTAAACATTCATAAATGATGGTTAAAATGAACAGTCATGCTAATAATGCCTACCAAAAGCACCTGACTGACCAATCAGTATCCAATTTTGGCAGGGCTTATTGGTGGTTCATTGAAATCAACCATGACCTCCCACAATCTGCACTGATCAACAGTAGTTAATGAATTGTTTCAATTGTTCTTATTTTCATAAACTTAGAAAACAACTGCAATGAATAAAATGTATTCCTCATCACTGAGAGAAAGTTTAGAAAAATGAACGAAGCCGAGTTACATCTAGCAGGATATCAAATCCTACAAATGTATTCATCATTTTATATAACCGTATTTAGTAAATGTTAAATTTTTGAAAGTCTAAAAAGTTTCATTTTTTTGTATATCAAAGAACATTTGTGTGTATAATTTTGATGATATTTTGTGATTCATTTAATTTCATTCTTGTTTCATTTAGTGTTCAATCCCAAGCTTTGACTTGTTCACATTTAAGTGCAAGAAAAGTCACTTAATTATGATATGAATAAATTCATTATAATGTAAGGTCACATAAAGGATATATTGTGCTTTTTAAAAATAACATTTTTTCATCTGTTCAAAATTATGTCAAATGCAGTGCATTGAAATTTTATTATGAGTTTAAAGCTGCACTCCCACACATTGGACGTTTTGACAACTTTTTTTTTTGTCTTGGAACGAGCCAATTTTTGCGAAAATCCATGGAAACCAGTTATATAAGACTGCTGACCAAAATTTAGATGGCAGATTTTTATATTAAAGTTTAAAAAATGATGTTTTAAGCATTATTCTTAAACTGTTAGTAACGGTTTAAGCCATAAAACATTAATTTTCGAAAGGAAATATGACAAACTACGAGCTGATTGTTTGTCAGCAATCTGATATCATTGTTTGAAGATGTTAATGCAAAAATTTGCTCTTTCCAAGACAAAAGTAAAAAGTTGTAAAAACGGTAAATCTGTGAAGCTTTAAACTATGACAGGAATAATTCAAGGGAATGATTTTTTTTGTGATTTCTAGCATTAAAATTGTCTGAATCGCATGCAAATTTATAAATTATGTAAGGTATTCTCACAATAGTCACACTTTTTGAACTTTGTGCTGTCTTCTTTCTTTTTGTTTGTCTCAAATTAATACAGCATTGGCTTCACTTGTTGTTTATGAAAGGGACTGTACACCAGATTGGCACCAAAAAAGTTTTTTTTTCCTGTAGCGAATCTAAGGACATTTTTTTAATAAAATATTTTACTCTTGGATATCGTTATTGTAAATAAAATACCAAAATGAAAAAAAAAAATTGCAGTGAAGTGTCATAAGGAATGAATTCTACTCGGTAATCTACCTAGTAATCTTTTTTAATGGGAAAACACGAAATAACTGCTATTAATAAATCATTTGTAAACTATGGGGATCATCAGTTAGTAAGTTTAAATGCATTAATTGTACACATCGATACCAAGTTTATGTCAATTTTCTACAATTTTCTTTAATTTTTTGCTTTTTCATCATTAACTGAGTACAGCCCCTTCAAACTGTACCTTATAATGTCTGTGACTTATCAAATATTTAATAGTTATGGTCTACAACCAAGATTTGTTTTAATTATCCAGGTTTCAAACTGCATTGTGTATGCGATTGGAAAGGTAATCTTGAAAGCTCACTTAGTCATTTATGTATACTTGCATTTATTGATAAAGGATACCTTTTTCAAATCTTTGATTTAGATTGCAAAGTATAACTTATATAAATAATTATATATATTCTTAACTTTATCTGAATACACAAGCTAATGCATCAGTCAATTGTAACCATGCCCCCCCCCCGGTCCCGGAATAGCGGGGACTTTCACTTTCGGTCCAGCCAAGCCCAGCTAAAATCCCCGCCCTATGGAGATAATCTGATGGTAAAGTCCCCACCAAATGCCGCCGCACCCAAGGGACATTAGGTTAAGCCCCATCCACACTGTATTTTCCGGGAAGACCGGACTGCGGTGCCACCTGAAAGGTAAAAACATGGCCCATTTCGCCGGCTATTCCCGGTATACCCCCGGATGTAAGAGGCGTATTTACAATTGACTGCATAATGATCCATAGTGATCCAATCTCATGCCAAGATGATTTCTGGTCTGACATTGCGAGGTAAGTTATTCTTAAGCATACAAAAGCCTGAACAGCATTTGAGAAAGACTGTTGTGAGGTTAAATCTTCATTACTTCACTATTCCACAACATTGGGTGATAAGGGAACTTTATTGAATATTTTGATTTTAATTTTGTTCCCTTAACGCCACAAGTCAACTGATTAATTAATACAAATTCAGTTCTATCTCCACAATATTCGGCACTGCATTGTAAAATAAAGCTCAAAAGTTACACTTGTAAATTATTTAACTAAATACCTTTCCCTCAAATATTTCACAAATTTATATTGATCTATCAACAACAATGCATCACCATACTGTATCTCTGACTGATTTTTGATTTTCATTTTTGGCTAGAAAACAAAAAGTGAGCAAAAAGCGTCTTCAGATAAAAAAACTTGTAAAGTATGCACCAGTCAATTGTAACCACGCCACCCCCCCCCCCCCCCAAGGGAATAGCAGGTACTTTGACTTTCTGTCCAGCCAATCCCCGGTAAAATCCCTGCCCTGGGAGAACGAACTGGTGGTAAAATCCCGTGAATAACGTCCCAGCACCCAGGGGATCTAAGGTAAGAGCAATTCCCTGATATATTTTGAGGGAAGACAAAACCACCGCAATCACCCGGCACTGCGAGGACTTTAGTTCTGGCTTCCATAACTTTAATGTTGATATTTTTTTTTTGATGTTTACAACACGTCCAAGAAGGTAATATATACTGTGTTCGCTGAAGTTCTTTTATATAATAGCTACGAGGACACCTGAAAGGTAAAAACACAGCCCTTTTCCCCGGTATATCCCCGAGGGGGCTGTGTTAACAATTGACTGGTGCATTATAAGAGAGGAAATCAAAATTGAGCATGCAAGATTGTTTTATCAAAGGCGATGGCTTATCACCATATCATTGAACAAAATGTATAAAGTAATTATGTACTTACACTGAGAGTGGCTCCAAGACTTTTCTATGCACATAGGTAAACAATCATCTTATTCACAGATGCTGTGCACATATCCATACATTTGGCCTCATTTAGAATGAAACTTTATAAATAAGTATGCGCATATTTGATATTTTTTATCTCCATTTTGCGAAATTGAAATTACATTATTTTTTCAAACGAACTTGTATTGCTTGAAAATTTACGTGTCAAATTAAAAATGCTACCCACGGTAAGATGAAAATAAATCCGTTTGATGGTGGAAATCATTCAATGTCGGCTTTATTTCCTCAATAAAACACTATGAAATTCACATCATCAGCATCCGGAAGTAGTGATAACATACATGTCTGAATCATTCGGACGCTCTGATCAGAGTACATTTTGAGGTCAATAAGTAGGTACCCTGATTTGCTTTTCCTAAAAAATATAAAGTTATACAGGTACGCGGCATATGGTTTTTAGTTAACATTAATAGTATTTGAACAATAAATACCAAAAATCATGTTGTTTTTAAAAAAGTGTTTGTGCCTCGCGATGATTAGTTAAAACTTTGTATCGAAAAGAAAATATCACAGAAACATACAAATTATGTCGAAAAAAAGGAACAGGGACCGACTTCGGAATACCAACATTCTATACAAAGGATAACAATACTTCCAATAACGAGACCTAAGTACGACACACTTGGGCAGTGAATATTTTATAGTTTATTTACGTTTCATCAAATCACATGTACATCGAATGTAAAGTTTATATCACTATAACATACACTATATGATACAGTACATATCCACGAGTACATTGCCACTCAGATTAGAGTTATATGAGATTTAATACAATATTTAAAATAATACAAAAACCACAATTACAAATACCATCAATATCACACAATCTGACCTTGTACTCTAATTTTTGAATACAAATCAAAAGTCTTTCGAGATAAAATATTTTTTTGTTCGAATTACCCGGTTGGACCCTATTTTAGAACAAAGTGTTTTTGTATGTAGTACTTACGCTGTTTCATAAGTGTATACTTAGAAAGTATAACCGATTTTCATCTGTTTCGTGTGCCCAAAATCCACGAATGTCTTGAAATTTTACCAAGCAATGTTTGTTTCCGCCAAATTCCTATTAACTGTTTAAGAAACAATTGTCATGGACATCGAAGTTGGACCAGCTCTTACACAATAAAAAAATCCGAATAGAACATTACCTTATGGACTACACACTACTTATAAGTCCTGTCATTGCTTTGTTTTAAATTGCATCGCCGTGAAATTTACCATGTGTTTATTATAGATATATTGCTATTGTCCTTTCCGATAACTTGGTTACTTCCCCTGATTTCTAAGGGAGGCTACTCCATTTCCTACTTCCGGGGAATACATTTTGCAAGATGGCCGACGTAGACAATGAGATCACTGGGGCGTGTATGAATAACAATGAGTTGACACCATTTAAGGTCGTCGATTTGAAAAGATACCTTGCGAACCGGAAATTGAATGTATCAGGTCTTAAATGCGAATTGATTGAGAGGATAAAAGGCGCATATAGACTTTCTATAACTGACAAACGCGTGCTGGAGGAGAGAGATCGGGAAGAAAGAGAGAGAAGAGCAACCGAACGCTTTATCCTCCCATGTGGCGAGGGTCTTCCACCGCCATCAACACTGAAGGCATGGAAGTCCACTATTGATCTGTTTCCTGCTGTAGAGGAAAAGGATATATACAACTACATTGTACTGAAAAGAGACTCGAAACGTCAATTGAAGGCGAGGACTTATTATGTGGACGGACATGTACAGAAAGTTGAGGTATGTCAAATAGTGAGTTTATAATAAGTCTGAGGCTGTTTTTTCTGCCATGTTTACTTCATCTAGTTATATAATTAGCTCAAGGGGACTATTTTGACTTGGACATAAAAATAATTTGGTGTGAAAAATGTACTCAACATTTTTATGTAGGCGGGGCTAGCCACAATTAAGGGGGGTGTGGTGGATGCAAGCACATGTATGTGTCGAACCACACTGACTATATACTTATCTTAATTTTAAAAAAAATAATGTATTTTGTACAATTTTCATATGTTCTATGATGTATGTTGTTTATTTATTGTCATTTAAATTAAAATATTATTTATAATTTATTCTTCAGGTCCATCTCATAAGCGAAGAGTGCAGCCACTGTTATGTTCAAGCTTCCGTGCTGCCATCATTTCCAACTGCAGACAAAAGAAAGTCACCAGAGTACCAACCCTGGATCCTTCTGTCGAAAGTGACTGGCTGCATACACTCCGCGTTCTGCAACTGTCCAGCTGGGTAAGTTGAATTAATTTGTGATAAATCAAAGTCTCTGATCTGCATTGATGAAAGGTGTCAAACCCACACACGCTAGGCTATTTTGTCAGTATTATCAAATACTTAAACTTGGGGCATTCTTCAAACTATTTCATATCTTCTTATCAAACTTGGTACACTTGTTACAAGAGACAAAAAAGCACATGTTATAACTGTCATAATTTTGGCTTTCATGGTTAGCTGAGTTTTGCTATTTTTTTCTGAATGAAAGAACAGGCGAGCTTATGTATTGATTCAATGAACTCCCTTCACCGTGTTGGTGTTTACTTATGGCACTGTTTGTGTTTTGTATGTTCATGGCCTACCAGGAAATACTAAGTGTAAAATACTGTGTATTCACCTCCATTTTCAAACTTTAATGTTTTGGAATATACATGTAAGTATAACAAGTAAAAAGGCACACATGTAAATGAATTTTTTTATTTTCATCTAGTGAAGGTGAATGCTGCAACCATATTGGTGCCCTGCTGTATGGACTTGAAGACCTGACGCGTAAAAAAACCCTTGCTCCAACATCCAAACCCTGTGCCTGGAACAACTTCAGCATGCTGTCTGCACCACGGAAACGTAAGCTGTCGCCTAGGAAATCTGAAGATCTTATGTTCTCAAAGAAGAAACTGTACAACGTGTCAGTACGTAAAGTTTCTGTAAACAAAAACCATGAACTGAACTCTATCAATGGATGCACTGTTAACATTGACAGATTTAGGCAGAAACTGGTTGGTTCGAAGTTGAATGTAGGCTGGTTAAAAAACTTTGAAATTGAAACAACTGAAAATGAACCAGATCTCCCTGTGTTACATTCTGTGCCATTCAACTACCATGATAGTGTAAACTTGAGGGACAGTTCTAGTAAGACAGTGTTTTTGGATCATTTTGACTCTTTGAAGCAAAGCGCTGAAGAAATTCAATTAACTGAAATCTTAACAAGGGGCCAAAAAAGTGGGAAATGGCAAGAGGCCAGAAAAGAACGCCTAACAGCTTCAAACTTTGGCAGCATCTGTCGTAGGAAAGAATCAACTGAACCTGACGGACTCCTGCGGCAGATGTTGTATTCCAATTTCACAAGCAAGTACACAGAATATGGAATTAAACATGAGAAGGCTGCAAAGAGAATGTATGCGAAAGCAATGCAAACTGACCACAAAGGACTAGCAGTTAAAGACAGTGGTCTAGTTGTATGTGCCGACAGACCCTACCTTGGTGCCAGTCCAGATGGGCTTGTGTTCTGTTCACATTGTACAGAAAGTGTTGGTCTGGTTGAGATTAAGTGTCCTGCCTCTAAGAAATGGAGGATGCAAACGCCTGAGGAATGCTGTGAAGACAATGATTTTTTTTGTCAGTTAGAGAATGGCAAGGTGTTACTCAAGGAAACACACAAATATTACTACCAGGTCCAAGGGCAGATGGGAATCACCGGGAGGAAATGGTGTGATTTTGTAGTTTGGACATGTGTAGGTCTTTCTATACAGAGAATTGCATTTTGTGAATCATTTTGGCTGAAAATGTTGTGTCAACTTGACAGATTTTGCCTTGAATCATACATTCCTGAACTGTACGCACAACGTGTTAAAAGGGGAATGAGTCTGTTCAATTGATTTGTACATCGTCTAGTTATGTGTTGTTTATACATGTACATTTGAATGATCAATAATGGCAATTTATGTGAATATCTTGTTTGCTTTCAGTTATTTTCATAACTATATTCAAAATGAAACTCCAAAATGACTGTATTGTTACTATAATTTGAAACCATGAATAAAAAAGTTGTAAATCTAAATTTTGGGCAGTATTTTGAAAGTATGTGTACTTTTGTCAACATATTGTGATTATGCGATGCTGTAAATCTACTTTAATTATTTCCTTGTTTTATGTTTGACCTTTTCTACTTTTCCTTTCCATTTATCTAGTTTTCAGGGATGTATTTCTGAGCTTAATAAATGGACATATGTTTAACCTTTCAAGTGTGTTATTATTGCATTTTGTGTGCAGGATAGTGATAGCGTTTATATTGCCATTGTTTAAAGAAGTAGCTGAGTTTTACTCTAAAACAATTGAAGATGTTCAATTGAATATTGGTTTGCATGTAGCTACTGCACGGCCCATAACTCAAGACTGTCGAGTTGTTCTCCTTTTCTGACTTGCTAATTAAAAACAACAAATGAGTGTTACTTTCTTATGTTTGCAGGGTGCAAAACTTAAAGGGGCTATACACCGTGTGATGAAATATCGAAAAAAAAAAGAAACTTGTCAAAAACTGACATAAACTTGGTATCAATGTGTACAATGCATTGAAACTAACTAACTGAAGTACCACATACCGTAGTATACAATTAATTTATTTTCGCATTATTTTTTCCATATTTCTCCATTAATTTTTTTTTACTGGGTATGTATACCTAGTAGAATTCATTCTTATGCGTGATTTGCTAGTTGATGATATCATGGGATATAACCAAGTAAGGTATATTAGCTTAAGCATTCATATGGTTTCGGATAAGCCTTCGTAGCAAAGTGGATACAACACTGGACAGCTATTTTGGTGACACTAGTTCAATCCATAGCTCAATTTTCTTTTACATTTTGGTATTTCTTTACCATTATCATATCAGAAGAGTAAAACATTTTATTAAATAATTTGTCCTGAGATTTGTTACAGAAAAAAACTTTATTGGTGCCAATCTGGTGTACAGTCCCTTTAAACATTGGGACATATTTAGCATGGGGCTAGTTTTTTTAATCTAATGTATCTTAAAGTTAACATTTGTCGGGCATTTCAGTTTGATCTATGGCACTCTTGCCTATTCTTATTTCCACTTAGTTCAATTATGAAACTGATATGAAAATGGTTCATACTGAAAAATCCTTTAAGCAATTCAATACTAATGATTTGAAGTACGTGGTAGATCAATTACACATGGCAAATAAAAAAAAAACTCATTTCAGAGCCAAACTTAATAAGTGATCTTTGACTTTTATTCTTAGAAATGTTACAAATAATAAAACCACAAAATACAAAGCAGATGTTTCACAAACAAAAAATTATATCAATAAATTGATCAGTTAATGCATACATGTTTCAAATCAAATCTTGAAATCCATTCACATGAGCATATTTCCTTATCCATTTTTGTCAAACCTGAATCAAATGTGTAATCTCATATGTTATCATATAACTTGCTCGAAAAAATGATTTTAAAACAAAATTGTAATTTCATTGTTCTAGTTAGAAGTATACAAGTTTTTATCCCTAAATCTAATGCTTGATATATACAAACGCTTTCATTGACACATGAGTTATTATTGAACAAGTGGTGGCCATAGATTTGTCAAATATGTGCATATTTTGAACACTTTAGAAATTCTCCTTGACTGTGTTATAGGAATATTGCCATGCAATATTCGAAAGTTCTTGATTCTCTCCATTTGCCTTTCAACATGTATTCGTAAACTTGCAATATCTTTTGTAAGGAGAACCTCACGTTTAGAGAATTGTTTTCCTTTCTGTTTAAATGGTGGAATAATGAGATGAATGCCTCTTGGAGTAGTAAGGTCTGTAATAGTGAAACCCTTATCAACCATTATGGCGTCTCCTTCTTCAAGCAAGTCCAAGAGTCCACATTTTTCTGTGAGTTTCTTGTCACTGGTACAGCCCACCCAACAGTCAGAAACAAAAGTTACAACACCATTTGGGCTTATACCCACCAAAATCTTATGAGTCATGTGAGACTTGTAATCACTGTACATTAAACTTTTCAAAGAAAGAGAACTGGATGTTTCACTGTAAATTTCAGTGCAGTCGATAATAATTCTAGTGTTAGAATATTTCTCTTTAAATTGTTCAGGCATGTTATTTTTCACTACCTCACGAGATGGCCATTGAACAAGAAAGGATAATTGTACATGTAAATAGTTGATCCATCTTTCAACAATGTCACTACATTGTGAAGTGGATATGCAAAACCTAGTACCTAGATCTTCAAATAACAGACCTAGACGTAGGCGCATCAGCACCATGAAAAATTCATCCAGAACACTTAGAGTTCTTGGCCGTCCTCCATCTGAATCTTTATAGTTAAGTTTCCGCCTTGATGTCCGCACTTCAGCTTCATCCTTGATTTCATCAAACAAAGCTTCAAACACAACTCGATTAGGGATTCCGGTGTAAAAACTGACCAAATCGTCATTGTATTTTACGTCATCATATGTGAGCATAGGTAGCTGACATTGTACACCAAAGTCTCTAGTAGAATGTTCTGTTTGTGAACTGAAGTCTGCTGTTTTTCCCAGGAAACTTTCTTCAGTTTGTACTTCCATCACTGCACAGTTGTTCTCAGTCTGTGTGTCACAACATCTGAAACATATACAAATTGATCATGTACCCATTTACCACATCTTACATGTACAGTCTGGTAACCCTAACCAAATGTTTGTTTTTTTGGCCTTAAACATTTACAAACACTTAAATTTTCCTATTTTTGTTAAAGAATGAAGAAAAATGATCAGAAGTAATTAACTTATCAGATTGATTTCATAGCACAAGAAGCAATATATATATATATATTGAACAATACCTAAAGGACTGATTCTGTGGCTGTAGTACTGGTCCCATGCAGTAATCATGCAGGTGGACAGAGGTATCAATGGCATGCCCGGAAGGGGATACAAATGACAGTTGTGGCTGTATACTATCATCATTTGACAGTTCTAGGTCTAAATCGTCATTGACCGTATCACCATCATCATCATCACCTACGTCTTCATCAAGGAGCTGAAATTGCAAATGAAACTGTATAAGATAAATGTTTTAGTACAAAATCTGCCAGGCTATATGGTACACATTTTTCCAGGCTGTATTTGAAAACAATTCTTTAATCATTTCTTAAATTACAAAATTTACAAATAAGTGCTGTGACATTGTTTTTAAGCACCGTTGATATAACATAATTCATTTTGAGGTGCATGTAAGGAAGAACTTAAACTAATATAAGAAATAAAAAATACCGTTGGCTGGAAGGTTTTGGTAGCACCAGTCTCAGTTGGAAACATAGATGGAAGTGTATGCTGGAATGAAGGTCCTCTGAAGCCAACAAAATGCTCACTACACAATCGTCTGTGTTCATTCCACTGGAACGATCTCATGACCGTTTTACATCGCTGCACCCACACACGTTTTAAACGTTTGTTCTGAGGAAAACGGTGCAATGACACTTTTCTCCCATCAATAACCTTTCCTCTGTAAATTCCTTTACAAATACAACAGTACTTAGGGGTTTTCCTGCCCGTTTTCTTTATTAGTTTTGAATCTTTACTTTCCATTTTCACTTGTTGCTGTTTACTTCCTGGTTTGTGTAGTCCCCGGAAGTAAATTTCCGCTTTTTGCGCATGCCCACTTGAAGAGTATTCAGGGAAAGATAATCGAGTTATCGGAAAGGACAATAGTACGTATCTACTAACCAGTTTTGTATATTATTTAGGTCTTGGTCTAAGCGGAAACCAAGGTAAATTGCACGTGCAAAATCGTGTTACGCTGCGAATAACTTACATAATTGAAATATGAAAGCCAGTAGAAAAGTTAAATTTATGTGATATTCATATGGGATGCCAGCATTGTTTTAGTGTAACAATATTAGCATCCCATGTGAATACCGGATAAATTAAAGTTATACTCTCACTTTTATTAAGTATGCCTCTGATGGTCGCGAGAAGATGGCCTTCTATCGTCAACTTCAGATCCTAATGTAGAGCGTATATTTGATGGTTGAATATTAATGTATCTCTGTTTAATGTGGCTGTTGCTCATGATATCTTCGTTGATGGCTGTTTAATCGTGTATTTACTTTTTATATTGATGTTGGGACAAGTTGAAGGTTGAGTACTCATAAACTAGTTTAAATTCATAGTGTGCCCGTTCCAAGGTGATAACCCCATACATGCATTAATTATCATATGCTTAGAGGCTAATGATTGGTTCGCCCCAAAGGATATTATGGGCTCGAGGGACATTATAGCATACACTGTATATGCGTCCTTAGAACATGTGTTTCCTTTTCATTCAAGGTGGTCTTTTTTCATTCCTGTTGTTTTATGTGAATGTACTGGATAAGTGTGTGTACTTGTTACAATTAGTTATTTTCCATAAACATGACTGTTAATTTAAAAACAAACTGATTTGAGGGTCGGGTGGCCATTTGGTGTGATTTCAACAAATTACTGTTATTGAAGCAATGAATGCCATGACAAACGTATATCATGACGGAACCTTCCCGCATACTATATAACGATGAACCTCAAAACCAGGGGCGGATCAAAGATTTATACCACTACTTATCTACTTATCATTTGCGAATTTCGCTAAGTAAGTGGTAACACGAATCTTAACTAGTTAACCAGTTAGTATGTTACTTACTAAGTGGAATTCTCAAACCAATTTTTTTTACTAGATAGCGCCTGAATCTGGAATACATTTATAGGCATGTAACTGGTAACACGAATCTTATCTAGTTAACCGGCAGTTAGTAAGTTACTTACTAAGTGGAATTCGCAAATCATAACTAGATAACCAATTACTGCTCTCTGAAAAGCCAAAAATGCATAAATAAGTAACTGGTAACACGAATCTTGACTAGTTAACCAGTTATTTTGTTACTTATTAAGTGGAATTCGCAAACCATAACTAGTTAAACTGTTAATGTTCATTCTCATTCATCAGAGGTTCGATCGTGATAACTCTAACCTCTGATTCAATCGCTGCCAAATCGAGTGCAAAACTATAATATATTATTTTCTTGATGTCATCGTCGTCCAATCAAAACGCTCTTTACTTTAAGCATGCTAAATAATCGATCACTGACCATCGATACGTTGTTTTTTCCGCTTTTTTATGTTTTCCATTAAATTTGTAAAGTAAATAAGGCACTCTGTTTTGATACCAATATGATGTATATTTTCAGATAAACCTTAAAAAGGACCAAAATGTAAATATCATATGAAAATTAAAAAGTATCAAATGAAATATTTTCCTGTACTGTACCAGTATGTATCACAGGAACTGGAAATATGTACCAGTATAATAATTAAGATATACTACGTCGCTTTGAATAGTTTTCTTCTATATGGATTCTGTATGAGCCAATTATCTGTCATGACATCCGCTCATTCCCAAAGAGCAATATTAATGTAATGATTTCTACCATGTTTGTCACATATCCTACCAGTAAATTTCAGGTCGACTGTAACCTGTTTAAAGATACATAAATTTTTCCGCCAAGAATTTGGTAAGAGGGCTTTAATTTATGGTGTTTTTTTGAACGATTTACTTACATTAACTTTAAGTAAGTATGTAATCGATATTTTTTTTTAAAATGATGTGTTCCGCGTGGTATTTTTGACAGTTCAATTTTTATCTGTGATATTTGAATTCGGATAATACTTTTCGGATATTAAATTGCGTAATAGTATGTGTCTTGTTTCATGTAATGATTTTGTAGTACGTATTTTCAACCCTGGATTTCTGCTTTGATGTATCTTTTTTATGGTATTTGACTTGTTCTGGTGTCCTACTTCTGGGAGGAAAAGTGTGTCCACTGGCATAACGATAATATAGTCTAAAATAATAGACGTGTTATACAGGATTCTTTCAATCCCTAACGTCTGAACGGGTTTGTGCCAAATCTGGGTGGGTTTGAAAAATATTGAAATTGTCTTTAGTGAAGTATTTTATGTTTGAAATGGATAATAAAGGTTTATATTCATATTTTACCATGTAAGTACAAAGCTATTTTTCTCAAAACTAGCATTAAACACATGATCTACCTTTCCAATAAAACAAAACTTGACTGACACAGACAACAAGTATGGGGAACAACTCGACCCAATCGTAATAACTCGGCCACCTCTGACAAGCTTCCTGATAGACCTCGTAAATACGATCGTAACAACTCGGCCATGACAGAAGTGCTCCGATTATTGTAAAACTGTGAACTGCAGCCTTGCGATATGTTTTGAAAGAATGAAATGAAGAAAATCCAATCAAACTCATAATTATTTGTTGGATTTTTTTTTATTGTACGGAACTAATATAAAATAACATTTTTTAGTAATATTTCTTGTTTTTATGATATTTTATGGACGCAATATGCTTTAACCCGGAATCCCAATCGGAACAACTACCCGCTTTTGCTACAAAACAATTTGTACGTAAAGGATTTGCCATGTCAAAAATCATAAAAAAATCCTTCTACGTACAATTGTTTGGACTAAATGATAATGAACCTTCAATTCATGGATACTTCTTAATCATTTGGCATTTCTTGTTATGTAATCTATCATAAAAACCTACACAGAACGCTACCTGGAGGGTTAACAACGACGGATGGATTAATCCTGAATTTAGGATTGAGAACTATATGATAAATTTTATTGCCAAAGACTTGCATCAAAGCCAGTAGCCTGAGTAGGATGTACTACAAAATGAATATTATGTCTGTGAATAAAAATGATACAAGCCCCATCACCCTGCTTTGGGCATGTTAAAAAGTCTGTCCATGTACAATTATTTGGACTAAAATTCATCATTCTTAATCAGACCATGGCCATTTTTCAGGAGTAAATAGCTGTTAGAACCCCTGAACAACTCGGATGACATTGGTGTATGTAATAATATTGATGGGAGGGGAAGTCACAGTGACGAGGGTAAACAATGCCTATAGCTTGGGGTAGTAACAGTGACAGGGTCGGGTGGTGTGTTAATAACTGCGATAGAAGGGGTAGTAATGGCAAGGCTTTTTCTGCCCATTTTGGGAAAAAGACCATGGACATTTCGGGAAAATTTGTGTTGCGAAATATGCCCAAATTGGGAAATTTTACAGTTAAAAAAAACAAGCTTTCCAGTCCCCTGCGAATTAGGAAATTATTAAATATTAGTTTCTTTTTGCTTTCAAAAGACCTGAAACGACTGAAATATCAATCCTTTGGGTGTAAAATATCTATTGCAATAAATCATGAAAGATGATATTTCATGCTGATCTCTGAATGTGATGAAAATCAACGATTTCTGAATTCATTTTTTTTTTTTTTTTTTTTAATTGGGATTTTTTCTTTGAAGATTGGGGAAAATATCATGTATTTTCCTTTGGGAATGGGTCCAAAGTTGGGCCCATGACCACTTTAGAAAAAGGCCTGGATGGTGATGGGAGTAGGATTAAAGTTATTGGTCCCAGATATGGGCAAAAATCATAAAAGCTGCCAGAAATTGTCGATTTAAAAATGCCATAACTTTTTTTTTTATTTAGATACTTAAAGAATCCAAAATGTTCTGTAAAGGTCTTAATGAGCTGCATGATAGTTTTCATGAATAAGCTATATTTAACAAAATGGTCTGGGGTTGCTAGAGTAGGAGGGAGAATATATGTATATGTAGAATATAAAATAAGAAAGACTGAATCATTCAATTTTCAGATTATCATTGCAGCTTACACAAATCTTGATCAGAAAAATGGATGAGGATGATGTGATTTTGGTGCCTGACACACCAAGGTACATTGTAGTCTAGATATACCAGTCTAATAGTAATATACCGTAAGTGTAAATTTATTTGACTGGACAGTGTTTTTGCTCATGTAACGATGTTAGTGACAACATTGATCATTAAGATTGAAGATTGTTTTCAAGAATAGAACCAATACCACTGTCCATAATGAGACAGAGAGGTTTTAGATAAACATCCTAGATGGGGAAGAAACTCAAGATTACGGAGAACCTATGATGAATTTTAAATGAACAAAGAATACTTATTGCCCTATAAACATTTAAGAATCTTCAGATTAGATTACATTCTATATAAATCAAAGTCTGATACAGATCCAACATTAACCTTTGCTAATGGATATAATTTGTGTGGTTGCTACCAGAAGGTACCAAGTGACATTAAAAACAGAGGGTTTTGTTACTTTCTGGTTTTAACTGTACCAATTAGTATAATTACTTTGTCTTACCAGTCTAATACCCTGTTTATCATACCTTTTTCAGTTTAAAGAAAATATGTCATTATTATCTTCAGTCCATTGACAAAACGTTCCATACCGGTTCTTCATAAGCAAAGGCATGCTGCTATTCTTGAAGACAACCTACCTGACATTGATGATGATTCAGAGCGGTCTCCAAGCAAGTTTCACTCAGGATCTTCCCCATTCCTTCCTTTGCCGGGACAGTCTGACTTCGCATTAAGAAGGGCAGAAGCTCTTAAATCCAAAAAGCAAAAGGAAAAGCTCAAATCATCCCCATTTAAAAGACCCAAAGTAAATATTGCTAGTACATGTACTTTTAATAATTCCTACGGAGACTCAAAAATGAAGTCAGCTGGGGAGCTTTCTGATAGTAATATGAATAGGCCCGTTAATGGGTTTGTAAAAAGTTCAACTCTAATTTCACCAACAAAACTTTCTATTCATATGAAAAAATCAACACCCGAAGCTGTGGATAATTCTTCAACTTTAATTTCACCAATGAAAATTTCCATTCGAATGAAGAATTCTGCCCCCAAAGCAGTTGATAATTACTCTTCTGCTGCAAACGAAGTAAATGGTACCAGTAAAAGAAAAATAGATAAATCAATATTTTTGTCAAAAGAAACGATGAGAAGAAAGAAACCAAAACAGTCATATGGCTGGCCAAGCTCAAGCTCAGAATCAGACTCGGATAATGAAATACTTAGCTTGTTAAAACATAAAACAGTTACCAAGAAAAGAAAAGCTCCACCAGCTTTTATTCCTAGTGACTGTGCAGTGCCAAAGTCTTATAGTTTGCCTCATAGTAGCTCAGATTCCTTGATGTGTGAGAGGACATCCACTATTACTTCATGCAGTGACCCATTGGTGTCAGTTTTGCCTTTAAACTTAGACACATGTACGCCAACAAAGTCAGCAACGGGTCCAAACCATCTTGTGTCTATATCGCCCATATTCAGTGCTCGGCCAGCAGTTAGGGCTCGGAGGCTGGAAAAGAAATCGAAGGAGTCTTCAGGTGCTATTGGTAGAAGAAAAAGGGTATCTACCAGAGCCTCCTCAACAGCAAGTTCTGTACCACAAGGTTTGTAATAATAAATAGTTACTTTTCAAATAAATAGTTCAAGTCCAAATATTATGAGCAAGATGATGTCATGCTGGCTTGTCAGGTTAATTTTGAATGTTGAATGTATTTAAATTTAAAATTTAAAAAGGACCATTCAACAGTGTAACAGACTCTGTGACTTATTTCTGTTACAGCATTGAATTTTGAATGCATGTCCTCTCAATGTGAATAAACAGATAAAACTACAAAGAGCAGATTTACAATTGTATTACAGACCATCCCTTGGGAAGGGTAGATGACCACGCAACTATAGACTTAACTGGATCGGTTTCAGTGACACCGAAAACAAAGGCAGCTCTTGATCAGATCAGGCAGCATGAGAGTGATGAAGCTATGGCCAAGAGACTACAGGTTGGTCCACTGTTGCTGTTGCATTACAACACGACACTCACATTATCAAGCATACCAATTGATAAGTGTTGGGAATCGGTTCTAGTTTGACTATCGATAGTTAGTTCCACTCAAATAACCAATTATCGATAGTACAATTGGTTTTTGGCAATTGCTTAATTGTCGTTTGCTATGCTTATGTGTATGTTTGAAGTTTATTAGTGTTATTGTCGCTTTCGGCCATATTGTGAACGATAAAAACCTCCAAATATATAAATGAATTCAAAGGAGAAAAATGGCTGAAATTAACCAAATGCAAATAAAGAGAGGATTGAAGAAAATCAGCGTGCTGGTTAAATAAATGATATATTTTTGCCAGATATAATCTATTATTGCTGATTTCAGACGCAACCAATCAATTTATCAGAAAAACACTATCATTTCTTTCCATGTTTCATATTTCCTCGGGCAGACTGTTAGATGTTTATTGCATATGTCCCCAGGCCATGTATGATAAACAGATTTTCTGAAATCATTACTTGTAAAAGAAACTATAAGTTTTAAACAGATTTGGGGTTTATGCATGAGTATATTCTATTGGCATAGTTCATATTTTGTGAAAGCTGTTATGAATTACAGAGTGACTTTGTAGAAAAATCAAAACACAGATAGCCACATACAATGTATGGTTTTGTGTTTTTTGAATCAGTATTACAGAATTTTAATTGACATCTTTAACAGGAAGAGATGGATAGGGAATACGCCATAGCTCTGCAAGATACAACCAGCAGTCATGAACCTGTTCCAAATGAGACATTCGACCCCATGTTCGCCTTATCCCCACCCTCTGAGCTCCAGACGGGGGCCACAGGGGGCCATGAATGGCACATGTACTCTCCTGTACGGCCACGCTCCAGGAACTCTAGACAGAGGGGTGGTGTGTATATGTAGTTATTTCAGTAACCTCAGTTTACTTACTGGTAGATGTTGTAAAGGAATGTTATATTTATCATACATACTTCATCAATATCAAGGTATTAATGTACAACTAAATGGGATGTGTACAATTTTGATGAAAAAAAACAAACAAATATACCCCAATATCACGAAAATACTTAAGTCAAATCTCGATCTCAATCTCAACTCATTTTTCCACATTACATTATGACATTATTAAAACTTACTAATGTTTTACTATTTTTAAAAGCACAGTCATTCTCACGTGCATAATGTTGATTAACATGATTGCTCAATTTTCTCCAAAAAAAAGATTTTACAGCACAAAATGTACTTGAGTAAAACTCAAAAATAATAAATTGGACTCACGTACAATTTTTGCTCTAATTTTTTTTCTGTAAAATATTTACCAATTTATTTTATCAACATAATGAATGAGAGAATGCCATTTTAAAGAAGTAAAACATTTACATCATGTTTGAATCATATGATGCTGTAATTTGATAAAAAATATTTTTGACAGAGATTGAGATTTGACTTGAGTATTTTCATGATATTGGGGTCCGGGTTATGAGTATTATTAAATTATTAAAGTGCAAATGTATTGATTTTCAGAAGCATATCAGGAATGATCAATGTCAAAAGATACACTTTATCAGTTTCATAATTTTTGTTTTCTGATTAATTTGATGCCAAAACAATAATTATCCCAATTGCAGGCTTATTTATGTTGGACAATGGTGATGTTATAAGGTATCTGATTTACCACCCTGTGAGTTTGGGTAGTCTGTTGACCCCATATTATTTTGTTATCATTTGAAAGGAAGTCACGGTTGAGAACGAAAGTGTAAATATTAGACTGAAAAGAAGATGACATATATTTTTTTTGGACTTGAAAATTTGAAAAATAATCCGCTTCATGTCTGATTTCAGTTGAAATAAAGATCAAAAATATAAACTGCAATAACTCTTATCAATGTTTTTTTGTGATTTAATTACATGTACATGTTGTAAGTAAAATTATATGGGGTGACTAGGCATCAAAATTTAGCATTATTACCTCAGGCCTTAATGACATGACAAGCTTATTTATACATTAGATACCTAAACTTAGATATATGTTTGTGTGTTTTTAGGTACCCATAGGGAGCCAGTCACCAGATTGCTTCAGTCATCAGCTACTAATGAAGTAGGTTTCCTGATGTATATTTTTACAGATGTATATACACACTTCACCGTAACTTAGTGGTAAAATGACTGATATTATCAATACTTGGGCAAATTTATAGTATTTTTCTCTGACTGGTATATACTCTTCCAATAAACAGAAGAATGTTAGTGAAGGTGTGTTGTCAGGGAAGGATATAAAAACTAACAAAAAAACACTATTTTGTGCCTAAATATGATATGGTTTTAGCTAAAGAGTTATGGACTTATGGGGTCTTAGCTAAAGAGTTATGGAATGGTGCTTCACCCTGTCCTGCCCTCATTGACCAGCATGGGAATCCTTCTGCCCTCATAGAATAAAATGCTTAAAACTGTCAAATATGTGTTGTTCTGATTCAAACTTGTAACATACAAATTTTAAAATATTGGCTGTTGAAACATAATGTTAATTCAATTAAACAGAGTCCCCATTCTGTCACTTTCATTATGTTCAAGTTCTTCACAGCGGGATACAATGTGCCCTTTTCTGCCTTAGCACCATGTCCCTATTCTGAAGTTACCTGTCCTTTTCTGCCTTAGCACCATGTCCCTATTCTGAAGTTACCTGTCCTTTTTATAACCTGGCTAAAACCCTTACTAAATGCCAAGGGAAAGTACTTTCCTTTTGGTGTTTCCTGAATATATATTATTTTACCATTACTGTCTACAATCAAATTTAATGATTATGGTGGTGATTATTTCTCTTTTGTGTCTTTTTCAGCTTCTTGAGCTTATAGGGAACTTTGGTGAGTGCTCTAAGCATTAATAGAACAAAACTAGATTTGTAAACCTTTCTCTAGCAAACTGGTTCTATATATCAGGCCATTTGATGGGTAACAGAGCAGTATTATAAGCAAATCTGCTATCCGTTTTGAAGACATGTTATGATATTACCGGTATGTCTTCTTAATCATTTCAAGATGTGCTTATAATGACATTTTGGTCATTTTAGTTATAAAGCAAATTACATTTTAATAATAGTATAAAATCGTTAGGAGAATACATTTCATGTATTCTTTTTTAGCTCTACTGGCCAAAGGCCAGAAGAGCTAATGCCATAGTAATGTGTAAGTAGTATGTGCATCCGTGCGTTGTAAACAATTGCTTGTGAACACGATACAGTCTTCAGTTTTGATTGTATCTTAATAAAACTTGTACAGTATTTAGATATCAATCAGAGCTTGATTACTTTCGAAAACCACCCATGCATGCCTAGATTGTGGGCCTTGAAAGTTTTAAAGAAATACTATTTTTAGCTAACCTATTTTAAGCCAAGTCTGCATGACTGAATTTGTCTATTTATAGCCAAGTTTACATGTAAAGTCAAGTCTAGGATGAAAGGGAGACAACTTGCTTTTTTGGTTCTGCAGTTGATTTTGTGAATTACTTTGCCTTGTTCTTGTTGAAAGGCCAAAAGCCATTTTTTTTAGCTCTATTGGCCAAAGTGTCTGTAGTTCTCGCATTCATCTAAACAAAATTGGTTGTGAATGTTTGTTTAAATTACGCCCCCGGGGTCATTACTGGCCACGCGCCAGGGTTCACAGGTTTGGTTTACTTCAATTTGTAATTGTTTGAAAATCTTTTTGTGTGTTCGCACATCCATCTAATAACAATTGCTTGTGAATGTTTGTTCAAATTATGCCCCTGGGATCATTACTGGCCATCCCCCGGGGTTCACAGGTTTGGTATACTTAAATTGGGAATGTTTGAAAATCTTTTTGTCTGAACCAGCTATGCAGACACTTGCTATTTTGAATAAGGCATAATTTAGTGGTCTGCTACCATGGTTGTTCAGATTATGCCCCTCGGGTCAAAACTGGCGCTGCCCCGGTGGTCACAAGTTGAGTTTTCCTAGAGAAATTTAAGAATTTTTTTCAAAATCTTCTTGTTTCAAACCACAAGGCTCATGTAAACCTTTGATATTTGTTGTGGAGCATCATTTGATGACTGTCTAGCAAAACAGTTGAAATTATGCCCTCTGGGCCAAAACTGGCCCCACCCCTTTTGATCTTCTTTTTTAATTTTAAAGCTACAGCAATGATATTTGGACCACGTGTACAGTTTTGCAAGCAAGCATCAATGTTGTCCTCGGATGACCTTGACTTTGACCTTTTGACCAACTTTTTTTATTTTTAAAGCTACAGAAATGAAATTTTGACCATGATTACAGTTTTGAAAGCAATTTTTTTGTCAGATGACCATTACTTGGCACATATTAAAATAGTTCATGCAACTAATCTGCTTACAACACTTTCTGTCCTCAGATGTTGAACGTGCAACGTTTTCAGGTAACCCAAACACAAAACATGAACTATATGTTTGTTGCCTTTTAACCATACATACATGCTCTGGATTGAAAATGACCACAAGAGCCATGCTAGTAGAGCATAGGCCCTTATGGGCCTCTTGTTTAATGAGAGCATTCTTAATGTTCTTATTCACCTTGTTTTCAGAGAGAACAGTTCAACATCAGAGACGTGTAAGTCACTTAAACTTCTGTACGAGCCATTCAGTGTTTCTAATCAAAGGTGTTGATGAAAATATTCTCTTTAAGAGATAAAGTGTTTATTGGGAATTTCAACACGAGTAGAAAAAAATAAATCTGTTTCTAGAAATCTTATTTCATTGCCTGACTTTTGTGCAAGGGCGAAGGTATTATATTAATTGTTTTTTCTTAGTATAACTTAATTGTTGATATATAGAAAAAAAGGTGTAAGCGAGAAAGTGGTTGAAACTGAATCATACATGTATACAATTTCATACACAGGGGCATGGCCGTCAGCGAAGACATGGTTTGGGAAACATCTTCCTTGCCAGTCCTAATGGTCAAGGAAATGATTATGAGGTACTCTCTCAATTTAACGTTGGAATTGATTTTTATGGAAAAAATTGAAAATAAGAAACATATTACTACTGTTGGCTTATTTACTAAGTGTTCAGTATTGTGAAACATTGAATGATCATGGCTTTAAGTTTACCCTTATCCATGAAGTGAATTTAGAGATGGCAATGCAATACAGTATAACATGAGCTCTAGAGTTGGCAATGCAATACAGTATTATATGAGCTATAGAGATGGCAATACAAAGCAGTAATACATGAGCTAGAGATGGCAATACAAAACAGGATAGCATTAGCTCTAGAGTTGGCAATACAAACAGTATTATATGAGCTAGAGATGGCAATACAAAACAGGATAGCATTAGCTCTAGAGTTGGCAATACAAACAGTATTATATGAGCTATAGAGATGGCAATACAAAGCAGTATTACATGAGCTAGAGATGGCAATACAAACAGTATTATATAAGCCATAGAGATGGCAATACAAAACAGTATAACATGAGCTCTAGAGATGGCAATACAAACAGTATTATATGAGCTCTAGAGATGGCAATACAAAACAGTTTAACATGAACTCCAAAGATGTCAATACAAACAGTATTATATGAGCTATAGAGATGGCATTACAAAACAGTAAAACATGAACTCCAGAGATGGCAATACAAACAGTATTATATGAGCTCTAGAGATGGCAATACAAAACAGTAAAACATGAACTGCAGAGATGGCAATACAAAACAGTATAACATGAGCTAGAGATGACAATACAAAACAGAATAACATGAACTAGAGATGGCAATACAAACTGTATTATATAAGCTATAGAGGTGGCAAAAAAAAACAGTATAAAATGAGCTCTAGAGATGCCAATACAAAACAGTAAAACATGAACTGCAGAGATGGCAATACAAAACAGTATAACATGAACTTCAGAGATGGCAATACAAACAGTATTATATGAGCTATAGAGATGGCAATACAAAACAGTAAAACATGAACTTCAGAGATGGCAATACAAACAGTATTATATGAGCTCTAGAGATGGCAATACAAAACAGTAAAACATGAACTCCAGAGATGGCAATACAAACAGTATTATATGAGCTCTAGAGATGGCAATACAAACAGTATTACATGAGCTAGAGATGGCAATACAAACAGTATTATATAAGCCATAGAGATGGCAATACAAAACAGTATAACATGAGCTCTAGAGATGGCAATACAAACAGTATTATATAAGTCATAGAGATGGCAATACAAAACAGTTTAACATGAACTCCAAAGATGGCAATACAAACAGTATTATATGAGCTATAGAGATTGCAATACAAAACAGTAAAACATGAACTGCAGAGATGGCAATACAAAACAGTATAACATGAGCTATAGAGATGGCAATACAAAACAGTATAACATGAGATAGAAATGGCAATACAAACAGTATTATATGAGCTATAGAGATGGCAATACAAAGCAGTATTACATGAGCTAGAGATGGCAATACAAAACAGGAAAGCATTAGCTCTAGAGTTGGCAATACAAACGGTATTATAATATATGAGCTATAGAGATGGCAATACAAAACTGTATAACATGAGCTCTAGAGATGGCAATACAAACAGTATTATATAAGCTATAGAGATGGCAATACAAAACAATTTAACATGAACTCCAAAGATGGCAATACAAAACAGTATAACATGAGCTAGAGATGACAATACAAAACAGAATAACATGAGCTAGAGATGGCAATACAAACTGTATTATATAAGCTATAGAGGTGGCAATACAAACAGTATAAAATGAGCTCTAGAGATGCCAATACAAAACAGTATTGCATGAGCTCTAGAGATGCCAATACAAAACAGTATTGCATGAGCTCTAGAGACGCCAATACTGTTTTGTATTGCATGAGCTCTAGAGATGCCAATACAAAACAGTATAACATGAGCTCTAGAGAGCTTTTGAACTGAGCAATATAAATGACAATTATCAAACATCATTCTTATATTTATAAGATCTGACTCTGTATTGTTATTCAGTTATGCTGAATCAAAGTCATTACATATATCATATGCATAAGCCATAAGAACCGTACTTGCCAGCTGTATCATGAAGTTCTAGTTAATATCAACTCCAAATGTCATAATTTAATTTATTATCACTCAACTCAATATCTTAATTCAGGACTTGATGCGGCTTGCTGAGACACTGGGAGAAGTGAAAGACAAGGGCTTAACTAAGGGGGAGTGTTGTCGACTACCTGTGGTCTCATACAGACGGACAGACTCCCAGGAAGAGTGCAATATTTGTATGTCCGAGTATGAGGAGGGTGACCCCCAGAAAATTCTGCCCTGCTTCCATTCCTTCCATTCTGTCTGCATTGACCAGTGGATCTGTGTAGGTGCATTTATAATTAATGAGACTTTTCCCTCTGCATTGACCAGTGGATCTGTGTAGGTGCATTTATAATTAATGAGACTTTTCCCTCTGCATTGACCAGTGGATCTGTGTAGGTGCATTTATAATTAATGAGACTTTTCCCTCTGCATTGACCAGTGGATCTGTGTAGGTGCATTAATAATTAATGAGACTTTTCCCTCTGCATTGACCAGTGGATCTGTGTAGGTGCATTTTTGATTAATGAGACTTTTCCCTCTGCATTGACCAGTGGATCTGTGTAGGTGCATTTATGATTAATGAGACTTTTCCCTCTGCATTGACCAGTGGATCTGTGTAGGTGCATTTATAATTAATGAGACTTCCCTCTGCATTGACCAGTGGATCTGTGTAGGTGCATTTATGATTAATGAGACTTTTCCCTCTGCATTGACCAGTGGATCTGTGTAGGTGCATTTATAATTAATGAGACTTTTCCCTCTGCATTGACCAGTGGATCTGTGTAGGTGCATTTATAATTAATGAGACTTTTCCCTCTGCATTGACCAGTGGATCTGTGTAGGTGCATTTATAATTAATGAGACATTTCCCTCTGCATTGACCAGTGGATCTGTGTAGGTGCATTTATAATTAATGAGACTTTTCCCTCTGCATTGACCAGTGGATCTGTGTAGGTGCATTAATAATTAATGAGACTTCCCTCTGCATTGACCAGTGGATTTGTGTAGGTGCATTTATAATTAATGAGACTTCCCTCTGCATTGACCAGTGGATCTGTTTAGGTGCATTTATAATTAATGAGACTTCCCTCTGCATTGACCAGTGGATCTGTGTAGGTGCATTAATAATTAATGAGACTTCCCTCTGCATTGACCAGTGGATCTGTGTAGGTGCATTTATGATTAATGAGACTTTTCCCTCTGCATTGACCAGTGGATCTGTGTAGGTGCATTAATAATTAATGAGACTTCCCTCTGCATTGACCAGTGGATCTGTGTAGGTGCATTAATAATTAATGAGACTTTTCCCTCTGCATTGACCAGTGGATCTGTGTAGGTGCATTAATAATTAATGAGACTTTTCCCTCTGCATTGACCAGTGGATCTGTGTAGGTGCATTAATAATTAATGAGACTTCCCTCTGCATTGACCAGTGGATCTGTGTAGGTGCATTTATGATTAATGAGACTTTTCCCTCTGCATTGACCAGTGGATCTGTGTAGGTGCATTAATAATTAATGAGACTTTTCCCTCTGCATTGACCAGTGGATATGTGTAGGTGCATTAATAATTAATGAGACTTCCCTCTGCATTGACCAGTGGATTTGTGTAGGTGCATTTATAATTAATGAGACTTCCCTCTGCATTGACCAGTGGATCTGTGTAGGTGCATTTATAATTAATGAGACTTCCCTCTTCATTGACCAGTGGATCTGTGTAGGTGCATTTATAATTAATGAGACTTTTCCCTCTGCATTCACCAGTGGATTTGTGTAGGTGCATTAATAATTAATGAGACTTTTCCCTCTGCATTGACCAGTGGATTTGTGTAGGTGCATTAATAATTAATGAGACTTTTCCCTCTGCATTGACCAGTGGATCTGTGTAGGTGCATTTATAATTAATGAGACTTCCCTCTGCATTGACCAGTGGATCTGTGTAGGTGCATTTATAATTAATGAGACTTCCCTCTGCATTGACCAGTGGATCTGTGTAGGTGCATTAATAATTAATGAGACTTCCCTCTGCATTGACCAGTGGATCTGTGTAGGTGCATTTATAATTAATGAGACTTTTCCCTCTGCATTGACCAGTGGATCTGTGTAGGTGCATTTATAATTATTGAGACTTCCCTCTGCATTGACCAGTGGATCTGTGTAGGTGCATTTATAATTAATGAGACTTTTCTCTCTGCATTGACCAGTGGATCTGTGTAGGTGCATTTATAATTAATGAGACTTTTCCCTCTGCATTGACCAGTGGATCTGTGTAGGTGCATTAATAATTAATGAGACTTCCCTCTGCATTGACCAGTGGATCTGTGTAGGTGCATTAATAATTAATGAGACTTCCCTCTGCATTGACCAGTGGATCTGTGTAGGTGCATTTATAATTAATGAGACTTCCCTCTGCATTGACCAGTGGATCTGTGTAGGTGCATTTATAATTAATGAGACTTTTCCCTCTGCATTGACCAGTGGATCTGTGTAGGTGCATTTATAATTAATGAGACTTTTCCCTCTGCATTGACCAGTGGATCTGTGTAGGTGCATTAATAATTAATGAGACTTCCCTCTGCATTGACCAGTGGATCTGTGTAGGTGCATTTTTAATTAATGAGACTTTTCCCTCTGCATTGACCAGTGGATCTGTGTAGGTGCATTTATAATTAATGAGACTTTTGCCTAATTATTGATAACTTTAAGATCACTGATCAATAGTATTATGCAATGATTTTAACATGAGGTATAGTAATTGCTGCAATATGGTTTTCATTTCAAAATTAAAATCAAGGCTTTACATGTAAAATGTCTGGATCACTGGTTTATGCCTCATGAATGCCTTATGCCAGATAGAAAGATGTTTGTAAATACTGATATGGGAATCAAGTGCATGTGCGGTATTTGATGCATAGGAATCAAGTGCAAGTGCGGTATTTGATGCATGGGAATCAAGTGCAAGTGCGGTATTTGATGCATGGGAATCAAGTGCAAGTGCGGTATTTGATGCATGGGAATCAAGTGCAAGTGCGGTATTTGATGCATGTATTGTGAGAGAGTTGTAATGACACAGATTTTAAGTCAAAGATCACCAAATTATGTATAAATGAGCAACATATTTAATGTTATGAATAGTGCAGTTTTGTCTGCTTAATTGGTTGGCCTAATAATTCTTCAATTTTACCTAACTGATACAGAAGCAATTAACGTTTAGCATCCTGTTTAAGGAAAAGTATTAATTATCAATTGCACATTTTTTGTTTTCCAGAAAAATGCAACATGTCCCATTTGCCGTGTGGAAGTGAAAGTGACCTCGTAATGAAGGATACTGAACCATTTGTACATTGATCAAAGATGTTTTCACTGAACTCACATTTGATTGTTTTGTATAATAAATTGTTTCAAGTCAATGTATCCCGGTTAACAGATATTTTATAACTATTCTGTTTGATAATAGGTTATAAAGCAAGTTTTTCAAAAATACTTAAATGTAAAAATTATGTTCACTGGTTCACAAAGTCTTTTTTATGTAACAGGATTTTGTTATTAGTTACAATTCTGCTAGTTCAAGAAAACGTCACAAGTGGGAAGTCCATGATCTCAAAGAGAATAAGCATGTCATTTTAAATTTCGCTGGACAAAAATTGTAGTTGCTAAGGAAACAGAAATGTTGTGAATGTCCTTCTGGAAAACATGCCGGCCATGGTTTATGAAGTAAGCATGCTGGTTTTATTGTGTGGCCAGAAAAAGCAACATATTTTAGGTATTACTTTAGGCCGTGTTGATTAGTTCTTCACATGTGCTTAGGAAACGAAAAGGGAAATATAAGTTTCTGTTATAAACAACAAAAATTATTATTGCTATGGCAAAGGAAATATTAAAAAAATACCTAGCAAAGTCAGAAGGTACTACGGTTAGGGTTATAAAAGAGATCATAATATGGAGGTTATGCCATTTGCTTACAAAAAAAACCCAACAAGTGTAGATTATACTATAAAACATAAGTATCATGTTTCATTTAAAAAATAATCAAAATACCAAACAGTTGATTGTTTGTGTGTTGAGCAAACAGTTGGGGTTGATATAGCAAAAAAAAATATGCTAGTAATTTCTGATTATTTTCAGCTGTCATAAACTGCTATTGTAATATTGTTTTGCTAGCAAAGCTAAAAGATGTGAGTTATTGTCATATTATTGGTGTTGAAGCCATCATCGTCATAGTAGTGCAAAAACTTCAATAACTAATAATCACTATTAACTATTGAGTTATGGCCCTTTTCAAGGAAAGACTGTTGGCTTTCACTCTGCAAGCCTTTTATCTTGGTAAGTTATCGTTCTCATGAAGCTGTTTATTGTGTACTGTCAACTCCACTGTACAAGTTCTTAGAGGTTTCATGCTGGGATTATTCAGGAAATAGAACTTTGTATGTTTGTTCTGAACTTCCACTGTCATGTTTCTTTATAATGTTGTATAAATTATTTCACAAATTTATTTTTGTTTCATAAAATTATCTTTCTTTTTTTCTTTTTTTATTTGCCTTCAGAGAACTGATCTTTTCAAGTTTTTTAAGTTAAGCTAGTATTGCCATTATGTTTCATTTATAATGTTATATAAATTATTTCACATTTTTTTTGTTTCATAAAATAATCGTTTTTGTTTTGCCTTCAGAGAACTGATCTGGTCAAGTTTTTAAAACTTGAGCTAGTATTGCCATAATCTTTCATTTATAATGTTGTATAAATTATTTAAGTTTTTAAACTTGAGCTAGTATTGCCATTATCCTTAACTATCCATTGGGTAGAAATAAGATTTTTGTTCAACAATTTGTTTGTACGAACACATGTATATAAATACCAAATTATGCTACTCAGGTTTAATGAATAATAAGTGAGGAGTCATTTTTGAGTGTTGTGAAAGCAACATAAGTGTTACTGTATTTTGTAAATACATGTACTGATATAATTAAGTCTGAGTCAGTTTGGTATTGTTCTAAATTTTAATATATGATACTTCAAATACCACTTGATTTACCTCCTACTGGTAATTCATTACTTGAGATAGCTACCTGAACTGATTGTGATTTTATGCACAAATGTATATTGTATAAATGATTATATGTACACAAATATATTAAATTACTTAGAATTTAGAAGATAGCTTGTAACTTCTTTCATTTAATTGTTTGACAAATATTTAAAATTGATTCTTTGAAAGCATCTTAGCAAAAATGTGATATAAACGGTTCTTAAACTGTTTAGATACAGGAATTTAAATGACTACTTATTCATAATGCATGACTACTTAAAGAATAAAAGCATGTTCCTTGTACATAAAAAAACATGGTGCATTCCATGAAGCGGGAGCAGACACATGATGTCAGTCATGTTAATGTACACAACTTTATAATTAAATATTTGTACAGAGTCAGATTCATGAGGGCGTCACACCATTTTTGTATGCCGCAGGGCAGGGGGAATGTGGACACCCTCATAATTACAAACAATAATGTGAATCAAACTATGTATGTTGAAAATAAACGTTAACACTATATTGTGTTATACTTAGCTTTCACGAACTTGTGTAGATTTAGTCAGGTTTGCTGCTAAGGGGGGACAGGGTGCTGCTAAGGGGGACAGGGTGCTGCTAAGGGGACAGGGTGCTGCTTAGGGGGACAGGGTGCTGCTTAGGGGGACAGGGTGCTGCTTAGGGGGACAGGATGCTGCTAAGGGGGACAGGGTGCTGCTAAGGGGGACAGGGTGCTGCTCAGGGGGACAGGGTGCTGCTAAGGGGGACAGGGTGTGGCTCGGCTAAGGGGGACAGGGTGCTGCTTAGAGGGGCAGGGTGCTGCTAAGGGGGGCAGGGTGCTGCAAAAGGGGACAGAATGCTGCTATGGGGGACAGGATGCTGCTAAGGGGGACAGGGTGCTGCTTAGGGGACAGGGTGCTGTTAAGTGGGACAGGGTGCTGCTAAGGGGGACAGGGTGCTGCTTAGGGGGGCAAGATGCTGCTAAGGGGGCAGGGTGCTGCTAAGGGGGCAGGGTGCTGCTAAGGGGAACAGGATGCTGCTAAGGGGGACAGGGTGCTGCTGAGGGGGGCAGGATGCTGTTAAGGGGGACAGGGTGCTGCTAAGGGGACAGGGTGCTGCTTAGGGGGACAGGATGCTGCTAAGGGGACAGGGTGCTGCTTAGGGGGACAGGGTGCTGCTTAGGAGGGCAGGGTGATCAGGGGGGCAGGATGCTGCTGCTAAAGGGGACAGGATGCTGCTAAGGGGGGCATGGTGCTGATAAGGCGGACAGAGGGCTGCTATGGGGGACAGGGTGCTGCTAAGGGGGACAGGGTGCTGCTTAGGGGGACAGGATGCTGCTAAGGGGGACAGGGTGCTGCTAAGGGCGGCAGGGTGCTGCTAAGGGGGACAGGGTGCTGCTTAGGGGGACAGGGTGCTGATAAGGGGGACAGGGTGCTGCTAAGGGGGACAGGGTGCTGCTTAGGGGGACAGGATGCTGCTAAGGGGGACAGGGTGAACAGGATGCTGCTAAGGGGGGCAGGGTGCTGCTATGGGGGACAGGATGCTGCTAAGGGGGGCAGGGTGCTGCTAAGGGGGACAGGATGCTGCTATGGGGGACAGGGTGTTGCTTAGGGGGACAGGATGCTGCTAAGGGGAACAGGGTGCTGCTTAGGGGGACAAGGTGCTACTTAGGGGGACAGGATGCTGCTTAGGGGGACAGGGTAAGGGGGACAGGGTGCTGCTTAGGAGGGGCAGGGTGCTGCTAAGGGAACAGGGTGCTGCTTAGGGGGACGGGATGCTGCTATGGGGGACAGGGTGCTGCTTAAGGGGACGGGATGCTGCTATGGGGGACAGGGTGCTGCTTAGGGGGACAGGATGCTGCTTAGGGGGACAGGGTGCTGCTAAGGGGGACAGGGTGCTGCTAAGGGGGACAGGGTGCTGCTTAGGTGGGCAGGATGCTGCTTAGGGGGACAGGGTGCTGCTTAGGGGGACAGGGTGCTGCTATGGGGGGCAGGGTGCTGCTAAGGGGGGCAGGGTGCTGCTAAAGGGGACAGGATGCTGCTTAGTGGGACAGGGTGCTGCTTAGGGGGGCAGGGTGCTGCTTAGGGGGCAGGTTGCTGCTTAGGGGGACAGGGTGCTGCTATGGGGGACAGGGTGCTGCTTAGGGGGACAGGATGCTAAGGTAAAAAGGGCACATCGAATCGGGCTATGAAAAACTTTGAAAATAATGAATTGGACAGAAAATGTTACGAATTATGTTTGATTGAAGTCATATTAGGTGACAACTGCAAAACATGCATTCTGTATGTATTTAGGCCTAATCACAATAAAATAAATACCTGACCGTCTGAATCATTAAATTCTATGAAGGCAAAAGGCTGCACATGCTGGTCGCCATGACGGCAAAAGTACGCTACCGAAAAGGGACAGGGTGCAGACCCTTTCTATATCTTTAGCTCAAACCCTAAAATTGTAACATATAGGATGTTACTAAAACTGGTTACCTATTTTAACAATGGGGGCCCTCGTTCGGTCTGATCCTTTGTGGGATGTTTGTTAGAGGTTACATTATACAACCTTGTGTTATAATTTATTGACGAAATGTAATCCCTATATTGGCCGTGAATAACAACAACGGCGTCTTAACTGTATATTCTCTAGCATTATCTTGTACTGTAGGTGAGATCCTCATTACACTGTCAACGATAAAAACAACATTAATCTATCTGTAAAAAGACAACTTTTTGTAGAGATAAAACGAAATACAACTTTTGTTTTTGCAAATGTGCCAGTGAGAGATCATTGGAGATATGCATATTTTAAATAGAAAAAGTTATATTCAAGTGTGCTAGTTCAACGTAAAATATAAATCATGACATTTAAAGTAAAACTTGCAACCTTGGTATTCTGTGTAACTATGTCTTTAGTTTTAAATGATATGTTTGATTTTTTATTTTGATTTTTTTTTTTAAATAGTCTATTTTTCGATGAAATGGAAGTCGTGACAAGTTTTTTTAAAGTTTTATTTATTCTCATGGATCACGCGCAAAAGAGAGATAGCAGACATAATTATGGCAAAACATTAAACAGTAAATAAATAAACTTGGTATACGCAACAAATTATAACAGTAAAACAAAGAAACAAAATAAATACATCATTATCATTATTTAACTCCATAACTTGACATAGAATGTTTAAGAACGATGACAAAATAAGTACTGGAAATTTGGGATTACGCAGATCGATGACGGGCAGCATTAACTCCTTCACACCCTACCCCCTTCGGGTTTTACTTCAAATTCGGGGGTTTTGGTATGACAAAAACTTGGACCTGTCAAAATTTACGCAACTGCGTATTTGCGTACAGTCAGTTACACGCCTGGCCCCAATTTCTTGAAACTTCATAAGACCCTTATAACAGGATTAAGCTAAGTTCACTATTTTTTTCCTTCAATACATTGCGTAATATTTACTTCTTTAAGTGTTTATGCTTTAGATGGAAATTATCATAATGATAATCACAATAAACCATTTTTTATTAATCAAATTCCAATTTAAGAATGTACTTTGGCTTACTTTAGACATCTAAATTTACAAAGAACAGTTTTGGTAAACATGAAAAGTAATCCTCTTATTTCAATTATTAAATTCAAACTCATTATTTTTCCAAGTTAAAATATACTGATCATACAATGAAATGTGTCCATATCAAACGAATGCCCCCTCATGCCGCGTTTCTCAAAAGTGCACGGCCATTATTGTGTCCATGCTTGTCCAAATGTGCATCAAAGTTATAAGTCCCACAACTTTATACCATCAAATACCTTTCTGCAAGATGTCATGAGTTTATGACTAATAATTTTGAAGATATTAGTGCCACAAGTTCAACCAATAAAAAAAAACTTCCAAGTTTTGCTAGTTAAAGGGCTAACATTCTGGCTGCATTGTGTTATAAAAGCCCCTTTTTTGCTTTTTCAAGAACTAAAACTCTGGATATACTATGTGCAGCGAGAAACAAAAACCAAAGGAACATATCGTCATCGCCTGAACAAAACTCCCACAAGGTAATTTGACTCTAGATGATATAATTTCTAGAGTGACACAAGTCATAAAATACCAATTGCTTTCACAAGAACCATAACTCTCGATATACTTTGCGCAACGACATCAAAACGACAACAAACACATGTAAACCTTCATCACCTAAATAACATCCCGCCAATACTATTTTTTTGCTGCTTCAAGGGCCATAACTCTAGTTTTATCAAAAGCAGCGGGAAACGAAACCATAGGTGCACAACTTCATCACCCCATTAGCATTTCCCTTTGGTTTCTTGACTGTAGGTTATAAAGTTTTGAGCGACTCAAGTCCAGAAATGCCATAACGTTCTAATTCAAGGTCCTTAATTCTGGTTTTACTAAGTGCAGCGGGAGACGAAACCAAGGGTGAAAAACTTCATAACCCAAATAACAATTTACCAAGGTTTCTTGACTTTAGGTGAAATTGTTTTTAAAAAAATGAATTTTTGGAGAATCAATGACTACATTTTTACCGCATTGTTGTACATTTGCACCGGATGTGGTCACTTAATCCAAAACGTAGTGGCTACGTTGAACTAATCTTTTTTTTCTTTAATCAGAAACGTAACTTTTTTTCTAACGTTGTTTAAATTTAGTACACAAGTTGAACTTTCTTCCCATAGGTGGTCATGGCGGTTGTAAAACACTAGACATCCGTTTTATTTCGGGCACAAACTGGTCAATTGACTATAGAATATATAAGAATTTCATTTAGTGGTATCTGATCGTATATAGACTTGTACCTTGTGTTCATTTGTTTCAGGTCGATTCGGCCTAGTTATCATTTCGGCCTGGTCCTTTCGGCCTACTTTGTTATCATTAATGTTTGTTTTAACTGGTACTAATCCCCAAGCTAATTGTCCCTAATGGATATTGTTATTGATAATATAAAAAAAAATGAAATACTTGTCGGACATAATGTGAGAGTCAAGACTGTTAGATGCGTTATGTTAGAGTGCCAAATTTACTCTGATTATTATAGAAAACTTGGCAATTACGTTTTTTTTATACATTTAACACAAAACATGTTTCTCAGAACTGAAATATAGGAAATCCGAAATACTGTCATTTTGCTCAAATTATGCTGTTTTCTTTTGTATTTGTTTGATAACAAACAGTCCTCTCAGTAGACTATTTTAACCCTCCAAATGTCTTAATATGTAACAGTATATAATATACGTATATTTTCCGTAAGTCTTAAAACAAGAACTATCGTTATGACTATAAGTGTATAATATTGACGATATCATGCGATTTATTGTTATTTTGAAAATGTTTCCTTCATGTGCGTAAAGTTTTAAATCCGAAAATATACATTCGCTTTTGAGGTTTTTTTTGGACATACTGTTAGTAAAAAAGACAACTCAGTTGATTTGAATTACATTTTTTATTGATTTTAGATAAATGATCTAATAGCATATTACAAATGGTCACAAAAAGAATATTCGTATAGATAAAACGAATTTATCATTGTTAATAATGCAAATCGAAGTATAAACCTGTGCATTTATGATGACTATGATCATTTCTAACTTCTATGTAGGTTATTAGAACAGTGATGCATTTCATTTATTAGTAATACGGATATAAATTCATTGAAATAACTATTAAGGTAGTTATATCAATAATAATTTTGTATAAAACAGGTGATTCTTAGTTCAGAAAGGAAGAAAAACAGTAAAATCCATCGAGTTTTGACATTTGATCTACAAACGTTGTTTTTATTTTACTTTCGTAAGGAAAGTTCATTCATGTTTTGTTTCCCTAAATTTGAGATTGAAGAAGAGACTTAATTTCTACATAACAAAATCCCGATGTTATTTGGAAATAAAAGCATCAAAAGTTTAGACATTTAATTTTTTCTACCAGAATCGTTCATTTCATTCAACGATTAATAATGAACTAATTTAATGTTATATTTGCCTTTATTGTAGTAATTTATCAGTTAAGTTATTTGGTGGTGCATTTTTTTTTATAGTTTCTTATATAAGTTTCGTTTTTAAAGAGGCTGGTATAGAACTAACAAGTGTTAGGTATTTTAGGAAATGTATTGTAGGAAATCCTGTTCCTTAAGTCATCCAGAAGTCTAATTTTGTCGAATTTGTAGCAAGAATTCGACAGTCGTAAATGTGCTCAAATAACGTTACACCTTTCTGATATCATTCCGTAAAAGGAGCGAAAATTTGCATTAGTTGTTTCATTATTATAATTTATTATTATTATTATTATTATTATTATTATTATTATTATTATTATTATTATTATTATCATCTTTATTATTATAATTATTTTCATCATAGTTATTATTTATTGTTTTATGCTTGAAAAATACGTCGTTTTTTTTCAGGAGCAATTGATTTTTTTCATGTTGGTCCAAGTTGGATTAAAGTTTTTGATAATTTCCTCTTTTTTAAATTTGCGTGCATACATTTTTTCCCATCCCTATTATTTTATGCTTTCAAATATCGTTTTATCCATATAGATTTTAGTTAGCACAAAAAAAAATAATTCCGGTTTATTGTACCATGCAAACTAAAAAAACGTGTGTGTTTTTTTGTTAATATCGTTTTCTACATCTGTCAGAAAGTCAGCAAGATGGTCAATCGGAACGCCTCGGCCATTATCCAACAGAAGCTTGCTTGCCGGAGACGGTCGAGTTGTTGATAAGAGTAATGATTGGATATTGTAGTAACCATAAATCATACAAATTAATAAATCTGTTAATAATAACAGAACTAATATGAAAACATATGTTTTATACAGTTGTAATTTTTGTGTATAATCTTGTCTTAATTTAATTTTCTTTCTTGTTTAATTAAGTATTGGCTATAAAAGGTGTACATTTTCTACCGTGTTAAAAATCCATCTATTTCTTTATACTCTGAGAATATTTTATTCGTAGTTGTTATGATTTTTAATCGAATTAAACTACGTGTTTCGAGATAAAGAAATATACACAAACGTTGAAGTAAAAAGTAAATGCACACCGTGACATGTACTGTATAAAAGGTGCGAGAACAAATGTTCAAACAAATAACATACACAAATGATGCTACTTCGTATACATGAATCATTATAATAAATTCCGGGGTAACAAGAAACATACAGAAGGGAAGAGAAGTCATAAAATCTAGGAGTGTGTTTGATTTATCACGTCTGTAAACATGTAAATGTGATTGGTTTAAATTTTGGAGAAATAGTGTTTAGTGTCAAAGCACTGGAATAAATAAGGTAAGCAAATAGTTTCTAATCAGTTGCCACAGATGAAGTTAGCTTTTTGATTGAATTCATCCGCGAGCGAAAAAAACGAAAGGGATAGGTTCCTTTGAATAGCTACAATAAAGAGCCGAACCTTTATTTTTACTTGACCAATATTGAATTCCTGTAGAAACACAATACTGTACGCAATTCATAAATATATATAAAAAATGTTTTTCATACACATGTGTATGAAAATCATTTTTTTGTATTTATAATTCAATGTTTTAGTTAATTTACCCTTCACAATAAAGTTATATTTTATAAATGAATTCTATTTCAAATTCAAAAGTATTTTTGTCATATATAAACCGCTATAGTTTGGATACATGTGCAACGATACACCATTTCCCCAAGGAAAGCGGTACGCGTCTTGATGGTGTATTTATCCAAATGAATTTGTACAACTGAGATGCATGCATATAAAGGTAGCAAAGTATATCTATGGTCAAAGTTTACTTACAATGAAACCCTTTCATCAGGTATATTAATTAATATTCTATAAATGTATCTTTATATTCACTTGAATAATAACAAAAAACAAAAACAAGATTTAACTGATGGCGTTAATGCTTTTCAAAATAAAGTCATATTTCTGAAATGAATTAAATGAATTTTATTTCAATTTAACTAGTATTTATGTCAAAAGCTGCTAGTTTGGACACACGTGGTGAAGATCTATGCCTGTCACAGGTGTGTAACGATCCACTGCCCCCCCCCACCCCCCCCCCCAAAAAAAAAAAAAGAAGAAGAAGAAAAGCGGTTCGCTGCCATGGTGTAACGCCATTGATGTGTTCTAATCCAATGTTTATAGTCCCATTAGTGTATTTGTCGATTTATCTGGTCGCTTCATTTGTGAAAAATCTTTCCTTCGCGTACACATACTCTCTCTGATACTCTGGCTCCTGTAGGTCCTATTGAATAATCACCGTCGAATACAAACTTAGTCATTTTTGTAATTTCATCGTTTATATATATGCGGGTAATTTGAGTTCCTTTCTCCATTGCAGCAGCTCGTTCCTTTTCATTCGCGAAATATATTTCACTATCATTGGTCTTGATCTTTCTCCTGGCTTTCCCAGTCGGTGTGAGATATCATTGCCACTTTCAGTCAGGACCAGTCTTTTTTATCATTCAGAGTGACCACTATAAGTTTAATGTTTCTGTCGGTATTTTATGCTTTTACAGTGTTTTACTTATATATGTTAATACTACATTGTTTCGTCCTGAATACTGCTCCATTCCATTCATTTTATTTGCCTGCATAATAACAGACTCTTCTTGGTCATTATCTGAGGCCTTTTAATCTTTTGCTCAGTATTTTGTTGTTTCAAATTGTCGTTCTCTTTTTGTGTTTCAAACACGCTTGTGAGGTTGATAGAGGACTCGTGGTATAGGTGTCCGCCTCTCAAACAATAGGTTGTTGGTTCGATCAACGCAAGGGGTAGTATTTCAAGGATTCTCAAAATGGACACCAGTACTCGTTTCTACCCAGGAATAGGGAATGATTATATAAGTCTTGTCTCAGATTATCTTTCACTTGGTCTTACATTTTTTTGATGATTTATTTCATAGACCTGTCATTTTTAAGGACGACATTGTTGACCTTTTCACTAAGTTATATATTTTTGTAATGTATTACATTGATGGTTATAAAGAGTGCTTACTTACTTTTAAAAATAATCTATTCTAATTGAAGCAACGTACAGAATTCGCAATTACTCTAAAATATTTACAATGTCAACTGTAAAACATCTAAATTTAGTTCAATCGAATACAATGTACTTGAAATAGAAAGAGAGGTTTAGTCTCAGAATAGTTTATACGGGTTTAGCTAAAGAGTTATGAATGGGTGCTGCACTCTGGGATGGGCACCCTTCTGGGTGCTGCATTCTGGGATGGGCACCCTTCTGGGTGCTGCACTCTGGGATGGGCACCCTTCTGGGTGCTGCACTCTGGGATGGGCACCCTTCTGGGTGCTGCACTCTGGGATGGGCACCCTTCTGGGTGCTGCACTCTGGGATGGGCACCCTTCTGGGTGCTGCACTCTGGGATGGGCACCCTTCTGCATTCATAGAATTGAATACTTCTTTTGTTTTGATTAAAACTTAAAAAACGATACAAAAATGACATTATTACTTCAATTAATCACAATAACTTACAGATGCAAAATGTTCAAATTATTTTCAGCCCGACACAATGTGCCCTTTTCCCCTAGCTCACTGTCCCTTTCCTGCAGCACCATGTCATTTTCGAAACCTGGCTACAATCCTTATTATAATTTTAATAATCATTATTTCTTTTCACTTCTTCACGTTATATATACATTTCGGTGAAGTGTTTACTAATACTACGGGCCAGATTTAGTGTTAAAAACTTAAAATCGGTTATTATTACTTATAAAGTAAGAATGCTTCAATAATGTTATGGTGTATATTTCATCTAGATAGAAAATTCTGATCATCACTAAACCATCCAACCTGCTCTGTTCAGAGTTTTGTTCGATTTGGACCGCATACACATGTGAAATATTAAGTTGATATATATTATAATAAGGCTGTTAAGGCCAAAATGGCAATATAAACCATGGCACCCAATGTACCATGCTGTTAATACTTGTAACACACATGTTCACCAAGCAGCATTAGATAACATTCTTGTGTAGCATTAAGCTTATAAGTGACATTGTGCTAATAAGTGTTTTAGGTCTTATGGCATTGTGCTAATGGGTGTGATATGTCTTATGACATTTTGCTAAAGGAGATGATATGTCTTAGGGCATTATGCTTATAAGTGTGATATGCCCTATTGCATTGTGCCAATGAGTGTGATATGTCTTATGATATGGTGCTAATGAGTGGGATATGTCTTATGGGATTGTGCTAATGAGTGGGATATGTCTTATGGGATTGTGGTAATGAGTGGGATATGTCTTATGGCATTGTGGTAATGAGTGTGATATGTCTTATGGCATTGTGTTAATGAGTGTGATTTGTCTTATGATATTGTGCTAATGAGTGTGATATGTCTTATGGGATTGTGCTAATGAGTGTGATATGTCTTATGGGATTGTACTAATGAGTGGGATATGTCTTATGGGATTGTGCTAATGAGTGGGATATGTCTTATGGGATTGTGCTAATGAGTGTGATATGTCTTATGGCATCGTGCCGATTGTTCTGATATTTAACGGTCTTTTTTTAAAGCAACTTAGAGCTACTAAAATACATAAAGCTACTTTCATACATATGTTGAGGTGTTTCAGAGATCTGTACTTTCTCCATTCAATGTACATTGTATGTTTATATGCTATGAACATTGTATAATGCTTTACGCAATAAACTCATATTGTATCGTATCGGCTAAACTGTTATGCACTAAAATGAAATAAATTGACAAGTACTGAGAACTGCTAAGAGCTACTATCAACTACTAAGAGATACTTAAAAAGCACTTTAAAATGTAATAATGTTATGAAATAAATTATTATGACAAAAGTAAAAATTCAGAACGGAAGTTTATTTTCAAGTTGTTTTTGCGTATTTATTGACAATCTGTTCTCCGGAATCTTCGATGACATATAATGTCTTTGCAGGTTGTTTATGGGTATTGATAAAGGCAGAGTTTCTTTTATGACATTTATAAAGGCAAACACCGCGTTAAAGGCTTCAAGTTAATAACTTACTAGTAGTTAGATTTGAAGCTGGAAATATATGGAAACCAGCTAGAGTGATTAGAATACACATTGGCCACTCTTTTGTAATTCAAACATTGTGTTTCTTATCCATTATACCGCATTAGAGAACATCGGTTACTCGAACGAATGGGAAACAAAACATAGGCAAGTAGTTAGAAATTGATGGGAGTAGGATTCCCCAGGGGAAGTTTTACTCATAGAAATTGATGGGAGTAGGATTCCCCAGGGGAAGTTTTGCTCTTCAACGAAAATTGTGTCCTTGGAAGCGGGAAGACTCGTATTGTATACTGTGATGGTCCTTTACGATATAAGTAAAAGAATTGACAATAATGCCAGTGTGTATAAGTAAACGTGAATGAAAATTGTTGTAGAACGATATTGTTCTTTATAGTATAAGGGAAACAACTGCTATACTACACGTCGTGGAAATACGGAGAAGCGTTATTCTTCTTAATCACCGTTGCTGGGTTGCGTTAATACTTTAAATTAGTACTTGGTGTCGCTAATTACTGATCGTTTGTTTATATTTAAAGGCCAGGATTATAAAGACACTTTTTGTAGCTAAATGCTCATTCGATGTCAGACCAGTACCCTAATAACATTATCATGGATAATAAAGAGAAAGAAGACATTTTAGAGAGATATTATTTTGATGAGAAAAATCCCGCTGCTTACGCGGGTGCGCAAAAACTGTTTCGTGTTCTTGATGATAAATATCCTGGAATATTTTCTGTTTCCTACGTAAAGCAATGGTTAAACGATCAGGACGCTTACTCGCTTCAGAAACCGAGACGACACAAATTTAAGAAAGCGAATGTGCGAGTGACGGCTATCGGCGAGCAGCTGGACATTGATCTTTTGTCGATGTTTAACATAGCTGATGAGAATGATGGTGTACGTTATTTGCTTTGCGCCATCGACATTCTGTCCAGGAAACTGTGGGTGAAACCATTGAAAAACAAAACGGCAAAGGAAGTTTTAAACGCTACCAAGGACATGATGATTGACATTTCTCCGATAGAAATCCGCAAGGTTCGAGCGGATAAAGGTAGCGAGTTTTCTAATCAATGGTTTAGGAAATACATGAAGAATTTGAACATACATTTTTTCACCACAAACAACTCCCCGAAAAGTAATTTTGTAGAGCGAGTTCAAAGGACTCTAAAAGAGAGATTGTATAGAATGATGAGACACAAGAGAACTTATCGATATATCGATGATCTTCAAAATGTGGTCGTGAGTTACAATACAACTCCTCATCGAGGTTTGCACGGTTTAGCCCCTAATGATGTCAACAAAAGCAACGAAGCCGATGTGTGGGCGAAAATGTATTTGAAGAAGTCAAACAAGCCAATCGCCAAACCTAATTTTCACTTTAAAAACGGTGATCTCGTTCGCATTAGCTTCACTAAACAGCCCTTTCAGCGTGCCTATCAGGAACAGTACACCACGGAGGTGTTTAAAGTGTCAGGTCGAATTCTTAAGCAAGCCATTCCCATGTACAAACTGAAAGATTTAAAAGGTGATCGCATTCAAGGTTTGTTTTATACCGCTGAACTGCAGAAGGTGAACAAAGACGAAAACAGTTTATGGTTTATCGAGAGTATACTGAAGAAACGAAAAAGGAACAGAAGACGTGAATATTTTGTTAAATGGCAAGGGTTCCCCAAAACGTTCAATAGTTGGGTAGATGCTGATGATGTTGAGGACGTTGCGTGGAACACCAAATAATCATCATGGATAGATATTTGTACATTAGAAGCGACGAAAGTAACGCTTATTTTTCGGATAACCAAGTGTATCGATTTAAAGTGCATCTGAGTGTACCATTGAGCTTGCACGGCAATTGGAAAGTGGCACTGACTGAGTTGTTTGCTTCCGAGGAATCTAAATTGAAAACGGCGAATGAAGCTTTATACGTTTACTCAGACCTTTGTAAAGAAAGCATAGTCCACGGATCTGAACAACCGCTGTTACGACGGTTGGAGAAAAACAATAAAAGAGGCTGGGACTATATTTTGGATACGCCTTATTACGTACCAGTAAAAAGGACAGAGGTGAGAGAATTTCTGATTTATATTAAATCGGAGAGCGGCACCTTCGCGACAGAGTTGAAACAGCCGGTGTACCTGACGCTTCATTTAAAGCAGTATCCATTCTTGTGAGAAGAAAAAATGACATTATATGTTCCTAATCCACAAAAGTGGGTTGATTTCTTTGATCGCGTTAGCAGCGGTAAAACGTCTTTGAATCAATCCGGAGGTGGGCGGCGTTTATCAGTCATACCAGTGGACTACTTAAAAGCGGTAGACGATAAAACTTACCCTATAAAAGCTGTCTTACCGGCGGAGCAAACGACAGCGCAAGCGAAGTCGGAGCTTGAAAGACAGGATATAAATCCGGCTAGTGTCGTGGATATGCTTCAGTCTAGCACAGGACAGCAACGACGCGGGACTAAACGCAAAAACAGCAACAAAAAGTCTCACAAAGGAACCAAGCGTCATCGCGGAGGTGGTAAGAAAAAAACGTATAAAACGAAGAAAACCTCGAGAAAGGGGTGTAAAAAGTTGAAAGGCAGCCGAAAAAAGGATATATTTGAAATTAGTTAAAAATATGTCGGTGTTGAATGAAAGTAAATTTAAAGAAGGACTCGTGTCGGAGCTGGCTTTATTCGATCTTCCGAGCACACAAACGAGTGTAACTAACATTTATGATGAGGAAATTCGACCTATGTCGCAGGCCTCTAGCGACGGTCCTTTTGAGTTCAGAATTAGCGGTCAGAACTCCATGGACTATTTGGATTTGAAAAATTCAAGGATATTTGTGAAGGTAAAAGTTACAAAGGCGGATGGAAGTGCCATCGGAGAGAAGGCGGACAATAAGGTCGCGCCTGCCAATATGTTTCTTCAGGCGTTGTTTTCCACCGTGGAAGTCACGCTTCAAAACAAGGCCACCATTACGTGCAACTACAACCCATACAGAGCCTACATACCAACTATACTGAAGTATGGGCGGGATGCTGCTGATAGCCAGCTTACCACACAGTGCTTTATCATGGACGATGCAGACTCTCCTGGTAATTTTGTTTATATCATAATGCCTTGACAAATAAATACTACGTTGTTTTTATTTGTTTGTTTTAAAATTATATCCTTTTCGATATCTCGCATTAAAATGTTATCTTTTTTTTTTGTTTTGTTTTTGCAGGAGTTGTCGATCCTAATGGTACTAACAACGGACTTTTTCTGAGGAACAAATTAATAGCCCAGTCCGCGTCGCTAGATATGCAAGGATGTATATTCCACGATCTGTTCGATATGAATAGATTCCTGTTGAACGAGGTTGACCTGAAAATCAAGCTTTATAGGAGTCCAATAGAGTTTTGTCTGTGTGCGGCAGATGCGGTACCCTATCAGTTGGTCATTGAAGACATTTACATTCTCGCGCGAAAGATCCGGGTGAATCCCGCTGTCATTTTCGGTCATTCCAAGATACTAGAGAAGCAAAATGCTCTTTACCCCTACAATAAGGTGGAGGTGAAATCAGTCAGTATTGCATCAGGTTCCACCACGTACAGTTGGGATAATATGTACCAAGGCAGACGTCCCAACAAGTTAATCGTGGGGTTCGTGAAAAGTAAGGCAGTGAGCGGGGATATTAGTACTAACCCGTTTAATTTTGAGAACTGCTCCATTCAGCAAATCACTGTGTATTGCGACGGTCTTCCCGTCGGATCTAACCCGCTTAAGCTGGACTTTAGTGCTTCTGGCACCTCCACCATACGTGCCTACACCAACTTGCTTTTATCTAGCGGGAAGTGGAGGCAAGATGAAGGCAACCAGTTAGATAGAACTCACTTTATTGGCGGTTCTACGTTGTTCGTGTTTGAACTAGAGCCTGATTTCTCCCATCACGGAGAGTATTTGTCACTAACAAAATCTGGGAATGTACGACTAGACGTCGTCTTTAAGAATCCGTTATCAGAGCCTATGAGCTGCATCGTGTACAGCGAGGGTCCCGGCTATTTCGAAGTGAACAAGGAGCGAGATATAATTTTGTCGTAATGGAAACATCCCAACTGACATGTATGATCGATTGTGACCCCGTGTTAACAAAACGAGTGATTGGCGTTTTTCCTGCCGATAGACTACCGCTTGAACTTCCAAAGACTCCTTTCGGATTTATTGCCAATACGGACATTCACAGCAAACATGGTCAACATTGGTGCGGATTTTTTTGCGACGGTTTCGGGCATGTGGACTTTTTGGATACCTATGGTAGAACGCCCGGTCAGAATAGTTCGTATTTTCAACATTGGCTACGTATCAAAGCTAGCAAAGTACACACCAACCGTATTCAATTACAAAGTGATCATTCTAATGTGTGCGGACTATACTGTATCTTGTTTTTGCGTCAAAGACTACTCGGATACACCTATCAAACATTTTTAAACATGTTTGATGTTTCGGCTGTAGATTGCAATGATACATTTATAGCTGATACCATGTTTAACGCTTATCCATTATGTCTAGTGAATGAGTGGAATAATCATAATCAGATATGCGCTTCTTTATTGCCATGCTTGTAAAACTCATACGTTATGCATATTGTAATCAATAAATGAATAAAATATATGTTATTGTTTGCGTTTTTACTTCATTCATGAGACATGTAATAAAAACAAAACTATATGTTGTATATATTTATTTCACTTTGTATAAATGAAGAATGGCATACACATATACTATATTTTACATAAAACATTATAGGTCACAATTTTCTGCAAGGAGTGAGTTTAAAGTCATTAATGTTAAAACTGTGTTCAACACCAATCGAGTATCTTTTTGAAAGATCCTTTTCAGATACGATTGTAAATGTCATTGCCTCCTGCGTTTCCATCACATCTTCTGCATTAGGTTCAGTAGCGACTTTGTAATGTCCGTAAGCATAACTTTCTACTGCGTTTTTTAGAAATCTTTTATCATCGAATGCAGAGAGCCCCGTTTTTTGAATCGTTTCACCGAGTAATGCATGTCTGTGACTTCTAAGAGAGGACATGGACGAGATCCTGCTAGTTTCATCGAATAAAGTATTTTTGTAACAGTCATGTTTTAACTCTTTTTTTACCGTTACCTTAGTAATGCCTTTGGCTCTCTTAAAATCTTTATCGTTACATCGAAAGCTATACATTTTTGATCTAAGTCCCACAAATTCAGTAATGGGGCTTCCGTTGGTTTCGTCTTTCATTTTTCCTAGCACTTTTTTATTGAGATCACTTTGAAGAAAATGCCCCTCCGGGTAGTCAGAGGTGTCGAAGTACTCCATTGAAGCGTTCATGTCTTCGTATATATCGTCTGTATCGCAAGAAAACAGGAGGCTATCTAAAAAAACAACAAAAAAACACCAATCAGTTGAATTATTGAATGAGTTAGTTATCCGAAATGTAGTACTTTCCACACTTGTTTTTACGCTTTACTTGTTTTGGTGTAGTTAAAAGATAACAACTATAGATCGGTTTATAACAAAGAGTATACGTTTTACCTGTATCCGTCATTTGTAGTTGTGTCGAGGCGTTGTTGTACTTCGTTTTGATATAATTGTACCAAAAGTCGTACATCAGACATTTGCTCAGATCTGAAGCGGAGAATCATAATACAGATAGAAGTAGTAATGATAAAATTGAAAGACAAAGCGGCGACATTGTATGTTTTTAAGATAGTAATCTTCAACAATGACAACAAAAGAAAAATGTATTCATAAACGAAACACCATACCTAATACACTCATGCCACAAAAAATAGGTTTACATAAGCTGACTTTTGTCCTGTACAGTTCCACCGCAACCAAGTCTTCATTGAAGATGGTAGTATTTTTGTAGGCCGGTTTGGCAGTGACTTTTTGAAGTCTACCTTCTGTATGTACCAATTCAATATTCTTGTGGAGTCTCACGTTTTCCATGGTCTGAAAGGGTTTGAAAATAGTTATAGATTCTTCATTCACGCGGAATGTTTAACAGAAAAATAGCATAGCAGAGATGATTATAAAAAGTAAAATATATCTAATGAAAGACTTACCTTTCCAAACACGGATACATTCATCAGTTTGTAGAAATTTTTCTGGAATGCGGACGTGGCTATCTTACGCATTTCCGTGTTTTGATCAATGTAGGTCTTCATCCACGGTTCTTGTTTGAATTTGAGAATTCTATGAACGGCTTTGAGTTCCATGCCTAGTCTGATGTATAACTGTAGGTTTCTGTAATGCAAGACGTAATGATCTTTGTCTTCTAATGTGGTCAACAATTTCTCCACTTTACCGCGGTTTGGTAGAGGGTCCTTCTCAGATAATCCGTGCAGCTTTCTGAGCAGTTGTCTCGCATACGGGGAGAGCTCTTCGTTCGAAATAGCTCTTCGCACGGGGGCTAAAGGTAGGCAGTTATGACTATCGTGAAGACTTTCAGGGTAATGTAACGACACCTCTAGAATGTAACCCGTGTCACCTGCTTCCGGAATAGACATGACATCAAATGCCTCAATGTATTTCTGGTTCATGAACACAAAGTCACGTAGTGGAAGAGGTTGCACCATAGCCCAACCGTAGAGATTGTTTGCGTCTAGGTACTGTAGAAATGTCGTAGGTTGTAAAGGGTCGTACTCTCGCACATATTTGTTGTTTGCCTTTTTATAGCGATTTGATATCTGAGACACACCTCCGCGAATGCCGGCCTCTATCATCAATATTTTATCGATGTCCGTCAGCAACTCTAACTTAACGTCTGTCATTTTCAGACAAGCTGACCAAGATAGACCGGGTGAAGTGTAGAAATGACATGGATCTAGCTCGTACTGTTGTAAACACAGCTTTCTAAATGACTCAAATACATCGCTCAGTAACACCACATCAGTTTTCAGATACAGATCATGATACTCTCCTAACGAACGCATGTTGAACGTCTGAAACACGGTGCGCGCGTGTTCATAATCTTCATTCGAAATATGTTCTTTTTTGATTGTTGAATAGAATTGATCTTTAGACGGTAATTCTGACTCATCAAATTTATCGAAGGAGTCCATGTATTCGTACGGATAAACGCCCTTTCGAAGGAGTAGGTGAGCATGTGTTTCGCTTTCAGACAGCAAATGTGTGAAGGCTGGCAATCCATCTTGAGCTAGATTTTCGACCAAACTTTCTAATGAAGCGGGAAGGAACTGGAAACTGTCTATAAATCTCAGTCTATCTAGTGAAAAACTGACATATCGCTCGGTATTTTGAGCGATACATTTCAATGGATAGTCTTTGAAAAGACCGAGATTTTCGCAGAGAATGTGGGCATCAAAATTTTTCAGGTTATGAAATACGACGGGGATAAACTTTGCTTGTTTACAACTGAGATTACAGCTGTTACAGGCTGGTCCAATGATCTCCCCAGTGAGATGGTTATGATGTCTCACTATCCTATTGTAGGTCTTGTCGTAAGACGTGAATCGTGTTTTGCAGATACAACAATGAGTAGCATTTTCAATAAGATCATTATGTTCTTCAGTAATCTGCATGGGTTCAATAGTGGAAAGAATCTCTTGTATATCTTCTTGCTCTTTTAATAACGATTCGATGAATTTCTTACCAGCGTCTTCACCCCTATAAATCACAGAAGGTTTGGTGTATTGTTTATCTTCGCACACAACTTTATAACCGAAACCGCAGACCTCGAGTTTGCTCGTCGCTGTGGTAGCAGACTGTTCAGGATTTGGTGAGCAAGTGTGTAGTTTTCTGTTGATGGTTTCAAAATCGGCGTATATCACGAAAGGGACTGTCAATGTCTTTTCATAATCTTTAAATTCAAGAATATCGTTCTGACCGGCAATGGGAAGTTCTACCCTTTGGGCTTCATGCGTTGAACAATACTGCTCATGTTCTTGTAGTGACCTTTCCTTGCTAAATCCGTGTAGGCAGTAAGAGCAAAAATATAGTTGGTTGTTATGCGTCTTTGTGCGAGACAGAAAGCGGTTTAGATTGGTAATCAAACAATAGTGCGATTTTTCCTCGTGCATCAGCCACAATAAATTGACATGGTGCAAGCGATGGCGTTGCTCGGTGATTCTTAATGGAACGATTGACTCGTCCTCATAGGCAAAGACATTGATCGATATATGTTCATTTTGGCGTTCCACTTTCCGTATTTGCGATAAGGTGACGGGAAAGCTGATGCCAGACATATTTACTTCGTATTCGTATTGATAGTAATGTTCCACGCGTTCCGGTTCAATCGCTGTCGGATGTAATGACGCTATTAGGCAGTATAGAAAACACTTATCATCCTGGTTTTGAATATTTAATAGACTTCGACTCTTTGACAGCGATCTCGGTAAGGGTATATATGCGGAGCCCTTGACGGGTTTGTACACCACAGTATGGATTTCTAGTTTCAACACTTTTTTGATATACCACCCCGAGCCTTCACGAATGAATTTTTCCAGACTCTCAAACATTTTCTGCATCGCCTCATTTAAATCGTGTTCGTCTATATCATCCGCCGACAATGTTCTATAAGTTCGACTTCTAAAATATGACGCTGTCACTACAATGTCTGAACCATCGTCGCGCTGCATTTCTACTTGCACGCATAGATTCCATTTAATACCTCCTAATGCGCGCGCGCGAGACTGTAGATAGGCCATGACTCTGTCTCTGTTATTAGCGAAAAATGTCAACACATCGTATCTTTCGTTTCCTCTGGGTTGCAAATATCTGTTTATCACTCCATTTCTTAAAGCCGATTCCTCATTTTGTTGATTCAAATCAACGTCATTGTCCTCATTATCATTTTCTTTTTCATCGTCATTATTGCGTTCACCATTATCTTCTTTCTCTATACTAGCATCAGACCCATCGACAAGTTGCTTTACACTTTGCTGATCGTATGGTTCGTCAACATTTAATGCAGCGGGGGTTGTCGCTCTTCGACCGCCTTGTTGATTTAAAGGATGGTTCTGACTTACATGATGAAATAATTCATCATAATTTTGAAATTCTCGTTCGCAATGTCGACACGAAAACTGAGTTGTGCACCTTCTCGGAGTTCGTTGATGTACCTTTGCCTTATGTCGATTGAGATTATATTCTCTCCCGAACGTTTTATTGCATAATGTACATGAAAACGAGGCAGATGTTTGTCTTTGTGGACGGTGTAATCCGTGAACCTTTTTCTGATGATTGCGCAGTTTTTCTAAGCGCGCATACGATTTATCGCATTGTTCACACTTGCGTTTGATCATATGACTCTGCATATGCTGTCGCCGTGCTCTTATAGTTTTGTAGTGTTTAGAACATATAACACATTTGAATCCTTTGTCTTTCTTTTTAAAATTCTGACTCTCTCTACGATTTAATTCCTCGTCACTATCATCCGATAAAGTATCACTCTGTTTCTTTTCCATTTTTGTTTACTTTTTCAACGAAATATTCAAAAAAAAAAAATATCCAAAATGTTTGAAGGTAAAGTAAAGTGTTTTAAGCTTTCACAACGAAACTGTCTTCTTCGACTGCCTCCATCGTACTGAAATATTCGTAATTTAAAACCGAGTATAATATAAAAACATCAACAATTTTTATAATTAACATCACCGGGAGGTGTGTCACGTCCTCTATATAATCAACACTTTTAATTAAAATCACCGAGATGTGCTTTTCATGACTGAAAGTTGAGAATTAAATGTCAGTTTTATGTGATGGATCATTAAATATGTATGAGAAAATTCGTAACCACACCTAGAGCTATTCAACATTTTATTTTTTTAATTAAAATCACCGGGAGTTGTGTCTTGTATTTCTTTTCATGATGGAAGCTCGATAATTAAACCTGTCAGTTTTATTTGAAAGATCATTTATTATGTATGAGAACATTCGTAACCACACCTAGAGCTATTCAACATTTTTAATTTTTAGATTAAAAATCACCGAGAGGTACGTCTCCTATTTCTTTTTCATGTCATTAAACCTATTCAACGAATCTGAAATGGCATTTATAATTCATAAGATCATGCACCGAATAAAAGTACCTTTAAATGGTGTAGTTAATCCAACGTTGTTTGACATTCTTTCCATCTCCCTTTGATTGTATACGCCTTCTCTCGTTCAAGCGCTTCTTGGCACCCTTTTCCTTTTTAACATTCGAATGTGTTAACCTCCTCCTATCGAAATGCATTTCTGAGAATGGTTTACGCACATATAGATTTGGTTTTTCTACATCGGCGTTTTCTTCGTGTTTAACTTCGCTATCATCCGTAGATGTTTTTTCTAAGCCAGACACGGACGAATGTTCGTCTCTTTTATCCGCGTTTTTATCACTGACAATATCATTAGCAACCGAGGATGTTTCGTTTCTATCTCGCAGACTGCCACCTCTTTGTTCAGATTCAAGCTTAAGTAAATGATCGTATTTACTTTTCGGCACCACAACCATTTCACGAGCCATCCTTCTTTCACAACAACTTGCTTTTGATGGTGTTGATAAATGGTAAAATATATTTGAAATACTTTAAAAGCAATTCCTTTCTCTTTTTCAACGAAATGCTTTTGCTTATAAACTGCCGAATAACAGTTTTATGTTTTGCCAACTGTTTTTTGTCTTTATCTGCCAGAGGATGATAACCTAGCATCAAATTATACACAATTTGTACAATAGCGTTTAACTGCGACTTGTCTATCGCTCTTAATAACACCTTTTTCTGTTTGATAGAAGTATTGAGAAGTAGACGTAAAAAATCCTTTTCCTTTTTAATTAACTGACTCATGTTGTCACACTCTCAGGTTGATACACTATCATTAACTGCCCGGGTAAAACGTTCGTTCGAAGTTTATATAATGAGTCGGAATGCGGAGAAAGATCGACCAGAAGATACCTGTATTTCTCGGCAGTGGCTTTCTTGTACGCATCCATAAAGTATTTGATCTGACCGGGAAAGATTTGTCGACCTAGCGTCTGTATTTGTAATTCATCTCGATTGTTTTTAAATAAAAAGAAATAGTGCGTGTTTAGACTAATGGTACGAAATTCGCGTCCAGGACAAAACGCATTTTGGCAAATGAGAAAGCAAAAGAACTTGAAATGATGCGCATATTTGCAATAGATGTCTACGACGGCTTTAGATTTCGCGCTTTCAATCATCAAGTCGTCAATCACCAAGATCTTTTCTCTCGGTTCATTCATGTGCCAGGTTTCAAGTTCAGTCTTTGTGGGTAGACCCTCGTAAAAGGTCATGTGCGGTATAGCCTTTTTCATGTCCGCAAACAAAGGTTGATAAACACTATAGCAATAGTAAATGGCTTTTATCGGTTTAGTAAAAGCTCCGTCAGTATGTTTTAAGAGTTGATACACGAAAGTACTCTTTCCCACATTGCTCGGACCTAAAAAATTAAGTCATAAAAGCTTAGCTAAAAGCTTTATTGGAAGCCTTCCATCGAAATCTAGTGCCTACTTCAATGAAATCTAGATCATATACTTTTAAAAAATGAAAAGTAAATCGATTCATAACTTCTTTAATTTAATAAATGTCATAATGTAATAACCCGCATACACGACTAACCTATTACTTGAGCCGTAGAGTTCGCTTCTAGCTTAACCGTACTCTCCATGTCTAACGAGATATCCAAATGAAACCAAACCACATTCAACGGGCTAATTTATACTTTTTTTCAAAAAAGTTTTTTCCAATTCAAAAACAGACTCAGATGTTCTATATACTCTTTTATTGATTATATTTTTTCCCAACACCAATGAAAAATATAGATATATACATAGCATTCATAGTTCATATAAATGATCAAGACACATACAGTAAAATCATCAAACAACGAGCACATATAAGCATCAAAGAACGTACACATACAACAAGATATAACATCATTTATCAACCTTTGCAAATGCCAGTTAGTATGCAACATTTTTTTTTTTTTTAGTTAGTTTGCAAAGTTAACCGAATCTGTGATTTAACATGAGCAATTGAACAGTCATTTGTATCATTTTAGATTTCCACTGCTCACTTTTCATATCAGTTTCGCGCCAATCGTTACAATACACTTTTAATTTGAACATGTTCAACACTTGAACAGACACGTCGAGAAGAGATGTTGCTTCGTTCCATTTCAATACAATATCGGATTCATCCACTTCAGCGAGAATGTCATCGAAATATAACTCTAGCTGCTGTTTATCCGTTAAAGTTAAACACGTATGATCACTTTGCGATAAACAAGCATTTTGACAGCCGAAACACTTCTTTCTGAAAACAAGGTACATATTTTTGCTAATTTCTTTAGCATAGAAAAAGTCAAAATACGATTCTAGTAATGACACTTGACTGAGCTCCATATTTCTTTACTAATTTTTAAAATTTTAAAAATCAAAATTCACACTCGCAAATGCTGCAACGTCGTATGTGTCTCTAGAACAAGTCAGCTTTATATACGCACACTCGGGCGACCATTTCTTGTGTTCAAGATCGGGAATGTCATTGACTGCCCACTGGCTCACTTTAACGCCGCACGCGAAACATTCTACAATATCTCCTTCTTTCGAATAAATAAATCCCGATTTAGCTAGAGCGTATTTATCTTGATTCATCTGCTGAGGCCATGTTTGATAGGAAGATAAACGATCCTCATACTTCGCATAACTATTTCGTTTTAACCTGTTCCCAAAAAGTACAGTTTCACTAGAATTCATCTTGGTATATGAAATCGAATTACTCAAAGTTTTTACCAGCTTTCGTAGTCTTTATAGGTGGTTGGATTACACAGGTGACATTTGAAGTACGATATTTGATTGTGATGAGGATCGTCACATACGCGCTCTGGAAACACGCCACTTAACACGTCAATTGGGAACTCTGTGGATGCGACTGAACCGTCTGGACACGCACCACTTAACACTTCAGTTGAAAACTCTGTCCATGGATTCAAACCATTGTGTGTCGTATATTGTACTGATCGTGGCTGAACGTCAACTCCATTGATACCATTGTCGGTGGTGATACCATTTTCAGTGGCATGTTCGTCGTTCATTAATGTGCTTTCAAAGTCCCACGTATCATCAAGTCCGGAAAGACCAAGCACATTCTGCGGAAGTTCTTGAAACGCTTCAGATCCCCATGTCATTACCTTTTCACCTTGTATTGTATAATGCGTTACTGCATCACCTTGTACCGTGCAATGTGTAGCTTCCTGTTGCTTGTCAGACACTTTGTCTTTTACATTTTTCATTACATGTGTAGAACTGATCGATCCACTGTCCATTGCCGATTTTAGTTTTGGTTTCCGCGGATGCAACTCATGATTCTGATTCTTCATAAAATGTGTCTTACTTTGCACATGACGACCAACGAAACAATCCGTGATCCATTTCTTACACGTGGAACAATATATATTCTTAACACCGCTCTTTCTGACTTTCATCTTGGCGTTCGCAACTTTGAATACTCTTTAGAGAACACCTTCATTTTATTCAACGCTAAGCTCCTCTCAATTTACTATCACGCATAGCTCCTCCCAGGAACGAGAGTCGTTGTTTTCTCATTGGCTCACAAAATGTCAGCAATATCAATAAAGCATCTCATAACAAAGCAAAAGAATCGTGTAAATTACTACCACAAACTATACATTTCCTACTTACAGTTACTCTATCAGACAAACGTTCTTCTACTAAATAGGTAGTTTGTCTCTTCATACATATGACACAACATCTCGTGTCATCATCTACGTAAAAGGATATTACTGCTGGCAAAAATAAGGATGGCGTTTTTGTTTTGTTTTCTAAATATTGTTGTAAAAGTTTAAGGGTTTATAGGAGCGCTAATTATTTCTCTGAAAACTGAACGGCCATGCTCGGCATTTCTTATAGGTAAATATATAACCGCATCAACAAGTCCTTGATCATCGATAAGTTCAATACATGTAAGAATAGCGATATAGTATTTTCGACACGAAATACAACGACACAGTTTTACAGCTTTTCTAGCTGTTGAAATATATGCAGAACGTCTCAAAACAGATATTCTTTCACTGTTACATATACACTGATCCATTTTCTATTAAAGTTAATATAGTTTAGCGCGTTGGTCTCTCGTCAATCATCTATCATTTACAGTCTAAAGTTGTTGCATCTAATAGGGATAATGACGTTTTACGCTTGTCTTAGCCGTATCTGTTTTTTGAGCAGCAGCAGCGGACGCAGCACTAGTCGTATCTGTTTTTTGAACAGCGACGTGTGTAACTCCTTTAGCATCCCCAGTTGTATCGCTAGAGAACCCCTAAAAAAATTAAAAATGGTTGGTTAATTAATACTTTACCGTTGATGAGATCATAAAATCAAACCTATTTAACAAAATTTAGGTGTGAAATAAATTTTATAATAAAAGCAAACAATGTTAATGCCTATAAACATATAGTCTACAGCTTCTAAAATAAATTTATTTCTATAAAATAGTCAACTACAAATAATGAAATACCAATACATATCAAAGAACAAACTAGTTCTACAGTTATTTACTTTAAAATTAATAAAAGCAAACTTACTTCGATCATCAACACTTCTTCTTCTATAGCTTGGATCGCTTCTTTCAGCTGTATAGTTTCCTTCCACGTCAACCATACGGATCTGGATTTCTCCTTTACCAGTTCGCCGTTTTCATAGACAGTATGATTCACATATACATTTAAGTATTCTCCATTTTTCTTAACCGTTACATTCTTATTAAAACCAAACTGTTTTCTAATCGGTTTGTCCATGTTCTTAAGAAAATAAATCTTTACAAGTGTTACTTTGTTATAAGTTTTTCGAAAAGTTATGGAAAAGCTTTAGTTCAAACAGTTGTCGAAAGCGATTTGAAAATGCTGTAAATTGCGCTGGACTTATATACGTTGGCTTAAGAGGTGGGTCTGATGTTGCTCACGTTTTTAATTTAAATGCAAATAAAGTCTTCAATGACTCCTTTGAAAACAGGTAATGGATTCTATTTAAGATGTTATTTTTCATACATAAATAATTTGAATTGAAGGCGTCTCCTCTTTTATAGAAATTAGTTCTTTTCAAGACACGAAAATTCAATTTAACATCTCGACAGGTGTCATTGGGTTGATGACATTTTGATGAGGTTGTTGGCTATAGAGGTTCATATATATATATAAATGTAATAAAGATTACAGGCGTCTCCTCGTTTTTTAAATTAGTTCTTTTCAAGACATACAATTTCAATAGTACAACTTGGTGGGACTTCTATTCAATTGATAGCATTTTAACGAGATGATTAACTGTAAACGGTTATACCCTATATGTAAATGAAGTGTTAAATACACGGTTATAATCTATATGCAAATAAAGAGTAAAAATATGTGGTAATATATATGCAAATGAGCTGTTATTACATTTTATTTTGTACAGCAAAATATGTATCATCTAAACACTCCATTTAATAGGATGTTATTACACAGTTATTTTAATTAAAACGTAAAATGGATGATGAACAAAAAATGTTAAACTGAAAGAAATGTACTCTGCTAAAATATGTAAACGCCTAACTATTCACCTATATACAACTTTTAAAAAGCACCATACACGTTATTTAGTTTATATAAAACAAACTTTGCGAACTTTACGTTATAACAACTTTATGTTTATACCAACAGTTATGTTTCAAGAACTTTGGATGGAAGAATGCGGGGTATGCTATGAAGAGGCTGAAATTTACTTTAGAAACGTATGTCAATGTACATCTGTAGTGTGTAAAAACTGTTTTGAAAGGCTAGACAATTGTCCATTTTGTACAACAACAGATATGTTTCAAAAACTTTGGATGGAAGAATTTGACATTTGTAATGATGACAAAGAGATTTATTTTAAAAATACGTGCAATTGCAAATCTTTAGTATGACAAGACTGCTTTAAACATATAAGTAAATGTCCATTTTGTAGAGCTCTTATTTTAAAATTAAGTAAAATGAATGTGCGTCATTTCAACCAGCGTCTACTGAAACCATCATTTTATTCTCGGAACCAGCTATACCCGAAATCAGAGCATTACCCGGATTTTTTCCTTCAACATTTTTACCGCAAACAGAATCTAGATTAGCTAAAAACAATTGGAATTTTTGGTTTCATAGATTAAATGGATTACAAATTATAAGACCGACACAGCTTTTCAATCAAGTCACGTCCATATACTATTAAATACTGGTAGATTTGATATTCTTACTCAAGGGGGACGTTGTGTTAACAGAACAGAGGAATATCATTTTGTTGGAAGACAATTACATACATTTCAATCCTCTGTTCAATTTTAATAAGAAAGGAAGGACAACCCTGTCTAGGTAAAAACAAACGCGTATAGAAAACGCCAATTAGTTGTGTGTAACCTTAAAATCGATCTGAACGGGAAATAGCATTACCCGTTTACGACAACCATATACCGTTCTGGAAGGACTTTGTTTCCGGGTTTTTGCACAAAATAAATATTCTTAATTTTTGTTTCATTGTTTTGCTGCTTTCATAAAAGAACAAAGGTAGTGTCTGTACATATAAAAAAGAGTTGTGTCATCACGACCAAAACTCAGTGATAGGTGAATTGAACTATATGAGGACATTAAAAATAGTCAATATTGAGATGTAAAGAGACAGTTTCAGAGTAATCACATACATGAACATTTCAAGACTCAACTAAATTGACGAGATAGAAACCCAACCCACCCTAAACGTCGACTGATGGAGGTTCCGTCCACTGTTTGTGATGTCAACAACAGACAATTCTGTTAAAATGTGCTGCAAAAGTAATTTGCCATTTACTAGTTGTACCATAAACACTTTTCAATTGTTCAATTACAATTTTTATGTTCTATTAATCTTAAATGCTGTTTTCTATATAGAGTAGTTGTTGATCGGCTTACAACAAATTATATAAATGGTGGTATTTACAATAATAGTTCCATTGTTGTATACAACCATACAAAATGTAAATAGTTTATAGATGTTTCTTTTAAAACGTAAAAATTTGTTTTATAATAACAAGTACATTTGTTTTATAATAACAAGTACATTTTTGCAGACATGTTCATGACATTCACCATGCTTTTGAACCTATCCAGGGTTAGAGAAACTACAAAGACAGTCAGCACACCTTCGGTCAAGACTAGCATAAAACTTAGTGCTTTGATCATGGAGTTTATGCATAAAATCTCCCCAGGTCAGCATAAAACACAACACGTAAGTTTTTGATGGGCATTTTAACTTTGAGCATTATAATTAACTATTATTGCATTCTGTATCATTTAATGAAAGCATTCAGTTGCACTAAAACAACTAAGAAAATTTTGATGGAAACCAAGGTGTATATATTAACAAAAACAAATCTTTCTTCTGCTAGAAGATTAGAGCATACTTGTATAATAATAAGAGATAGTCCAACACATCAAACTCCACAAACACCACTGTCCAATCTGTTATTTCAAAATGTATATTCCAAATGATGTATATCAAACAACCACAGAACCCATACATGTATAACCCACCATATAAGCTGAGTTTTTTTTATAAAGTTTTGTAAGCTAGACATATTTAAAGATAAACTAAGAAAAGTCTAGTATTCCCATGAAAGTGCTGCTGCTGTTTGTTTATCTAGAGTTAAAATGTAATAAATTATATCCAAGAAATTCCTAAATATGTGTAAAAATAGCTTATAAATTTATTATTATGCATGGCTTATTACATGTAATACATGCTATGTTTTCCTTGCCTTGTTACATTATCCCTCTTTATCATTTCAGCTCAGTCTCATCAACTCGCTGGAGGGGGTAGCTGCCATAATCATCATACTTTAAAATCTCATAATGCTGCACAAATGGAACATAATTGCATTGAACCAGACAAAAGTTGGAGGTTGCTGCTTTGATGTGGCACTGTGGTCCAGGATGGTTGACAATAAGGACTGATTGTGATACTGCATGGATGGTTTAAAATAAACACATTCTGTGTTCAGTTTTGTTTTACAATAATTAGAAAACTGTAAAGTTTGTTTATGCATCTGGGTAAGGCTCGCTTTTGTAGACTGTGGTCAGCTTTGGTTCCTAGCTCACATGTTATGGCTCATCCTTCATCAGATAGGTAAACATTGTTTTCCTGGAGGACATATGGTTGACTAACCTGTAAAAGAAAGGATCTTTAAATGTTTTATATACTGTTGTATGTTGTTCCTACTGAAAATTTATGTATTTACAATACAGAAGACAGAACAATCAGTTAATTACCTAATACTTATTAAAGCATTGAATGGCTTATAAAAAAATGGGTGTATCTAAAGGTCAGTTTTTTTTTTTAATAATGTATACAATTCCATTTACCTGTAGTAGTCATATTGTATATCATATTGCGTTTGTTGGCAGTCTATAGTTCCCTAGTTTCATGTATTTGATCGCAAAAATTGTAAGCTTCTTGTTTTTTTTATATTTGTTAAAAGCAGTATGTGTATTTGTTCTTTAGTAAATATGTCATTGATAATACAATAAAAAGTATAGAGACTTGATCAGAGGCCAAACATTTAACATATACCCCGTTAAGTGGCATAGGGGCATAGCCACACATTTGACAATATGAACACATGAACTAGTAACAACAACAAACAGAGCAAACAAAGAAAATGTATTTCATCATAAATATTTCAGTCCATATTATGTTATATGGTTGTTTTGTATTTTAATTAACTATTCATTATAAAGTTTGTTTATATTTGTTGTGACAAAGTTGTGTGACTATTTCATATGTTTGACAAAGTTTCATGGTTGTTAATATTTTAAAAAATAAAATTCATAATAAAACATACCATTGTTTGTTGTTGTTTGCAACTCATCCAGCTGCTGTTTAATTTCCATTTGCTAAAACCAAAAAAACACTCATTCTAAATATGGTTGCAGTTTATTAAGATAAACAAACAAAACAGTTCAACAATTATAGGACTAGGAGACAGGGTAGTCTTAGCATTATGCTAATGTTAACGTTTTTATGTAAGCTCCATATACGTTGACAAAGGTTCCTGAAACTTAAATTGATAACTTGACATTACAACCAAAATCAGGACTGACTCTTGGCTGACTCTGTAATTAAAGTGACTTTTTATCATTAAATAATGTGTCAACATGGTACTGGTTTTTTAACAAAATGTTATAAAATATGTAGCCCATTATGTCTTCATATGAACTCAAAATATGAAAAACAAAACACACAATTAAAAAATGAAGAAAAAAAATCAACTTATCTGGCAATTATTATTTTGGATCAACAAAGTCTTCTGCTTTCAAGATGTGGTTCTGAAAACAAACAAAAAACAACATAATCTTGCAAACATCGCTAGTTTAAAAAGGTGATGCAAACAAAAAGTGATTTCAATAAGAGTGTTTTAAACAATAGGTTAATGCAATACATAAAATGCAAAACAAAATACCTGTTGTTCTATAAAACTTCCCAATCCTGGCATAGGCAGGCATTTACTACATAAAACACAATTGTTGTATCATTTTTATATATATATTTTTATGATTTTATTCCAATCAGCTTTGAGAATGATTTCAATGTGAAAGTTAAATCATAAAAATGAAACCCACTGATAATGCTTCCCTCGACAGCTTTTAGTTAATATTTTAACAGTTGACACTCAATTTTTACATCATTTTTTTTTATTTAATTTTAGGGTTGGATACTTTTTTTAATTAAATGTGTAGGATACCAATTTATTTTTGAATACAGGGCGGAAATATCTCAAGAGTTATATCATTTTCTTCAAAGCAATTCAAAAGAAGTTAATTATATAAGTTTACATCATTTACATAATTTACAAAAAAAAGGTAATTTTAAAGTTATAAACACCGCCCTTCAGGAATGCGTACTTACAAATATATGTGTTACTATTACAAATTCCTCCTTATATAAAAACTGAAGCTTATCTTGCAACTAAATACCTCAATGGATCCAGCTGTTTAAAAGAGAACTAACTATTTAAAACAAAGCATAAATATATAGAGAAGTTGCTTCCCAATGTCAGTATTGATGGGTGATACAAACTACAACTTTAGCCGCATTATTTTAACGCGCTAGCACTTTCATCAAACATTTTAGCAATGACTTTTAAAACCAAAATAACAACGACTTACCTCAATTATACATAACATCGTGCTATGTAAGGCGTCTTAAGCCGATGTTTACTGGTGAGAGTAATTAGTAATTCATACAAATCTGCATGTACAGACTGTAAAAATGTGACCAATAACCCTCACCATAATCCGATAACTTTTCGTTGTGTCCTATTGCACAATACACACCGTTTAAAGGGTTTTCAAAGCGTTCACGATATTTGTCTTAGATTTAATTTTAATACTGTGTTAGTTTATGGTATGTACCTGTGTTTACCTGTATAGCTATTCTCACAACATATTATTTTTGCGTTGTCCTAGATAAAGTCCGTACATGACTGTACCTTGTTTTCAAGATGAAATTAACTTATTTAGTGCTAACATTAAAATTACTTGCGAGGTACAAGCTTAAAATCAAACATTGAAAGAGCATTTAGCTATACAAAGGGTCTTTATAATCCTGGCCTTTAAATATAAACAAACGATCAGTAATTAGCAACACCAAGTACTAATTTAAAGTATTAACGCAACCCAGCAACGGTGATTAAGAAGAATAACGCTTCTCCGTATTTCCACGACGTGTAGTATAGCAGTTGTTTCCCTTATACTATAAAGAACAATATCGTTCTACAACAATTTTCATTCACGTTTACTTATACACACTGGCATTATTGTCAATTCTTTTACTTATATCGTAAAGGACCATCACAGTATACAATACGAGTCTTCCCGCTTCCAAGGACACAATTTTCGTTGAAGAGCAAAACTTCCCCTGGGGAATCCTACTCCCATCAATTTCTATGAGTAAAACTTCCCCTGGGGAATCCTACTCCCATCAATTTCTAACTACTTAGGCAATATATTCAATTTGTGAAGATCTAGCTAAAAATGGAAAAACTTCATTTTTTCAAAATGTATAAGATTTTGCAAATGTCATTTTTTTCTAATCTACAATTTATATAATATTTACAAAGTAACATAGTGTGGTAGAGTAAACTTATAATACTTTTGCAAAATATTCGTTAAGCCTGATTCAGAAATATCGAAAGGACATTTTCAAGTTATTAATACAACTGTATACTACAATGTGCTAACTATGTGCATGTTTGTTAATCAGCACACTCAAGAAGAGTAAAACTGTAAAAGACAAGCACAGGAAGTTCAAGATCACCTACATTTGGCGGAAATACTACGAGCTGACAGGGAAGAGCAAGATCGCCTGCATTTGGAGGAAATACTACGAGCTCACATGGAAGAGCAAGAGCAGCAAGACAGAATGTTTGCCCTTGCAGTGCAAGAATCTATAACCCAAGAAGAAAGGGCGAAAAGGGGTGGCCAACATTGTAGAAACAGAGGGCGGGGAAGCTTTCTGCATCAAAATAGGAATCAAAGATCTCGAGGAATAGGCAGAGGTCAAGGTCAGGATAGGACACATCAGGGGACTTTTGACCACGAGCTCGCCCTGTCTCTAAAGTTAGAGGAGAGTGAAAGGAAACCAGCATGGAACAGTGACGGTTGTACACTGAAAGACCCAACCCAAGCAGAAATGGCACAAAGGGATGGCCAACATGGTAGAAACAGAGGATGGAGAGGTTTTCGTAATCAAATTTGTCACATATTTCGAGGAATGGGCAGAGGTCATGGTCAGGAGAGGACACATCAGAAGACTGTTGACCATAAGCTAGCTCTGTCTCCACATAGAGAGGAGGATAAGAAGAAAGGAGTCGGGAACAGAGACGATGGTGCTAGGCCTAATGTGGTCCCCCCTGTAGCCCCACAATCTGCAGGTAATTGGTATTGTTTCGTTTAAGCAAGTTTATGTCAGTGAAAGAATATCTGCGTAGTAGATGGCTCACTTTACAAGCATTGAACTACTCCCAACTGTCTTTTTTTGCCTTATTGACACTAACAAAACATAACATTCTTCTTTTATACGCCCGTTCGTATAAGCGATTGAACTGTAGTTTCTCCTGCTGTATATCTAAGGCGGGCGGGTGGCAGTATGTTGTCCGTTCGATAACTTTAAAAGCCTTCGTCCAATCATCACCAAATTTGGTCAAAAAGTGTATGGGCATAATATTTTCATAAACCATATTGCTCAATACACTCGAAAATTATCTTACCTAATTAAAACATAACTGATCTTCTCTGGTCAATAACTTTAGAAGGTTCTGTCCTCTCATCACCAAATTTAGTCAGGATGTGAATTGAAAAAAAATGTTTTGGACAAGTTCGTTAACCATCAAAATCGCTTGATGATTTTGGAGTTATCGCCAATAGAAATAATAGAAATAAACTGAAATCGGTTTTGTCCTAACCGGAATTTTAATGACTTTGTCATCACCAAATTTGGTCAGAATGTTTATGGGCAGAACATATAGATCTGTCAGGTTCGATGACCAGCCATGTCGTCTTAGTTACCCCAGTGTAGTGAACATTGAATTGGTAAAAAATTCCAGTGTCCGCTCTTTGAATTTGGCTTAACATACAACCATTCATCACCAAACTTGTAGTCCTAAAACTAAAACGCGCGGATTTTGCGACAGTAGACGCTCTTGTAATACTATCAAATGTAAACTTTATGTGCAGGTACTCTGCGGAATGATCATCGAATGCAACAAGAAATGAGAAGTTCTCGCCAGGACATACAACAGGTTTGTGTGTTTGTATCTCAGTTTATTTTTATTTTTACATTTACAACCAGATTTCTTTTTCTTGTGTCACAGTGCGTCACGTTTTTGATAGTTCCTGAATATTTACACTCTTGCAGTTGAATGTATAAATTTCCTTGCATTTGTGTTCCTCTTATACTAAAAACCGCGATTGTGGCTGGTGTTATGACCTTTTATTCCGGTAAGATGCTTATTACATTGATGAAACAAATGGTTGCATTGACAATCAGTATTTTAGTTGAAAAGCCCGGATTTTCAGAGTGAGATTTGTCATTGATTCTATGGCCGGAGGATGCTTGGGAGGGAAGATTTCTCCTCGTAGTAATGCGATTTGGTGTGTAGGTAGCTTATGATTATAACCTTCTTCTAAGAAGCAGGAATATTGTTTTGCATATGTCTCGGTGCGTCGGTCGGTCGGTAGATCAAAGCTTTTCCGATAGATAACAAGAGTAGACTTGTGCAAACCTTTCTCAACTCAAACTTAATAGGGCGGTTGGTTATGAGTAGAGATGACCCCTTTTGGTTTTGAGTTCAGTAGGTCACGGTCGTGGTGTCATTGAACACAAAAAGCGTGTCCAATGCGAAATAAATAATTGGCTGTCATTGGGAGGGGGATGTAGATATTTTGCAAACATCACGCGTGCTCTAATAATGGCTATCCGTCCGATAAGACCTAATCAGGGGATTTATCAGCTAAATGTTACAGGTGCTGCTTTGGAGTTGATGGTGATTATGTTACTTACATAGGAAAATGGGTTACGCTCAATGGCTTGAGTAAGGTTCAAATTACAGTGTTCAAACTTGGTATGTAGCAAGCTCTTATGAAAAGATATTTTGAGATTGTATCTGAGGTCAGTGATGTCATTGTACATGTTATTTGAAATGGAAAAATGGTTTTCTCTCAATAGCTCTTGTTAGAATGTGTGTATAGGGATGACATTTGGCGTGTGTTTGTATAGTGATAAAACTTGTTCAGAAGGCTGATGTAAAAAGAAACTGTGAGCACGTATTTGGGGTAAGTAAGGTCAAGGTCAGTTGTGTTGCTTCTTAAATTTAAAAAAGGTTTTCCATTCAAAATGTAAAAAGTAGCTAACGGTAATGAAGCTGGGTACAAGGTTGATTAAGTAAAGATGTAAATTGGGATTGATTACTTTTAAGGTCTGTTGGTATTTTAAATCAAATGAAAGGATTCCGCTCAATTACTCAATTTAAGGAAGGTCATGCTGAGATGCACTTTGGCGTTGATTGCTGTTGGGGTAATTAGGGTCAGGGTCACTGTCACTAAAATAAGAAAATGGTGAGATGAAGCTGATGGCGGTCTTGTGTAAGCACCATGGAATTGCATTTGAGGTCAAGGTCATTGTGGCTAAAAATAGAGAACACAAAATATTCACTAAATCACTAGAGTTTATATTAAGATGTGATGATAAAACTCAGTATATAGGAGGCTCATGTGAAAATGTAACCTGGATTTGGATTTAGGTGTTACGGAAGCTGTTATAAAAATAGAAAAACAGTTTTTTCTAAGTAACTTGAGTATTGAATAAAAAAGGTTCTATACCTTGAAATATTGTGTGTAGAATAACCTTTGGGTTACATTTTTGGTGATGGAGTCGAGGCTTATGTCGTTTATTTAAAATAGACCTGTTAGGATAAGTATAGTGAGATTATTTTTTAATAGTGATCCTTTTAGGAAAGTTCGGTTGGGATTCTATAAGGGGTTGGTGGTCAAGTTTAGGTCATTCTGCTGGAGTGCTTATGTATAAACTGATGTATTCTGATAAAACTAAGTGTAGATACTTACCTTTGGGGTATTTGGGTTCAGGCCCATTTTACTTAAAATTTCGGTTGTGATTTACTAACTTAATTTTGTTAAGAATGAAGTAGAGTGATTATACTTGGTATATAGCAAGCTCAAGTGAAAATGACTTTAGTTTGTAGGAATATTGGGAAGATTTCCAAATTGCACTAATGAAAATCGAGTTTTATGAGTTTTATAAGATTGCAGTGTTAACATTTCCTCGTCTTTGAAGCTTTATTTTTCAGCATTGTAGTTGGCTTATACCAGAGTGTGAATATTTTTGAATCAATATTTTGGGAAGTGCAAAGTTAGTGAAGTTCAACGGACGCGTTGTAGATATTTTTGATGTTTGTAGTTTTTCCAGGGTTTCAAAAATATTGAGCCAATTTGCGGTTTTGAACTTGGGTTCTGGTTGATTCACAAAAAAGCACGCACAAATTCAAACCCTTGCAAAAAAGGCAATCTATAGTATGAAGCAATCGATAGTATCCTAAGATCTTATGACTATAGTGTTTGTCTTTTTTAAAAATCCAGGCAGTGGCCGCCAGTCTACAGGAGTTACAGCATCCTCACCAATCTCAACTTGGAGACCTTGATGCTGCGCAACTACAATCCCAGAACCACCACAGGTCGCAGGTACAAAACAGACGTGGGGTTGGGTTTCTCACGGAGTTATTATAGTAACATACAATGGAGGCGATAGACACTGAGTGCTTTTATATTCATGACGCCATCTTTGGTTGCAATCTCAAAATTCGTCGTAACTAAGATCAGATTCACTTAACGTGTACACAACTCGTCGTGGCCAGAGTGAGAAATATCACGACGCAAACAGAACACATGATTCTACATATGTCCGTCAAGTTGAAATTTTGGCCGAGGATTGCATTGTTAAAATACAAACAAATCTAAAATAGTTCACACGTGTAGAAGCAGAAAATAGCATAGTCTTGTATAGGCGTAGGAATATCTGCATACATTTATGTCAAAAAAGTTATTTAGAAAATAACGTCACTTACTTAATTGTTTGTTTACATCGGCTTTGACCCGTGCTGACCCATGTGAGGACCCCGTTGAAGTCGAGTGATTTCTCACCCTAGTGCCAGTGAATGAAATAAACAATTTGGCATCATAGTGTTGCAAGGAACAGACTTATTAAAACACTAAACAACACATGTTCATAATAGACTGAGTAATCAAGTATTCCTGTATAGTTCTTTTGATACCGTGTTTGTTGTTAAATCATTTGAAACAGTAACTTTCATTGTAGGAAACTTGTTGGTTATTGTTATGTTAATATGCATTGACGCTGCTTCCTGTTACAGCTGGGCAGAAGAGGAAACATTGTCAGGGCTCCTGCAATGCCTGACGTGTCTGTCTTGAATGATGATATAAATGGTTATGAGGTAAGATATAGTTATTATCAATTGTTATCAATTACATTCAGTTCTAAGGAAAGTAAAGTATCAATCTGATTTTTAAGGGTGCATTTTTACAGTCCCAAACTACGTTACTATTATGTTATATGATTTGTTATCTTTTAATGAAGGCTTCAAGCTTTAGTATGCAATCATTGGTTCATCGATACCACTTCAGATTCTTGTAAAATTCAGAACGTTCTTGTCTACTAGAATCTTGATCAAACAAAAAAGGGGGCAAAGCTAAAGCTAGGAGTACAAAAATACACGTTTTGTATGTGATCCTTATAAGGCATGTTTCTAATCGAGATAGTTTAAACAAACAGGCTCTTTTAGAACTGGAAGAGCGTAATGTTGCTAGAGGCTTGACTACGAAGGAGTGCTCCAAACTGCCGACTAAGAGATACAGACAGACAGACAGACAGTCGGAGGGCTGCAGCGTGTGTATGGATGAATACAAGACTGGAGATACACAGAAAACATTGCCCTGTCTCCATGTATTCCATGACTCCTGCATTGACCCATGGTTGAAGGTAGGTTCACTTCTTACAACTGATACGTTATCTCATTGTATTGTGTAATCAAGCTAGTAGGACCCCAAAGTTTTTAAATATGTTCAGCTCTTTTTATGTAAAAAACAGGGTGAGTTACCGGGAAAAAAACATCTCACAGATCTTCGCCTTGACTAGAAATTTTCTTACAGCGTTTTAAGAGTTCACAAGAAAGACCATAGATGAAAGGGTGCTATGAATATAATTTATATATTGAAAAAAATAGAAATGAATATTCGTGTATCGGTTTCAGTTTAACCCACATGCTTGCTCTCGTCAATCAATATGTACAATTAGGGGTTAAACGATACGTAAAAAAAACGTATCGCTGTATTTGGTGTAATAGCCTAGCCCCGTATCACGATATTGCAAAACATATTGGTTTTTAATGAAATTTTCGATTAATTGCATAAGCACGATTAAGACTGATATGTGTATTCAATAATAAAGGCTTTTCATCACCATGTTATTGTTTTTTACTTAGTTATATGTTAATATAATATGTAAAAAGTTCGTATTACAGTTGCATATGTTTATTTAACAGTTTTTAATAGAATTGTTATTTATTTGTTTTAAACCCAGCTATTCGAGATAGCATGCAACCTAAATTTATACTAAAACTGGGAAACGTACTTTAAACGGAATGATGCAATATAGCAAATACATTATTCATCAAGTCTTTACTTGAACTATTTCTAGGTTTTATTGCTTTATGCCTGTCATCGCTAGTCGTTTGGAAAACTATCAGGTATAAGCAGAGTGTAGCTTTAAAATAAATCTTTATTTTTTTAAAAGGGAGTAACCACTAAACAATTTATGATTAATTTAACGAAATTTATACGAATTTTATCCATTACTCGACCTCCCATGTTCAACCATTAAACCTCGTTTCATAAAGATGGCGCCATTAATATAGCTATGTTATTGGACGATGACATTGCTAAAACATGTATACTTACCAAATATAAATATTTGGCAGTTACAGAAGAAGCAGGGGATGCTCAACGACCATTGCGATATCAAAAATGACAATATCAAAAACAGATTCATTGTTTAGGCATTATATTCAGCACGTAAATTCCATTTCAAGTTTAATAAAGTTATATTAAAGAAGAAAATTTAAAAGACGGTGCACATCTTAGAAAGTATATTCAAATTCAATGCATTGCACATTCCTTAGAATGGCTACACATACATTCACTGCCTACTCGAAAGAATAATGTACCCAAATTCACTGCATACTCGAAAGAATAATGTACCAAAATTCACTGCATACTCGAAAGAATAATGTACCCAAATTCACTGCATACTCGAAAGAATAATGTTCCCACATTCACTGCATACTCGAAAGAATAATGCTCCCACATTCACTGCATACTAGAAAGAATAATGCTCCCACATTCACTGCATACTCGAAAGAATAATGCTCCCACATTCACTGCATATTCGAAAGAATAATGCTCCCACATTCACTACATACTAGAAAGAATAATGCTCCCACATTCACTGCATATTCGGAAGAATAATGTACCCAAATTCACTGCATACTCAAAAGAATAATGCTCCCACATTCACTGCATACTCGAAAGTATAATTCTCCCACATTCACTGGATATTCGAAAGAATAATGTACCCACATTCACTGCATACTCGAAAGAATAATGCTCCCACATTCACTGCATACTCGAAAGAATAATGCTCCCACATTCACTGCATACTAGAAAGAATAATGCTCCCACATTCACTGCATACTCGAAAGAATAATTCTCCCACATTCACTGCATACTCGAAAGAATAATTCTCCCACATTCACTGCATACTCGAAAGAATAATTCTCCCACATTCACTGCATACTCGAAAGAATAATGTACCCACATTCACTGCATACTCGAAAGAATAATTCTCCCACATTCACTGCATACTCGAACGTATGATGAACCCACATTCACCGCATACTCGAAAGAATAATTCTCCCACATTCACTGCATACTCGAAAGAATGATGTACCCACATTCACTGCATACTCGAAAGAATAAATCTCCCACATTCACTGCATACTCGAACGTATGATGAACCCATATTCACTGCATACTCGAAAGAATGATGTACCCATACTCACTTCATACTCGAAAGAATGATGTACCCACATTCACTGCATACTCGAAAGAATAATTCTCCCACATTCACTGCATACTAGAAAGAATGATGTACCCACATTCACTGCATACTCGAAAGAATAATTCTCCCACATTCACTGCATACTCGAAAGAATAATGTACCCACATTCACTGCATACTCGAAAGAATAATGTTCCCACATTCACTGCATACTCGAAAGAATAATGCTCCCACATTCACTGCATACTAGAAAGAATAATGCTCCCACATTCACTGCATATTCGAAAGAATAATGCTCCCACATTCACTGCATATTCGAAAGAATAATGTTCCCACATTCACTGCATACTCGAAAGAATAATGCTCCCACATTCACTGCATACTCGAAAGAATAATGCTCCCACATTCACTGCATACTAGAAAGAATAATGCTCCCACATTCACTGCATATTCGAAAGAATAATGTACCCACATTCACTGCATACTAGAAAGAATAATGCTCCCACATTCACTGCATACTCGAAAGAATAATGCTCCCACATTCACTGCATACTAGAAAGAATAATGCTCCCACATTCACTGCATATTCGAAAGAATGATGTACCCACATTCACTGCATACTCGAAAGAATAATCTACCCACCTGCATACTCGAAAGAATAATCTACCCACCTGCATACTCGAAAGAATAAATCTCCCACATTCACTGCATACTCGAAAGAATAATGTACCCACATTCACTGCATACTCGAAAGAATAATGCTCCCACATTCACTGCATACTCGAAAGAATGATGTACCCACATTCACTGCATAATCGAAAGAATAATCTACCCACCTGCATACTCGAAAGAATAATCTACCCACCTGCATACTCGAAAGAATAATTCTCCCACATTCACTGCATACTCGAAAGAATGATGTACCCACATTCACTGCATACTCGAAAGAATAATCTACCCACCTGCATACTCGAAAGAATAATGCTCCCACATTCACTGCATACTCGAAAGAATAATGTACCCACTTTCACTGCATATTCGAAAGAATAATGTTCGGATACATTTTCTCCATAAATACATCTGCACAAATAAACGTTATCAAATATGTATGTGTTGATTATTAACAGCCACTGAATAATGAAAGGCAAGCCTCCTGGACATAAACAATGAAGCAATATGAATTCAATATATTTAACACATTGCTATTTAATTCAACAGTCTTCCACAAAACTGTTTAATCATATCCCATCAGTTGACGTTTGGCTGACAAAACTTTAGTAATTACCTTTGGGACTACTGGGGCCATCCAAGTCCGAGCAACATATTGCAAAAATACATAATACTAAGGAAACATATTGTCAAAATAAAGTACAGTACAACCATACCGCTGCGTTACATCATAGTTGTTTGACTTGCATGAAAAGCAACATAACACTGATAACATGAAGTAGACATTTGGAAGCGTTGTAGATGCTATATTTGAGACAATCACACGAGGAGTTTCTTATCATGTCGCACGAACAGAAACTAATGTTTCAGTTTTAGGCACATGTATATTCTTTTAAGATTTGTTAGAGATACATATTTTCTGTTCACTGCTGCTTTAATTCCCAATGCAGTGAAAATATTATTGTTTATACTTGTTTACTGTTCTCGTAGATTGCAGGATTGTGGAAGGTAAAGTTTTCTATCGTAGACAATTCCACCCAAATAACGGCATGATATGAACGATATTTTTGTCAAGCGATTTCCGAATAAGTGCTAATCAAATCAACATGTTGTTTTTTTAAATTTTAGTATGAAAAACACAGGAAACTGGTTAAATGGCAGTGTAAGATCTTTGTTTTTTTCCTCATGGTCACAGATTTTTTTGATTTTTTTTACATATGGTTGTGCCCTTATGAAAACATAGTTTCCTTGAATACCATTCTCATTCATCAGGTAGGATAATATTAAATTGTACGCATAACATCAACGCTCTGGTGTACGAGGATGTTTAATACTTGCTGAAATTAATATCAAACCACAATGTAACAAATATTCTCCGTTAATCCTAGGAGTATTATAACTTTTTGGCTTCAACGATTTTCTTCTAAACAACTTGACTGGCTTTAATTTTCAGAACAGCGCAAGATGTCCGGTGTGCAGAGAAGTTGTTCACGTTTCCTGACTCCAGAAGAGCGTCTAGTTCAATTAACAGGAATGTTTTCTTGAAAATCCACACATTGGGAACAGATTATAGTGATGTACTGTGAACATGAATAGTGATTGTATATTTTTTGACAAGGGCTATGGATACAAGCTTGTCATGTTATTTCACTCAGCCTAACGCTATATTCATATGTATGGGTAATAGTTCAAATGTGTTCAAAGACTTACTGACGTAGTCCTTCTTTGATGGTTGATGTTTTCTGTAACCTTGGACATTATTAATCTAGTTATATTCCAATTATGAGCATATTTAGTACATGTAAATACATTTTGTATATAAAATCGATATATGTATAATGTATGCATGATCAATCGAAATATTTCACCGACGGTGACAAACAAAAGCCATATATTACAAGTTGCAGCGCCAGTAGTGAAATATTTACTTTTGGTGTTAACGAGATAAAGTATATTGCGATTTTACACTGAAACAAACTGGTTTCTTTTATCTTTATTATATGCCTATAAATGGTGAAAACTGGCAGCTAATTTTAGTTTTTCAGAAAAGCCATAAACTGTATGCAGAAATGAAGTTGTTGAATTTATGTTGAATCGTGCTGCCTTTTGATTTGAACGTTTAAGTATATAAATAGTATAAACATTGGAAATTCTATCAATTCACTGTTTCAAATTTTATTTCACTGTTATATCGCTATGAACAACTGGGAAAGCATAGCCTAGTGAAAAAAGTATATTTAAGAAAATATTAACACACAATACATTTTAAAAAGGGCCAAGATTACCCGTAAGATCGCAGTATTAACAACTGTGCTTATAGAATTGGGAAAATAAATCATAAATATCAACTGAATTTTATGCATTATATCTATGCACTTACGCACACTATTTATCTTGGGTTGTTGTTAATTTTTATTTAACATCGTTTTATACATAATCTTTAATATCCTTTCGCTACAGTGTAGTATTTTGAACCAATATCTTATACTCTTTTCAAGTTTACCGTATATAGAAGTTTTAACCCCTAATTAATTCTTACAAAATATTGTATGTATTCTTCCTATTTTGATAGCCCGGAAAAATCCCAAAACCTCACAACCATAAAATATGATGGCTTATCTTATTTATCAAATAGATTTAACACATGTTCCGGTGATATCATTGCACAACTTTGAGGATTCTTTTTTTCAATTTATAAATAGCCTTATTTGCCGGACCTGATAGTGATTTATAACATTGTATAAAAGATCCCACAGTGAATACAATGCTTAAAAAATATTTTGAGACAACTTCTATTTCAGAGTTTCGAATAATCGAATTTCAAATATTGCCGTAGTCTAGCACCGTTCCTAAATACAATAACTTTCGTCTTGTCTTTATTTACAGATAGCTTCCAGATGTAACAGTAGTCAAGATATTTATATTAATGTGCTGCATTCCTCACTTGTCTTCGTCAATATTTCAACATACTAGTAATCTGAATACATCAATAAAAATAATTTAATTGTCTTAACATCTTTTCTTTCGGCTCCATTCAGAAATATTCCATTTAAAAATGGGAAAAATAAACGGGCATTAACATTCCCCTTGACGAACAATAATAAAATGATCAAAAATTCTAAAGTTTCTCAAAAAAGCTTAACCTATACTTTAACACTACTATAGTTACCTTTAATAGCATTAAAAAGTTTTCCTCGAAGACCCATTCTTATTCATGAGAGGTTTGATAATGATAAATCTAACGCAGACTTGTAGCATCATCGCTCTGGTGTACGTGGAAAAGAAACACGATAATCAAATGCTTAAGAACAATCAACAAATAAACAAAACAATCGTTCATTCGCGTTATGGACATAATTTACCAAACTATGTAAAACTAAACTATTGTTCTTAGTTCCCATATTTGACCGAAACACGGCTTAATTGTGATTGAACTTTTGCAGCCCACGGTATATCAAACGAATATATGATAAAAGCATTTCCTTTTGAACAGTCTACATTTTATATTTTGCACTTTTTAATTTATTGTTTAATTCTAGAATGTCTCGTTTCAATTTGTTACAAAATAAATGTCTGTACATGTGCTTTAATTGTCCAGAAAAAGAAGCGTTTTTAAATGTTTATCATTTATTCATAAATCAATATAATGGGACGACTAAATGGTTTGGAATAATATGTCAATAAAAGAAGAATAACTGTTTTTCTCATGATATTCAATATTAAAAGGCTAGAATGCCACTAATACACGAGTAGCACTGATAACACTTATACACGAGCAGCACTGATACCCCTAATACACGAGTAGCACTGATATGACTTATACACGATCAGCACTGATACACAAGCAGCACTGATATCACTTATACACAAGCACCACTTATATCATTAAAACACAAACAGCACTAGTACCAATAATACACGAGCAGCACTGATACACTATCAGCACTGATACAACTAATACACAAACAGCACTAGAACCAATAATACACGAGCAGCACTGATACCTCTAATACACAATCAGCACTGATAGCACTGATACACAAGCAACACTGATATCATTTATACACGAGCAGCACTGATATCACTGATACACAAGCAACACTGATACTACTAACCAAAACAGCACTGATACCACTGATACACAAGCAGCACTGATATCACTTATACACGAGCAGCACTGATACCACTTATACACGAGCAGCACTGATATCACTGATATACAAGCAGCACTGATACCACTTATACACGAGCAGCACTGACAACATTGATACACAAGCAGCACTGATACCACTTACTCACGAGCAGCACTGATCACACTTTTACACGACCAGCACTGATATCACTTATACACAAGCAGCACTTATATCACTAATACACAAGCAGAACTGTCATCACTTATACACGAGCAGCAATTTCATCATTGATACACGAGCAGCACTGATACCACTAATACACGAGAAGCACTGACATCACATATACACAAGTATCACTGGCATCACTAAAACACTAGCAGCACTGAAATCACTGATACGCCATCAACTCTGATATCGCTGACAAACACTAGCAGCACTTATATCATTGACACATACCAGCAGCACAGATATCACTGATACGCCATCAACTCGGATATATCGCTGACACACACTAGCAGCACTGATATCACTGATACGCCATTAACTCTGATATCGCTGACACACACTAGCAACACTGATATCATTGACACATGCCAGCAGCACAGATATAACTGATACGCCATTAACTCTCATATCTCTGACATACACCAGCAGCACTGATATCACTAACACATACCAGAAGCACTAAACCGCCAGCAGCTCATATATCACTGATACATCATCAACTCTGATAACGCTAATATAGTAGCACTGGTACGCCTGTAGCACTGACATCAATAATACGCCAGCAGCACTGATACGCCAGTAGCACTGATACACCAGTAGCACTGATACACCAGTAGCACTGATATCACTAATACGCCAGCAGCAGTGAAACTCCGGTCGGTTAAAAAGCTCATCAGAGCTTATGTTGCATATGTTTGTGTCTTGCCGACTTGAAATAAAACTTATTGTATTGTATTGTTATCGTACATACGACCTGCCAGAGAAGTCATAGAAACTTCTACTGAATATCTCTTGGGCCCGTGGATGCTTGCATCTTGTAGTCATTCATATAACAACAGTGCATGTAAAACTGACAACAACTATTAAAGATGGTCAAGCCTTGGAATTTATTTACATAAGTTTCTAAGCAGGAACACGCATTGAAAAAAAAACCCATAGCGCTTTCACTTAGAGAAAAAATATCAACGCCGGAAAAAACACACGAAGGTACGCTGTTACATTTAACTGAGACTGAGTATGCGAGCGTAATATGACACCATTCAAATAATTTAATATTCAATCGCAGAGCGGCATGATCGATGACTTTAAAATAAGAGGATTTGCAGCAGTGACACCTTGACTGGTACCCTACGTTGGTAAAAATCCTTTTTTGGGGGGAGAAAAGAGAATGAGGGAATTGGTATAGTAACAGTCTAGTATCACTAGTCATTTTGGACGATTTGACTAAATCATTTTTATCTAGATCAGTCGACGCTTTGTAAACATTGCGCAAGAGGGATCGAAAAGGAAACTGGAAACTAAAACACGAAATTAAGATTAAAAATAATTGATAGAATTCGAAGCAATTTCTGTATTCATACAGAGATCGCAGGTAATATATTAACATTTGTTATGATTATTTTACACTGTCAGCAGTACATATTAAGGATATAATTACAATAAAAGTCTAAACCAAATTAAATCGAATAATTGAAAAAGAAAATGGGATTCAGAATATTCTATTATGTGATTTGTATTCCTTTTGTTTAATATACTGGTTGACAGTACAAATTCAAATAGGATACAAATCCAGAACACCATTTAAAACATGTGTGTGTTCAGGGGTTTGATAAGTTTGATTATCTAGCATGACTTATGAAGTTTCTCCTAGTTTCGTTGAGTATTTTTGAAAAATGCCATTCAATGTTTTAATGTACTTGAAGATTAAAATGTAATATGTGGGGGAATGATGTTCACCATGTTCATTTCTATAATTTTCCCCACTTTAAACCGCGCCAGAACAGAACAAAGCTACTGGTACAAACTCTTCCTAAAGGCGTGAAAGGCCTTTCGCAGGTATATTTTAGTATCAATTAACTTATCAAAAATGCTTTAACAAACACTCAATATTCCAGTGACCTAATTATCAATTTGGGGGATGAGATTGTTTACCCTTGCAATTGGGTGAAAGCCATTCTGCGAGCATGGTACAATTTAGAATGCTCTACATGTATATGTGTACCAACAATACATGTACCTGTTAAAATACCTGCATATTACGGAAAGCCGCATCGTGGCAATAGGCCCTGTGCATGTTTTCAGATGCCATGTGTGCTAGCAGCCAATGAGCGAGGTGATAACGCACGCCACTGTTAGCCACTGCAGAAAATATACCGGGGATGACGCAAATTTTCCCGCGATGGCTCAATCTTTCATGCAATGGCAATGCAAAAAATGTGTGTTTGATAGTCTAGTGTATTATTGTTTCAATGATACAAAATTTGGATTATTTTCTGTACTTGTTAATGATGCACATGTTTTCGGTGAACAGGACCTAGGGTTTTAGACATGGAACATGGTGCTGCAGAAAAAGGACTGGGGACTAAGGGAGAAAAGGGCGCACTGTATCTGGCATTTAAAATTATTATTATAAATTTCACCAAAAACTAGTAGGCATTGAGCTTAATTGAAGTAATAATAGGTTTCAACTGCAAAATATGTCAAGCTTGTATGAATTTATAATAAATTAAGCTTTAATAGATCAAAATAAAATTTTGATTATCCCTAGCATTTAATTCTATGGAGGCAGGAGGGTACACTGATGCTGGTCTCCATGAGGGCAGAAGGGTGCTACCAAAAAGGACAGGGTGCAGCACCCTTCCATTACTAGTTAGCTAATACCAGGTAGTTCCAGAAGGCGAGTTGTTTTCGGACTGCTGTAGTTCTCGGACAGTCACGATTTGCACCTCATTTAGGAAATTACATTCCAAGCACCTGGTTATTATCAATCAGGCGCTTAAAATGTCTCAGCATGTAACAACTCTTTTCATCAGACAAGGTTTATTTGAAGTTAAATAGCAAAAGTTTCAGGTTAATTACAAAATCTTAAATTACTTCTGGGATTACTACAAGGATTAAAAAGAACATGACAACAGGAAAAACAGACTAAAGACATGTAAAACAATTTAGCTGACTTTTTATCGACATTTTACATTGTTATCAGGAAAAGCTTATTTTACAGTTGATTTCATGACTATGCGACATACAAGGTTTGTCAGGCTATGCGACATACAAGGTATGTCAGGCTATATAGCTGTTGTGCTATGACAATGAAAGTAAATTTGAATTGTGATTATTGTATTAAAATAAGAAAATGTCAGGAAAAAGATACAGGATTACATATAAATGTAATATGATTTGGCAAGTTTAACTTGATGAAGAAATGCCACACAACCAAATAAATTAATTGCAAACAATGTGGTACTTCAGTTAGTAAGTTCCCAGGCATTGTACACATTGATACCAAGTTTGTCAGTTTTCGACAATTTTTTTTTTGCTGTTTATCATATGGAGTACAGTCCCTTTAAGGAAGTGTCAAAGATCTACTGTTATCAAACTAAAATTTTTTCGATAACCTTAATAGAAGCCAAAGTACATCAACTCAAGATATTTAATTTCACTTAGTTTTGCATTATTCTAACAGAGGAAGAGCTGAAGTTTATTGTTAAAATATATATATATTCAAAAACCAGGAGAATGTTGTTTAAAATCTGTTATAATAACTTAAAATGTACCCCTTAAAGGTTTCAATATTGTGATGATGTAAACATGTGATCTAGTTTGAAATATCTTAACATCATCAAACTTTTTTACCCAGGTTTGGGTCAGATTTGTTTTTCAATTGGAAACGCTTATATACAATATGTAACATATGAAGGTCAAGTTGATGTATATAACAATAAGGCTGTCAATGTTAAAACGGCAATATAAACCATGGCACCCAATGTACCATGCTGTTAATAATTGTAACACAAATGTTCACCAGCATTAGATAACATTCTTGCATGGCATTATGCTTACAAGTGTCATTGTACTCACAAGTATGATATGTCTTATGGCATTATGCTAATGAGTGTGATACCGGGGTATGTCTTATGGCATTATGCTAATGAGTGTGATACCGGGGTATGTCTTATGGCATTATGCTAATGAGTGTGATACCGGGGTATGTCTTATGGCATTGTGCTAATGAGTGTGTTATGTCTTATGACATTGTGCTAATACATGTGTTATGTCTTATGGTACTGTGCTAATGAGTTTGATATGTCTTATGGCATTGTGCTAATGAGTGGGATATGTCTTATGGCATTGTTCAAATGAGTGGGATATGTCTTATTGCATTGTGCTATACAAATGTGATCTGTCTTATGGAATTGTGCAATAAGAGTGTGATATGTCCGGTTTTTAGAACTTTTTATGGATATCATGATTAACCATATCATAATTTTCTGTCTAGACCATGCTAACAATGGCACAATGCAATACTGGAGATTTCTGGACAGCAACAGGGAATGGAAATACCCACAGAACAGAATCTCCAATGGATATGGATGATCCTTTCAACAGCGCTTCTCCATCCTACGGCCAACATCATCAGCAGCAGCGTACGGGTATGACCTAGTTTTTCCAGATGCATTTTATAGAGTTCTTTAGATGTGATGTAAAGTGCTTGCTTATATTTTGCTTGCGGTTTATATTCAGAAAAATAGTAACTTAATAACTAAAGTTTGTGATTACACATTCGGATTCATATTGTTTACTTGCATGCAAAACAAAATTTCCCATTGTACTTGAGATAATTTTGTATAAAATATTGAATTCTTGATTGCCGTTCTGTTTTCACAGTGTCCCAACAAGGACAAACAAGCCAAGGTCAGGCTGCAGCCTCCACACCACCCATGCCCCAACCAGTGCAAACAAGCCAAGGTCATGCTTCAGCCTTCTCACCACCCATGCCCCAACCAGTGCAAACAAGCCGAGGTCAAGCTGCAGCCTCCACACCACCCATGCCCCAACCAGTGCAAACAAGCCGAGGCCAGACTCCAGCCTCCACACCACCCATGCCCCAACCAGTGCAAACAAGCAGAGGCCAGGCTCCATCCTCCGCACCAACCTTTCCCCAGCCAGTGCAAACAAGCCAAAGCCAGGCTGCTGCCTCCACATCCACAATGTCCAAGCAGCCACATTGGACCATGAAAACAGCTGAACATAATGTACCTCGAACAAACAACAGTGAACATGACGAACAAATTGTTAGATTAATGCAGGTAACAAATTCTTGTTTACTAGGATTAAGTGTACATGCAATGAAGCCTTGCAAATATGAAATAAAAAGCATGATCATGATGTGTGCCATTGCCATTGTTTTTCGTCCACAAGGTTTTCCATATTGACTGCAGTGTCACACATTCCTTTCCGATATCTAACTTTCTGATTGGGTCTTTACAATTTTTTTAGAATGGTTATGGGTAAAATATGTCTGTCAAGTTTGAAAGATGGCTAGATTGCATTATTCAATCCAGAGTCAGAGTAATGGCCCTTGAATTGCCAAATTGTAAATAAGAGTATGTTTCAAGCAGGCAACATATTCAGTTCGTAGAGTTTTAGTTAGAAATGGAAAAAAAACTTTTTAAATTGTATTCAGTTTTGCACATTTTATTTTTCTTATATTTGATTGATATAATATCCATAAATTTATAAAGTACCGGTATGATAGAGAAAAATTGTCACGCTATTGCAAAATATTCCTTTTGCCAGATTTAGTATAACTGAAAAGTTCAGAACATTTTCATTCTTCTTGTTATTAAATCAACTTTATACCAACATAAAGTGATTTTTTTTTGGAATTATTTTTACCGCCTGTGCCTTGCAAAGTGGGAAAAAAGTTGACTTTGGTAAAACAGGCCAATATTGCTAATATAATGGCAAATATTTTTTTGCATACATTATGCTGTTAAAGGGTCAGTGTTGTCAAGATTTTATTTATTCTAAGAAATTCATTGCTTTTTTATTCATCAACGTAATCTGCATTTATCAAATTGGGAAAAATTTATCAAATTTGGGGAAAAATGGACAGTTTTTCGCAAGGGAAAATGCCTTTAGAAGGCAGTTAATTACACCAAAAGATATCACTGACATATGATAGTTATGTACATGTATGCTTATCAGCATTCTTATTAACAGGAAGAGTTAAACCAAGAAAGACAGAGACAGGTAGAGCAAGATCGCCTGCATTTAGAGGAAATGCTAAGAGCTGAGAGGGAAGAGCAAGATCGCCTGCATTTGGAGGAATTAATACAAGCTGAAAGGGAGGAGCAAGAGCAGCAAGACAGAATGTTTGCCCTTACAGTGCAAGAATCGTTAACCCAGGAAGAAATAGCGAAAAGGGGTGGCCAACATGTTAGAAACAGAGGACGGAGAGGTGTTTTGCATCAAAATAGGGGTCACAGATCTCAAGGAATGACCAGAGGTCTGGGTCAAGAGAGGACAAATCAGGAGACTATTGACCAAGAGTTGGCCCTTTCTCTACAGAGGGAGGAGGATGCAAGGGATGGGGCCGGGAACAGAGGAGGTTTGGCTGGGCCTACTATGGTTCCCCCAGTAGCTCCACAATCTGCAGGTAATGGGTATTATTTCATTTAAGTATGTAAATGTCAATGAAATGTTAGTCTGCCCAGGAAATTGCTAAATTCAATTGCATTGAAGTATTCATAACTGCCAATAAAACCTTACAGAGACTAACAAAACATTGCATAATTATTTGGTGTACTTTCAAATTTGAACTTTATGTACAGGTATTCTGCAGGATTATCATCAAATGCAACAGGAAAGGAGAAGAACTCGCCAGGAAATACAACAGGTTTGTGTATTTGTATCTCAATATAAAAAAATAATCACATATTACTAAAATGCTGCTGCTGCGGCCGCATACGACATCTGAAAACATGCATGCGGCATCCCTACATTTTACATTAAGAATTCTTTCATGTGTCACAGGTTTTTTATTATTCCTGAATATTTACACTTCTGCAATTTAATGTATATATATCTATCATTTTAACTACATGTACATTCATATTTCTCTGATACTGGAAAACTACATTTGTGATTGCTTTTATGAGTTTTATTCTTGTAAGATGCTTTAACATTAATGAAACAAATGATGTCATTGATACTTTTACTCCTGAAACATTTCATGTTGAACCAGGTTTCTTTAACAGTAAGGTCCTGGTTATTAAATGAGGTTTGGCATTGATTCGAGGGCGGGAGCGTGTTCGGGAGTGCAGGTTTCTGCTCAATAACTTTAGTTTGTTTATCTTTGTTAAGTAATGATTAAACTTGGTGTGAATGTAGCTGATGACTGCTTTCGGAATTGGTAGGTTCAAGGTCAGTATAACCTACAATAGGAAAATGATTTATGCTCAATAGCTTAATTAAGAAATGAATTACAATGTTGAAACTTGGTTTACAGCAAGCTAATGTGTAGATATAGCTTGGTATTGTATTTGAGGTCAATGGAGTGAAGGTACCTGCTACTAGAAATAGAAAAATGTTTTCCTCTCAAACGCTCTTGTTCGATTTTGTGTATCTATAGTGATGCAGTCTGTTGTGTTTGTATAGTGATGAGACTTGTGTATGAGGTTTATTTAAAGAGGTACCTTGTGCAGGAGTGTGGGGCTAGGAGAGGCAAGGTCAGACTTGATGTAACAGTAAAAATAAATGTTTTTCACTCAATGTAAAAATAACCTACAGTGATGAAGTTAAGTACAGGATATATCAAATGAAGATGTATATTGGGCTGGATTACTTTTGGGGACAGTTGAGTCTTGATGGCTGGTGCTTAAAATGAAATGAAAGGGTTATGCTCATTAACTCAATTTAAGGATATCTTTAAATATACATGTAGTGATGAAACAATTAAGGATGTCCATGTGAAGATCTATGTTCAGATTGATTGCTATTGGGGTTAGTAGGGTCAAGGTCAGTTAAATAGGAAAATGTTGAGGTGAAGCACATAGAAGGCTCATTTAAAGACGTACTATGGAATAACAATTGGGCTCTAGTTAGTAACTGGAGTTTTAAATAAATTTCAAGTTATCAACATTCGAAGATTGTGTAACATTTACCTTTGGATTGCTTTTTGGTTCAGGGTAAATATCATTAACTTAAAAAAGAAATAAATGTTTTTTATTAAATAACAGGAGTTAGGGAATGACTTATTATAATGGAACTAAGAGTGTAGACTTTCCATTGTGTTACTGAAATTTTTGGCCATGCCTTATTACTTCATTAATTCAGTTTAGAATGATGCAGAGTGATTAAACTTAGTATATGGCAAGCTTAGAAAAAAATAGGTTGGAAGGAATATTGGGAAGTTCACTGCTTTTAATTCGATTCCCCAAAAAATAAATTCGCCAAATTTCTAGAGTTTCAAAATTAGTGTTGCAATATTTCATAAGTGACAAAAAAATTGAAATGAATATTTATGCCAGGTTTAGAATTTGTGCCCTGACCGGTTCGCGAAAAATTATAAATATCAAACTCTTGTAAAAGTGAATCAATCCATAGTTTTCTACACAATACTAAAAATATGCTAGAACATGTCGAGGGGTGAATGCGAAAAGGTTCTAAGTGACATTAAATAAAGAAGCAGATAGAACCTTTTCGCTTTCACCCCTCGATGTGTGCTATTCCAACATTTCATTTCCAGGCAGTGGCCGCCCGTCAACAAGAGTTACAGCATCATCGACAATCTCAGCTCCGAGACCTTAATGAGGCACAGCTGGAGTTCCAGAACCACCATAGGAGACTATGGCAGGTACACAGCAGGCATGGGGTTGGGTTTTCATTGTGTAATCAGTTACATGGAGATGATAAAACACAGTGTTTTATATTTATGCTACCATCTTTTGTTGCCGACGCAAAATACTAAAACCAAACTCACTTTACGTGTCACCTCTGTTGTGGCAATAAATGAAATAAACACTTTACCATCATAGTATTTGTAAGTGACAGACTAATACACTAAATTACTAATACTACTATGACAAAACAACACATGTTCATAATATTTGACTGGGTAATCAAGTGTTCCTATATGGTTCTTTTGATACTTTGTTTGTTGTTAAATCAATTGAAACAATAGCCTCACTGTAGGAAACTTATTGTAATTAGGACCTAAATGCGTGGAAAGGATCACTACTGTGGCATTATTATTGTATATGTACTGCTACTTCCTGTTACAGATGGGCAGAAGAGGGAACTTTGTCAGGGTTCCTGCAATGTTTGACGTCCCTGGCTTGAGTAATGTAGGAAATAGTTATGAGGTAAGATATAGCTTATCCATTTATAGAGAGAACATATAAATTACTTCAGTTTTTAAAAAGTAATAATAATATGTAAGTTGAGAATACTGTTTTCTGATTTTGAATTCTGCATTTTTACAGTCACACATTATTTAACAGTTCCGCAATAAAGTTAGGCCTTCCGTCTTCAACATCTGCTCAATGACATCTTTTACGTGATAAAAAATGCAGCTTTTTAAGTATGCAGATGACAATACTCTTTATGTGGTTGATTAAAGTCATGATGTTGCTAAGACCACTCTTGAAGAAGAGAGTAATATGTTTTTAACTGGTTTTCTAACAATCAAATGCATGCTAGCCCTGACAAATTTCAAGCAATTTCAGTTGGCTCAAGTCTGTTTAAGAAATAAAACAATTGAATAATTTTGTTATACTTAATCACACTGTTTGTGAAGAGCAAGTTAAACTTTTAGGCGATGAGGTTGATTAATGAGTTTATTAAATTTTGATGCCCAGATTTCTTCAAAGATTAAGCATTTTTTTTGTAGCAAGACCAACGCTGAAAAACTAGAAAAGATATTCAAAACAGAGCTTATAAATGTTTTAGTGGTAACACCGCAATTTACGAAAATCAGCTTTTGTAATTACTTGCTTCAATATTTTTACCTATTTAAGACTATAATTATGCTTTATTTCCAGGCCACAAGCTCATTGTTATGTTTTGATATGTCATGTATGTTTGTTATTTATATCGGAAAATTGCTCATTGAGCGAATGTTTTTTGTTATCATATACCCGACTTGAAATAAAAATTCATGTATCTTGTATTTTCTTATAAGCTTCTTTGGTATGCAATTATTGGTTCATCAATACCACTTCAGGTTTGTGTTAAATTCAGACCATTTTTATCTACTGGGATCTTAATCAAAGAATAGGGAGTAGATCTAAAGCCAGAAAACTGCAAAATATCCATTTTGAATGTAATCCTTATAATGAATGTTTCTAATAAAGTTTGTACAAACAGTCTCTGTTAGAACTGGGAGCGCGCCTGGGTAATGTTAGTAGAGGCCTAACCATAGAGGAGTGCTCCACACTTCCGACCGAGAGGTACACACAGAGAGACGGAGATACCGCGGACTGCAGCGTGTGTATGGAGGAATACAAGACTGGAGATACACAGAAAAGATTGCCCTGTCTCCATATATTCCATGACTCCTGTATTGACCCATGGTTAAAAGTAGGTTCACTTCATACTTCTGATATGTTTTCACTTTTTGTTCGTTTATTCAACTTTTATCAAGCAGGTAAACCCAAAAGTTTAGCCCTTTTTATAAGAAATATACCAAAGATCTTCAGATAAAAAATACTGACTGCGTTCGAAGGATTTATAAGACATTTTTATGATGATGGCATTAGTTAATACCTAGAAAATACACATTTATGACAATTACAGAAGAACCAGAACATCCTTAATTGCACTGGCGAAATGAAATAGAACAGTGTACTTTAAAATACAGAGTCATTGTTTAGGCATCATTTTCAGGACTTACTAAAATATTCACCAGTCAGTTGTAACCACGGCCCCCAGGTCCGGGGGGATAGTCGGGGAAATGGGCCGTGTTTTTACCTTTCAGGTGGCCCCGCAGTGCCGGGTGATTGCGGTGGTTTTGTCTTCGCGCAAAATAGAGCGGGAAATGGGCCTAACAAGAATTTTAGCCGGGGTTGCATGGACCGAAAGTCAAAGTCCTCGCTATTCCCCGGAGGGGAGCCGTGGTTACAATTGACTGGTGCATTACTTTGTGGAAAAGTTAAACAAAAAGCGAAAAATAAACAGAAAGAGGTTTTAAACTCAATATGATTTGCATTATTCTTAATACATATACATTAGCTGCATACTCCAAATAATAATGTTCGGGTTAATTCCTAGATTCTCTACTACTTTCAAGATAGCATGGCTTTTTGATACGTATACTCGATTTTAATAAAACAATACCATAGATAACATGTTTTTCGGAAGAAAGGCATATGTTACTAGATAAGGGAATGATGTTTGGCAGTCGGATATTCTTGTGAAAAATGTTTGTCTAAAAATTGTATCTGGATTGTAACTTGGCCATGATTTTTTTTTTAAATGACTTAGAACAAAAAGATAACAATAAAAAGACGGTGTTTCGCGTGCAATACCCTTGTTTTTAGGTCAAAGTCATACTCAAATGCCTTTGACCAAAATTCCTTGTATTTTTGCTTGTACGTTGTGTAGTCCTGATAAGGGATACTTTAAAGATTATTTTGCACAAATGTTCACTCTGAGGAGGGGAAGTGTCGCGATCAAGACCCATGCCAGCAGGTCGAAGGTCACATTCAAGGGTCATTAATCAAAATTCATTGTAATTTGGCTTTTCAGGCCTGTTACTTGGATATACTTTTTGGAATTTTAATATTTTTGGCAAAATGTTAAACATATAGAGCTAGTATATAGCATGTAAAGCATTATGTAAATTGTGAAAGGTCATGGTCACATTTGGTTATTGGTCTAAATTACTTGATTTTTGCTTATCGGGTGTTAAGCTTGGCCATGCATTTGGAATTTTTACACAAATGTGTACGTCCATCAATAACTGGTTTAATTTGCCCAAACATTCTGATTGCCTTTGTTGAACTCATGGTTTTCGTCGCATTGAGGCGTGTCATGTCTGCTTATTGTATGGACACATTTTTGAGCCATCAAATTTGCCTTAAAACACAATTATATCAAAATGTATTGTCCTAATTAAAATGCAATCATACCGTTGCGTGACTTCATACATGTCAAGGTACACAACATTGATGACATAAAGTAGCCATTTGAATGCCTTATACAATGTAGTTGCTATATTTGAAACAATTGCACGAACAGTTTCTAATAGTATCTCACAAACACAAACTACTGTTCCATTGATTTTTAAATAATATGCTTTAAAGAAGTACATTCCTTGGCCAAAACTTCAGCTTTGCATCGCTCTACAAACTTCCGTCAAGTCGAAACTTTGGCCAAGGATTGCGTCATTTAAATACAAGCAAGTCTAAAATAGTTCACTTATGTAGAAGCAGAAAATAGCATAGCTTTTTATAGGCTTAGAAATGTTTTCATGTTTTTTTCCTGCTAAAAAAGTCATTTAGAAATAAACGTCACCTTCTTGTTTGTTAACATCGGTTGTGACCCGTGGTGACCCACGTGATAACTCCTTTAAAGTCACGTGATTCGTTATCCTGGTATTATTATTTGATCTCTGTATTGCTTTAGAGATTTTCTTCTATACCACTTTACATATCTGGCTTTAACTTTCAGGACAACGCAACATGTCCGGTGTGCAGAGAGGTCGTTAAAGTTTCCTGACTCCAGATGAGCGGCGCGTTAAATTAACATAATGTTTTCCTGAAAAATCAAAGTGATTGTGATACAAATATAGTGATATACAGTGAACATAAATAGTTGTGCAACTTTTATGTAGGGATGGTACGGTTGTGGGCAGCGGCTATGATTACAAGCAAGTCATATTTAATTCAGCTTCACAATATATTCTTAGCATATAATGTGTGTCTGTATTTAATATAGTTATAATTATTTCATGCCTTTTCTTCATGGTGTAATAGTTATATTCAAAGACGGGACTCGTATTAATGGTTTATGTAGTCTGTAAACCTTGAACATTATTAGTTAAGTTATATTCCTATTATAAGAACTTTTTTTCGTTTCATTTTTGAGTAACCACATGCAGTGATTTATTTTAAATGTGCTTTAGGGCATCCCACAATATTCTTACAATAATTTATTTATAACCATGGATCTTGAGAGTTCAAAGCATAGCTTTGTTGACATTTTATTCAAAAACAATTTTGTCTAATGCTAATGTATAGGAATAATAGATCTTTTTAAAAAAAGACGGGTATATAACATTGGATAAGCATAAAAATGAATCACTGCCTGTTCATGTTTATTGTATTTAATGTATATAATATTATATTGGCCATTCAAATTGTTTAGAGTCATTTAAGATATTAGAATGTACTGTTGTATAATTGATATGATTCATTTCTTCAACTGCATTCGTCTAATTGCTAAAATGCAGCTGTTATTTATTACTTCCCAAGACTGGATCCTTCTTTAAAGAAATAACACAGAATGATTTTTATCTCCACACATGATTTTTCCCATAGAGCAAGAACAAGAGAGTCACGGAGCTATCACCAACGCTCGTCTGGTTCTGTTGAATAAGGGGCATTATATGACTTTTTTAAGCACGGGCTATGGGTCTTCATATACATGTGCATATTGTTTCTGGCTACAATATGTACCAAGCTTCATTCGAATATCATTAAAAAAAATTGAGTAATGGCAAAAGTTAAAGTTTACAATACGACAAAACCAAGACTGTCAAAGTACCCAGATTTTTTATCTGCGAAAAACAGATGAGCTTAACTACCCGTTTTCAAATTAGTTACTTCTTAACGACTTGTTGTTATGTCTTTAAACTCAATATGCACATTGATCATGGTCAGTAAATGAGCCCAGCTGGTATTTGGGTCAAGGTAATGGCTACCATCACTTCATTGGCGCTCCAAACAGGCAACACATCCAAACGTTTGTGCACCTTATGTATTAATTTTCCTACTTTGAATGAAAAAGTGCAATTCTGTTTTTCTGTTTTGTATACACTGTTATGTTTTAGTTATCTTTACTCCTTATTGCCCATTATCTTGTCATCATTATTTATCTGTGATAAAAATTAAAATATAGAAAAACTTGATTGCTTTGCCCAATTTTCCAAACTAAAATTTCATAAATGCAAAGAATTACTATTGCCTAATAAAAAGACAATCCACTTGTGCAAAGGATTAATTAAAAACGAAGTCACTTAAATTTCAACATGATTTTAGTTCAGCTCAATAGTGATATCCTGAATATGTTGAACAGTTGTCAAGCCCATTATCTGCTATTCTGTATCATCCAAGACGAGCCCAACAAGATTCAGTCAGTGATTGGTTAACAAGGAGGTCAAGAAAGTAAGCTGCCGGATGAAAAAGAGCTTCAAGAAAACACAGAATTAAAACAGTCAGATATTGAATTTCATCAGAAAATGGAAAATAGCTTTTCACAAATGACCCTGTAGACCCACACACAGAGAATATAATCTATTTTCCTCTAAATAATTCTGGAATTTCACCAAGAGTTTGAAATGTATCAGTATTGGGGTTGCACCATGTAAGTCATGAGATAAAATTTCGAATGAGGAAACAAAAGCAAATATTTATAAAGTGTACCTCATTATTGCACTATTACGGTCAAAGTCCCCACCCAACTATGCCACACATCAATATGTCACATTCTTGCGTTGAAAAGCTCCTTCAAGATCTCAATTCTCATAAAGTCGCTGATCCAGACAAGCGCCAGACTAGAATATTAAAACAACGTTCCTTTGAACTATCCCCAGTATTTTGTTTTCGAAGAATCAGTAGATTATGTTATTATTCCAAGTGACTAAGACCTGCCAATATTCAAGAAGGGTAATAAAACCCAGCAAACTACAGGCCCATGTCTCTGACAATAGTCTCATGTAACTTTTTGAACACATTATCACGACTTGACTTGAAACATCTAAGCTTTAACATCATACTTGTAAAAGTTTACAAATGCTTAGCAATCGGTTTCGTAAATAAGTTCATGTGCATCGCAACTCATTCTTACCATTAACGACCTTCCTAAAAATATAGGTAACCAAGAACAGTATAACAATATATTACTATTATTACTTAATTTGTCCAAAGCGTTAGACAAATTGTCATACCAGAGGCTACTATATATTGTATGGGTATATACAGACATGCGAAGACACTTTAAAGCACTTCTGATCGACCGTGATCAACTCCAACAATAAGAGGCCGACTGAATGATGGAATTCCATCCATGGAAGTCCCCCATATATAACAAAATGTAAACCTCATTCCGAATTTAAAACTTGACTTGCTGAAATGATACCAATTAAGTAAATATTGTTTCCAATTATATTGGTACAAACATGCGGAGTGATATTGTTATATTTCACGTTTGTAGACAAATAAGTGACAGTTACAAGCATGTGAAATAAAATATACATAGCTTTGTTGAAACGTAATACAAATGTCATACATGTGACATATTCGTAATAATTCCTCACACGTAGGTGTTGTGATATTCCCGTACACATTTTCCCCACCTCTTAGTACCACCGACATTTTCACAATTCGTGTTTATCTCTCTTTATCTTATTAATGTAATACTGAGTAAATGTCAGTTCGCAAGCGTAACCTTAATCAAAAGGTACTGCTCTTTCTTATTATCATTATTAAGGAATGCAGTTCTAAAAACAGAGGTGCACTTTTTTAAACTATAAAATAGAGATGTACCTCTGTATTTAAAGCTGAGTTTATATCCTTAAAGGTGCACACTCACAGATTGAAGGTTTTGACTTTTTTATTGTTTTTGTCTTGGAATGAGCCAATTTTATGCAAAAACTGGAATCTATTTTCATCTGTTAGATATATGTTTTTTCATTCATTTCTATATTCAAAATTGGGCAAGGATACGTATAATGTGTTTTTTCTTTATGTTATCGTATTAATAAAGATGTGAAGATTAAACATATTTATATGGCACTGCATTCTCCGATTTCCCAAATAAGCCCTCATAATTGTGATATTAGATAAAATAACGAGTTATGCTTACGTTTTATAATGATGTCCGTTCTTTTGCTCTAGCTCGGCAGTGTCATTGGCTCTTTTTTATATACAGCTTCTAAAAGAGCTGGAGCCACTGTTTCGCACGCGTGGGGTAGAAACAGGTCGTTTTTTTGGAGAACAATTAGATCAGAGAATATGCAGACTATGTGAACTAGGCCAAATTAAAGACAAAAAGTATTTTCTACATGTATTTCAATGCAATCTATATAATAATTTGTGATTGTTGTACCTTGATCAAATACATCCTGAAATTGTGAATATGAACACTAAATTTAACACTCTAATGTTCTTATATACTCGAAAACTGTCCAAATTTACTGTAAGTGCATATTTGAAACGACGAAGTATAATATATTCGTAGCGACTATTATTTAACATTGAAATGATTTGTATATGGTTAACAGAGAATAGCAGAGGACGCCAGATTGTAGTTCTAAATGGCTACATGTACAGCCTGAAATCCAGAAAACGGCAGAATCGCTACTGGAATTGTGTCAACCAAATATGCGATGCGAAAATCAACACGAAGAATGATCTTTCTACTAAAATCGCTGGTGAACACAGTCACACAAGAGAGATGACAGCGCCTTCGTTGTCGCAGACATCCTAAGTGGTCTGAGAAAGCAGGTACGGGGATCAACACAATGGTAGAAAGCAGCGGTTAAGGAAGCGGGTCTACCGTGAGCTGGAGCCAAGGCCCATCAGGCTTAAGCAGCACTAGCTGCAAACAGGCGATATGGATATAATGACATATGTTGATGCTGCTCCCCATTTTGTATAAAACTGAAGTCAATGTGTGTGGCGTTATTAAATTTAAGAACAACTTTCTCAAAACTATAAACGCAACTTTTTCTGCACTGTATAGCAATTTTCGTCAATTATCACCCATCAACTCTATTAATAAACACACCATACATCTCCCCGACCCCAACGTCAATTTCTACAGGAAAAAATAGCGGTTGGGAAAGTGGGAACACAACGTGAATGCATTATTTCTTGAATTCAGCATGAACAATTTCATGTGCCATTTGAAGCGATAAATTATTTATTTGGATTTTAAAAATTGGCACAAGATAAGGTTTTCATGCAGCTTAAGATGACGGTCTTCAATAAGTGACTTACTTGCGTGATGGCAATAAAAATAGTTCCATACGGGTACTTTTTTTATCTTTGCCCGTGGGCAAGTTAAGGATTTACAGCATGGTCAAATATTTGGATCTATTTGTCTGGGGAGAGAGAAAAGGTTTTCTTTCATTCTTTTCTGTGAAATATGGATTTTTATCAGTGAAATAACAACAGTGGGAATATCAATTTGATATATTCCCTGCAAACTAAGGAGTAAATATGAAAACTTGTTTTTAAAATCGATTGCTGACTTCCCCTTTATCAAAACAAAACACGTCTTTCTTGAACCAGAAAATGTTGCCAAAATATTTTGAAATTTATAAGAGGTTGCATTAGTTTAAGTGAAGATATGTTTGGAGATTCATAACTTACCGTTTATCAGAAAAAAAATGTAATCCTTTTTTTCGTTGTCTTGAACTTTAAACTGAATGTTCGAACAGTTGCTTTCTCACAAAAAAAAAAAAACAGACGAAAACAACTGCTCGAACATACATCAGACGTTATATCATCGTTTAAATATATTTTTAAACTTTTTGTTGTTGTAATATGTAAAACGAACTTCCAGGAAAATTCACAGAACATTTAACATATCAAATGATGAGTTGTTTTACCCCACCAGCGCTTCAAAATATTTCAACAACCATGCGTCGTCTTCACTCTTTACCTGTAAAACGACCTGTCTCCAAGCAAATCAGACTGGTCTCCTACAGTGAGGGCTCATTGAATTCCGATTTATCATGAGACAGACTCTAAAACTAGGAAACAAGTTTAATCCACTGATTATCCGCAATTATTTAGTTTGTACGTACGATCTTTCAAATTTGCTATACTCTAATTTCGTGTGAGGGGCGTCCCACGGATAGCGGCGTAGAAAAAGAGGGTACTTATAGGAAAAAATAAAATACTATTAAAACCCAGACAATATGCATTAAAAAAACAGAAAACATTATTGATTTCAATGTAAGATCGTATTAAAATTCACTCGTGTTCAAAGTAATACTATTTTAGTCGTGTCTTCGCCACTCGTAAAAATACGACTTCACGCTGAAATCAACAGATATTCTCTTTATCTTCCATGGCTGAAATGACCTAATATCCAGCTCTTGTGTGGGAAAAACAGACGTCATTTGTAACCATCTCTTAAAGCAGTCTCACAGATTTACTGTTTTGGCAACTTTTTTATTTTTTGTCTTTGAATGAGCCAATTTTGGCGTCAATATCTGCAAACTAGTGATATTAGACTGCTAACAAAAGATCGAATCGCAGATTTCATATTTCCGTCGTAAATTGATGTTTTATGGCTTAAAGCGTTACTTAAACGGTTTAAGAAAAAATGCATAAAACATCAAGTTTTGAACTAAACTATGAAAATCTGCGATTTAATTTTTGTCAGCAGTCTGATATCACGGGTGTCCATGCATTTTCATATAAATTGGCTCGTTCCAAGTTAAAAAATAAAAAAAAAATGTCAAAATGTTCAATCTGTGAGAGTTCAGCTTTAAGTAAGATGACATTATTCACAAATAATAACAAGTAAAAGATTAATAAGTTTTAAAGTAATCCTTCTAAAAGTAAAGGGCAACTTTACCATTTCAAGTACAAACAAAACTACAAATGGGTAAACAAAGCAAAATCAATTTAAATACCTAAATACGCAAAACAGTAATAATAGTCTTTGTAATAATAATGTATACGGGTCTTGCAGCTACAAATTGTCTCCTAAATAAAGAGCAGTAGTTTGTAAGGCAGATGTAAAACTGAAGAATGCTTTAATCAGGATTACCTGATTTCAAAGTCATACAGTATATCATGCCCTAGCGGTTGCGCACAACTGGGGCTGGTTTTAAACAAAATACTTCCGGATGTGCTTTCGACCATTCGGAAGTCCTCGGCCATTTTTTTCAAAAACAACCTCGGATGTATTTGGACGGTTTACATACTCAAAAAGAGGTAAGTTTACGTCCGCTGCAAGTAGATCGCGTAGTAATTTTATTTAGAAGTTAAACGTTATGTCTTAACTCTTCACCGTGTCCAATCGTGACTGGTAGCGGTGGCTAATGTAACGCCTGTGTAGTGGCTAAATAACGCCAGTGTGCGGCTTATTTTCGGAGGGTAAGGTAAGAAAATTGAAAAAAGTAATCGACAAAGTTTTTGTTTTTCTAATAAGAATAGGTGGAGGGTGTGGCCATACAATCATACTTTCAGGTCATATGTTTCTTTTTGCCCAGACTTTTGAGTGTTTCCATATCATCGTGGAAAACCTCACCCTGTTTGGAGTGATATTTCGATTTTCAATTTTAAAATCAAGATTCTAGCATATCTATCCATCTAAGGATTCAATTAAACCCTTTAAAGTTTTTATATTTATACTTGTAAACATTAAACAACATTCTGATTGTCCAATAAAATATAATGTTACTTCGGCAGACCCTTTTAAATAACGATTCGGTGGTAACGCATGTGGAGTGGTGCGCTTTTTCTGTAACGCCTGAGGAGGTGGTGCAAATACTTGCACTCCATAGCTTAATTTTTTGTCAAATATTCCATTTAAACGCCAATCTTTACATAGATTTCTCAAAACAAATGCCCGTTAAAGACCAGATGACATTTATTTACGAATTTATCATTTTAATCTCGACGCATTTATGTGCATTTATTCGTATACTATTCCCAAATTGATAACTACAATGCAAAACATTGCATAAATATCCTTTTAGTTTGGTGTTAAATGTTTCATACTTGGGTCTGTTTACTAGTAACTGGCAAAACATGAGTCTGCAAATTACATTTATTTTAGAAACATGTTCATTTTGAGAGAAAATAGGATAAAATAAGTGCTCTTGTGAGGTTCGAACAAGTGACTGTAAAATAATGACCCATTAATCTTAAAGAGCAGAGCGCAAACAAAAAGGCTATTGGGAATTTAATTAAAGCAATAAAAAACACATACATCGTCTTTGCCATATGTGTACATCAAACGCATAAAAAGATGCGTTTTAGTGTCCATATGGGTATGTTAACGAATGATACCTTACAGGCTAAACATATCATTCATGTCCGTATTATTATGTGGGACATCCGAGTCTTACGAACATTTTTTCTTACATCCTAAAATACACGATTCGTATAATATACGAGTGCAAATATACAAATATAATTGTGTACACCATTTTTATGTCGTCCAAAGAAAAGGCACATACAGGTTACTTTTATGGGTGTTGTATGCGTTTGCGTGTTTGTCGGCGGTCGTCTAGAACTTGTTATGGCTGATATTCATTTTACAAGGAAATATATTTTTATTTCATTATCGTGAAAGTCTAGAGAGACTGATTGTATTGCATTAACAAAGCAACGTGCTGGGTGCATAAACACCATAAACGTCATTCAAATTGCCGATAAGTGTGTTCGTGTCAAATCACAAACTGTACACACAACGTGCTCTTGAACCAGCACGTACAAATCGTTTCTAAACGCAGTAACAAATGTAATTCGACAGTGTTTTCTTTAAGGTACTCTACTCCAGATTGCCAAACATTACGAAAATAAAAACGTGAAGGAAATGTATAGAACACATACCAATGGGTACAGTGTACTTAAATTTTATTAAGCATGTATGCAATTGTTGGGGGAATATAAAAACAACGAAAATAAACGTTTTGTGAGTAATTTCAAAATTATCTGGAGTAGAGTACCTTTAAAAATTACGACAATTGCAAAAGATAACACATGTATCACGTACAATTGGTCATTGTCAATGTAATATTATGCGTGTTAATTTAAAATCATGTCACTTATTATAAATTATCCGTTTACCATTTTTATTTGACTTACCGAAATAATACTCAAAAATCATAATGATCATTTAAAGTAAAACAGTTGTCCTACAATGTGAACACAGCATATTAAGAAATTAATAACACAAGCAATTTATCATATTTGAACTTAGTAGACCGTACTTACAATCCTTTTACGCAGTTATTCGTTCTTTAATTTAAAAAGCTGGACGCAAGCATGAATGCAGTTGTATCTTCACAATAAGCAACGTTGTAAACTATTTTTTTAAATATGGGTTATTGTATGATCTTTATTGTGACTATAGCTTAATTTGCAACAACTGCTTCATTGATTATACATACCTTGTATTTACAAATGTTTCCTATCTCTGCAGAATCTCCAGGGATGAAGCAGAAGTCGAAACTTGCATTATACAAGCGATGTAAAAAAAGACTAAAACCATTAAAGCGGTTGCCAATGACACCCGAAAAATGTTTGAGCAGCAAAAAGCCTAGATTCGTTTCTCCACAACCCTCGCCATATTATGGAACTCCAACATCAAAACGTCTACGAATATCATCGCCCGCGTTTTATGCAAAAAAAATGTGACAACACCAAGACGCTTTTTCAAATCGATATCAAATGTATGCGGGAAGTCAACACTTAACGAGTGGGAAGACATCGACACCAAAGATAGTGACGATATAAGTTTTGTTGATAATCTACGGACAAAATGCGGTGAGGATTATACTATTATACAACAACAAATACTGGCGCATGGTACCGGTATTTAATATAATAGGGGTTAAAACCGTTTAAGATATGTCTTTAATCGCGTATAATTGTAAATAAAGATTTAACACCAAACTAAAAGGATATTTATGCAATGTTTTGCATTGTAGTTATCAATTTGGGAATAGTATACGAATAAATGCACATAAATGCGTTGAGATTAAAATGATAAATTCGTAAATAAATGTCATCTGGTCTTTAACGGGCATTTGTTTTGAGAAATCTATGTAAAGATTGGCGTTTAAATGGAATATATGACAAAAATTAAGCTATGGAGTGCAAGTATTTGCACCACCTCCTCAGGCGTTACAGAAAAAGCGCACCACTTCACATGCGTTACCACCGAATCGTTATTTAAAAGGGTCTGCCGAAGTAACATTATATTTTATTGGACAATCAGAATGTTGTTTAATGTTTACAAGTATAAATATAAAAACTTTAAAGGGTTTAATTGAATCCTTAGATGGATAGATATGCTAGAATCTTGATTTTAAAATTGAAAATCGAAATATCACTCCAAACAGGGTGAGGTTTTCCACGATGATATGGAAACACTCAAAAGTCTGGGCAAAAAGAAACATATGACCTGAAAGTATGATTGTATGGCCACATCCTCCACCTATTCTTATTAGAAAAACAAAAACTTTGTCGATTACTTTTTTCAATTTTCTTACCTTACCCTCCGAAAATAAGCCGCACACTGGCGTTATTTAGCTACTACACAGGCGTTACATTAGCCACCGCTACCAGTCACGATTGGACACGGTGACTCTTGGGAATCTTAATTATCTTTGCAATAATACACTTTACTGGTTATCAATTTAAACTTAGATAAAAAAAAATCAACTCTAAAACACTAAATTTAATTAACGATATAATTAAAAAAATACGAACTACTTCAACTGATGTACCGGCATACATCCGAGGTTGTTTTTGAACAAAATGGCCGAGGAGTTCCGAATGGCTATCGACATGTGAACTATCGGAAATGAGCCGTATAAAGAAAATCGTCGGATTAGTCGTTACCTTTATTGGTTTCGAAAAAGGTTAGTGACGATATTTTTATTAACAAAACTGTACGTTGCGTATGACAGTTTTTTGCTGTTTTCTTGATTTTCTATTTTGACAGCTTTAGGATGCAACGATACCGTTCTGGAGTTAAGTGCTTTGCCATCACGAATGTCCAACTACTCAGAACAAGTTCCAGACAATCTGATTAGTGACGAGCTGGTTTCCGCATGGTACCGGTCAACAATTCACAGTCGTTTGTTTCTGCTGTCCGATTCAAACAACGCAACTTATGGGAACTGTGGAACGTTTTATCCAATATACTTACAATGTAAGTGTTATTTTTGCCTTACCATCATCATCATCATCATCATCATCATCATCATCATCATCATCATCATCATCAAAATCATCATCATCATTATCATCATCAGCAGCAGCAGCAGCAGCTGCAGCAGCAGCAGCTGCAGCAGCAGCAGCAGCAGCTGCAGCAGCAGCAGCAGCAGCAGCAGCAATTTATTTTCGCTTTGAAAAAACGACAACGACCTCCCGCATTAAGACTCATAACGAAAACAACTGACTGTTCGACTTATAACGACAATCACAACGGGTAGTCTGGCAGTATGACTTATTAAGACAACGACTATTTACGGCCTGGCAGTAAGACTTATAATGACAACAATTACTTACGGCCTGGCAGTAAGACTTATAATGACAACGACTACTTACGGCCTGACAGTATAACTTATAATGACAACGACTACTTACGGCCTGAGAGTATTACTTATAATGACAACGACTACTTACGACAACGACTCCGCACAGCCCGGCAGTATGATTTTATAACGACAACAACTTCGGACAGCCCGGCAGTATGATTATATTACGACAGCAATTTCGGACAGCCCGGCAGTATGATTTTATAACGACAACAACTTCGGACAACCTGGCAGTATGATTCTATAACGACAACAACTTCGGACAGCACGGCAGTATGATTCTATAACGACAACAACTTCGGACAGCCCGGCAGTATGATTATATAACGACAACAATTTCGGACAGCCAGGCAGTATGATTCTATAACGACAACAACTTCGGACAGCCTGGCAGTATGATTTTATAACGACAACGACTACTTACAGCCCGGTAGTGTCACTTGTAACGACAACGATTGCTTACAGCGCGGTAGTGTCACTTGTAACGACAACCCTTACTTACAGTATGGCAGCAGGACTAATTACGTATTATTTAAATGAATGAATGAAATCATCAATGCAATAGGATACAAAGGAAATATTAAATGACAGAGAAAGAAATAAGTCAATCAACCGTAAAATTACCTGTAAAACGCATACTTTTGAGATTATTTCATCAAAACACTATTATGAGCTTTAGGTGTTCGAACTTTCTCATTTTATATGGTTTTAAAAGTTTTTTGTGTACCAATGCAAAATATACAAACACAATTGATACTATTTGCAAATGGAAAAAAAGAACTCTTTTTGTCAGGCTCATAAATAAATTCGCTTAAAATGTAGGTCTCATTGTGTATGCATTGTCTACTAAATCTATGTGAAACTCTTTCAAAAGCAACATGCATATCTTTCTTTATCAATTCTTCCTTATTACAGCTATTATTTTGAAATATATGAAACTAAAAAGTTACAAAAGATGTTTAGCATGATACGTTCATGAACTATGTGACAGATAACAATTAAAACGTTAGATCTTTATCAAAGCCGCTATTGTAGCAATTTAAGTGTCCTCTTTACGTATTGAATATAGCATATCTCATATCTCAAGAATAGCAGAAGAAATGTTCTCAAATGTATTTAAGCAGGACATAAATTATTATTTATTATCTATAGTATTAGTTTCATTTAAACTTTGACTATTGCAATGTACAAATTTCAGAGATGAAATCTAAAAGTTATGAACAGATGTGCCATATCTGTTAGATCGTATATATTTGCAATTCTTAAATTGTATAAAATAGTGGAAATTGCAACAAAATGAATCTAGATATAGAATGAGCAGCTCTCAACTCAGTTCTATGAACGTCAACGTATTCTGCAAACGCATGTTATAACTCTAGATATTTAACCCGCACAAAATATTGCCAGCGCTAGTTCTTTATAGTAACTACATTAAAACTGGCATACTCTGCTTTTTTCTCAAAAACATTCACGCCGTCAATTGTGCATTTGCATTTAAAAAATGATGGAGTGCGCAGGCCCAAAATGAAGCCTTAGATGGCGATGTAGCTCCGCTCCTCACCTAAAACCGTCACCCACATAGTGATATCGCTTTAGCGAATTCATTCTTAAATAATCAGTATCATAAAAATTCCGAAAATATATCTGTTTGAAAAATGCGCATCCAGTGACCATCACTCCTGTCCAGAGAACAGTGAATGTATCAGCACCATTGACTCCTACAAGAGTTTGTGCTTATCGGGTTACAAATCCTCACCGGACGGAGTGCATTGTGAAGGTAAAATTAAAACACCAAAAAGGTTCCATGTGTATCACACTAGAAGTAAAACTTTCAAATACTTGTTTGTATATATAAAACAACAAGAATTATTACATTATGTATCGAAATAAGGCGAATTAGGTTTGGGAGATTTCTGGACATGCTTACCTTATACATTATATATGTATATAATGATATATTTTCATGTGAAATTTTTAGAATTGTATTGCAATGTCTTGTTATTACTTTTCAAACAATATATTCATATTTTAGTGTCCAATCTATGTGATGATCACCAATGATTAAGTGTCTATTAGACATTGAACCTTGTGCCTTTAAAAAAGATATCGTTAAATATTGGGATACTGACCAGTAGTTTTCATTGATATATCGTCTTCGAGTACATACAAAAACAAAAACAAGAAAGAATACGTTTATTCTTCAATGGCTTCTATCTAGAGTTGGAAAATCGGACTCCATTTGCTATCGATAATTGAATTGAATCGGACCAAGTATTTCGATTTACAATCAGACACTAATCGAAAGTTCATAATATCATTTAGCAATACATTCTTTAAGCATAGTATAATCATGACCATTTAGATGGTTTAACCTGTAGATCAATATCCATAACCTGTCTTTAATAACTTAACGAAAAAACATAACAACAAAACACATACTTGATAATTGCACATCAATTGCAAAATGATGCACAACGCATCAAGTAAGTTATCTTAGCATTTTATCCATGTAAAAGGATATTAAATATTTGTTAACAGCTTAATATTCAATAACCTGTAATATAGAAGATTTCTTAAAATATCTTTATTTTATAAAATTTTCACAAAAAAAGTAAATTTGTTAATAACAAACGATACCAAAAAACGTTTCAAAAACAGTCTGCATCGAGCCGGGATCCCCGATCCGACCGGTCCAACTTCACCATAGAGACAGTTTATTGAGGTTATATTAAATATATAAACAATTAAAAACAATTTGTAATTTTCGGAGAGTTCGTAAGTTTTTAAGCAAAAGTGTTTATACCCACTGCATTTGTGTACGAGAGTGACCGTCCTTTTTAAAATGAATGAACTCAACGAGATTTTACCGGAAAAAAATGACATTTACTCTACTTCTACCGCATAACAAAAGATACGTAGTTACCGCAAGTAACATTAGCGACATCGATTTTGGACAACCACGCCGACATAGTATTGTCAACGACGATTTGTCGGTTGTATTCGATTATTGTTTTTTACTACTTATATTAACAGAACTGTTTGTTCAGAATGGCTGCGATGACGAGGCACTGGTAATGAGTAATCTTTCAACAAGGCTGATCAGCAACTTCGAGAATAACCCAAACAATTTGCTAAGTGACTCTACGTTAAAGTCAGGATGGTTTAGACCGATATACAATGGTCGGTCGTTCCTCCTTGCGGGCCCAGGCCACAATGTCACTAATGGAAACTGTGGAACTTTCAAACCAATTTTCCTGCAAGGTCTCCTTTAATATATTTAGACAATTTCAAAATATATCAAATTGTTGTTTGCAGAGCTATAAAACATGTTTATTTCAATACAATAGTGTATAACATTCTATTTTTCATCGCGAATATATATATAATTATGTTGCAGATATCAGGTTTTAAAAGGGGATAGCTTCATAAGTCTAGTTCAAAACCTACTTCAAATGATATGTGAGTCCTTCTTGAAAATAGAACACAATTCTATCAGTTTAGTTAAATTGGTCTCGATTGAAATCAAACATGACAATCAGCTGCATAGAGCATGGTCGATACGTTTTATTTTCTCTGCAACTTATGATTGAGCAAAATAATGATAAGGAACTAGATTAATCTTGAGGTAAGGTATCTCGTTTTTGATACTTTATATTTGTTCATATAAAGTTTTAGAATTGTCGTCCTTAACGAGTGAATTGGCGGTTATGAAAGGTTGTTCTTTAGACACAGACTGAACATGCAACCATTTGCAGGACATTATAGTTAGAAGGTGTGGACATGAAATGCGATATTACCTTGAGGCTACAATTCCATATGCAGCGTATTGCTATGGTAAATATCGCTTATTTTCTTTGTTCTCCTATAATTCCAGCTTATCTTCACCAATAATGAATATGGAATTTTGTAACGTGGTTGAATATGTTGACAAATTCGTATTTCTTTGCTTATTGTCTGGACTTTTATCTTCAAACTGTTGATGTCAGTTTACTTTATATAACTAATCAAGTATTTGTTTAATTAATTCGTTCCAAAGGTTTCAACTGTCTTGAAATGTGCCTGTGTTACATTTTAATATTGAATTGTGTTGGTTGTCTTTTGATTTAATAAACTATCCCAGATAATTCTGCCATACAATTGACCGAGTACAATGGAGAGAAAAAACTATTTTGCTTCAAAGAAATATTTGACAGATAATGCTTTAATTGTCGTTTGTAATATTCATACAACATGTGTCCTGCTACATATATTCAGTGTAAACAAGACCTATACGGGGAGAATTGTGGGCAGGAATGCCAATGTGTTGAAAAGAACACCGTTTTTTGCTACCCAAACAACGGTGACTGTGAATGTAAACCGGGTTGGTCCGGAAGTACGTGTAATAGAACTGTCTCGATAAACGCATCCAGTGACCATCACTGTCCAGAGAACAGTGAATGTATCGCAATAAAGGGTTCCTATCATTGCAAATGCATGCTAGGTTTTAAACTGTCACCCGATGGATTAAAATGCATAAAAGGTATGTTTTCGAGTCGTGTTTGTTTTGTGTTTGGTAGACTGTCTGATTAAGACTCTCGTTACAATAATTGACATTCTTATACTGGAAACGATCGAACATAACCTTACATTATGGCCTCTTTCTCCTATGCATTCGATGGGATGCATTGTGGGATTTTGAATGTTGTATTGTGCCCAGCAGTGAAGTATCTATTTTAGTATCACAGGTCTTTTAAAATTTGCTTACTTAATAAAAGTAGCGCACTGTTCACCATGTCAGGTTATTTGCTCATAGGATGTCACAACATTATTGTTCTTACTCGATTTTTCAATTAACACCTACTACATTGATGTTTTTCTAACACGTAAGCATTTTAAATGAACTAGAATAGTTGGTTATTTTCAGTGTTTGATCGAAATTTGTTTCAGGGAATGCTTACAGAAAGAAACATGTACATGAGCGGCCAATATCGTCTATTTTTGCATTGGTTTCAGGATGTGACCACCTGTTTTACGGTCCTGAATGTTTTCTTGAATGCACATGTAACATTGATAACGTCGTTGAAGAAGGCGAGCCATGCATATCTGACACCGGGAAATGCTTTTGCAAAGAGGGATGGACCGGGTTTACATGCGATGTCGATATCGATAAATGTGAAGATGGAAGTATTTGCACAGATCAAAGCACGCATTGCGATTATTTACCAGGCAGCTACCTGGCGATATGATGGCTATATCCGTACTGACAAAGGTGCTGCGTCAGAGGTATTCAATATTCCAGTATTTATGACATTCTATGTTGACTTTTCAGCATTACAAGCATTACAGCAATAAGGTATCAGCAATAAGTCTACCTATTTATTATTAAAGTAGTCACATATGTGTGCATGGTATATCAAACCGAAAATATCAAGGTATTTTATTATTTCGAACTGATACTTTTCAAACTGTGTCTTTACTATACCCTGACAGAAACGGTTGATGTTAATAATAATAACAAATGACGAGTGGGTGTATTATTTTGCTCATTATTCAGATTCTGACAGCGCGAAGATCAACCCCTCAGCAGTCATAGCCATTGTCTTCTACAGTATTGTTCTTTTTGCTGTCCTTCTTGTGGTGAAATACTGGCACGGACACAGAAAAGGTTTATTGGTTTCATGTTTGGGCTCTTTTTTCCATCACGCTTGTATTTCACAAGAACTGCTACTTCAAATGAAGAACTATTTAATTAATATTTAAAACTTGTTTCAGGTAATTCCGTAGGCTCAGAGCAAGATTTGGGGGACGATATTCGTTAAGTGCACCACGAACATATATAGTAGTCTATTTCATAAAGTTTACAGCTTTTACTTATGTTATTTTTTTATGGTTCCACTTCATTCTATTGTTAAGAAACATATGCATTCTTACGGTAAATTGAATGTGTGTTTTCTATGTTTTCGTTTCAATTATATTTTTGTCCTCTTTGGTATTTCTTTATAATTAGTGCCGTATTCTCTCTCAGAGCAAAATACATATATCTTATAGATAGTGTACTTAATAGTATATATTAATAGCTACAAAACATAGTGTTTGGTGCTTAGGCTAAATTCGTAAGAGTAAATACAGATTTTATCACGATGTGTAAACATTTAAACATGCTATTTTCAGTGTAAAAACATACCAATGTGCAGTACATGACCCACACAAGTACCGAAATGTGTATGACTAGATTGCAGAAATGAAGAGACAAACCTTCAAGTATAACCGACGACCTACATCCAATTGTTGACGACAAAATTCTTAACTTTTCCTTGAAACATGACTAACTACCAAAAGGAGATTATGCGTATTTAAGCCCGGATCATTAGTTAAATCACTGACTGAATGCTGTCACTTAAACAAATTATCACATAAATACTAAACTGTCATGCATTTCCGTGTACTCTAAATCTATTGAGCCCAGTTGCATATCAAACTACAGCGCAATAATCTCCCATGTCGTTACATTTGGCTATGAGTGGCTGTTTTTGACAATTTCTTTGTCGTATACGCAAAAGTCTCCCCTAAAAAGTATCAGATATACATTACTATTCAGAACGAGGAGGGCATGGAGGTCAAATAGCACAATTACCCAGTTACCATCAGACACCGAAGTCAAAACCAATTAGCTTTTTGTGACTGTGTAATCACTTTTCAAAAACTACAAGTGCATCAACAAAATATTATGGTCATGTTATGTTTGCGCGATAAATTTGGCCTAAAGCGGCGAATATTATTAAAGCTAATGCGATGGCGATAATATGCTTTGGGAATAGTACTTGAAGATGTACAAAATGAGTAATCAAAGCGCTTAAATCTTTGAAAGGCTTTCGGCCTGCTACGTTTTGTGGTTATGGTCATGTATTCTAAAACATATGACATTTTACATCAACATCTAAAGATAGTGTATGTATGCTCATAAATCCTCCGCAAATTGTTTTAGATTTTTAAGCTGAAACTCAAATAAATCAAAACCATGAAGTATCAGTCACCCTAAATACTCAATTATACACGTATGGAGTAATACGCAATTGCATATGAAACCTTATCTAAAAATTTGGTGCACAAACAATGCACTGCTTAAGATAAGATTTACCTTTTAAGTTTTCACTTTATTTTGGATTGTTGGGATAAGAGTGAGGTTGTGCACGCAAGCTGGTTTAAATCCCCAGTAAATATACATTTTACTGACCGTTTCAAGGCGGTACCTAACAATCCTTGATATTCACACCTTGTTTTTTATATAGTATATATGCACTGTGTTGTTTGTGGAGTTTTGTGCTGGTGTTGTTCTATGTTTCTTGTTTGCGATTTTTTTGTGTTCTATTTCTTTGGCATGTACCCTTTGCCATTAAATGAGGTTTATGTTTTAATTTTTGGCCACTGAGCTACCCTTCAAACATGCCTGAGTTGTATTTAATTTACTACCAGGGCATGCCCGCCAAGCCAAATGCATCCAACAAAATGTTTTGGACATTAAAGTATGTTTAAGATCTCTTTCTACAATGTCAGGATGATCGCGCAAAATTCGTCTGGATCGAATCACCCACTTACTATACTGCCTGTACTTATTAATGTAAAGTGTCCTCAACCTATTTCACCCGTGGACAAAATAAACAGATTTGTATCACTGGGTTGAAATTACTGAGACAAACTGAGAAATCTTCACCCATTTTCTGTTCCATTTCACAAGTCTTAGCAGGCTGAAAACCTGTCAACGCTTTAAGCGCTTTGATTTTTTATTGTAAATATGTATTATATGCAAGCTTAGCGTCCTACAGCCTAAAAATAAATCAAAACCGTGTTCCATACTTAGATCAATCTATCCTTCCTAACAATTGGAGCAAAAATGTCCATTGTGCTCTCAGGTGGTTCTTTTTCTTGTATTTGTACGAAGTGCCATAAATACGACACGTGCAAACTGGCACGGAATCAATAAATAACATAATGGCTTAAATTTTGGAAATTAAATGTTATTATTGACAATAAATGTGTTGTGACCATGCTCAAAGTCATTGTTTAGAATTCCATCAACAAAATAATCATTATTTATGTAATAGAAAAATACGTACCCAATATTTGGAGCTATAAGTGAGAGAAGTGACGAAACAAATCAATACAAAACCCGTAGATATCTTATTGTTTGAACACTGAATTTGGCGAAAATAAAACTCGTATGCAAACAACATACAGATATCTTCTAATCCAATCATAAGGATTCGTTCATATAATCCATCATTTTGCAAATGAATGTTTATACCATGCTCGTGCAAAATAGAAATGAAATAACTTCCACATCTCTTTCCGACTTGTTAACATTGCGTTCCACGATGGTACCCAGGCATCCGATATTTTTTTCAGATATCTGTGTTAATTGCACTGATGATGAACCGGAAACCACGAACTGACAAAGCAATGACAACCATTGCAGAAATGTAGTACCAGGAATAATCGTAAACAAAATTTGTATCCGATCGTTTCGATTCCGTTTAAAGTCAAGAGAATAGTGCGAAAATATCCACTAGTAATCACATGACTTTCTTTTAATTGATGACGTCATACCCAGTCCGATGACGTTATAGTTTGTCAATGTGTTAATGACATTATATCAGGATTAAATACAGAAAGTGACGGATATTTTAAGAATCTCATACAATCCGGAGGAACATGTACTTCGTATGATTGAAATGGAAAATAAAATACTTTATTCAAAAAAACACACTCTAATCATGTCTACAAAATGAGAAATAAACGTATGACTTGCAGGAATAATAACATTTCAACAATTAATTTCCAATTAAACTGTTCACAAATATGCCAAGTGATATTGATATTCAACACAGGTTTAATACAGGAAATGTTTTATATAATATAGTTATATAAAACTGGAAACAATGTATAGCTTGTGATAAAAGATAAATGTTCATTTGTTTAACTTATATAGTAATAAAGGTTATTTAATTATGTATTAAGTAAAGTATAAATTCATTAAGAAAAAAAAATATTTTGAGAACAGTACCAGCTGTGTTACCAACTTCAATAAGTTTAGTTAAAAATGTTTCATTTGACTAAATCTTCCAGCTTGTTTGGCAGTTTACGCTTAATTTTCATAAAATTAACGTTTAACAACGTAATATTTCAAACATACTAAATACACCAAGTCTTTGAAATAATCAAAATTATAATCAAATTTACTTTAGCAAAAGAAAAATTGAAATTGGAATATCATAAAGCATTATGAGGGAAATGGCGGGAAATCCCTTCCATAATTGTAATCTTAACAAACACTCAAAAAATATTTTTTGTTCCACTGCTGAGTTTTTTATTTAACAGAATTGCACTTTAACATTTCTTATATTCGATAGAATAATTTGGCGTTCAAAATGTACTTTTTGCAAAGAGTTAGTTTTAATCCCATAAATCCTTATTCTCATTTCTATATATGACATTAAAAACATGTTTAAAGGTTCGACAGCTCTTGTAACAGGTGAAATGTTTCTTTCATTTGATAAACTCTAAACATGCTAAAAAGGTCTACGAAAATGTTTTTACTTCCTTTTTTATTATTGTTTTCTTTTGTTTATTTGTGTGTGTTTTTTCTGCGGTTGTTGTCGTAGGCTTACAGTTGTTCTTATTGTACAGTTGTTGTCGTATGACTTAGTTGTCTCTGAACCATCAGTCGTTGTACGAGCTGCTGAAGTAGTCGCAGCCCACGCAGTAGTGAATCTTCAGTTGACGTCGAAGAAGGCTCTGCAGTTGTTGTTGTTGGCTCTGCAGTAGTTGTTGTGGGTTTTGCAGTTCTTGTCGTGGGCTCTGCAGTAATCATGGTAGGGTCCACAGTAGTTATCGTTGGCTTTTCAGTAGTTGTCGTTGGCTCTTCAGTAGTTGTTGTGGGTAGTGAAGTAGTGGTTGTAGGTTCTGCAGAAGTCGTCGTAGGCTCCTTAGTAGTTGTTGTGGGTTTTGCAGTAGTTGTCGTATGTTCAGCAGTAGTTGTCGTTGGCTCTGCAGTACTTGTCGTAGGCTCAACAGTACTTGTCATAGGCCCTGCATTAGTTTTCGTAGGCACTGCAGTTGTTGTCGTTGTTTTTTTAGTAGTTGTAGGGTTTGTCGTAGTTGTGGTACTAACAGTCGTTGTTGTGCATGGTGCTTAAAATACACAATAATGATTAATAAAATAATTATACATTTTTCCTCAGTTCTTATGGTCGAGTTTTAAAGGGGAACGGCCTGAAGAGTGAAAGCACGTTAAAAGCTGACTTATGAACTGAAAAAGGATTTTCATGGGTAAATAATTTTTTAGTCGCAAAAGAAAGACGAATTGTTCTTAAGCCGTTCCTTTTGCTATGCAGGATTAAAATGCGTTGAAAAGGGAAGGGTCAATTTTGCGACTCACTTTTGGTGTACACGACATGTCACCATTTTGTGGCGTTTCGCTTTTGTAGGTTAATATGTGTCGCATTTTTGCACTGCATGTGTCACATTTTGGTTTTAAACAATATTAAATTTAATAAAACACAATGCGTGAACTTCTCAAAACAAAAAGTCATGACAGCAATAGAAGGAAGCTTATAAAAAATACTATGTCTCGCTTTGGTCAGGTCTTTGTATGGCAACAAGGCGAAAGACCGCAAATGCTACTTAATGTATTTTTGCAAGTGGGGCAACTAAAATACCGTTAATACAAATTAATTAATTTATTTTCCCAAATTTTGGTGCCATTTTACTTACCCTTTGTCGCCTTATCGAATTTTCGAAACGAGAATTCAAAAGAGGCACTATGTGTCGATTTCGGCTGTCCACTTTTTTACCCTGTATATCCTCCACTTACAGTGACAGACCTCAGTAAACATACCAATGACTGTTGTCAACAACGCCACTGATTATCTCACTTGCATGTCATTGATTCCCCTTTTTGTTATAGATCTAAATTTTTAAATTCAATTTTGACCGAGACGCTCAAAATCATCTCTCATTTATCCTCTTTATTTACCTTCAGACCAGTCTGTAGCACTGACGGAGGAGTTGCATCTCAGACAAGTATTAAACGGTGAAACTTCACCATCAGAATAACACCTATTCTCGATAAAACATCCGCTTGTCTGAAATTGTGACAAATATCTGTGATTAGGATGATACTTAAATTTAAACGCCACAAATTATTTGATTACCGACAAATGGAATCTGAAGTGCTGTCCCATACATGTACATCACAAGAATAATATATGATAAAGTATACAAAGTTGTAAATCATATTGGGTATAAAGCAAGAAAGATAGTTAAATCGGAAACTCTTTTAATTACATTACCGTGGTTATACATGAAACAATATTTGTTTATTGGTAAATACACCAGTAAGCTTTTAATGGTTCTAAGAGATTTCCAGCGCGTTATGACGATAAACTTACGGTATTTAAAAAGACAGTCCCGTTCGTATTTTTATCGTAAGCAACATTTTGGCATGTAGAATCAAATACAAAGACCGATTTGATATTGCCATAATTAGAGCCACCGTTACTTGCTGAAACCTCGTACTTCACTGCAAATGCATCAGCGTCGTACTTGTTCTGGATAAAAGAAACAAATCATATTTTATCTATTTTCTCAGAATATGTTGGACATAATATATAATGCTTCATTATTCTTATAAAAATATGCTTTACTGGAATAAAGGTTTTACGCACTGAACATTATTTCTGTATGTACACCATGCTGCAGAAAAAGACAACGTTAAGATAACACGTGAACACTTACGTGGTTGGAGCAACAAACCCCAGTGAATATATCTTCGTATGAACCATTTGAACGATATTCAGAAACCAATTCTTCTTCCCCGTTTATGGATATCTGAAATGAACAAATCGGGTGCAATCTTCTGCTTGTTTTTGCTCATAGGCACATATTCCGTAGACCATACATAGAAAGCTACATTTCACTAAGTCCTTTAACAAGCTGTATTCCTGGAATTCACATTCTAAAGATACGACCGTTGTTAAATAATTTAACAGTAATGACATGATAATGTTAAAAATATTCCATATCCTTCGTAACGTTGATGAGGTGAAAGATGATAACAAAGCAGATCTTTTTTCATTCGATGAAAAGAAACATCGCACAGAACAGCTGAATGACACATTTTTCTTACCTTGAATGTCTTAACATTGCACTGAATGGAACGCAAAATGGCACCGCTCCTTATTGCAAAACATCGACAGTTGTCGGACCTTTCAGCAGTGTCGCATTCACCCCCAGTTTCTATGTCGTCTATTATCAACGGATCTCTTTCATCGATCGAACACTCAGCTCCATGGTAAAATGCATCGCAAACGCACACGCCTGCAAAAAAGCCTTCATTAGAAAAGATAACATTTTAACTTCTTTGTCTGCATAAGTCAAAGAAGTAATAGGTATGACGGAATGGTTACCTCTTTAAGTAAATGATTTGAAACCTTATTCTTGTACGAGTAATTCATTTTCAAATTAATTATTGATCGTGCATTTATGAGATAAATGAAGGTTGCTGGTGTTCTTAACTGAATGCACAATTATATCGATATACTATTATGTCATATTTCCCGATTCAAGATTAAGCGATGAAAAGATTAATAATATATACCTTCCCCACTATTATTTACGAGTGTGCAATTTCCGTTTCCTGTGCAGTTAGATGGACAAGTATTTGCCAGAAAAACGTCTATCCTCTCAGTGTTGTTAGCAGCGTATTCCGGTTGTAAGTCTATCATATTCTTTACCAAGTCGTTATACGACTCCACATGTGCGTTTGCCCAAACTAACGTTCCACCAACCTAAGCATAACATTTACAACATAAAAATTGTTAAAAAATGTCCTTTTATTTATATAAAGTAACTGAACAACAAGATGTCAACGGGAAACCAGTTAACTAAAACGTAAACAGACATTATCTCACAATAAAGGCACGATGGTACAATTAAAGCATTTCGTATTCAGTACCCTAACATCATACGCGCAGTTTTTTATAACTTCTTGAGGGTTTTCAAGCGCCGACAAATCTGAATAACTCTGCACCGCTAAACTTCCGTTTATTAAAGCCGTGCATGCTTTATTTGCATCTTCAGTGGTAATATCCTGGGCCCCTGCTTGGCGCTTTAAATATACACATATAACATATTAGTTTATCATGATTTTATAAGTACTGCGTACGAAATACTAAAACAAAGGAACTGACTGAAATAAGATAGTGCCTAGTCATTTAATATTTACATTAGCATATTTAGGAATGGCATGTTAATGATGCATACCTTGTACAAATAGTGCATTGGGGGGTCGACAGAGTTCATCAAATCAAAAAGTCGCCGCAACTCTTTCATGTGAGAATCTGTTCCTCGCTTCTTCCTGTTTCCTTTGGAAACATGACATTTTAATGGCGTTATGCTGTTTGGGAATGAACACTTGTAATACTGAGTAGACGAACAGTTCGCGGCTCCGCTTTGACAAAAGCAGTACAAATGATTTCTTTCTTTCCATGACTGCAAACTTCGATCTGAGTTAATGAAAAGATTCTTTTCCTTCAAACCAGTATTTTGGGTGTCACTGTCCATTCTGGAATGCCAAATGATACAGTATTACATATATGCAACAAATGACAGATTGTCCGGTTAGCGCAGTGATTAGCGCACTCGCTTTTCACCTAGGCGACCCGGGTTCGACTCCTTGCTTGGGCGCATGTGAGTTGGTTTGTGGACACCAAGCCGGACAAGTGAGTTTTCTCCGGGTTCTCCGATTTCCCCCACAACACAAGACCACACTCGCGTAAAATCGTGCCAACGAGAGTGATTAATATAACGTTGAAATAACTTGTTTCATAATCGTTGTAAAATAAACATGTTTAAAGTAAATGACAGATACAATTAGACTATAACCAGTTGTAGATATATTTGAGAAAAATATTTAACTTATGATGCAGTCAGTAAACACCTGTTTCACAGACCGTTCTTAGGCGGTAACTCCACCATTTATTAACAAATGTAGTTGTGTGGTTGTCCTGTGATGGTTTCAGCGTTGCACGTCTCTCGTTTAGCGTATGTTTGGCTTTTCTTGTGCCTTTGAACAGGGTTATCGTTAACGTTTTGACTACTGAGCTTGTCCCTGTAGTTTGCATTGTTGTTTAATTATTATTATTTGAATATGTCTTCTCTATGCATGTTCACTTTTCGCAATGTGATCGTCCATCAGTGAAACAAATCATGATTGCAATGTCAGGTTTGCATCGAGCAGACGGTCAACTTCTACCTCCCAAAAATGGCTTCAACACTATTTCGATTGTAACCGCGCCATACTTGCGAGCGTTGTTTAAAGATACGATTAATTTTAATCGATTAATTTATACCAGAGGAAACTGTGCCTTTGGGGAAGCCGTCCACCGCTTAAATAGTTCCGCGTGATACTTGAGGTATACATCAAATCGCTGATGATGGCAGTATGTTGTTATGAGTTATGAAGTCAATCGACAGGTATGTGTGTTGAACTTGTTTTAAAGTTTATTGATGGAAAAGGGTGAGAATTAAGTCACGATCTTTTAATGATTAAAAACTTTAAATGCTAAGATAATAACAAAATAACATGGCGATTTCCTCCACTCACGCATGGTTCCACAAAAATCTACTAACCAAATATAGTATTTATCAACTACTTTACCTCCATGACTCAGCGAAGTCATTCTCATTCAGCAGTTGCTGACCATTACTGCCCAAAAACTCATTATTGACATCATTGTCGAATGTTCCACATAGGCCTTCAATGCTGTTAAAATCTTTAGGAGCCATGTATATGTCTATATTCATCGTTCCTTCATAGCTACCACCATAAAGACGAATTTCAATACGTGTTCCAATTGGTGTCAGAACCTAAAAGCATCACATAAAACAGTCAAGATTACTGTAAGAAAGTTGTGCGTTGTTTTAAACTTCAGGATAGTTCATAACAATAGCGACATGATGAATGCTAAATATAATCTTACCCTATATTTTTTGGAGTTTATTTCTAGAACTTCCAATATCCCCCCTTCGCCACAATGGACAAAATCAATGTAATGGATTGATCCGCATCTATTTATCATGAACACGTCCTTCCCTGCACGAACAGCAACACCACAGGCGCACATTGCATGATCGTTGTTGCATGGTTTAGTTTTCTGCTGTACCTATTATATACAAACAACTTATTGTTAAGTACTTTGGGTCATAGTAGCAGCTGATCGCTTATCATGTTCCATGGTGCTAAAATTTAACGGCATTGCAACGGCAAGTTTTATATTTGGTTTAAGACGTGCGACATGGGGCTTGATTTTAGGTTTATAGACTTACGTTCACTTATAAATTACAAACGGATCGATACATCGAGCTAAAATATAGAACCGAATCTAACTTGCAAAGAAACCTTGAAAGTACTCACTTTAATGATGATTATTCGGTTTATTATTGTTACGATTTGTAATCGCCGAAGCAATACAGGTTATTTTTGTTGTTGTTGGGAATTGGGGCCCGGGCGGGTCATTATTTGAAAAAAATATTGAAAGACTTTAACAATTTACCAAAGCGATATTCTTTCGAAGTCTCTTCAAGAGTTCATTTTTATTGTGAAGAGGAATTATTTTATTGTATTTTGATGTTGTTGTTTTTCGTTGTTTTTATGTGAACTATTATAACACTGCCTTGGATGCGTTGTTAAATAAATGCGTATTGTCATGTTGTAAAAAATATAAATGATGTTAATTGCTGAGAGGATGGACTCCACTAAACAACGGCAATGTGACGTCTCAAGTTCCATGGGTTTACATGTATTTAAATGGCTTATTAGTAGGGCTGCAAACGAATATTCGAATATTCGATCAAACGTTTGGTATTCGAATGTCAAAATCGGTATTCGAATATTCGATGTTTTTGTTGAATTAATAAATTAATAAACTTTTTGCCTACAACTGTCATCTTCGTCTGTTCTGTTTTTACAACGATGTACCCGTAATGCCACAGGTGTGAACTTGATGACACTATACACGCGTCATATCGGATATATCGTCGGGAACTATAAACAGTCCCCGTAATTTTGCATTTACTGGCTGTTAGACAAGTGACATCAAACACATTCCAATTATTTTGGGAACATTTAAGATCGGCCTTTATACCAATGTGTTGTCTTCACTTCTAATCAAGCTTGGCGATATTGCGCAAATCGCCTTGATGATTCGAAGGACATGTGCTAGTTATTTGCTTTAAACTGTTTTCAATGTTTCGATACAACGCTCTTGCGTTGCAAATTAATTGTATGGTTTAACGTTTAAGGATATATGCCTGTATTGTTGTACAATACAGCAGTCAAAATCGACGTTTGGCCATGGTTGGTGTCGTTTTCTATAAATATATTTCGTAAACATCAATCTCAGAACGAGGCTGCAAGTATAACGTTGGCGCATAAATTCCCCAGTCTTATTTTGCATTGTTTACAAAAGTTATTAGTAACGAGTTGTATATACAATAGGTCTGCGTAACATAAAATCAAGTGCATGTTTGAGACACAGTAAAGTTTAGCGTTTCAAGTGTACAAAACGCATCTATATCAGTGTTTGTTATAAAGATGTAATGTACATTGTGGAATAAAATATGTCCATATTTGATTGAGACTGTTTATTGAGAGGACTACTGTCAAGTGCCAACGCCACCTACCATTTAATCTAAAATGAAATGTTAATAAACTATAAAAAGCAAAGTATCGATCAACTGTCAGTAAAAGTGCGTTTCTAATAATCGCCGATTTTCACAATAACATTCAGTGTCTGAATCTAAAACACAAATCAAAGACGTTATAAATATATATCAAGATAGTAGAAAAGTACAGGGCCTTGGAAAGAGGCGTAGCCTGTTCATTGCTTAACATTTAAAAATAAAATTTTACGGCGTTACGAGTGAGTGCTTCAAGCACATTTATTCCAAACAATAGCAGATTGACACAACATTGAAACAAACGCAACTATAACATCAGCACATAAAATGCTGCCTTAATTTTATATATGTATTTTTTATCTACAAAATGCTGGAATAAATCTATCTATTTTTTTCAGATGTGAGGTAGCCGAATTTCGGCGGCTGCTAAAGAAGATTCAAAAGCCCTGATACAGCTATTTCTACATGTCTTACCTCAATGTCATACGCCTTATTGGTGTACATCATATAAACTCCGGCATCGCTTTGTTGTTCGTAATGTCTGTTAAAAGAAAACTAATCGTGGTCAAATGCTATTTTCATCCAAGATGTTTATTTGAATACCAAACTAATCCATCTAGTACACGTTGCAAAGTGCATAACATAAGCAAAATGACAGTGCGGCAGTGGTAAAAACTAATGTGAACTGGCTTTAAAATTTGAGAAACATTCTCTTACTTCTTGGCTCACTATTATACTAAAATAAGATTCTGTACAAAATTGTTTTTAATAAAGCTTATGTTCTAAGTTTTCCTGTATCAGGCAAAAGTTTCTTTAAATGTATTTTGTACATGGAGAACCGTTTTTGGTTTCAAAATCATTGTACAAATTTTGATCTTGAATTGTTTATTGGTATTTTAAGATATCTAAGGTTTAGCTGTAAACTAGATATTCACCATTTTTTTCTTATTTTTATAAAATAAACCACAGCAGCAGTACCTAATAAACCAATTAGCTGATAACAATCTATGGTAAGACTTAACAGTACTTATTACATTACCATACATTTGGAATTGTCCTATTTCGCCGACAGCTGCAGTTTTCGTTGAGTAGTAAGCTAGTAACAAAATATTTTTAAATGATGTTCATAATTTTCTTATTGGCCCCTAAACACTTAAAGACAAAATTTATATACCTAGTTTGCATACTTCTTGAGTTATCGTAGGATCTCTTTTTGGGAATTTTAGCTGCCATAGCAACGTGCATTATATTCTAATTTCAAAACCTAGCTTGTATTCTTCTTATTACAGCGTCTAGTGTTCCGGAGGGAGAGACTGACGGACAGACAGACGGATATAGAGTAAAAGTGAACACGTAATTTATTGAAAAGTGAAATAATTTAACCTTCCATCTGTAGTCCTCATATGTGGATCAATATGAGAGTAACACCACTTGCTTTTGTACTCTTCCGTGTCCTCCACAATGACCTTTAATGAAAAAAACAACAAAATACCGAGCTTACTATCATATATCCTAGACGAGTTGAATAGGAGTGTGTACTATAAGAGAAAACGTGTCATATTTTTTCAAACAAATGATCGGTCGATAAAAAAAATAACGAACAACACCACAAAACAATGCCATTTGCCTTGTTGCATGCATTGCAGATATAAAGTAACCGAAGAACAGTGTGTGGTATTTTCATATAATTTAATTAAATTCGGTTTGGCAAAAGTATAAATGCTAAGATGAAATTAAGTAAGATTAACAACATATATAAAGCACAGTATTTTTGTTTTCAGTATTTGCTTTATTTTCAATCGTGACGTCTTTTTTGCATTGATGATTTCATGATTGTATAGTATGTCCAGGGCGTCATCAGTGAATAAATTGAAAAGAAATCTCGAACAATAATGATAACAAGAGAATCAAGAGGAAACTCTCCTTTTAATGCTAACAATATTTAAATTAGTACTCGATTATAATTAAGAATGTTTTTTAACAAATAGGCATTCTGATATATTTTAAGAAAAATGTTATCTTAAAAATGCATTATCAGATATTTGTCATTTGTATTATATAGAAAATGCAAGTATATTAATAGTGGATTAAGGTGATGGGCCATGAAATAAAAAAATACTGCTTACAGATAAAAAACAAACAGTTTATCTGTTGTTACTGTTGAATTTATATGCATTTATTTTCTGTATAATAAACCAATCAATTTTGTTTTGGCACTGAGTACTGCTTATAATTGCCATCCGTTGCAAGCATACCCAATGTCAATACAGTTTCTAAATTAAGCAACCCTAACAAATTATAGAAAAATAAATATAAAATGAAAGTTACCATGGGGCCTTTGGATTAAAGATTACTAGAATGGATTGTAAAATTATGATTCTCCTAAAGGGTACAAACACTTATTGACATCAATCAATTTCAAATACAAAATCATTCATGCCTTGAATAATGGTCAAACCTATTTGTTATCGCAACGGATGAAATAAGGAAACAATATGTCACAGAGTTATGGTTCTTCGAAATTGAAGATTCAACACCGCGATCACTTAATGCTTCAAGATTCATTCATTTCAAAAGCAAATTATTTAGTGATTAACTAAAACACAAAAATGCCAAGGGAGGCCATTTGGGAACAATGGGCAACAGTTATTGCTCTTAAAACGTGCTCGAGTTCAACGTGTGCTTGCTTATTATTAATTGTTGAAATTTCACTAACTTCTCTTTAAATACACAAAATGCATACACATTGTTTTTCTTATGTCAAAGAAGCCAATTTGATGATGTTGGTGAAAGAGGTATATGTAATATATTGATTCTTTAAATCTTATTCAATTCCTTCAAAATCGTGCTGTGATGTTAAGTAAATTCATTTGTTGAATTTAAATAACAAACTCGGGCCATAAATCTGACAATATTTTTATAGTTTTATGATTTGTTACTATTGGTAACTTTAATGGGTTATGGTTATTCAGGATAAAAACAAAACTGACGGACGGACAGCCAGGATGATCACTATATGACAAAACCTAGTACAAGTGTCAAATCATAAGATCATATAAAACTGTTTTATTAATATATTCCCAGAAGCAGCTCTTCGGTAAATATGTCAAATACATGTTAAAACTACAAGTTCATGCTACATTATGGGTAATCCATTTTTTTAATTTAGAACTATGATAAAAACAAAACTGACGGACGGACAACCAGGATTATCACTATATGACAAAACCTAGTATAAGTGTCAAATCATAAGATCATAAAAAACTATTTTATTAATATATTCCCAGAAGCAGCTGTTCGGTAATATGTCAAATATATGTTAAAACTACAAGTTCATGCTGCATTATTGGTAATCCATTTTTTAAATTTAGAAATAAAATTTCTTTTATGAAATGCATGTGAGATGTATGTAATGATGTAAAAAATTTATAACGTGAAAAACTTTGACAAATCTTACCCGGACACTCGGAAGAACATAATTATGCCACAACGCGCTTGTGTGCGACCCAAATCTGAGATCGATGTCAAACACGCTTTTGTCGTTGTAATCAATGTCCACAGTTACAATTGGGAACCGTATCTCTGCTGGTTCAAAGGTTCCATCTGCATTCAGCGACTGTTGAAACAAAGTGAAAAAAAATGCAAAACATCTCGATTAATTGTACAAATAAAGAATCTGTCATCATATGATATACACAATTTTATTTTGTCAGCGTCTGATTCTTAGACGAGCAGAATAAGATGTGGTCTTCAAATGCTGTATTACATGACGATGAGTGTCAGATTCTTTCAAAAGAAGAATTGTTTTAAAGTTAGAAGCAATACTTTTAAGTATTCGTTACAGATTAAAGGCAGTGAAAGTAATTGCATCGGTATGTATAGTTTAACCATATTTTAACATAGTAATTAGTTCTGCATAAATGTCGTCTAAACAGTAAAGAAGTTGTCAGGGTTTTCTTATAATTAAAATATATGAATTTAAAACGTAGACAAAATTAAATATGTTGTCCAGGTGTTTTTACGTTTGGCATTCAAACAAGACAGTTACGTGACTTATTACGCAGTGTCTTGGGGATCTTAAAAAAGATTATTGGAGCTACATGCCAGTTGGAAGTGCCCGATCCAAGTACTTTCGTTTGAGAAAATTGCCCCAACATCAAACTGTACGCGGTTAGATATGCATATTGCTAATGTATACAATATAGACGTCTTGCGGATGTATACGAGACAAATAACTTGTCGTTGCTATTGTCATTTTGTGTTATTGCATTTTTACAGCACAGAGACATAGGTAACAGCCCTTAGAAAAGTTACATGTCATTGTCAAAAATATGAAATACTATATATATGGATTTTGATATATTGTTGAAATTTTCGATAACTGTAAGAAAAATATTACATTTAACAGTTATTTTAAGTCATCATTTTTTATTAAGATCCACAATTAAAGTTATCAGAAGAGATACTTTTCCAAACAATTCGAATACAAGATACAAGACTGGTGAGTTACGCTATGGAGTTGTCTTATACTCATTTGGAGCATTATTAGCGAATGGGAGTGAAGAAGCTTGGACTAACTTCAGTAAGATTTCATGGATAATTGGCTTGTTGGTAGATAAATGTAAAGACGTAGTTCGGGTGTGTTTTGTAGGTCATGGTCGCTGTTGCAAAACTTAAGAATGGTTTTCGTATGTATTTTAGTGATGGAAGTTATTGTATAAGAAGCGTATTTGAAGACAGAGCATGAAAAACCTTTTGAGTTTATTGGGTTAATTTTAAAAGCGTTGTAATTAAGACAGAAAAAGGTTTACGCGCAATAAATTGAAAAGCTTCTAGTGTTAAAACTTGGTATAATGCAAGCTGTTTTGAAGACGTAAACTTGGGTTGCATTTGAGGCAAACGAGATAAAGGTCGATGTCACCGTTACTAAAAGCATAGTGTTACTATAAGCAATAGTATGAAAACTGAAGTTGATATACTATACAGTTATAGTTGGGGTAAAAACCCGCCTGTTGATTTTCGCAATACATGTTTAATAATATAATTAATTATAAATTGAAGTTTAACTTCAAAACGCTCGCAAAACATATTGTTATATAATTACATTAAAACAAAACGTATACTATCCTATGTTTTCCAACCTGTTTACCCTCGATGTATGTAAAGATTATGTTTTTCATTAAACGTAAACAAATTGGTTGAAATATGTTAAACCTGATCGCACTTCATATGGAAAAAAAGTTTTTAAAAAATAGCCTGGTTAAAAAAAGTATATTTTAAATGAGAGTTTTCCATAGAAAACCCAACTCAATAATAGAAAATGGGAATTTCTTCAAATTGTTCAGAACAGACAAGACCATGTGGTAGTTTTGGTATTTTCAATATATTGTGCTAAGGACTTTTTTCTAATAAAAGAAGGCAATTTGGTAATGATCACATAGATATAGTTCCTAGACTATCAATACTAATGCACATAAAGGTTCACTTATTAGTTTATATGAATTTCTTGTTTCATACTTCATTGCCTTCAACGCCTATTTTCAGGTTTTTAAAATGAAACATATATAAAGTGTCAGTTACGATAACAAAAAAAATATCAAAGATCCTTTAGTTTGTGATTATAAATATTGAATAAATGGAACATGTTAGAAACAAATGTTTATACAGTATGGGAAATACATAAAGTGATGATTGAACCTTTCACGCGGTATATTTAACGGTATTTCTGCAAATACACAGAATCGATAAAGACTAAGCAGTACATATATAAGTAAACTTACTGTTAGCACATTGTTGCAGTCCGTGGTGCTTCGTACGTCTCCGGTGCATTCAGGTATTTTCTTTTTACCCATCTATCAAACCATGTAATGATTCAAACATTGTTATGATTGTATCTTACAAGAATATTCATATCGTCATCATGTCATGATACTACAGGGACTCGGACAATTCCAATGCGGTTAATCCATCATATATTACAAGTAAAAAAAATAATTGGCAAATCGGCATCTTGCCTTTGATAAAGCTTCCAGCACTTAGGCGAACCCAGGTTCGATTCCCGCCTGGGTGCATGTGAGTTTGGTTTGTGGTCAACAAGCCGGACAAGTGGGTTTCCTCCGAGTACTCCGGTTTCCCCCACAACACAGACCACACTCTCGCGTAAAATCGTGCCAACGAGAGTGATAAACATAATGTTGCAATAACTTGTTTCACAATCGTTGTAAAATAAATAGGTTTGAATTTATTGAAAAAGCTATTTTGTTGCGTGTGTGGTCTGTCTGTGGTGTTTATTCGCTTGTGTCTCTCCTTCAGCGTCGTTTGAGACCTAGTCTTGGGTCTCTAAACAGGGTTATACTAGCATTTTTGACTACAGGGCTGGTCCCTGTAGTTTTCATTGTATTTTATTGAATGAAACACTTAAAACTACATAGACAGACCAAGTTTCCTAAAGTTTAACCCAAATCCTGTTTAACGAAACAATGATCCAGACAAAACAAACACGAGGCGAGAGACGCAAAACACTAAGACAACCCATTTAACATATCTATCAAAATATCGTCATTGTTAGAATGGGTTCGATAAAAAGATATCACATGGAAGCATGATATCAATATTTCAGTATATATTATAATAAAAACAATATTTCAAAAATAAATAATCGTAATGATAAACTAATTTGTTATATACATTGAGTCATACCTCTAATGTCAATTTACACTGATCATGAATAGGTAGTCCGTCCAAATATTGACAAGCCACTGGGATCGTTGTTTTCAAGACAATTTCTCCTATACCTCCTTTTGGTAAATGTATCGTTCTATTTTCAATCTGTTAAAAAGAAGTAAAAACACGCAATTGAACCATTTCCATTTGTGTGCATTTATGTGCATAAATATGGCGTCTTGGGCGAACACTACGTATTATAACCGTTTACACCAGAATTTGTTGGACGCCTTCCGCGTCGTTGTCATCGTTCGTGTCCTCGTTCAACTGTCGTATCCATTCCCGGGTTGTTTTTTTCTTATCCAATAATTAGCCTCACGTATTTTGTCGATAAAAAAGGTTGTTAACAATAAATAATTGCAATAAATGTTTTGTGGAGCCAAAATTAGTCGACATGCTAAGTTTATAAGTGGACTAGTGGACACACTATTGGATATGTCGTGTTTTAATCCGTCAACTCGACAAAAAGGATGTTGACAAGACTTTATGCTAACATCTTTAGTACAAGTATACATACGATGAACGCTGAACTAATTATACAGATAAAAAAATGTCAAAAGACTTGAAATGTCATCCTTTTTCTCACTTCACAATTATAATGAGTATATTTAGTGCCTATTTGTGTAGTGTTGTTAAATTATAAATAATTAATTGTTACGACGCCTGTAGAAAGGTTACAAAGTCGGCATAGTGATAATTGTGCAAATCGAGTTTAAAGTTTCGCTGGTGAAATTTTATCATATAGTTTATTCACAAATACATTCGAGGTTCTTTTTTTTTTGGTTCATTACAATCAAGTACGAAAACATTCAAAACGTATCGATTTTTAAAAGGAGCTTTACATGTTTGAGAATTCTTAGTCACTTCCCTTTGTTTGCATGTGCTATTACAAGATAAAGGTCACCTGCCAATTTAACATTTATAACGATTTTTTGACAACATATAGTACATAACAGGAATGGGGCCAGGATTTGACGTTGGAGGGGGCGTAACTTAGGGGCGAATTCTTTTGACGCGCCCCTCCTCGAACTCTATTTGGTTGAAAGTGTTTGCAGTGGGGTTTGGGGTTTTCTCCAAACGAAAAAGTAACAATTTCTAGTTCAAAATGGTGCATTTTGGGGGTATGTTATTACTTTTTTCTCCTTTATTGAATTAAAAAGTAAACTTGGACGATTTTAGACGGGGGAGGGGGGCACCTGGATCCGCTAGTGCATAATTAATCATAAAACAACTCTACTACTTTCATTTTACTAGTAAGAATGTCCTTCTTTATCTGTATGGTTAGCCATTGGTCAGCAGTATCCCTCTATTTTCTTATCGTCAGCAAAATGGTCACCTCACAAAATGACGTTTATGTCTCAGTAGTTGGTCTCAACGCATTAAACGAAAACGAAGCAGTACTGTATTACACCAAAAGCAATCAAGTCCGGAAACAATGTATATTCTATTTTGTCGCGTTTTACTCGTTGTGTTTAGCTTTAAACTCAACTCAAAACTCGTTTTATTTACTAATTCAGGTTACAATGTATACAACAACATGAATAGGATATATAAAAAACGCATGTTAAAATATTGGTAATCGGGTACAGGAATTCGAAATAACTGATTAATAGTACGAAATGCAATAATCATATATACATGTACATGTATAAAAGCTTAGCAGGGCCACTGTTGTTTTATCCCGTCTACAAAATGGGGCATAATCACACCGTGTCAACTACGTTGTTTAGACTGCGGTATAAAACACCAGGGGCTCTGTCTGGCTATATAATTTTTCGTGAAAACATATCATTGGCAAGTACAATGTTATACAGAGTGATAGTAGTATCCGATTTGCATGTTACACAAGTGAAGGTAATCATATATTTGGTAATATCAATCATACTACAGATATAGTCAATTTATACATATCATAACGACACTGAAATTCAATATGGAGACAAATACGTTTCAAGGTTAAGTATCAATTAATATTTAGTGTAATAGATATCTACTTGTATTGGCAAGACATTGACGGGGGAGGTTGGGAGTGTTCTTGTTCATTATGGATAAGATATATACAATACTAGAAATTTGGGTTAAGAATGAGTTATACATAGCGGTTAAGGTTACAGTAATAAATATTAAACGACAGATGAGTAAACAAAGCGTACCGCCAGTGTAGATGTATTTGTTCCGCGTTTTCTGCGTGAGTTTAGTGCGGATGCATGAATGGGAATATTTTAGTGAATGAACGAATAATTTGGTTGTAAATTTGGCCATCGGCGACTGATGAAGCTAAGGATTTATTTGTAGGGTAAGTTGGTTTTTTTTTCTATTTCTTTCAGTTAAGTGCTGTGTTATATCTTTTATCCTTTTTTGTTTTTTTTAATTTTAATTTCATATGTTAGAATATGATGTGAAGTATTGTTAAGTTCGGTTGCATGATTTAAATATAGTTCGAATAAACCTACATAAATTTTCAAGAGTGTGTTTAAAATAATACCTGTCTTACTGTTTTGTAAACATCGTCTGCGAGAAAATATAATTGTACATCCTTTAAACAATCAAAGATCTAAAGATCATTCCGATACTCCTTTACTTCAATTGTCTAATTTTACAATTACCGAAGGGGCTTCAAGTTAAAGTTGATAATGACCAATGGAAATTTTAATTTTGTTTTATTTCTTTGAATTTCACAGAAAGTCAGGGTTAATTCATACAGGCTTATGGCTGAAAAATATGTGAAAATATTATACCATAGTTTCTATTCATGCTGGATAAAAAGCAGTTAAACAGTCAAAACATTTTATTTTTCTGGGATTTTATATTTATGATGACAGTATTAAAATTGTGTAAGTGCAATGCAGTTAATTGTTTAATCATCTAATTCTGTGGTTATAGTGAATCTTAAAATTAAAACCACAACACTTTATCTTGGTGGTTTTGAAATAAACAACATCATGTAAAAACTTGTCATGATTGAAGATGATAGGGGAAAGATTTTTCAATAATATTATGTTTTTTAAACCTGAGTTTGTATAGTGTGAATAAGGTAAGGTTTTTGCTAGAAAGTTATGCAAGGGTCATAGCACCCTTTTGCCCTTATAGAAAGCAGCCTGTGCACCATTATGCCTTCATAGATTTAAATGCTTAAGATAATCAAATAAAAATGTTTTCAGTTCTGATCTTAACATATGACTATACGTTCAAACTTTTTTTACATTTTTAGCTGCTCAATCTTTATATTTATAACATTTTTTGTCATAATTATAAATTAAAAAATAATCATAGCCCGATATAATGTGCCCTTTCCCCCCCCCCCCCCCCCCTTAACGCCCTAACCCTTTTCTGCAGCACGCTGCCCTTTTCAAAAATTGGCTCAAACCCTAATAAGGACATATGTAAGTGAAATACTACATTTCAGTATTGTTACAATGGCAACAAAAGAATACTTGGAGTTTTGTGCTGTTCTTCTTTGTTTCTTGTTTGTGATTTTGTGTTCTATGTCGTTTGCCCAGTGCCACTAAACCGGGTTTATGTTTAAACTTTTTGCTACTGAGCTTGTTTCTGTAGCTTTTTGCATAAATTTTGATAAAAAAATATGAAATGATATACTAATATAACACTATTTATCTGCAATAGTTTTGCAATCAAAATGGTATTAGTTGTTGTATGATGGTTTTAGAAATCAATTGCCATTGCAGCATATTTTCATTTAAGAATGTTTTTGTTGTTGTCATGACACTCTTTTTCCTTTGTGTTTGTGCGTTTTTAAATTATTCGTAATAAAATGTAAAATATCATATTACTGTTTGTTTTATAACTACCTAAATTTTGCAAGCAATTTCATGTTAATTTTTATGTACCCTAATTATGCGAAAATTCCCATAACACGCCAAAAGTTAAGATATTCTTATTGTCTTTCGACTGAAATGCTTGCAAGAGAGTACGGCTTCGGGTTCAGTTAAAACAAAGCTTAAATTATGATTTTTTCACCTTTGGTGCCCTTTTAAAATGCGTCCTCGACATATTGTTTAAACCAATACTACAACTTTAAGACTTAACTTACTTTGACTCCAGCAAAAAACTCCTCACTGAGATCTTCGTCGGTTTTCTTGCTTTCCTTGAGAACAGAGGCTTGAACACCGCATTTAATCTAAAAGTAAAAATACTTGACATGAATAATCATCATCGATTCACGGTTGTCCGGTCGTTCTTTACTCTTATATGATTGAATGAGTGATGGAATTTCGGTTTGCTCAGGTAATGGCAATTAAAATTGTAATCATTTGGCTTTGAACGAAATGAAAACGAAGGGGATGCTTACCGTAAACCCAGGACGAACTGTGTTCATTATTGTTGTCTCAGTTAATGACAGTTCCATTGAATCAGTCGAGGGACCCGTGGTGGTCAAGTTAATCCCGTCAATGTACCTAAACAGGGAACGACATAAGGTTCTGATGATCATACATACAATGGGAACACGTTTAAATAAGATAATTTAGGGACAAGCTAAGTAAACCTTGTTAAGCATGTTAAAGGTAAAAGTATCAAGGAAATACAGACACCAACGAGAGACACACATCATCATCATACAACAAACATAATGCATTACCATGTTTACGTAGTTAATGTTTAAATTCGAGGGGTATTGCCATGAAACGGTCGATGAAAACAGTTTACTTCAGGGGCGTAGGTTTGAAAAGTATGTATTTCTTAATGCAGGTCAGTAAAAGAAGCATTACTATCTTACCAATTGACAGTGTAGAAGTATCTGAGTTTCATGTTAAAATAGCACACAAAATGGGTAGTTGGTATATATTGGAGTCCAAACGGACCTGCAGGCCTGCTTGTGTGAACTACTCTAGTGGTGATCGAGATTTGTCCAAGATCGACATCATCAATAGCTGGCGCTGGCTGGTTTACCGGGTCTGTAATGAAGTTCAATGTTTCAAGATGTATATTTTGGCATTAGCAGCATGACTAAGAATACAGTTCTAAACTGATATGCACGCACATCGAAGGGTATTAGTATTGTTTATTAATTATGCATTTAAATGGCTTACACATTTTATCAAACTTAAACAATTATGGTATTCATGCCTCAAATTTCTTGAAATATTTTAATACGTACATTTAATTGTTTAATATTTATATCATTTATATATATTTAAGCTCTTACCGTATACTGTCTGACCTTCGTCTAAAATTTAGAAAACACAATTATATAGGTTTATACATATCATTACATTTACTGCTTATTTTCAATTTAAATTTGTCACTTTTGCAATACTGTGAGAAGGTCGATGTAAAATGTATACTCAAACAATTGATGATTACATCATCATCATCATCATCATCATCATCATCATCATCATCATCATCATCTACAACAACAACAACATCGTTAAATCACGATATAATTAGTTATATTGAATATATGCAGGATTTTTGTATTCTAATTTAAATACCATCGGCTAGATATTCAAGAAGTTGTTCGTACCAAAACAGTATCCTGCGTAGGGAGTTGAAGCTGTAAGAAGGTACTGCAATTCCTCCCCACATTTCCGAATATAAACAGTTAACGCTGGTAAACACTCCGTGTTGAGGTTCAGTGTACAAGCTGTTACTTCGACTGACTGACTGTTTAGAGTTGCAATATCAGGATGTGCGTCTACAAAAGTGACATTGAAATGAATTATTTGCCTCGCCTCCTTTGTTTTAAATACTTCAAATCGTTGAACGATATGATAAAACTTCTAGACTAACAATAAAATAAATGCGATTTGCTTTTGACAATAATCAAAATATGATTTTTAAAGGGCTGCCATCGCACCTAATGATTACAAACATGTAACTTTAGCTCACACTAAAACGACAAATACTTGTGAGTGTCATGTCTAAATAGTTTAATAGCAATATGAAGGAAAAGTGTTTTGATAACTATGCTAAATCAACTAATTTAAACAGATATGGATGGAGATTTGTTAAGCTATTATCGCAAACAACAAATAAGTGTAAAATGATATTATAAGGAAAGCTGAGTACTAAGAACAAAGAATTAAAATACTTCCGTTTATACATTTTGGCCCTGAGAAGGGTAAGCATGTGGGCAAAAAAACATTTCTATGAAAGAGAACGCATTAAAAATTGTTAAATTAAATGAAATACAAACCCTGTAAGTAGATAGGATAGTATGTTCCACACATTCCGTAAGTTAGTTTCCAGTTGGCGGCACCGTTGATATCAAGAAGTAAATATTGTTTGCCCATGTAAACTGTTCTGTACCATTTTTCGGGAATCAGGCTGTCGCTGATTAAATTGCCAACGTGAACGATATTATCAACCTTCCGCATTGGAAAACCGTAAAGCTGATCACCATCTTCGACTCGACAGCCTAAGATTAAAATATTCAGTACAGTTTGTGAATATGATAATTGATTGAAGTTTAATTGAACGATATCTGCATATATCAGTATACATCTACACCGATTAACATGTCATAAGAATGTGATAACACGGGTTTCGAACTATCGCTTCAAGCTCGCGTAGAGTTGTAAAACGTGCATATACTGTTCTATAGTATGTTTTCCCTTTGTTTAAACACAGCGTACAGGTCAAGTTTCTGTGTTATAGAGATTTGTTGTTGGATAATTCCTGAGTCAGTGCAACAACAACAACAACAACAACAATAGCAATGAAAATAAAAGAGTAAAAGAAGAAGAAGAAGAAGATGAAGAAGAAGAAGAAGAAGAAGAAGAAGAAGAAGAAGAAGAAGAAGAAGAAGAAGAAGAAGAAGTAAAACAAACCTTTAAGTAATGTAGGGATGATGGAAGCCATTACCAAGCTTGCGAACTTCATGATACCACAGTTAGACAATATAGCTACTTATGCACAGAATACTGTATCTATATAGATACGTATATAGTTAATATGTAATTGATAAATCTGTATATATAGATATATATCTTTGACAATCATCACGTATTGTTTAAAAACAACCGAAAGCATAAGCAATGTCACTAAAGAACGTTTAAATACAATTAGCAAGGAGAACGAAATCGACGCCAATAGAAGTTAGCCAATCCGCAAGCAACGTGTGCAAAATTTCGCAATAAATAATGTCTTCTCTTCGTTTAAAATGATAAAAAAGGATATAAATATGTTGTTTTCTTCCTAAATGAAAAACACAGATCCTGTTGTTGTTGTTTTATTGTTGTGTTTTTTTTACTTTATATTCTAATCATTTATTATTACTATCATTTTAATTATTATTATTATTCATTTATTTTTTTTATATTCTTTTATTCGACGGGGGCGGATAAAAATACTTATTTTAAGTACCATGCATATGTTGCCGAGCGCTGCGCGGTTATTATTCTCTTATACTTCAAACAAAATGTTAACTAGTATCATAACAATTAATGACCCGTTCTGTTGCAAATGAACTATCAAACGTCAATATGTGACGCCAAAATAGACACAATATTACAACACCAATTTACTGCGGCCACAGACACAACCGTAAAAAAACCCTGAAAATACAAATTCGAGTTTAAATAAAAGTTCAAAACATAGCACCACAACGATCATTCATTCGTTCGTTCGTTCGTTCTTTCCTTTCTTATATGTATGAACCCTTTTTAAAGTTCCCTTTGTTCTAAGAAAAACAGAGTGAATAAGCACACCTTTTTAAGTATCTAAAATTGAAATAATTTTTATGACACTTTGATAAAACAAATCGTGTGCAATCGTAACCATTTCATAATAAATACAATAGCAAGTAAACATGCATTTCAATAAAAAATATATGAGAAATAATTTTATTGAAATGCATTTTAACAAAATTAAAGCATCTTTTAGCACCAGGGGGCGCAAGTTCGGAAAGTCGTACCGAAATAGACGGAACCTATCGACATAATACGACATACGAAACACCTCGGTCATTCTCAAACTGATATGTATTAAGAAGCTTGCCGAGATATACTGACATTGTGTAAGCGTAGCGGCACCATGTGTTAAAATATGTAATATACGTAAATATGACATTTTGCATCAAGCCTGCTCAATAAGGCTATGGGATATTCTTCCTGATGCTTGCTAACATATGTTATTTATGTTGAGTATTTGGAAAGAAACTGAGCTAGTAAAGAAAGTGAGTCAGGAAGTAAGATAATGATAGCTAGAGGAAAAAGATAACTTGAATACGATTTTATCTGGGATTATGAAATAAACTTTAACGAAAGTAGCATTGTAATTGCTCAAAATTCGTATTCAGGATGCAATGAAACAAGATGGAAGACATCAGGATATCACTTTTGCTTAAATGCTCTTTCATAAAACAAGCTCGTCTGTTTTGGAAACAAGTATTGGGGGGGGGGGGGGGGTTCTTGACAGAATTTGAGTTCTTATTAAATGAATGTGATGGCTTATGAAGCAAATCACCTCACTCAAGCAACTTGATGATTCAAATAATTGAATAACTATTTTAGATTACCCAATATTCATGTGCTTATATAAACAGTCGTGTACGATGCGAGTTTATTTATTTCGATTTCTTATTAAAAAGTTAAATTGTTTAAAAGAAATTCCAAACATTATTCAAAATTGGAGACGTAGGTAACTTTAGTTGAGCATAAAAAGCTAAAAGCATTGGCAGTCCATTTTTTTTACATTTTTGATTGTTCTTTCAGTCCTTCAAAACTAATCTCTGCCTCTCTGCCATTAGTTTGCCTTCTAAACATTATCATTCAAATTCTACACTTCGACATTTTCCTTTATATTTGAGTATGTGTTTTTGTTTTTCTTTTCTTTATATTGTACGAAATGTGTAACATTAAAGTACTAAAAGCTGGGTACGATTTGTTGTGAGCTGAAGCTATTTAGATAATTTCAATAGCTCGGTTTTCGGGTGTAGTAACTATGAATTATTTCAACGTAAAATGATAATGCCCTCAATTCAAACGTCTATTTAAGCAAAACATTGATCTGTTTAGTACCTTTATTAATAAATTGACCTATAGTTTTTCATAGCTACATGGCCTTGCGGGTGAAGAATACATAATAATGTTATGAGAGTATCCATCACGATAATAAAGCTGGGCATTGATTAATTATACATTAAAGTTGTATTGGTAATCACAGATCCAAGTCGTACAAAATGTGTAATTACATATAATATGTACTTTGCAAAGAAGCAGTTCTTACCAGTTAGGGCGTGTTAGAGACAGTAAATAAGAGGACGGGACATGCCCTATTTTATCATTTAGCACTGAAAGGATATTTAATCTATCTAAATCCTATACCTTAATGAGATACAGGCCACTTACAACCAAACTAATAACGTAGGAAAAGATGTAAATGAAAGAATGTTTCTTCCCTGACGTTTATGTCATTTGAAGGCTTGTCAGTATGACCCTTGAACTCCATGCAAACATTAATAAAACATACTAGTAAGGAGATGCGGCTTCAAAGCGCATTGTTATCTGGACCCTACCATCGCGTATACTGCGTACTGTTTTGGTAAATAGCAACGGTGACTGCGAATGTAAGCCGGGTTGGTCTGGAAGAGCATGCAATAAGGATGAAGATGAATGCAAATTCAGTGATCTTCGGTGCTGTCCAGGCAACAGCGAATTTTCCAACACGTCGGGTCCTATACTTGATTGTGCATGTCAGACTACAATTGGTAATCGGACGGTCTGCAATGCGTTGACAAGATGTATGATTCTTAGAAAGGTTAAGTTCTGGTAAATCGCTTTAAATTCTTGTTAGTTTACTGACTGCACCACCGGCCCACGGCAACAAATTTGTACATTATAAATGTGCAAAAGTAACAATGGTAACAGAAGTTGTTAAACATGTACAATATGATACAAGCACACATACAAAAAAGCTAATTACATAAATGTAGTAAAGATACGAGATAAGATAGTTCAAGTAAGTTGAAATACAAGTTTGAATTTGTAGCATCCGTTAAATTTCTTAACGAAAGAAAAGAAAAGAGATTTAAAGAGCAGACCTTGCAATCAAATACAATACACGATTCTATACATATTAATTTAGAAACACCTCTGCAATAACTTGCATCTTAACTTAATCATCTTGACAGCCACCACGCAAGCGCGGTTTTTCTTGTGGTACACACCGGTGTTCAACTAAACCTACGTCAGGCATTATTTTCATTAATTTTAATACTTTTTAGTTATGATAAACGCATTGAAGTCCACAGTTTAGCAATCTATTATTTACATATGTCACCCAACGACCATGATGGAATGCTATATTTTGCATATCTATTATCTACATTTAAAAGTCTTATTCAATAACACGTTTTACCATTTCAACATGCGTAGGAAAACGACTCTACTCGCCTAATACAGCAATATTGGTAGTTTTAGTGGTAAACTCATATAGCGCTTACAGGCATTAATAAGGACTTGTTTTACCACACATTTGAGATCTACACCCCAAATCTCTGAATTCGTTTCGATTAGTTTGCTTGTTCCCCTGCCAATTTTGGTAGTGAAAACATTTTGAATAGAGGGATTATAACAGTTTCGCACCATTGATTCGGGTATACTCCAGTGAAAAATATTTTGTTAAAAAAAATTATTCGACAGTGGAAGAATATGGTGTATACTGTGCGTGAACCATTCTCGCACTAAACCGTCATAACAGCCATTTTTACTTACTTTTTTAATTTTTGTTCTTTCTGGAAATGTCTTTTCCGCATTATCAATATCTTAAAATAAATTTTCAAAGTCAGTTGTCAACTCAACAATAGATATATTGTATTCAATCCGTTAAGTGCTGGTTATCGTTTAAATTTAAACCAAAAAAAACTGTGTCCTTACAATTATTTGTCATGTCGTTCGGTATAATTAATTAATATATATATATATATATATATAATATATAAAAAAAAATTGTCTTTCGTGGGCTAGAAGATAAATGTACGTTCACAAGTTTCACTACATCGTGACAGTGCATTTGTTAATAATTTAACAACCTCATTTATATCTCTCTCAACATATTTTTTCGTGCAATTCAAACATCACGATGAACTCATCATGGAATAGTCTTTTCACCCCCGTAACAAATAAAAGTTGATGATCGGAATCAAATACATATTGTGTAGACTTTTGCTCTTGTGAAGGTTGAATACCATTATAGATTTGACTGTTAGAAAAAACATATTCTCAGTTGCATTGGAAATTGATGCAATTCTGTTCGAACACCTACAATTAAGTCCTCGATTATATTTACAATGTCATCCGTATAAAGGCAGTAGTCCCAAACATTGCTGCCGTTTTGGTTTATGAATTTAACTCGCCGATATCCATGTCCTTATGTAGACGCCCGTTTGCAATTTTGGTGGCGTTTTTACGAACGTTTATAAGATTCAAACCAAAGAGCTTTTTGTTCTTTTCTCGTTCGGCGATCTAGGCATGATATGCGAACCATCAATAGGGTCAGCATAAGGTTCAAAGTTATCAACATAGTGGTCCAAAGTCAAATATTCTTTACAGAGCCCTGTTCTTGCATTTAAATCATATAAAACCAAGAAGTGTGTATTTGGCATGGTATTGTAGTTAATAAGTGTATTTTCTAGTAGTTCGATACCGTTATAGTTCAGCATTCGTATCCGTCATGGATTTGTATATTTTTAAAAAATAAAATACTTCGAAAGACAGTCATCGTGTATTCTTGTCACATTCTCTTTATGTAACATGTAGATTTGTAACATATAACTATTCCTGTCATTGCTCTGTCATGATCATGCTTTCGAATAGCTGGACAGAAAAAAACGCAATAATCGTTTGAACATTTAAGTATTGATCCTTATTTTTTGTGCGTTCATGCAGTACGAACGCACGGCCGCGATTTTGCATATGCATAAACCGCGTTAGCGATTTTAGCAAAATATGCAAAATCGCGGCCGAGCGTTCATACTGCATGAACGCACAGAAAATAAGGATCAATACTTATATTTACATTTTTCCTTGTTATTTGTTTTTTTTTTTCGACCTAATAGCGATTGAGAATAAGCCTTTAATTACAACAAAGTGGAACAAAACGTGAAGAACGAATGTAAATGGTAAGAGCACTTGTCGCCCTTGGTGTTTGGCTGGGCGTTCTTTTTATCCTCCGCATAATAAATAGTCCATAAGTAATTTGCAGAAAGACATAAATAATCAAAGATTTATTTTTATCATTTGGTAGTTTCTGTAAAATATGTGGAGGTAATAATGATTTTTGTTGTAATATGTTTATTTCAATCAAGAGAACTTTCGATACATTTTAACTCATGTTTTACATATGCATGATCCATGTGAGTGGGCATAAAGAATGTGGTCATGGTGATTTCATGGATAACTTCCAGTTCAAGGTAATTATAGCGTCATAATTTCATTGCTGTGTTGTCTTTTAACATTCGCAAAGATATTGAAGTGTTGTGATGTGCTAGTCTTCTCGAATTGTCAATATTAAGATGTTTGTTCGAACGAATACATTTGTCCTAGAAAGAAATCGCCGAATTTAGAATCATCCGCCATGTTTGTTTTGACAGTTGTTACAGACGAACCGTAGTAAAAACCGTGTCAGTTTTAATTTATCTTTATTATTTGTTCAATGCGTGTTCTTTGGTTATCAAATGCAAAATAAAGCATTTTCCAAATGATACTTCTAGAAGATAATGACTTTCATTTAAATTCTTCATAAAACATCAAAAGAAACATGTAAACAAGCCGGCATTCAACAGAACATGTGCCATGCTATATTTAGCAATAGTAAGATCACTACGCCCAATTAGAGCGTTGCTTTGTGGCCAAACTCCTCCTACATAGGTCACGAAAGGTCGACCGGTTCATGCAAAATGAACTCAATTTTTATCGTTCAGAAAATCAAGTACGGATGTAAATATATAGTAATGTTGCTCTACCAAGAAAATTATTTACTAGATGTATCAATGAACGTTTGGCATCATCGGCTGATACATACATTTATATTTAAATTTAAACCAGAAAAAACTGTGTCCTTACAAGTATTTGTCAAGTCGTTCGGTATAATTTATTAAAACATGTTATTTTAGAGATACAGTTTTATTTCATTGATTATAGGTTTATTTTCTAAAGTAATGTAATAAAAGTTACTCTGAATTTCCTTGTTTTGTTTGAAGAAAATGTGTTAAGGTTTTGGCATAGTATTAGTGTCATCATCATCATCATTGTTGTGTGCAAATTAAACATTCAAACAATGTAATAAAATACCTAAGGTCAAGTCAAGTTCAAGTTCTCAAAGAAGGCACAATGTCATTGCCAAAGAGACATTGAACTAGAGACTAAAAAGCGAAAAGAACACATTAACATTAAGTGTTGCAGTAACCGCCTTGGAATGGTTAGCCTTACATATCACTAGATATGTACGTATTTAAAATAGTTAATCAGCGTGCAGCCTCCAAATTGATTATAAGCTTCAAAATGAAAATACAAGCCTATAAATATGTCTAATATATTTGAACAAAAACAAGTGCATAGAAAGATCTATAAATCTGACCAATAGTTATGCTCTTTAATTTGATATAATATAAGATTTATTTAATTTTGTTTTTGTAATTCAGAGTCATGAATTGGGGGTTACATATCAGAAAGATTGTGAAGTCTCCCAATCTACTCAATCCACGTATATATAGAAGGACTTGGTAAAGTAATAAAATTTAAAAATGGGAACAAATCCTGAATTATATTCATTATTACATTGTATTGCAGACATAATTATTTAAAACAAAATTAAAGGACATATTGGACAAAAATGAAACTTACAAAAACTATACTGAATTGCATTGTATGGAGTCGGACAATTTAAAGAGTCATTATGTGTGAAAAGTGATCAAAAAGCTTTTGAACAGTGATAAGTTATTTTTCAAAAGAGGTCTCTTTTTAAGAACAGAACAGAATAGAACAGAACATTTATTGCCAAGAAGGTCATAGACCCATCTGCAAAACATGTACATATACAATGGCGACAAAAGCAGCAATAACATACTGGGACGTTGTCTATAATACCTAGGAAGATATCTAACTCTGAGTTCAGTATACAATGTGCACTCTAAAACAAAATGATACTCGTCTTCTAATAAATTACAAATGGTACATATACGTTCGTTTAATGGTTTGATTGCGGTCTATTCCATCTACCTGTTTCAATGCTTAATCTGTGTGAGGATAGCCGCAATTTAGACATAGACTTACGCAACTTTGTAACATTTAATATTTTGAGGTATGGCTGAAGTCTAAAACTTGATACATTAATATAAAATCGAGCTCTTCTTGATGCATTAAGTCTACCATGCCAATCCTGGATGTAATTATCTTTTAGCCGCTGTTTCACTAATGACAAAAATAATTCAACATTGCCTATTTCTTGATAAAACCATGCATCAAATAAACCTAAACTACAAAGAAGGTCTTTAGTAAGTGAACACCAATTCGGCTTGTTTGCATTTCGCTCCATGTCATTTTTAAGCATAATATAAACCTTTTTTATGTATTTGTTATTATCTGTATACAATAGTTTTACCCAGTATTTAATTATATTCATATATTTAATTGTTTTAAAACTTAAACTTCCTAATTCTCCGTAAATAAAATCAGTTTGGGTTGTCTTTTTGACACCGAGTATACGTTTACAGAACTGTAGATGAACTCTTTCAACTGCATTACCTTGGACAAAACCCCAAACTTTTCCTGCATAATTTAAAATTGGGGCAATAAGTTTGTCAAATAGATCAAGTCTATGCTTTACTGATAGACAAGTGAACTTATAAAGATATTTATTCATTTGAAAAATGGCTTTAAGCGCTTGGTTTGCTAATGTAGTTTGGGCATCCGAAAAAGATCCTCCTTTACTAAACACAATACCAAGATTAGAAAACCCATTGGCGATTCCTAATTCCTCGTTATTGTAATAAAACTTTAAATAATTTCTCAATCTTCCTGCCTTACTAAATATCATAATTTTTGTTTTAACGGTATTAACAACTAATTTCCATTTATTGCAATATTCTTGTAGAGCATCTAAACTTAACTGAAGCTCATTTGCTGAGTTGGCAAATATAACAATATCATCAGCATATAAAATAAGGAATATCTTAAACATATCAACATCAATCCCATCTAAACCTTTATGTATAAAAATATGTTTTATGTCATTCAGAAACATCGAGAAAAGAAAAGAAGACAAACTTTCTCCTTGTCTCACACCAAGAGTACAATTAAATCCATCGCCTAAAACATTATTATGTTTAACTTAACCTTAAGTATTATCGAAAAATGCGACAAGGTCGGGCATACAATGCCGAAAAGCTTAAATAACCTGACTAAATATTTTGTTTTAGGCTTTTATTTACAAAAAATGTTCAAATGAGTATCTATCAGTTACTGTTTTGTGTTTGTTTAAAAAAAATGTCAATTTGCTCAAAGATATTTAGACAGAGATAACCGAGTTGTAACGCTTACATTTCAACCGCCTGACCTCAACAATCTCTTCAGACGATTTGACTAAATTAAAGTGATTCAGATTAGTAAGCACTGCACACGAGAATCGAAAAGAAAACTAAACGAATAAAAAAGACATTAAAAGATAATCTTAAAACTGATTTATACTTATTGGAGCAATTTCTATGTTCATACAAAATTGGCAGGTAATCTATCGACACTTTATTTTATTATTTTACACTGTCGACAGTAAATATTTAAGAGAAAATTCCCATCGAACCCCGAATGATTGAAATAGGAAGTGAGTTTAAGTTTTAGAATATTTTAGAATCTGATTTTTATTATTAATATTTCAATAAGATAAAATTAAGACTGATTATTGTTGCACTATGAACAATGCACACCCATTATGGTTTACTGTACAGACGTACTACAAAAATGCTAAATTTAATGAGTCACTTTGAAATGAACATTTACGCAAGTTTATGTTCTGCTAACATAAACTGTAATGTCAGAAAAGTTTCGACACCGTAGAGATGTTTATACATATGTCAGGAAAAATCTGACCATTGTCAAAACTTTTTACCGGCTCGGATCGAATTTATTTTATTCAGACCGTATGCATGAAATATCAAGTTGATACATATTAATATATTTGACACCACGCCGATACCGATAAGGCCACGCCTATAGTGTTACGTGACCATTTGGTAAAGGCTCTCCGACATGCACGCCAAAGGCGTATAAAACCTTGTAGGCCCGATAGTTCTATGTGAGTTTGGGGATACCACCGCCCCCCCACCCCGAAGCAATTTGGAAGCAGTACAGGAGAGAAACGAAAGGCGTAATTACATTCATTTTATATGCACATAACACAAACTTTATTATATATGCAGTGATAACAATAAAATCAAGCAATATACCCTGCACGTAGTTAAAATAAACACCAGACTTGCTTTGGTTATAATAACGTTATATACAACTTTTGAGTTGTTTAAAGTGTTTGAGTAGCTATTAGATTTTATTGCATTTTTGGGTTATTTAAATTTTGTCATTTTTTAAAAAGGTTTTAGTCCCAGACCTACAAGGCCTATATGGAGCTACGCAAATGTACGCAGAAGCAGACGATAATTATACAGAAGTTATACTTGACAATCAGATAAAACAAACTAGCGTGGAACGTGGTAAAACATAGCAATACAATCAAGTATAACTTACATTAGTATTAATTGAATGCAATGCCAGATTCAGGTACAAAAAATGATGACTAGACCTTAAAATAAATATTTCTAAATAACATCGGGATTTTGTTACAGTAGAAAGGCACTCAAATTTAGTGAAACAAAACGTGTATCAATTCCCTTTACGAAAGCCAACAAAAAACGACGTTTGTTTATATCAAATGTCAAATGGTAAAAAATGATATGTTATACTATACCAATTTAAAGAACAAATTACAACATGGTGACAAGCCCAGGTATGCCTGTCATTGTTAAAATTAAAGTACAAAGTGCTTTATATATATATTGATTTTTAATTCCTACGTCTTATAACCTATGTTTTTATATTTGTACTCTCACATACCCAGAGTGTCATGTATTAGTGAAGAAACACTAACGGTTATTTGACTGAATAGGACTGGTGCATTTACACCAGCCAATAGTTCTGGTATGATTATTTCATTAAGAGAATGATGTGAAATAATGAGTACACGTCCCATAAATTTGGCCGTACATGAAGGAGAATCATAATAGAATAGGCGAAGTGTGCAACAATGCTAAATCTATATAACCAAGCTCGTCAATTAGATCATTCTTAACACCACTCGTTTCATGTTTATTATTTCTCTTTGTTATTTTAATCACCGATTTCTATTGGTCATGTATATTAATCATGTTTACTTAGTCAATCATAGTCAGTGAGTGAGATCTGCCTCGTTTTGAGTAAAAAAAAATAGGTTGCGCCATCCTAAAGCATATTGAAACATATAAAATTGACAGCATCCATATTTCAAGTAATAGGTATATAGAATATACTGATTAGTCTATGAACAGACAGTTATGTTAACACGTGTTTTTAAACTCACCTGACCAACTAGAAAACTAGAAAGATACATTTAAAGATAAGACTATTAAACATTACGTGAAGAAATGCATTCATACTTAAACATTCGCTGACAGACACTCAAAGGACATGACTATTAATTAAACATAGAAACACAGGACGTTTAATGGCACAGGGTAAAGACATAGAACACCAAAACAAACAATCACAAACCAGATATATTGAACAACAACACAAAACTCTACAAACAAAGCAGTACATATATATATACCATATAAAAAAACTAGATGTGTTTATCAAGGATTGTTAGGTACCGCCTTGGAACGGTCAGTAAAATCTAAATCTGTATAGTGGATCATCTTCTCAAAATAGCTCAAGGCCATTAACGAAAAGAGCAAATATGACCGGACACATTATCTTCTCTTGCTTAAGATCGACAGCACAGTAAAGAAGAACTTTTTTTACATCTGCATTTATATTCTTATCAATTCTAAGCATGTTTTCCATCTACTCCTGATCTATATAACTTAAAGAGAGGCTATTTAAACTAACAATATCGAAAGCACGTTTCATATCAATAAAGGCATAATACAATCTGTGTTTATCCATTAACAGTTGTTGTACAATTTCATTGTTGACAAAAGTAGCAAGCGTTGTAGACAGTCCCTTGCGAAATCCAAATTGAGAGTCGCTCGATATGGCATAATTGTCATTATTGTCTGCCAAGGTGTTTACTCGTTTATTAAACATACCGGTAAAAATCATTGCGAAACAGTTCACTAACATCATTCCCCGGTGTTAACTTGAAGGGGAAACAACACGAATCGAGATTATCATTAAATAAATCAACGAGATGGGACGACAGCATGTAAAACTAATCGATGAAAAAATCATTTAATAACTGATCGTCTGCAAAAAATCCCCTTTTAAGTGATTTAATGACTATTGAAAATTCTTTATATGTAATAGAATCATCTAGTTCCTTAAGCCTTCAATTTATTTTTTTCAAAATCATGATTGCTGGTAAAATCGCATGCCTCATAGTTTTCAGCAGAATGTATGTCATTTTGCAATGATGAAAAATAGTCGTAAAAGTCTTCAATAGAAACATTGTTTTAACTGTTTTAGGCTTTTTAAAATAATTTTCAAAACAACGAGGCTTACAATGTCTTAGCCTTTCTATTCTTTTATTATATTTTTTTTTATTTTCATAGATCAACTACCCAACTATGTTAAGAAAAATCAGTTTTGTTAGTTTACAGGTTATTAAGAATTACATATATATATATATATGCACATCGTTATATTTAAGCACATATTATTCCTACATATTTAATAAGACGCAGACTTTAGCAATAAAAAGTCATGAACCTCTCGTATATATTTATTATGTAGTTTCATAATATAGAGCTTGAAGCAGTCAACATTTTCAATTCATATAGAGCTAGATAAAAATGGAAAAAAACTTCTATTCTATAAATTGTATTAAGTTTCGCTCATACTTTTTCCCTAATCTTTGATTGATATAATGTTCATGTGCACAAAGTTATAATGTATGATAGAGAAAAATCATTAAAACTATTGCAAAATAATCATTTAGCCAGATTCAGTATTGCAGGAGAGTCCATGACATTCCCATTCATCTCGTTATCGATACAACTGTATACCAAAATATGATAGTTTTGTACATGTATGCTTATCAACACTCTTATTAACAGGAAGAGTTTAACCATGAAAGACAGCGACAGGAAGAGCTAGATCGCCTGCATTTGGCTGGAAATGCTACGAGCTGACAGGGAGGAGCAAGAGCAGCAAGACAGAATGGTTGCCCTTAGACTGCAAGAATCGATAACCCAAGAAGAAATGACGATAAGGCGTGGCCAACATGGTCGAAACATAGGATTGAGAGGTTTTTCTCATCACATCACGGGTCACAGATCTCGAGGAATGGGCAGAAGTGAGCTGGCCATGTCTCTTCATGGAGAGGAGGATCAAAGAGGTGGAGGCTGGGACGAACGTGTTGAGGCTTTGCCTAGCATGTCCTTTTACTGGCCCAACGACCTGCAGGTAATTGGTATTATTTCGTAAATGCCAATAAGGTGTTCATGAATTTGCTCATGGGATGACTCAATTTTTAAAGAAATTGAAATATTCATATCTGTCGATTTCACCTTTTCACTAACAAATGAATGCATATTTTTTTAACTTTCAAATTTTTATATGCAGGTTTTCTGCAGGACGATCATCAAATACAACATGAATGTAGTAGACCTCTCCAGGACATACAGCAGGTTTGTGTGTTTTTATCTCAGTATATACATATAAAATCACAAAAAAGGAAATCTGGATGTAACATGCTGTATCTCAGTATAAAAAAACCAAAACGTTTCATCCAGATTTTTTTCTGTATCACATTGTGTCAAATATTAGTTATTATTCCTGATTGGTTGCACTCCAACAATTCCTTAAATGAATGTATTCGTGTCAATCCTTTTAACTGGATACTGTTTCCTCTTATACAAGCAAAGCCATGTTTATGATTGGAAGAACGACTTTTTGTTGTGGTAAAATGATTATAAAATCGATTGAAGTCACTGACTCTTTAATCAAGTTAACTTTAGGAAGAATTTATGTATGCAGAGTAGTAATGAAACTTGGTCTGTAGGAAGGTTATAATTTCATTTGAAGTTGGTGGTGTCAAGCTTAAAAGTTAACTAGAACGCATTGTTTGCGTTCAAGAGTTTGAGTAAGGAATGCATTTTAGTGTTGAAACTTGGTATATACAAGCACATATGAAGACATATCTATGGATAGTATAAGGAGAATAATGGAGTCAAGGTATATGTGACTATAAATAGAAAATGCTTTACTCTCAATAGCTCTGGTTGGAATAGTCGTGAAACTTGTTGTGAATGTAAAGTGATGAAACGTATTATGTCTGAGGCTTTTGTAAAGAGGTACCATGAGTATCTTTTGGGGTCTATAGGGTCATGGTCAGTCTCGCATTAAAATATAAAAATGTGGTTTCAACTTAAAAGTTTAAGTAAATGTAATTCACAGCAAATGGCCGCCAGTCAACAGGAGTTCCAGCCTTTTCACCAATTTCCGATCCAAGACCTTGATGAGGAAGACCTCGAGTTCGAGGACCACCACAGGAGACTGTCGCAGGTATTTCGTCACCACATTTGGTTGCAGACTCCAACAAGCTCACTTAAACGAAGACTTATTTTACATGAAACCCCTGGCGTGGCCCTGAAGAAAGTTGACCATCATATTTAATATAAGGGATACACTTATACAGTGAGTAGTTACTATTATGATAGAACACTTTTGTGACAATAAAGCACACTTTTATCATACTTGACTATGTTTATAAATGTGTTACAGGTTATTTAGAGACATACGGGAACTCACTGGTAAACTTTAAATTATTTGCAACATAAGCATCGTTATATCCATGTTTTCAATTAGGACCTAAATGCATGGGTAGCAATGCCATGCACTTTGTTTTGCCATTATACTCTGACACTGCTTCCCGTTACAGATGGGCACACGCGAGGACTTTGACAGGATTCTTTCAATGTTGAACGAACCTGGCTTGAGCAATGTCGGAAACAGTTATGAGGTAAGATATGGCTTACCTATTTAAAGAGAGAATCATATTAATTACATTCAGTTTAAAGGTAAGTAGAGAATCCTGTTCTCAGGTTTCGAAGCCTGCATTAGCAGATTATCTAGTTATGGTTTGAGAATTCCACTTAATAGGTAAAAGGATAACTGGTTAACTAGATATTCTGTAAGTATTGTACAGCATGAAAAGGTAACAGGTGACGGTTCTGGGCACTTTTAATTTTGTTTTAGTTATACGATATGTATCTCACCGGAATTCTTTCGCAAATATTAACTAGTTAGTCAAATAATTATCGCGATAAAGTTGTTCAGACGAAACAATTTGCGAACGTTATCAGGGTTTTTTCACGACAGTTATATGCCATTTAACACCATTCTGCCATGCATTCTTTTATCTTATTATGAAGGCGTCAAGCTTTGGTATGCAAGTATTTGTTCATGAACACCAGTTCAGGTTCTTGTAAACTCCATTCTTTTCTACAGGAATCTTGATTTAAAAAAAGGGAGCAAATCTAAAGAAGCCATAAGTACAAAAATACCCATTTTGTATGTGATCCGTTTAAGGCATGTTATTTTAAATAAGCTATTTTTCAAACAGGCTCTTTTAGAACTAGGAGAAAATTTGGGAACTGTCACTAGTGGCCTAAGCACGGAGGAGTGCTCCACACTGCCGACCGCGAGATATACCCAGAGAGACAAAAACACGGCGGAGCGCAGCGTGTGTCTGGAGAAATACAAGACTGGAGATGCACAGAAAACATTGCCCTGTATCCATATATTCCATAAATCTTGTATTGACGAGTGGTTGAAAGTAGGTTCACTTCTTACTTCTGATATGTTTTCACTTGTATATTGGACTTTTAACAAGCATGCAATTAGGACTCCAAAGTTTGGAAATATGTTAAGGTTTTGTTTAAAAAAATAGCATATACCTTCAGATAAGTATGAATAGATTAAACATGTTCTATTACGAATGCATCAAGAGGAACCTATTAAATACGCATATAACAAGTACAAAAGAAGCAGAGCATGCTCGATAACCCTGGCGATATTAGATATAATAATAATTAACACAGTCATACTTTGGGCATCAGTTTCAGGACTTCCTTTGTAAAAAACTTTTACCAAAGCAAAACACAACAGAAAGTACGTCTAAACACAACTTGTATTGCATTATTCTTAGGAATTGTTACATACCCATTAATTGCATACTCAAAAGAATATTGTCCTGACAAAATTTCTCTATAAAAGTACATGTACACAAAAAAAACGCCAAAAAATGTATGATTACATTGTCAGCTACTGAGTAATGAAATTATTATATACATATATCATTTACTATATTATATAGTAGGTAAGCTACTCATTGCAATATATTTTTAATAAGACATTACCATAACGTGTTATTAAATAAAGCCTAGGTTATAAGATAAGGAAATGTTGTTGGGCAGACGGAAAGTCTTGCCAGCTGATGGGAGTTAAAGGCTTTTTCTGTGCTTTAACTTGGCCATACAAAGGAGTTTTTAAAATGACTTCGAACAATAAGAAGACATGGTTTTGCGTGCAAGACCTTTGTCTCTTGGTCAAAGTAAAAAGTTAAAAAAATCGCTGTAGTTTTGCTTGTACTATGTGTAACTTGGTCATGAATCGGGAGTGGGCACAAATGTACACTCTGGGGAGGCGAATGTCAAAATGCCAAAGATCATATTCAAAGGTCAAGGTCACACTTAAGAGTTATTCGTCTAAATTCCTTGTATTTTGGCTTATCGGGGGTTAAACTTGGCCATGCATTTGGGAGCTTTAAAATAACTTGGCAAAATGTTTATCAGAAGCGGACATGAACAATAAACAAATATTAGTATATGCCTATCAATTTTTTTTTCCATATCCAACAATGAAAATACAGCACGCCCTATTGAAAAATCCGTACCATGATACTGTTGTTTTCTGATTCCGTATTATTCGAGTACCGTGTGTAATCTCTGAACTACTTTCACGTTGCTAAAGATAGGGTGATAAAAAAAACTGGTAGAACCTGTCAACTTTTAAATAAATTATCTAACTTTACTAACGCTCCAGAAGCATGTGACTTTTCAGGAACATGGTTCTCATGTTGTTTGCCATTTTGTTCATTAATTGTTGCATTATCCATGTTTATTATCATAAATATCAGCAGCTCGCCAATGATGGAGAAAGATAATTCGCGCCGTCGATAGAAATAGCGATTTAATCACAAACTTACCTCGATTCTGCATATTATGATCGTCGAAATATCCCACGAATATTTACTTTGTTAAAAATGGCCGCGTTACGTCTACAGGAAATGTCGATTAGTGTATACTCGTAAAATAAGTATCGTTTCTTGTGTGTTTTTATGCTGTGACGTTTTATAATTGTTTTCATATTAGCAATTTGTTAATTTTGATAGACATAAAATATTTTGTTCTTATTTTGCCCAATAAAGTGAATTCTGTAACTTCGCGCATTTGATAGATAGCGGTTAATGTAAATCAAATTGAAACCGAAAAATAAAAAGGAATTATTAAATAGGCAGGTATATTTACTCGTTCGGTGAGTTAATATGTATCCGGCTCGACCTGCGGTCTCTACGGATACGTGTTTACACACCGAACTCGATGGATACAGGTCACCAGAGAAGCGTCCTATCATAATATCCCCTATTGATTTCAATATTCACATTGATATTTAATTCAAAAATCTTTCTTAAAGCTGTTTCACAATTTCTTTTTTTTTGCGTTTTGCTGACAAAGCTTTAGTTATAACTTTGAAAAACAAATATAGTTGTCTTTGTTCATATGTACGTCTATCCTTAACTGGTTTTATTTGCCCAAACATTCTGATTGCCCATATTGAAACGTGGTTTTCGTTGCATTGTGGCGTGTCATATCTGCTTTTTGTATTAAAACATTTTGGGGTCATCAAATTTGCCGTTAAATATTTTGCTTAAAACATATGATTATATCAAATTGTATTGTTGTAATTATGATGCAACCATACCGTTGCGTTACTTTATATATATGAAGCAAAACAACAATGATAACATGAAGAAGCCATTTGAAAGCCTTATAGTTGCTATATTTGAAACAATCGCACGAGGAGTTTTTATCCAATTACACAAGAAACTACAGTTCCATCAAAGTTTTAGGAATTTCTTTAAAGAAGTGTCTGAGATGTTCCGAGGTCATGTTTCCTGTTCACTGCCGCTGTTTTTGAATGCAGTGAAGATATCAATGTTTATACTTTCACTGTTCTTAGATTTTGGTTCCAGGATTGCTTGATAAAGGTTGTTAATTGTGTTTTCTAAAGTATTGTTTTAATTAAATCACTAAAATAACGTCATTTTTTTAACTGTTTTATTATCACGCGACTCTCCAACTAATGACAATTAAATCAGTATTTTTCTTCAAATTTTAGTATGAAAGAAGCAGAAAATTGTTTTATGACAGTGTAAGATTTTTTTCTCTAGTTCACAGAAAAATATTTTGCCCTCATGGAGGATTATGTGTACTTGATCTTTTGTGCTTCAGAGATTTATACCACTCACATTTACTGGCTTTAACTTTCAGAACAACGCAACATGTCCTGTGTGCAGAGAGGTTGTTAAAGTTTCCTGACTACAGATGAGCGGCTATTCCAATTAACAATACTAATTGTGAAAAAAATTATAGTGTTACAGTGAACATACTTAGTGGTGTGGCTGTTAAAGAGGCTATATACCAAATGGTCTGAAAATCGGCAAAAAACATTATTTCCACAAAACAAACCTAGAATTGTCAATGTGGGCTAGAAAGAGGCCGATAATAAATCATTTAACATGAATAAAATAATAAACGCAACAATCATGTTGCTGTCTCATCTGTGTTTCCCCGTTTTCAAGTAGCGCACAATGGTTTCCTAGTTAAAATCATAACAGATTATGAGTACAGATAAATATACCAAACCTAAAATTGACATTCTTGAGGTGGAAGCCCAATTATATGATGTATTGATTTTCACGGAAACATGGTTATCTGATAGAGTTTCTGACTACGATTTAATCATTGGTAATTTCTCCCTACCATTTCTATGCGATCGTGTCGGTAGAATTGGGGGCGGTGTAGCTATATACATTCGACAAGGAATACATGCTTTGATTCGACAATACCTAAGCATAAATGGTCTGGAAGCTCTATGGCTTGAACTCAATGTCAGTAATCGTAAATTACTTGTCGGTGGATTTACAGATCACAAGATGCTAACAATATCTATTGGCTTCTGCTCGAGCAGAGTATAGACCAGGCTTTTAATGAAAATTGTGCAAACATCGTAGTAGCCAGTGACTTTAATTAAGATGTACAATTGTCTGTCTCAAACAAAATATCTCGGCTTCTAACGTCATATAACGCATACCAACTGATTGACTCACCAACCCACTTCACCGAAAGGTCATGCTCAATTATTGATCTTATATTTGTAAAAACACCAAATAATATCATTACAAATTTTGTTGCTGACCCATTTATACCTGATCTTACAAGATTATCCTGTTGTTTGTATTCTAAAATTCGACAAACCTTAAGTGACCTGTCATAAACGTCGTGTTTGGTTATATTATAATGGTAAATATGATGACTACAGAGACAAATAGGCGATGAAGGACTGGAGTTTTATACACAATGATGATTTTGACTATGTTGCCGAAGGAATTGCTAAAACCATTTTATCGTGTGCTTCAGAGACTGTCCCAAATAAAATAGCAACATTAAGGCCGCACGATATTCCATGGATGAACAATGATATCAGAAAGCTTACAGAACACGTACTAGACTACACAAACATGCAAAACGCCTCAGTACCAATGAAGCCTGGAGTAATTTTAAAAAAGCAAGAGATGATGTGACCAAAATTATTCGAAAATTAAAAGCAGACCACAATACCAAATTAATAGATAAATTAAATTCAACAAACGTTTCAACAAAGGTATGGTTTAAAACTGCCAAGTAAATGACTAAAAGAAACACGTCAAACCACTTTTCCACCTTGTCTGATAACAACATTGAAGCCTCAACGGTCGGAAAAGAAACTTTGTTAAACAACATCTTTTGTTCACAATCCTCTCTTGACGATTCACAGAATCCACTTCCTGATATTATTACTGTGCATGGAAGCTCTCTTGAAGACATTATTGTTTCTGAACAGGATTTGAAGGATGCCATTAGTTGTATGGATACTTCAAAGGCTAGTGGCCCAGATCTCATAAATCCTAGAGTCATAAATTTGTGCATTGAGCATGTGTTCTGGCGGCTCCATTTTCTACTTTAACTCCAAGCATTGATTTCTCCACATTTCCAGCGCATTGGAAACTTTCAAATGTTACTCCTATATTCAGAAAAATCTGATCCTTCCAAGCCCTCAAATTATCGTCCTGTTTCTCTCCATAGCTGTCTAGGCAAGCTTATGGAACGCTGTATTCACTAAAAGCTTTACAATTACGTTGTCAGCAACAATATCATAACTCCGTATCAGTCTAGCTTTATCAAAGGGGATTCTACAGTAAATCAACTTACTTTACTTTATAAAGAAAAACGTCAAGCTCTTAATGAGGGGAAGAAGGTGAAGGCGTTTTGTGATATATCTAAGGCTTTTGATCGAGTCTGGCATAGAGGCCTAATTCACAAACTGTCTTCTTTTGGCATCAGAGGGATTCTTCTCAACTGGTTTACATCATATATTTCCGGTCGTTGTCTCAAATTCTCCTCATCTTGGTCTGATGTGCTTGTGGGAGTGCTTCAAGGCTCTATTCTCGGACCTCTTCTTTTTCTCATTTATATAAACGACATCGTTGATGATATTGAAGCTAAGGTTGGTTTATTTGCAGATGATACTAGCCTTTACATTGTAGTGGAGACACCTGAAGCTTCAGCTGCTGTAATCAATGCTGATCTTCAGAAACTATCTACTTGGTGAACTAAATGGCTTGTCACTTTCAATCCCAAAACAGAATCAATTATTTTTTCTAAGAAACGTGATAGGGGGATTCACCCCCTTTGTTTAAGCACAATACTCGAATTTAAAGTGTTCGTTCTCACAAACATCTTGGTCCCTGCCTTTCTGATGATGCTAATTTGAAAGATCATATCACTTCCATTCTCAACAAAACTTGGAAGAGATTGGGTATCATGCGTTCCCTTAAATTCATTCTTTGTCATGCTTGCCTTGAAAAATGTATATAAGCTTCATAAGACCCCTTTTGGAGTATAGTGACGTTGTCTGCGACAACTGTAGTGCTAACTTACAGAGTGAACTCGAAGCAATTCAGACCTAAGCAGCGTGGATAGTTACCGGTGCCACTAAACTGTGTAACATGCAGGGTCTTATGGCTGATTTGAAGTGGGACACCCTTGCAATTAGAAGAAAAAACATAGGCTTGTTCTTTTTTATAAGATGTGTAAAGGCATGAGGCCTGAATATTTATCGTCGTTGAATCTCTGAAAACTTTCCCTACGAGTTTGTCGCACCCAGTCATATGCGTCATCATTTCTTCCTGCTACAGTTCGAGATTAAAAGTCCCTGCCAATAGCAACAAGACACTCGGAAACAGTCCAATCTTTAAAAACAAACTTCAAACACACTTGACAACCCCATCTCCACTTTACAATGTCGGTTCGCATCGCAACCATATCATGCATTGTCGTCTAAGACTTGGATGCAGTTCGCTCAACCATGATCTTCACAGAAAAAAATCATTGACTCCCCTTTATGTACATGCACCGCAATTGAAGATGCGTCCCATTTCCTCATGGTATGCCCTTTATACTCCATTCAGAGACAGCGATGATTCAATGACGTTCCTTGTGCACCAACCATTCATAGTTTACTTTTCGGTGACGATCGCTTAACTTTTAAACAAAATAAGGACATATTTCTGTATGTACAGAGGTTTATATCAAGTTCCAAGGAGATTCGATGCTTGGTCGGGTCTGTTCGGATAGTGTTCGGTGTCGGGGGCAGTGTGTCATGCATGAGATGATAAACCCACTATATAGCTGCATGTGTTAGAAATGATAACAGTATATAAGCAAATATATCACGCATCTTATTTTAAGTATCTGTATCGGATTTGAATATTATATGTTTATTGAACTAAATAACTATTAGGAAAGGAAATTATTTAAGTTTTATAAGTAACTTGTTTTCTAATCCTTATTAGTTGTATTGCTGTTAAAGCTGCACTCTCATAGATATACCGTTTTTACAACTTTTTTTATTTTTTGTCTTAGAAAGAGCAAATTTTTGCATAAATTTCTGCAAACCAATAATTTAAGATTGCTGACAAAAAACCAGATCGTAGATTTTCATATTTCCGTTCGAAAATGAATTTTATATGGTTTAAACCGTTAGTAACTGTTTAAGAAAAATCCATAAAACATCATTTTTTTTAATTTAAATATAACAATCTGCGATCGATTTTTTGTCAGCAGTCTTATATAACTGGTTTCCATTGCAGAAATTGGTTCGTTCCAAGACAAAAAATAAAAAAAAAGTTGTCAAAACGTTCAATCTGTGAGAGTGCAGCTTTAAAATACCTTGTTCGTGTTAAGTTGAAATAAATTCTGTTTAAACTAGACGATTTGACTAAATTTAAGTGTTTCAGATCAGTAAGCATTGCACAAGAGAATCGGAATGACAACTGAATATTAAATAAAACATTAAAAGATAATCTTAAATTGAGCAATTTCTATGTTCATACGAAATTACCAGGTAATATATCAAAAAAAAATTATTATTATTTACACTGTCGACAGTAAATATTTAAGAGAAAAATGCTATAAAACCCCCAATTGTTGAAATAGAAAGTGAATTTTAGTTTCATAATAATTTGGAATCTTATTTTATATTTAAGTAATTATTATTATTTCAATAAGATAAAATTAAGATTTATTATTTCTGCTCTATGAACAATGCACACACATTTTGGTTTACTGTACAGATGTGTTACAAATATGCTAAATTTAATGGTAAATAAAATAGAACATTTTTGTGAAAGTTTAAGATCTGTTAACATAAATTTTAATGTTAGAAGTGTTTCGATAATAAACCCTGGTAGTGATGTTTATGCATGTGAAAAATCTGTCAAAACTTTTTACCTACTCGGGTCGAATTTTTTTATTAGGACCGCATGCATGAAATATCAATTTGATACGTATTGATATGTTTGACACAACGCCGATGCTGATAAGGCTACGCCTACATTGTCACGTGACCCAATAGTAAGGGGGCCCTCCGACATGTACACAGAGGCAGACGATAATAATACGGAAGTTATACTTGCCAATCAGATAAAAAATAGCATGGAATGTGGTAAAGCATGGCAATAAAAGCAAATATTACATTAAAATGGTTCACTGGTATTAATTGAATGCAATGTAAGATTCATGAAGAAATAAATGATGACTAAGCCTTAAAATAGTTTATTTCAAAATAACATCGGGATTTCGTTTCAGTAGAAAAGCACTCAAATTTAGAGAAACAAAACGTGTATGAATTCCCTTTACGAAAGTCAACGAAAAACGACGCTTGTATAGATAAAATGTCAAATGGTAAAAATGATATGTTATACTAATTTAAAGGACAACTTACACCCTGGTGACAAGCCCAGGCCAGCCTGTCCTTGTTAATATGTAATTAAAAAGTGCTTCATATCAATTGATTTATAATTCCTTCGTCTTATAATATATGTTTTTATATTTGCACTCTCACATATCCAGAGTATTATTTATGATTGAAGAAACGCTAACAGCTTACCAGCAATTGTAGTATTGTATTGTACCAGCCAATGTTTCTGTTATGATTATTAAATTTAGAAATTGATATGAAATAATGAGTACAACTCCCATAAAGCTGACCGTACATTAAACTCATAAGCACCCTGTACTTTATTGGCAAAATTGTATTTTCTTTATGTGGAATGACACAATTTAAATCGTACTTAATACCACCTTTTCCTGGTTCGTTTCGTGTTTATTATTTCTCTTTGTCATTTCAATCACCGATGTATTATGGTCAGGTATATTGATCATGTTACTTTAACACACTCAATTTTTTGTGTGCGAGTTCTGGCCCGTTTAAAGTGAAATAATAGGGTGCGCTATTATCCATGTTTGAGGTCATTGGTTATATATTGATTATTCCATGAACAGACAGTAATGTAAACACGTGTATATTAGCTCACCTGAGAATGAAGTGCTCAGCTCGAGTTATTAATAGGGTAATTGGCCGTCGCCGTCCATCAGTCGTCAAAATTTTCCTTCGAACAACTTCTCCTAAACCACTAGAACAATTTCAACTAAACTTCGCAGGAATGTTTCTTCGGTGGTCATCCTAAATATAAGGGTTTCCATGCTGAACTCTGGTTGCCATGGCGACCGAAAAAAACAAACTTAATGTTCCCAAAAACCGCTGGCCTGATTCCAACATTTTATTTTTATTTCAATTTTACAGAAATGCTCCGTAGGTGACACTGTATCATATTCCTTCACCCATGTTGATTCGTTAAAAAATATGGTCTCCAGGGGCGGGACTATATTCTACTATATGTGTATATATGTATTTATGGAAATTTGAAAATCTTCTCTGCAGAACTCTCTGGGTCGATTTGAAAATACTTTCACAGAAATAATCCTTAGTTGACTCTCCATCAAATTCCTTAACTCCATGTTGATTCGTAAACAAAATGGCCGCCAGTGGGCGGGGCTACCTTTTATTATGTCTAAATGGAAAACTTTGGAAATCTTCTCTACAAAAATTATTGTCCCGATTTAAAGATTATTTCATAGTAGTGTTCCGAAGATGACCCTCTGTCAAATTCCTCCACGCCATGTTAATTCATTAAAAAAGTGATCCTTAGGTGACCTTTGCAACAATTTATCTGTATGTGTTTTGTTTTCTTTCTTTATGACAAATAATATAAATCCAACTTAAATAGTGTACGAGTTATTGTTTTAAACGGGCGAGCGTTTGGGCGGGCGGCGTCCAGTATGTTATCCGATCAATAATTGTAGAACTCTTTGTCAGATAAGCGATATAGAGCGCTTTTGGCCTTCTTGTCTTGAACCTATTCAGTTACTGTAAAAAGGAATATACGAAAAATGTTCCTACAGTCATCAAACTTTACCAAAAATAATCAGCATGTACTTGAATTTATCAGCATCAATTTCTACTAGTATCAGCAGAGTAATGGCCCTTGTTAAGCTTTTAGCATATGTTACACTTCTAACTTTCATAAAAACAGTGAATGTGGTTATAATTAACTTGCTTAACAAATTGAAAAACCACCTGACTATTTAATACTGGTCTTAATTGGATATATGATTGATGTAGCTAATCGAATTATGTTATCAATGACCAACATATATTATGAATAAAGTCAATGAATAAAGACTATATGATTGATTCTGTTTGATATTGAATACCACTCTTGATCACTTTTCAACGATGGGCAACTTTTCACGCGAGGAGGGTCCATTAATTAACGGGCGGGGTAAATAAATATTGATCAGTCATCTATATTGATCAGTCATCAAAACTATTAAAACTTCGCCAGTAGGAAGAAGTTTTGATCGACAGACAATCAGAATGTACATTGAGCACATGTATACCGTCATCAAATGATAAAAGTTCGTCAAATGCGTGAGAAAAGGTCAAGGAATGTTGTCAAGCACTTCAAAAGTACAGAAAAAACAATTGCTATTTGTATTTTACAAACCAGACACGCCATTTTCAACTTAGTTGCTTTTGAAGCCGATTGCAATTGCCATCGCAGGCATTTGAAAACATTGGCTAGGTGGCACTATGTAAGTTAAAATCATCACTTAAATAGACAAATGTTTGATGAACAAATCATAAAATAATTTGTTTTGTTACCAAAAAACTAGTTTTTAGGCTGAGGTTCGCAGGCCTCGTTGTATACTTTAGTACCGCAATTCGAAATCAGGTTTCGTCAGATTTACTTCTTGACAAGACATGTTAAAAGATGGGACGTACGTTGTTAGATGGTAATAGTTTGGGGTCACTCAAAATATTTTTTGTATTCGATTTTTATCTCCTGTTAATAGAATTGCAAAATATATAAAACCACGCTTGTCGCGCATACAGCCTTTCAGCGCCTTCATAATGCCCTATGTAACATTCACTATCAGTATTGTCCCTATATCGGCTATGACAGAAAATGGCAGATTCTGAAAGAACCTAATTGGTCTGAATGATATTCGGACTTTCTTCGTAACCTTTCTTTTTGAGTAAGTGATTTTCTTTTCTCAAGGACTCTGATTTTTTATGTATTGTCTTAGGTCAATGTTACAAAGTGATAGACTATACCGAGCTCTTGTGGGCGAAGGGAAAACAAGCGCATAGCTTTAAATTAAAAGTGGGCATTTATGTATTGACCAAAGTAAGGTTTGAAATAAAAAACAGTCCAAGTCGAATTGTATGAATGAAGGGAAAGCACTAAAAAAATAAGAGGGCATTTATTACACAATGACGTGTAATTAAAAAGTGTTATCAAAATAGTATAAAGTTCAATCGGAAGATCATATCTGGGTGAATAAAACCGCCCAGTTACAAAACAGTATGCATAAAGAGAAAACAGATTTAAAAAACAACATATCAATACATGCATATCAAAGTCGGAATACCATAACAATTAGCAACAGTTAGGTAAGGACGTAAATAAAATGCAAGTTTGAGAATGTTGACTAAAATATGTGAAAGAAAATCTTAACTTAAAGTGCAAATGAAATAATAATAATAATAATATTGCATACTGAAATTACCGAGATGGAAGAGAGGAGGAAGAGTTAAATAACCCTCTTTGAATTTCGGCGAGGCTATAGCTCACGCCTAATTATTCCTGAGAATAGCTACAGAACCATTAGCCCAATTATAACGATTATCTAGACTTTCTAACAAATCATTGAATAGCTTGTTTGTTATAATATTATCTGAAGAAATAGTCTTACACCAATTTTTTATAATTCTAGCATATCTTTTTACATATAATGGGTATCTACCTATTTCACCATAAACGGCCATAATGCATGTGCTCGTTTAATCCTCAAGTATATTTTTACAAAACTTATAATACGCTCAATTTCTTTCGATTTGAAAAACCTCCACATTTCAAATTCATAATTCAACGTGACACTTACAAAAGCGTCAAACAATTGGCACAGAACGCTTGGTTATTGTTATTATTGCTAAATAGTACATTTAGAGCCTTAAGACCCTTCCCTGCAATGGTTTATTGGTGTAAACAAAATCCCGGCAAAGTTAAAAATAGTTCCAAGGTAATAAAAATTATCAACCGTTTCAATGTACTTTAACCATTTTTCATTGTTACGTACTTTGCCCCTTTTACGAAAAACCATGACCTTTAATGTATCTATATTTATTTCTAGACTCCATTAGAGAACAGTATTAATGTCACGTTTTTAGAATATTTTGTAAGTCATCAACAGTTTTTTACAAAAACAACTGTATCACCAGCAAATAATTAACATCAATATCGTCAATAGTAAATCCGCATAGCAGATCATCTTTTCAACATAGCTCACAGTCATCAACGAAAAGGGCAAATAGGATCAAAGACATTTTCTCCCCTTGTTTCAGGCCGGCAGCACAGTAAAAAAAATCGGACAGTACACTGTATTTTTTACACATGCTTTTACATTTATATTCTTAACAATTCTAAGCATGTTTTCCATCTACTCCTGATCTATATAACTTTAACACGAGGCTATTTAAACTTACACTAGCAAAAGCACGTTTCATTTCAATAAAGGCACAATACAATCTTTGTTTATCATTTAACAGTTTTTGCACTATTGCATTGTAAACAAAATAGCACCTGTAGTAGACCGTCCCTTGTGAAATCCAAATTGAGAATCGCTCGGCATGTCATAATTGTCAGCCAAGGTGTTTACTCGTTTATTTGAAATACCGGTAAAAAAAAATGTAACACAGCTCATCAACGTCATTCCCCGGTGTTGACTTGTATTGCAAGGGTCGTTCTTTATATAGATAGGAACGTTATTGCCTTATGATCACTCTTAGGGGAAATATCCCGAGTCAAGAATAACATTAAATAAATCAACGAGATGGGACGACAGCATGTAAAACTAATCGATGAAAAAATCATTTAATAATTGATCGTCGGCAAAATGCAAAAAAAACAACCTTTTAAGTGGTTTAATGACCATTAAAATGTCTTCATATGTAATAGAATCATCTAGTTCCTTAAGCCTTCAATTTATTTTTTTCAAAATCATGATTGCATATCATTTTGCAATGATAAAAAAATAGTCGTAAAAGTCTTCAATAGAAATATTGCTTTAACTATTTTAGGTTTTTTAAAGTAATTTTCAAAACAACGAGGCTTAGAATGTCTTAGCCTATCTATTATTTTATTTATTTACTTTTATTTTCATAGATCAGCTACTCAACTACGTTAAGAAATATCAGTTTTGTTAGTTTATCGGTTATTAAGAGTTACATATTTATATGCATATCGTTATATTAAAGCACATACTATGCCTGCATATTTAATGAGACATGGGCTTTAGCAATAACAAATCATGTACCTCTCGTATATATTTATAGATCGTCAGTGTCTACGGGTGGGATATTGGTATTAAGTAGGATAACTTTCACAAAATGTAAGCAACAAGGTAAATAATATGATTTATACTTTAAGTGATTGAACAACCTCAACAAGACATATACTAGTACACATTTTCATTTCTTATCATTTTTAGATAATATTAAGAAGAAAAATATTTATACGTATTGTCAACGTAGCATATGCCATGTCTCATCTGCTTTTATGCACTTTTTCTAAGTAGAGGAGCAGAATTAATTTAAGTTATATCTTGTTTTCTAATCCTAAAACACATTGTGATGTATTTAATTTCTAAACATATAAAGTATATATGTTTGTATGCTGTTTGTCAGAAAGTTTAAAGTTTAAACTAAGTCATATAAACTGGCTATGTTCATAATAGCATTCAGCACAAAACCAGTGTCTACGGTTGGGGCATAGTGTCTACGTATGGGACAGGACATTCACTTTGATAACTTTCACAGAATGTAAAAGAAACAGATAAATGATATATTTTATTTTTTCACCGAATAGACCAGCCCACTAAGCCATATAAACTTGTTCTGCTCATAAAAGCATACCAGAGAAAGCCACTGTCTACGAATGGGGCTGACCATTGGACGTTTTTGGGAATATTGGGGATATTACTTCGAAGAGGATAATGTGCCTCGCCCGAACAACAGTGAACAAGATGAACAAATTGCTAGATTAATGCAGGTACAATTTTAATTCAATGTATATATATTGTTTTACTTGGAATATATCTGCATACAATGTAGCCTCGTAAAATATGAAATAAAAAGCATGGCAGTCGTAAAGGGATCATGTTGTATAGCCTCGTCCAAAAGGTAGTCCATAATGTCTCCGATGACACACTTTCTTATCCGTTCTCTTCCTCATTGAAAATTTACCAATTTTTTATGGGAATGATATGCTGACCAAATTGATTAACGGCTTAATACAGAATCAGAGTTATGGCCATTGAATTGTCAATTGTTTCATAATAGGGAGCTTCAAGCAGTCAACATATTCAGTTCATATAGAGTTTGATGACATGGAAAATAAATTGTATTAAGTTTTGCTCATACTATTTCACTCATCTTTGATTGTTGTAATGTCCATGTATACAAAGTTATAATGTGTGATGGAGAAAAAATATCTAACTATTGCAAAATAATCATTTAGCCAGATTCACTATTGCAGGAGATTCCATGAAATTTCCATTCTTTTCCTTATTGATACAACTGTATACTAAAATATGATAGTTTTGTACATGTATGCTTATCAGCACTCTTATTAACAGGAAGAGTTAAACCATGAACGTCAGAGACAGGAAGAGCAAGATCGCCTGCATTTGAAGGAACTTCTACAAGTTGACAGGGAGGAGCAAGAGAAGCAAGACAGAATGGTTGCCCTTCAACTGCAAGAATCGTTCATCCAGGCACAAATGGGGCAACCGGATGGCCATGATGGTAGTAACAGAGGATCGAGCGATTTTTGGTTTCAAAATCGGGAGGGGTCACATCAGGAGACTGTTGATCATGTGCTGGCCATGTCTCTTCAGGGAGATGAGTATAAAAAAGGTGGAGGCGGGCACAAATTGGATGAGGCTGGGCCTAGCACGTTCCCTGTGCTAGCCCAACAACCTGCAGGTAATTGGTATTGTTTCGTTAATGTCAATAAAATGTTGATGAATCTTCTCATGGGATGGCTCATTTTAAAAGAAGTTGAAATATTCATAGATGTCGATTTTGCCTCATGGACATTAACAAATTAATGCATAGGTTTTTTTTAAACTTTCAAATTTGAGTTTTATATACAGGTTTTCTGCAGGCCGATCATTAAATGCAACATGAATGGAGTAGACCTCTCCAGGACATACAACCGGTTTGTTTGTGTTTTTTTTCATCTCAGTATATACATAATTATATGAAATAACCAAAAAAAAAAGAAATCTGGATGCAACATGTTGTTTCTCAGTATAAAAATACAACATTTTTCATCCAGATTTCTTTTCTGTATCACATTGTTTCAGACATTTGTTTTTATTCCTGAATATGTGCACTCTTACAGTGCAAATGAATGTATGCATTCCAATCCTTTTAACTGGATTCATATTCCTCTAAAACTAGCAAAGCCATGTTTATGATTGGTACAATGACCTTTTATTATGGTAAAATTATTATAAAATCATTGAATCTTTAATCGCTATTTATATGAAAAACTGTAGAAACAAGTACAGTAGTCGAAAGTTTAAACATAAAAGGTAGTCCATATTGTCTGCGATGACACACTTTCTTGTCCGTTCTCTTCATCGTCGGATATTTATCAATATTTATGGGAATAATATGTTGGCCAATTTAACGGCCTAATCCAGAATCAGAATAATGGCCATTGAATTGTCAAATGTTTCATAATAGGGAACTTGAAGCAGTCAACATGTTCAATTCGTATAGAGCTAGACAAAAATGGAAAAACTTCGATTCTATAAATTGTATTAAATTTCGCTCATACTATTTCCCTAATCTTTGATTGATATAATGTTCATGTGCACAAAGTTATAATGTATGAGAGAAAAAATATCTAACTATTGCAAAATAATCATTTAGCCAGATTCAGTATTGCAGGAGAGTCCATGACATTCCCATTCATCTCGTTATCGATACAACTGTATACCAAAATATGATAGTTTTGTACACGTATGCTTATCAACACTCTTTATAACAGGAAGAGTTAAACTATGAAAGACAGAGACAGAAAAAGCAAGATCGCCTGCATTTGGAGGAAATAATACAAGCTGAGAGGGAAGATCAAGATCGCCTGCATTTGGAGGAAAAAATACGAGCTGAGAGGGAAGATCAAGATTGCCTGCATTTGAAGGAATTGATACGAGCTGAGAGGGAAAAGAAAGATCGCCTGCATTTGGAGGAAATACTACGAGCTGACAGAGAAGAGCAAGATCGCCTGCATTTGGAGGAATTAATACAAGCTGACAGGGAGGAGCAAGAGCAGCAAGACAGAATGGTTGCCCTTAGACTGCAAGAATCGATAACCCAAGAAGAAATGACGATAAGGCGTGGCCAACATGGTCGAAACATAGGACGGAGAGGTTTTTCTCATCACAATACGGGTCACAGATCTCGAGGAATGGGCAGAAGTCAAAATCGGGAGAGGTCACATCAGGAGACTGTTGACCATGAGCTGGCCATGTCTCTTCAGGGAGAGGAGGATCAAAGGGGTGGAGGTTGGGATGAATATATTGAGGCTGTGCCTAGCGTGTCCCCTTTACTGGCCCAACAACCTGCAGGTAATTGGTATTGATTCGTTAATGTCAAATAAATGTTGATGAATCTTCTCATGGGATGGCTCATTTTAAAATAAATTGAAATATTAATATATGTCGATTTTACCTCATGGACATCAACAAATTAATGCATAGGTTTTTTTTAAACTTTCAAATTTGAGTTTTATATACAGGTTTTCTGCAGGACGATCATCAAATGCAACATGAATGGAGTAGACCTCTCCAGGACATACAACCGGTTGTTTGTTTTCATCACAGTATATACATAATTATATGAAATAACCAAAAAAAAAAAGAAATCTGGATGCAACATGTTGTTTCTCAGTATAAAAATACAACATTTTTCATCCAGATTTCTTTTCTGTATCACATTGATTCAGACATTTGTTTTTATTCCTGAATATGTGCACTCTTACAGTGCAAATGAATGTATGCATTCCAATCCTTTTAACTGGATTCATATTCCTCTAATACTAGCAAAGCCATGTTTATGATTGGTACAATTACCTTTTATTATGGTAAAATTATTATAAAATCGATAAAACAATTGATATCATTGAATCTTTAATCGCTATTTATATGAAAAACTGTAGAAACAAGTACAGTAGTCGAAAGTTTAAACATAAAAGGTAGTCCATATTGTCTGCGATGACACATTTTCTTGTCCATTCTCTTCCTCGTCGGATATTTATCAATATTTATGGGAATAATATGTTGGCCAATTTAACGGCCTAATCCAGAATCAGAATAATGGCCATTGAATTGTCAAATGTTTCATAATAGGGAACTCGAAGCAGTCAACATGTTCAATTCGTATAGAGCTAGATAAAAATGGAAAAACTTCGATTCTATAAATTGTATTAAGTTTCGCTCATACTATTTCCCTAATCTTTGATTGCTATAATGTTCATGTGCACAAAGTTATAATGCATGATAGAGAAAAATCATCAAACTATTGCAAAATAATCAAAGGGGTGGAGGTTGGGATGAATATATTGAGGCTGTGCCTAGCGTGTCCCCTTTACTGGCAGGTAATTGGTATTGATTCGTTAATGTCAAATAAATGTTGATGAATCTTCTCATGGGATGGCTCATTTTAAAATAAATTGAAATATTCATAGATGTCGATTTTACCTCAATGACATCAACAAATTAATGCATAGTTATTTTTTTCGTTAATGTCAATAAAATGTTGATGAATCTTCTCATGGGATGGCTCATTTTAAAGGAAGTTGAAATATTCATAGATGTCGATTTTACCTCATGGACATCAACAAATTAATGCATAGGTTTTTTTTAAACTTTCAAATTTGAGTTTTATATACAGGTTTTCTGCAGGACGATCATCAAATGCAACATGAATGGAGTAGACCTCTCCAGGACATACAGCAGGTTTGTGTGTTTTCATCTCAATATATACGAACATATAGAATCACAAAAATATAAATCTGGATGTAACATTTTGTATTTCAGTATAAAAATGCATCATTTTTATCCAGATTTCTTTTCTGTATCACATTGGGTCAAATATTTGTTATTATTCCTGAATGGGTGTACTCCTACAATTCCTTAAATAAATGTTTTCATGCCAATCCTTTTAACTGGATTCATATTCCTCTAATACTAGCAAAGCCATGTTTATTATTGGAAGAACGACCTTTTGTTATGGTAAAATGATATAAAATCGATAAAACAATTGAAGTTAACTTCAGTAAGAATTTATGTTTTCAGAGAAGTAATGAAGCTTGGTCTGTAGGAAGGTTATAATTCCATTTGAAGTTGGTGGTGTCAAGGTCGCTGTTACTTAAAAGTTAACTAGAAAGCATTATTTGATCTCAATAGTTTGAGTAAGGAATACATTTTAGTGTTGAAACTTGGTATATATCATGCACATGTGAAGATTTATCCCTGGATATTATAAGGAGAACAATGGGGTCAATGTATATATGACTAAAATAGAAAATGCTTTACTCTCAATAGCTCTGTTTGGAATTGTCATGAAACTTGTTGTGAATGTAATTTGATGAAACGTATTGTGTCTGAGGTTTTTGTAAAGAGGTACCATGAGTATCCTTTTGGGGTCTATATGGTCATGTTCAATCTCGGATTTAAAATATAAGAAATGGTTTCCACTTAAAAGTTTAAGTAAATTTAATTCACAGGAAATGGCCGCCAGTCAACAGGAGTTTTCGCTCCAAGACCTTGATGAGGACTATGATGAGGACCTTGATGAGGACCTTGATGAGGACCTTGAGGACCTTGATGAGGACCTTGATGAGGAACAGCTGGAGTTCCAGGACCACCACAGGAGACGGTCGCAAGTATTTTCGCTACCACATTTGGTTGCAGACTGAAACAAGCTCACTTTAACGCAGACTCATTTTACATGTAACCCCTGGCGTGGCCCTGAAGAAAATGAATAGTTGACCATCATATTTTTATGGTCATGTTCAATCTCGCATTTAAAATATAAAAAAATGGTTTCTACTTAAAAGTTTAAGTAAATTTAATTCACAGGAAATGGCCGCCAGTCAACAGGAGTTTTCGCTCCAAGACCTTGATGAGGACTATGATGAGGACCTTGATGAGGACCTTGATGAGGAACTGCTGGAGTTCCAGAACCACCACAGGAGACGGTTGCCGGTATTTTCGCTACCACATTTGGTTGCACACTGAAACAAGCTCACTTTAACGCAGACTCATTTTACATATAACCCCTGGCGTGGCCCTGAAGAAAATGAATAGTTGACCATCATATTTTTTTATAGGGATATGCTTATATAGTGAGTTACTATTATGATAAGACACTTTTGTGACAATAAAGCACACTTTCATAATAATTGACTGTGTTTATAAATGTGTTCCTTTTCATTTAGAAACATATGGGAATACACTGGTAAACATTAAATTATTTGCAACAATAGCATCGTTATATATAGTGTTTTCAATAAGGACGTAAATTCATGGGTATCATTGCCATGCACTTTGTTTTGTCAATATACTCTAACACTGCTTCCGTTACAGATGGGCACAAGCGATAACTTTGACAGGGTTCTTTCAATGTTGAACGAAACTCGCGTGAGCATTGTCGGAAACAGATATGAGGTAAGATATAGCGTATCCATTTAAAGAGAGAATCATTCAAATTACATTCAGTTTAAAGGTAAGTAGAGAATCCTGTTCTCAGGTTTCGAAGCCTGCATTAGCAAATTATCTAGTTATGGTTTGAGAATTCCACTTAATAGGTAAAAGGATAACTAGATATTCTGTAGGTATTGTACAGTATGAAAAGGTAACAGGTGACAGTTCTGGGCACTTTTAATTTTGTTTTAGTCATATGATATGTATCTTCGTTCAAATATATTAACTAGTTAGCCAGATAATTATCGCGAAAATTAAGTTGTTCAGACGAAACAATTCGCGAACGTTATCAGGTTTTTTCACGGCAGTTATTTGCCATTAAAAACCATTCTGCCATGCATTTTTTATCTAATTATGAAAGTGTCAAGCTTTGGTATGCAATTATTTGTTCATCAACACCAATTCAGGTGCTTGTAAAAGTCCGAACGTTCTTTTATTCAATAATCTTGATTTAAGAAAAGGGAGCAAATCTAAAGCCAAAAGTACAAAAATACCCATTTTGTATGTGATCCGTTTAAGGCATGTTTCTAAATAAGCTATATTTCCAAACAGGCTCTTTTAGAACTAGGAGATAATTTGGGAACTGTCTCTAGTGGCCTGACTTCAGAAGAGTGCTCCACACTGCCGACCGCGAGATATACCCAGAGAGACAAAAACACGGCGGACTGCAGCGTGTGTCTGGAGAAATACAAGACTGGAGATGCACAGAAAACATTGCCCTGTATCCATATATTCCATGAACCTGTATCGACGAGTGGTTGAAGGTAGGTTCACTTTCTACTTAAAATAACATATAACTTCAGATAAGTATGAATAGGTTACACATGTTTTATGACGACGGTATTAGGAAGTACCTAATAAATACGCATATGACAAATGCAGAAGAAGCAGAGCATGCTCAAGAACCCTGGCGATATTAGATATCATATTAATAAACACAGTCATAGTATGGGCATCAGTTTCAATCCTTACTTTGTAAAAAACTTATACCAAAGCAAAACATAACAGAAAATACATGTTAACTCAACATGTATTGCATTATTCTTAAGAATTGTTTTATACCCATTAACTGCATACTCCAAAGAATGTTGTCCTGAAAATTTTTCTCAATAAAAGTGTACACAAAAAAAACTTCATAAACTATGTATGATTACATTGTCAACAGCTACTGAGAAATGAAAAACATAGCGTATCCATGTACATAACTGGTTATTTTGGGTGTATTTTCATGTTTTGCTATATTATGTAGTAGGTAAACGATTCCCTACTGCTTTCAAGATACGCATGGTATAATCATTTTTAATAAAACATTACCATAGCATGTTTTTAAATAAAACCTAGGTTATAAGATAAGGAAATGTTGTTGGGCAGTCGGAAAGTCTTGCAAGCTGATGGGAGTTGAAGACTTTTGTCTGGGCTTTAACTTGGCCATGCAAAGGAGTTTAGAACAAATGTTAACAATAAGAAGACATGGTTTTGCGTGCAAGACCCATGTCTCTTGGTCAAAGTCACAAGGTCTTTGGTAAAAAAATACGCTGTAGTGCTGCTGGTATTGTGTGTAACTTGGTCATGAATCGGGATTTGGCACAAATGTTCGCTCTTGGGAGGCGGATGTCAATAGGGCCAAGGTCATATTCAAAGGTCAAGGTCACACTTAAGGGTCATTGGTCTAAATTCCTTGTATTTTGGTTTATCGGGGTTAAACTTGGCCATGCAATAGGGGGGGGGGGGGGTTAAAATAACATGGCACAAATGTTAACCAGTAGCGGACATGAACAATGAAGCAATATTATTATATGCCTATCAAATTCCTTTTCCACATCCAACATTGAAAATACAGCACTCCGTATTAAAATATCGGTACCATGATACTGTCGTTTTCTGATTCCGTATCATGCGAGTACCGTGTGTAGTCTCGGAACTACTTTAGCGTTGCTCAAAAAAGGTGACAAAAACAAACTGGTAGAACCTGTCAACTTTTAAATAAATTAAGCATGTAACTTATCAGGAACATGGTTCTCATGTTTTTCAAAGAACCTTGAGGAAAAGCACGAAGCAGAGAACACTTCCAATTTATCTAGACAGCTTCTTTAGTTTAGTGAACTAGTTGTTTGCCATTGTGTTCATTAATTGTTGCATTATCCATGTTTATTATCATAAATATGAGCACTCGCCAATACAAAGAAGAAAGCGAATTCGCGTCATCGATAGAAATAGCGATTGAATCCCAAACTTACCTCAATTCTGCATATTATGATCGTCAAAAAACCCCACGAATATTTACTTTGTTAAAATGGCCCCGTTACGTCTACAGGAAATGGCGATTGGTGTATACTCGTAAAATAAGTATCGTTTTTTTGTGTTATTTTGGTGCTGTGACATTTATTTATTTTTCTTCATATTAGCAAAGTGTTAATTTTGATAAAACATAAAATGTTGTGTTCTTATTTTGCCCTTTAAAGTGAATTCTGTAATTTCTGACTTCTGTTCGCTGTAGTAGCCTCCCTTATCTTCAATACACAAGACTACGTAACACCTGCGGTCTTGACGGATACGTGTTTATACACCGAATTCGACGTGATACAGGTCACCAGAAACGCGTCCTATCATAATATCCCCTATTAAGTTCAATAATCACATTGATATTTAATTCAACAATCTTTTACAAAGCTGTTTCACCATTTCCATTCAGTTGGCGTTTATTTTGCCCAAATATTCTGATTGCCCATATTGAAACATGGTTCTCGTCGCATTGTGGTGTGTCATATCTGCTCTTTGTATTAAAACATTTTTGGGTCATCAAATTTACCGTAAACTATTTTGCTTAAAACATAATTATGATTAAATCAAATTGTATTGTTGTAATTATATTGCAACCATACCGTTGCGTTACTTTATATATGTATAAAGCAACACAACAATGATAACATGAAGAAGCCATTTGAAAGCTTTCTAGTTGCTATATTTGAAACAATCGCACGGAAGCTTTTATCCAATCACACAAGAAACTACTGTTCCATCAAAGTTTTAGGAATTTCTTTAAAGAAGTGTCTGAGATGTTCCGAGGTCATGTTTTCTATTCACTGCCGCTATTTTTGAAGGCAGTGAAGATATTAATGTTGATACTTTCACTGTTCTTAGATTTTGGTTCCAGGATTGCTTGATAAAAGTTGTTAATTGTGTTCTCTAAAAACTTTTTTTTAATTAAATCACCAAAATCACGTCATGACGGTTTTATTATCACGCGACTTTCGAAATTAATGACATTTTAATCATTATTTTTCTTTAAATTTTAGTATGAAAGAAGCAGAAAATTGTTTTAAGACAGTGTAAGATGATTTTTCTCTAGGTCACAAAAAATATTTTACCCTCATGGAGGATTATGATTACTTGATATATTTTGCTTCAAAGATTTATACCACTCACATTTACTGGCTTTAACTTTCAGAACAACGCAACATGTCCTGTGTGCAGAGAGGTTGTTAAAGTTTCCTGACTACAGATGAGCGGCTATTTAAACTAACATAATGTTTCTTGAATAATATTAATTGTCAAAAAGATTATAGTGATACAGTAAACATAATATGTGGTGTAGCTGTTAAAGAGGCAAGACACCTAATGGTCGAAATATCGGCAAAAAAATAGTTCCACAACACAAGCCTAGAATTGTCAATGTGGGCTAGAAGGAGGCCGATAATACGTCATATTACATAATTAAAATAATAAACGCAATAATCATGTTGCTGTCTCATCTGTGTTTCCCTGCTTAAAAATAGCGCACAATGGTTTCCCAATTTAAATAACATATTTTTATGAGTACAGATAAATATACCGACGATAGTTTTAAAATTACAGGAATTAACGTGGAAGACAACCCCAGTAAATTTCAAACAAAAACTGCAAATTATGCACGCGTCGTAAGCGATGTGATACATAAGTAAGATTTTATGCGTTGTATACAACGATGTCAAATTTTTATGTTAGCTTTTAACAATTTTCCTTTTTTTATAACATTTGTATCATCTGGTGTCTAGCCCTTTTCAGGATGGACTGCACGTATTGAAAATGGTTATACGTACACGCTAATCATGTTTAATTCAGCTTCACCATATATGCATATACACTTTTATTTTAGTGTATGTTTTTATATATACAGTGATGCTTTTTGTGTTCCTTTACTTCATGCGTTATAGTTGTGTTCAAAGACAAATTACGTAGTCCTTCATACTGGTGCTTGATGTATTCTGAAACCTTGGGTCAATAATAATTTAGATATACGAGTACTGTATTCCGATTATTAGAACCGTTCGTACATTTATATCGTATTGAATCTACCATGTACACCTACATATACAGTGAGTCATCTTTAAATATGCTTGAGTGCATCCCACAATATTCTTATACAATGTAGTTCATAACCATGGTTCCTAATGGTTGCCAGTATAGTTGTGTGCATATATTACAAAAAGCGATGCTGTCTGCTGATGCAAATGTATAAGAATAATTGGTCCTCCGGAAAAAACACGGGTATACAACTTTGGACTATGAGCACAATGAATAACTGCCTGTTCATGTGAACTGTTTTTTATGTATAGAAAACATAATATACGAAATTCATTACCAGGGAATATTTTGTAGAATTGCCATTGCAATTGTTAATAAATTTCAATGATATTAAACAATGATGTATTTATTATATCAGTGATATTATATTTTGCATTCATATTATTACCAAAAGGCATCCGTTATTATTACTACAGAGTACTCGATCAAGACTTCTTTCAAGAAATCACTGATTTTTTATCTCCACATTTGGCCAAACTGCTCCTGTAAATGTGTGTACTTTTTATTGTTTGCCAGCAACAAATATGTTACTATTTAATTATTTTTATATATTTTTATATGCTATTATTATTATTATTATTATTATTATTATTATTATTATTATTATTATTATTATACATTAAGTATGAATGCTGAAACTGCTGTGTTGTTTATGTGACGCCTGCGAAGCATGGCTGAAACTCGGGTATTAACTGTCTGGTGTTGCCGATCAATAAATGATGAATGACTAGGTGTAGGGTCTTCAAACTTGTTATGCAAATAAGTCATTGATAGATAACTTTATTAATGTGGGGTCACTAGGTCAAAGATCAAGATGAACTTTACTAGAACAAGAGCTCCATGGAGCCAAGACCAAGGCTCGTCTTCTTTCTGTCGAATAGGAGGCATAACTTAACCGTGATTTGCCTTGATGTACATGTGCATATTGTGTATCGCAAGACCATGTTTAAGGTTCCATTTTAATATCTTTAAATAGTAATGAACAATGCTAAAGTTTGCACTGCGACAACTTCAACAACAAGGTTGTCACAGTAAAGGTTACAATACCCAGACTTTTTCTTTAGAAAGCAGATGAGCTTAAAAATTATGCACGCTTCGTTTCCAAATCATTGACTTTAAAATGACTTCTTGTTTAGTCTTTAATAGGCACATTGATCATGGTCAGTAGAATAGCCAAATTGGTTTTGGTGTCACGGTTATGGTGACCTTTAATTTTAAAACATTGGCGCTCCAAACAGACAACAAATCCAAACGTTTTTTGCACCTTTTTATTATTTTCAACACTTTGAATGAAAAAGTGCAATGCAATGCATCGATCTGGGTCATTAAACTGTTTTTCAGTTTCGAGTACAATGTTATGTTTATTGCTACGTGTTTCCTTATATTCAGTAAAGGTCCATTACAGAATGAGGCTGCTCGCCCTTCGGAACGACCCTCCGTTGGCGTATAACGTCATGCAACCAGGAATCGATCTTCGAATTTTGCATTGTTTACAAATATGAATGCAGTGGAATTGAAATTGTTCAATTTTGTTTGTTTTTTTGTCCAAAATTCAAAATTGCTTTTTTTATTTCTGAAAATGGGGATTTCAGAGGCTAATTTGGGGAAAATCAGGGTCTGTCGCTCGTACCGGCTACGACAAAGAAGGGTTAAAATGCTCCCGTTTTTACATTAGCGTATAAAAATAGTTTACAACAAATTCTAAACGGTGTATTTTGGTAATCGAATATTCATTGGAAAGGATTACTGGATATTCGAATATTTCTTTTGCCATGCGTTTGCATCCCTAGCTATTACCTAATGTCTTGTAGATTGATTTGTTTAAATGTATTTATATGACACAACAACCTATGTAGTTTTCGTGAATAAAATACTGTTCTGTTCTGTTCTGCTCTGGTAACAAAACAAATTAATACAGTTTCTAACGCAAGGCATTGTCACAGTAAAAACGTTATTGCTCAATTTACCTTATGAAAAATACACCTTTAGTTGTATCCGTATTATCAGATAGATGTCATTATATACAATACTCATACATCTCATATGCATTCAAAAGTAAGACTACTTTAAAATACATCAACATCATCAACTATTTATGTATCAGAAGAAAAGGAAATGAAGTTTGACATATCCGATATAAAATAATTAAGAGAAATAGAAAAAACTATAGGGGGGAGATTTTCACCTTGGTTAATACCTACGACACTATTAAAGGTTATTTTAAAAACATTCCTGTTCATCCGCCAATAGTTCACTTTTATTCTTACACTATTATTAGCAATTATACTGCACAAGAACCATATAAATGAATACTTTTAATAAACTGAAGACAGTTCTTCCACAAATAGATACCCGTTGCTATGTTACAGAACCTGATATACAGATTGGTACAGTAACATGGCTCACTGCTTCTCGTCAATCTTCAGATTTAGTTACTCCTGATTACGAGGGTGTACTTTAATACAAGGTTGAAAGCTATGGTTGAGTTCTTTTTGGCCACCAGGCTCATGTGTCATTGACAAAATTTAACTACGGACTGAGATCAAAGCATCTTTTTGGCTAAAATATTTTCAGCTGGAAAACAATTTCTTAAAATTGCAAGACTACGTAGACCACCTGGAAGCGACCTCCAATATATACAATCAATCAGTATGAAAATACCAACGCGACAAGAAAAATATTGGATATCTTCTTGACAAACCGACCATTAATTGTTAACCGGAATAAGCCACCTCGTAGAAAATCCGGTTGTGGGAAAGATTAATTTAAAAAAGACACTTAAAGTTCAAAATGTTTTTATTTCAGCTCAATAGTGATATCCAGAATATGTTTGACTGTTGTCTGCTATGCTGTATCATCCAAAACGAGCTCAATAAGATTCAGTCAGTGATGGGGTTAACGAGGATGACCTTGTAGATCCAGAAACAGAGAATATAACCTAAATCATTCTGGAGTATCATCAAGGGCAAGAAATGTGACAATACTGTGACTTCGAATGAGGAAAGCCAATTAAAAGCAAATACATAAAAACGTTAACCTTACTTTTCCACTATAGTGGTCAAAATCCCCATCCAACTATGCCATACATCAATATGCCACATGCCTGCGTTGAAAAACTCCTTCAAGATATTAAACCTCATAAAGTAGCTGATCCAGACAAGCGCCAAACTAGAATATTAAAACAACTTTCCTTTGAACTATCCCCAGTATTTTATTTTCGAAGAATCAGTAGATTCTGTTAGTATTCCAAGGGACTTAAAACTGCTAATGTCAATATTCAAGAAGTGTAATAAAAACCAGCAAACTACAGGCCCATGTCTCAGACAACGGCCTCATGTAACTATTTAAACATATTATCACCAGGTCTATATTGAAACATCTAGGCTTTAACAACATACATGTACTTACAACTACTAAACAATGGGTTTCGTCAAAGAAGTTCATGTGAAACGCAACTCATTCTTACCATTAACGACCTTGCTAGGTAACCAAGGACAGTACAATAATGTAACATTATTCTACTTGATTTGTCCAAAACATTCGACAAATTGCCATACCAGAGGCTGTTGCATATTACATGGGAATATACAGACATACGAAGACACGAATATAAGATCTTCAGATCGACCGTGATCAACTCCAACTATAGGAGGTCGACTGAATTATGGCATTCAATCCATAGAAGTCCCCCTATATAATAACAAAATGTAAACCACATACAGTATATAAAACTTGAGGACGATACCCTAAAAACGAATTTATGCACACCGAATGTCTGTTCAAGAAAGAAGATCATCCCTTTGCCATCCTGAAATGTCCGAAGTGCAATGTCCTCTACGGCAGATTCATACCACATTTTAGACAAAAATCTCTTGAAAATCATTTACATAAGCCCTTAAGCTGGAACACGCATATTAACAACAATGTCTTTTGTTTAGGAAAATATAAAAAAAAAATATGTGAACAAAAAATATGTATGATGTACAAATAAGTATTAGCTTTAGGGAAGTGTACTTTTGCATTTTATGGTACGGGAGTTCAGGTTAAACATAATGTATTGCGTCAGTCAATTGATTTACAGCATTTCTCACGAGACGCTCCAAGGCCAATCATATCGCTAATGGGCCATTATTTTTGTATTTTAGCGAAGGTGGAGCTCACACAACCTACTAATGACAAAAACACCATCACCTCCAATGCCTTTACCTTTATTTTAAATAATTGTATATACAAGGTCAAAGAATGAATGCTATATGGGTTTTTTTTAAGAAAATAATTATTTGTTTCATTTTGTTATTTCAAGTATGTGCTTTAATATATGTCGTTTTCCAGTGACAAATTTATAATGTTTTGTTTCTAATCGGTATGAGTTTGTTGATTTTTTTTCTATATCCATTAAACTGCATAAGTTTAATATTACTTGTCATAGAAATGTTATCCATTGTGTTTCATTACTTTTATTCTGGATTAGTAACAAGATAATATCATTAGCTATTTTAGCCGTTTGACCTGTTGATATTGTTTCCTGACAGTTTAAATACTGAACCTCTGGCAATCTTGTTTAGATAATATTTTCAGAGTTCCTTGTTCACGTGATATGATTTTATAGTGTTCCTTTTTCACATGATATAATTTTATAGTGTTCCTAGTTCACATGATATATAGGTTTATAGTGTTCCTAGTTCACATGATATAATTTTATAGTGTTCCTTGTTCACATGATATAATTTTATAATCATGATAATATGTATCATTCTCCATCTTTGAACTTTTAAAAAAAATCTTGTATATTTCACATGACCCATTATCATTATCATTATTATTTTGTTTTAAACATATTTTAATGTTCACATTGTTTATTGCGTTGTGTTTTCCTACGCAGTTATCTCCCCTGACAAGCAGAATAGATCACTGCCACCATGATCGAGGATCAGAAGGCGAGTGTTTCTCGAACAGCAGTGTTCTCGGACATAAGGCGTGAGACCACAGTTATTTTTACTATACTACTACTATATTACTTTCATACACACTAACCTGGCATTTGACTTTATACACATCCCAATTGAAAAACAAGGACATGGCATCTCTAGAACAATTCAAGACACAAAATATAATCACAAGAAAACACCATGTTGACAATTGACACGACTGTCAAAATTGAGTTCAAATACATAACTCTCCGCCAAGGAGTCAATAGGCTACAAACAACTAATTTTCAGACTTCCACAAGCTATGATTTTTCCAATATTTACACTGAAAACTATCAATTTCTGCAATAGAGTGTCAAATTCAGTCAAGTTCTCTGCAAAAAGAACATGTTTTGCTTCTTTTTCATTCAATTTTAATAAAATATTGATACTTGAACACAAGCACTCTTTCTTCTGTATTCACATCCGGATCTTTCATTTTCGACGTTACATTTTAACCGCCTGATCTCAACAGTCTCCTTTGACGTTTTGACTAAATTAAAGTGATTCAGATCAGTAAGCATTGCACAAGTGAATGAAAAGAAAACTAAACATTGAATAAAACATCAAAAGATAATCTTAAAAATAGTTTATTCTTATTGGACCAATTTCTTTGTTCATACGAAATTAGCAGGTAATATATCCACATTTTTTTTTATTATTTACACTGTCGACAGTAAATATTGAAGAGAAAAATGCAATCAAAAATGAATAGTTGAAAAAGAAACTGAGTTTTAGTTTCGGAATAATTTTGAATCTTATTTTATGTTTAAGTAATAATTATTGTTTCATTAAGATAAAATTAAGACGCCGATACCGATAAGGCTACGCATACAGTGTCACATGACTCCATAGTAAGGGGGCCCTCCGACATTTACATAGAAGCAGACGATAATAATACAGAAGTTATACTCGACAATCAGATAAAAATAGCACGGAACGGGTAAAATATGTCAATAGAAGCAAGTATAACATTAAAATAGTTCACTAGTATTGATTGAATGCAATGTAAGACTCAATAAAAAAACAATATGACTAAGTCTTAAAATAATTTATTTAAAAAAAACATCGGGGTTTTGTTACAGTAGAAAACCACTCCAAATTAGGGAATCAAAGCGTGTATGAATTCCTTTTACGAAAGTAAACAAAACGACCCTTGTATAGATAAAATTTCAAATGGTAAAAATGAAATATTATGCTATACTAATTTAAAGGACAAATTACACCATGGTGACAAGCCCAGGTCAGCCTGTCCTTGGTAATATTAAATGAAAAAGTGCTTCACATAAATTGATTTATATAAACTCCTTCGTCTTAAAATTTATGTTTTTATATTTGCACCCTCACATATCCAGAGTATCATTGTTTATGGTTGAAGAAACACTATAAACAGCTATTTGAATGAAAAGAATATTTACACCAGCCAATGTTTCTGTTATGATTATTAAATTAAGAAAAGGATAAGAAATAATGAGTACAACTCCCATAAAGTTGGCGTACATTAAACTCATAAGCACCTTGTACTATACTGGCAAAAATTCATTTGCTTTATGTGAAATGACTCAGTATAGCCCCTCAGTGTACGCCTGTGTGCTCCGAAATATAACACCGGAGAATCATAAAAGAATAGGCGAAGTGTGCAACACTGCTAAATCTGGCCCGTTATTTAGAACGTATTTAATACCACTTTGGCCTAGTTCGTTTCATGTTTAGTATTTCTCTTTGTTATTTCAATTACCAATTTGTTATGATAAGGTAATAAATCGTGTTTACTTTAAGACACTCAATCATATGTGTACGAGTTCTGGCCCGTTTTGAGTGAAATATTAGGGTGCGTTATTCAAAAATTATTAAAAAATATAAAATTCACTTCATCAATGGTTGAAATCATTGGTATATAAGATATATGGGATATTATGATAGGACGCTTTTCTGGTGACCTGTATCACGTCGAGTTAGGTGTGGAAACACGTATCCGTCGAGACCGCAGGTCGAGACGGATACATGCTTACTCACCGAACGAGACGTTATGCATGTCCCTAGAAAAGAGTTTTATCGTTATATTCCATTTATTATATACCTGCCTATTTATTTATTTATTTATTTTTTTGGTTTCTATTTCATTTAATTTACAGCCATCTGTCAAATGCGCGTATGAATTTGAATGTGTTACGTAGTTTTGTGTAATGAAGTCAATTGAGGCTTCTACAGCGAGACTTAATTGAGCCAAATTAGAACAAAATATTTTATTATTATTTATTTTATTTGACGGTTATAATATGCAGAATTGAGGGAAATTCGTGTTTCTGGAGCGTGAGTAATGTTAGTTTATTTAATGTATTTTAAAATTGACAGGTTTTACCAGCTTTTTTGGTCACGCTAGCTTAAGCAACGCGGAAGTAGTTCTTATATTACATACGGTACTCGCACGAAACGGAATCAGAAAACAACAGTATCATGATACGGATTTTTCAATACGGAATGCTGTATTTTCACTATTGGATATGTAAAAAGAATTTGATAGGCATAAAATAAATTATGATTATTCTATGGAACAGGCAGTTAACAAGTGTATATTAGCTCACCTGAGCATGAAGTCCTTAGCATGAGATATTGTGATAGGTTGATTGTCCGTCGTCGTCCGTCCGTCGTCAACATTACTATTCGAACAACTTTTCCTAAAAAACTGGAACAATTTCAACTAAACTTCGCAGGAATGTTTCTTGGGTGATCCTCCTCCGGATTCCTTCAATAAAAGTAGTTATATGCTGAGCTCTGGCAACCAAACTAAGAAAAAAATGGAAATCTTCTTCCCAGAAACCGCTGCCCTGATTCCAACATAAGTTGACAGAAATGCTCTTAAGATGACCCTGTATCAAATTCCTTCACCCGATGTTGATCCGGTAACAAGTCGTTGGTCGCCAGGGAGCAATTATCGATCGCTATATATGTCTATATGGAAATTTGGAAATCCTCTCCTCAGAATCCTCTGGACAAATTTAAAATAATTTCACATAAATAAGCATAATAGTTGACACTGTATCAAATTCCTTTACACCATGTTGATTCGTTAAAATCATGGCCGCCATTGTACCTTTCATTACATGTCCGGATTGAAAAGTTTTGATTTTTTTTTCTACAGAAACTATTAGCCCAATTTAATTTGACTGTAGTGTTCCTAAGGTGACCCTCTGCCTTATTCCTCTACGCCATGTTGATTCTTAAAAAAACGTAATTGCCAGGAGCGATCCTAGTTACCACTATATGTGTATATGGCAATTTTTGAAAATCTTCTCTTCAGCAACCTATAACCCGTTTTCAAAATAAGTTCAAATCAATGTTCCATAGGCGTCCATTTATCAAATTCATTCACTCCATTGTGATTATTAAGAAAACATGACCGCCAGGGGCAGGGCTAGTTTTCACTTTTTTGTCTATGTGGAAAACTCTTTGCGTTAAAAACGATTGGGCCGATTTCAAAATATTTTCACAAGAATGTGCCTTAGGTAGCCGTTTTATCAATTCATCTATGTGGGGTATCTTTCTTTCTTTTATATACATATAAATTCAACTTAAATATCATAAGAGTTATTGTTTCATACGGGTGAGCGTTGTTGCGGGCGGCGCACGGTATGTTGTCCGATCAGTAACTTTAGAACCCTTTGTTAGGTGTGCGATATATGGCTATCTTTGCTCTCTTATCTTAAATGTTTCAGCTACATAAGAATAGTACATTAAAAAATGTTCCTATAGTCATCAAACTTCTTTTAACAAAAAAATATTTTCTAACTAGGATAGGCAGAGGCATGGCCCTTTTTATGGTGGCATATAACTGCCGTAGGATAACCTGTTAGCTACTTAATTTTCGCGATGATTATCTATCTATCTTGTTTATATTCGCGAAACTTTTAGGTAAGATAAAAATCATCAGACTAAAAAGAGGCATGAAAGTGACCAGAACTGCCACCTGTTACCATTTTTTAGCTGTACAACATTACCAGGTTTACTGGTAATGGTTTGCGAATTCCATTTAATAAGTAACATAATAACTGGTTATCTAGATAAGATTCGTGTTACCACTTATCTTAATTCTATAAATGCACTTTTGACTTTTAGCAGTTACTGGCTATCTAGTAATGATTTGCGAACTCCACTTAGTAAGTAACTTACTAACTGGTTAACTAGATAAGATTCGTTTTACCAGTTACTAAGTGAAATTCGCAAATAATAAGTAAATAACCAGTTGTATAAATATGTTTATAGATACCTTGTAACACGAATCTTATCTAGTAATATATTTAATATTATTAATAAGTACATTTGGAGCATTAAGACCCTTCCCTGCAATGGTTTCTTGATTTAAAAAGGATCCGGTGAAGTTAAAAACAGTTTCAAGGTATCGTTTTAATGTACTTATTGTCGATTAATATTTATGCAGAAGGCTACAGAAACAAGCTCAGTAGTAAATTTTTAAAACATAAACCCGGTTTAGTGGCACTGGGCAAACGCCAAAGCCAATAGAACACAAAATCATAAACAATATATATATAATAGGTATGTTTATCAAGAATTGTTAGGTACCGCCTTGGAACGGTCAGTAAAATGTAAATTTACTGGGGGTTTAAACCAGTTTATGTGCACAAACCTCACTCTTATCCCATTCTTAACCATCTTATCTTAATCATTTTTATTGTATTTTGCCCCTTTTACCAAAAACCATGGTCCTTGTTTTGTTCTAGACCCCATTAAACACAGTATTCATGTAACCTTTTTATACTTTTTTGTAAGTCATCAACAGTTTTTCCAAAACCAAGAATTTCATCAACAAATGACGTCGTCAACAATAAGACAGCATAGCGGATCATCTTCTCAAAGGCCAGTAAAGAAAAGAGCAAATACGATCGAAGACATTATCCCCTCTTGCTTAAGGTCGACAGCAAAGTAAAAATATTCGAACAGCGATCTATTTTTTTAACACATGCATTTACATTCCTATCAATTCTAAGCATGTTTTCCATCTATTCCTGATCTATCTGATTTAACCAGAGGCAATTTAAACTAACAATGTCGAAAGCACGTTTCATATCATAAAAAGCACAATGCAATCTGTGTTTATTATTTAAAAAAAATTGCACAATTGAATTGCAAACAAAAAAAGCATTTGTAGTAGACCGTCCCTCAAATTGAGAATCGCTCGGCATGTCATTATTGTTTGCCAATGTGTTTACTCGTTTATTTGATATACCGGTAAAACATGCATCACAGCTCTCTAACGACATTCCCCGGTGTTTACTTGGATTGCAAGGGTCGTTACCTATATAGATATGTACGAAAGTACCTGTAATAGAATCATCTTGTTCCTCAAGCATGCAATTTAAGTTTTCAAAATCATGATTGCTGGAAAAATCGCATGCCTAGTAGTTTTCAGCAGAATGTATATCATTTGATATACAATGATGAAAAATAGTCGAAAAATCTTCAATAGAATCATTGCCTTAACTGTTTCAGGCATTTTAAAAAAAATCAAAAAAAAAATCAAGAGGCTTAAATTGTCTTAGCCCTTCTTTTCTGTATTTTTTTTTATTTTCACATATTCCACGTTAACGCTTACCCATACACTTGAATGCTATTTGGTAATGTGACATGATTATTCTCCCACCATCATTCATGTTACAGTTTAATATATTTGTATACAAAGATTTTGCCTATCGGCACTGTAAGTTTTAAAATGACTATTTTATGGGCGGTTTGAATTACTACCCTGAAAGTTTTAATCTAATTATACTTTAATCATAAAACCGTGGACAGTATGTTTAATATTGTCGCCATTTGGTATACATATGTATTGAAATCGGTCATTTTGCCCAACAACCCATGGCGAAAGTCATTTTTCAAGTTGAACAAAGTCCCGGGAAAGCATAACTTGGTGGACAAATCTTCCGAAAGAACAATCCGCCGCTACCCAGAGAGACAGGACTGAGAAGGAACAGAGGTCGACTAAGCCGAGGTTTTTTAAAAAACAAATTGTTAATTTGTAGAGTTTTGAGACTTTAAATATACATATATATTTGTGTGTAAAAATGCTCGGAAAACAGTTAAAACAATATATAGTTCGAAAAAAGACCGCTCTTTAGAATGTTTCATATATTCTGCTGTAGTTCATAACAATGATAATACAACTATAGGGACAAGCCCAGTAGTCGACAACTCAAAATTATATATATATATTCCTCACGTTATAACAAATGATCATCTCCAACATATGTCAACTATACATTGAGTTTAAGACACAAGAACAAAGATCATTGTCCCATATGTAGAACCTCAACTGCATAAAGAAAAAAACACTTTCGTTAGTTTACCGGTTATTCAGAATTACATATTAATATACATATCGTTATAAGCACATGTAACGCCTACATATTTAACGAGATATGGGCAATAGAAATTCAAGTGAATGAACAACCTCGACAAGTAGCATACAACAGAAAAACAGTGTCTACGGATTGGACATAGTCTCTACATATGGGGCGTGGCGTTCACAAAGAATTATTCGACTGAATGTAAAACAAACAGATAAATTATGTCTTATATTTTCATCGAATAGAGAACCTCACCAAGCCATATAAACACGGTCTGCTCATAAAAGGGAAAGCCAGTGTTTACTGATGGGGCAGGCAAATGGAAGTTATGGGATATATTTTGTCGAAGAGGATAATGTGCTTCGCCCGAACAACAGTGAACAGGATGAACAAATTGCTAGATATATGCAGGTAACATTTTAATTAAATGTATATATATATATTGTTTTACTTGGAATAAATCTGCATACAATATAGCCTTGTAAATTTTGAAATAAAAGCATGGCAGTCGTCTGGGATCATGTTCTATTACATTGTCATGGTTGTCGTCCAAAGCGTTGTCCATATCGTCTGCGATGACACACTTTGTTATCCGTTCACTTCCTCATCGAATATTTACCCATTTTATGGTAATAATATGTTGACCAAGTTTGATTAATCAAGAATCAGAGTTATAACCCTAGAATTGTCAATTGTTCATAAAAGGGAGCTTCAAGCAGTCAACATATTAAATTCGTAAAGGGTTTGATGAAAATGGAAAAATAACTTAAATTATTTTGTTAAGCTGTGCTTACACTAACTTCCCTAATATTTGATTGCAATTGTGTGAAAATCATCAAACTATTAAAAGTAACAAAATTCTAATTTAGCCATATTCAGTATTACACTACCCGAAGAGACTGTCAATGACATTTCCTTTCATCTCGTTATCGATACAACTGAAAACCAAAATGTGATAGTTATGTAAATTATGTAAATGTATGCTTATCAGCACTCTTATTAACAGGGAGAGTTAAACCATGAAAGACAGAGACAGGAAGATCAAGATCGCCTGCATTTGGAGGAATTAATACGAGCTGACCGGGAAGAGCAAGAGCAGCAAGACAGAATGTTTGCCCTTACAGTGCAAGAAATGGCGCAAAGGGGTGGCCAACATGGTAGAAACAGAGGATGGGGAGGCTTTCCGTATCAGAACAGGGGACATGAACCTCGAGGACTGGGCAGAGGTCAAGATCGGGAGAGGTTACAACAGGAGACTGTTGACCATGAGCTGGCCATGTCTCTTCAGGGAGATGAGTATAAAAGTGGTGGAGGCGGGGACAAATGGGATGAGGCTGGGCCTAGCGCGTTCCCTATACTAGCCCAACAACCTGCAGGTAATTGGTATTGTTTTGTAAATGTCAATAAAATGTTGATGAATCTGCTCATTGGAAGGGTCATTTTATAAGAAATTGAACTATTTATAATTGTCGATTTTGTTTTATAGAATGAATGCATAATGATTGTTTTATACTTTCAAATTTGACCTTTATATACAGGATTTCTGCAGGACGATCATCAAATGCAACATGAATGGAGTAGACCCTTCGAGGACATACAACCGGTATGTGTATTTTCACCTCAGTATATACATATATGAAATCACAAGAAAAAAGAAATCGGGATGTAACATACAACATTTTACATCCAGATTTCATTTCTGTAAACATCGTGTCACATACTTATTATTCCTGAATATTTGCACACCTACAATTCTGTGAATTGTGAATGTATTCATGTCAATCCTTTAACTGGGTGCATATTCCTCTAATACTAGCAAAGCCATGTTTATGATTGTTATAATGACCTGGTAAAATGATAATAAAATCGATAAAACAATTGACGACATTGACTCTTTAATCAAGTCAACTTCAACCAAGGTTTAATTTTAGTAAGATTTATGTATGCAGAGTAGTAATGAAACTTAGTCTATATGAAGATTATGACTCCTTTTGGAGTTGGTGGTGTCAAGGTCGCTGTGACTTAAAAATTAAAATAGAAAACATTGTTTTCGCTCAAAAGTAAGGTATACATTTTAGTTTTGAAACTTGGTATATATTTTGCACATGTGAAGACATATCTCTTGATAGTATTTGAGGACAATGGAGTCAATGTATATGTGACTATAAATAGATTATACACTCCTCTCAATAGCTCTGGTTGGAATAGTGATGAAACTTGTTGTGAATGTATAGTGATGAAACTTATTGTGTCTGAGGCTTTTGTAAAGAGGTACCATGCGTATCCTTTTGGTGTCTATAGGGTCAAGGTCCGTCTCGCAGTTATTTGAAATAAAAAAAATGGCTTCCACTTAATAGTTTAAGTAAATTTAATTTACAGGAAATGGCCGCCAGTCAACAAGAGTTCCAGCCTTTTCACCAATTTCCGCTCCAATACCTTGATGAGGAACAGCTCGAGTTCCAGAACCACCACAGGAGACTGTCGCAGGTATACAACAGGCATGGGAATTGGGTTTTATTTGGAGTAATAAGTTACATGCAATGGAGGTGACGACACACTGTTCTTTTTTAATAATGGCGCCATCTTTTGTTGCAGACTCAGGATTTCCAGCATCAGCACCAATCTCAGCGCCGAGAGCAGAACGAAGCTCAGCTGGAGTTCCTGAGGGTACTCTTTCAGGTAAAGAACAAGCACATGCTTTGTTTTTTAGGTAGCTGTAGTTTACATGCAGGGCAATAAAACGGTATTTTTCACATTTTCGCCACCATATTTGGACACAGACTCACTTTACATGTACCCCCTGTGGTGTTACTGAAGAAAATAAATAGTTGACCACCATAGCCACTATAAGTGACATACTAATACATCAAATTCTTCATTGTTCCTGTATATTTAGAAACATAAAGGAACTCAAAAGCATCGTTATATATATATATATAAATGTTTTGTCAATATACCCTGACACTGCTTCCTGTTACAGATGGGCAGAAGAGAGAACTTTAACAGGATTCCTTCAATGTTGAATGAACATGGCTTGAGCAATGTCGGAAACAGTTATGAGGTAAGATATAGAATATCCATTTAAACAGAGAATCATATAAATCACATTCAGAGTAAAGATAAGTAGAGAATCATGTTATCAGATTTTGAAGGTGTGATTATTTAGTTGTGGTGTGCGTATTCCACTTAATACTAGTAAGTAGCATAATAACTAGCTAACTAACTAACCTTTAAGTGTTGTACAGCATGAAAAGGTAACAGCTGGCAGTTCTGGTAACTTTTAAGTCTGCTTTTAGTCTAATCATGTTTACCTTACCGAAAACAAATCGCGAATCTTTACTAGATAGCTAGATAATTATCGCGAAAATTAAGTGGCCAAGACGAAACAATTCGCGAACGTTATCATGCAGGTCATTATACGGCAGTTATATGCCAACATACAATATTCTGCCATACACTTTCTTATCTTATTATGAAGGCGTCAAGCTTTGGTAGATAACAAGTGGTTCATCTCTCCACTTCAGATTCTAGTAAAATCCAGAACGTTCTTTTCTACACGAATCTTGATCGAAGCAAATCTAACGCCAGAAGTACAAAAATAACCATTTTGTATTAGATCCTTTTAAAGCATATTTTTAAAAGAGATATTTTTTACAAACAGGCTCTGCTGGAACTGGGAGATAATTTGGGAAGTGTCACTAGTGGCCTGTCCTCGGAGGCATGCTCCACGCTGCCGACCAAGAGATACACACAGAGAGACAGACAGACGGAGGGCTGCAGCGTGTGTATGGAGGAATACAAGACTGGAGATACACAGAAAACATTGCCCTGTCTCCATATATTCCATGACTCCTGTATTGACCCATGGTTGAAAGTAGGTTTACTGTATTCTGATATGTTTTCACTTTTAGTATTTAACTATTACCAAGAAGGAGACAAATGACTCGCATTTTCTTAAAAAATATACCACATACCTTCACATAAGTAGAAATAAGTAACACATGTTCTATTACGATGGCATTAGGAAATACCTATCAAATACACATATGACAATTACAGAAGAAGTAGCGCATGATCAATGACCGTGGCTATATCAAATACTTCAATTTAAAAAGCAGTCATAGTTTAGGCATCAGTTTTAGGACTTGCTTTGTGAGAAAAAGCTATACAAAAGCAACACAATATAGGTTAGCTCAATTTTATTGCATTATTCTTAAGAATGGTTGCATAAACATTTACTGCATAATGCAAAAAATGTTTCCTGACGAATTTTCTCCATAAATGTACATGTACACAAAAAAACGTAATAAAATATGTATGATTACATTGTCAAAAGCTACTGAACAATGAAAATAGCCTGTCTTTGTACATAAGTGGTTAGTTTGGGTGTATTTTCATGTAAAGGCTATATTATGTAGCAGGTAAACTACTTATGGAAAAGATTCTATACTGCTCTCAAAATGGTATAATGAATTTTAATACCATAGTGTGTTGTTTTTCTGAAATAAAACCTAGGTTGTTAGATTAGGAACTGTTGTTGGGCAGTCGGGTTAAGTCTACCAGCTGATGGGAGTCAAAGAATTGTGTCTGTGCTATAGAACAAATATTAAAAATAAGAAGACGGTGTTTCGAGTGTAAGACCCATAGCTCTAGACCAAAGTCTCGTGGTTATTGGTAAAATACTTAATTTTTGCTTGTACTTCGTGTCACTTGGTCATGAATCGGGTTATTTTTAAACAATTTGGCACAAATGTTCACTCTGGGGAGACGTATGTCAATTATTACGTCCAAGGTCACATTCAAGGGTCATTGATAAAAATTCCTTGTGTTTCAGCTTTTCAAGTCTATAACTTGCTATCTATTTGGGGATTTTAAAATAACTTGGTAAACATGTTCACCGTGAGAAGCTAGCTTGTAGCATGCAAGACTTTATGTCAGTAAGTCAAAGGTCAAGGTCAAACTTAAGGATCATTGGTCGAAATTGTATTTTGGCTTATCGGGGGTTAAGCTTGACCATGCATTTAAAATAACGCATGGAATGTAGACATTTGAAAGCCTTATAGTTGCTATATTTGAAACAATCACACGAGGAGTTTCTTATCCTATCGCACAAAAAGAAAATACTGTTCCATTTAACGAAGAAAATTTATCACGCAATTTCCCAATTAATGCCAACTTAATCGACATTTTTCATTAGTGTTGGAATGAAAGACACAGTAAATTTGTTAAATGGCAGTGTAAGATATTTTTTGTCGTGATCACAGAAAAATATATTTTTGCATATGGCTGTGCCCTCATGAAATTCAAATATAGTTTCCTTGATTACTTGCTGAAATAAATATCAACTTTCAACCACAATGCAACACATATTTTTGCTTCAGAGATTTATACCACTCACATTTACTGGCTTTAACTTTCAGGACAACGCAACATGTCCGGTGTGCAGAGAGGTTGTTAAAGTTTCCGGATTCTAGTTGAGCAGCTATTTTAATTAACATAACAATTTCTTGGGAAAAAACAATTGTGAAACAGGATATAGTGATTTGATATTTTTCACTATTTAATTTTTTTAGCCCGCTCTCAGTTCCAAATCAAACATCAGAGCGCACAGAGCTGGGACTTACGTGCGCATATATATACATAATTAAATGACTTTTAACTCCAATGTAGGCATGTAATTAAGCGAAAAATTTGTTTGTTTTAGGTTTAGATAGCAATATATTTCACCTCGTGAATACCAAAAGGGAATATTTAACTCGTGGCTACGCCGTGATTCGGTGAAATATATTACGATCTTAAACTGAAACAAACAAGTATCCTCTATATACAGTAGACATAAATAGTTGTGTAGCTGTTAAGGAGGGGTTGTACGGTTGTTGAAAATGGCTATAATTACAAGTTGGTCATGTTTAATTCACATTATATTCATATACTATATAATGTGTGTCTGTATATATATACAGCGATGCCTATTGCAATATTTACTGTATGGGTAGCAGATGTGTTCAAAGACTGATTTACGTAGTTCTTTGTACTGGGGCTTGATGTATTATGTAACCTTGGGTCATTAATAATTCAGATATACTGTATTCCGATTATTAGAACCTTTCGTACATGTATATATAGTCGTATAAGTAAATTCTATTGAATCTACCATGTACCTATGCATTGATTCATCTTTAAATATGCATGAGTGCATCCAACAAAATTCTTATACTAGCAGTGCATAACCATGGATCCTGGGGTTCCCAGTATATTTGTGTGCAAATATTACAAAAAGGCGATGCTGTCTGCTGATAGAAATGTAAGAGAGTAATAGGTCCTCCGGAAAAAAACACACGGATGTACAACTTGGGATTAGTAGCAAAATGAATAACTGCCTGTTCATGTTAACTGAATTTGATGTATTTAAAAGTTATATACGAAATTCATAACCAGGGAATATTTTGTATATTTGTCATTGAAATTCTTAAAAGATTTCAAATAAATTAAACAATGTTGTAAATATTATATAAGTGATATTATTTATTTCTACAACTGCATTCGTTTTATTATTTTTATGTGATAAAAATAAAATATAAAAACATTTTATTGTATTTACCTATTATTCAAAACTTGAACTGCAAAGAATTATCACTGACTACGAAGTAATATTGGGTTAACATCATAACGGTCATATAAATGCAACAATACAAAAACACAATGTTCAGCTGCAGCCACTTAATAAATAAATCTTTTAAATGAAAATGCTGATGGAGCATAGTTAAAGTTTGTAGTTAAAACAGAACATAAACAGAATATGTCATTTCAGGAACATTCCCTTTAGAAACCACAACCGTGCAATAAAGGTATCAATAACATGTAAAAACAGGCACACAGGCATTATTGGTAGATAAGACACAGTTTCAATGAACAGAAAATAAAGGTATTTAAAAAAACTCCATATGAAGACATTCCTGTTCAAAAGTCAAAGGTGGCCAATATTGCAAACAGAGATGCCATGACAACAGTGAATAAGGCTCCGTGGCTTGGAGCTCCGCCCACTTCCTCTAACTTGCGTACGGTGTCCTTGTCAAGCACACATGTGCAGTTGATGGGGTTCCATCGGAACATGAGACGTGTGCAGGTCATGGCGTAGTCGGCTTCTATACATGTATCTTCAGCTGATAAACCCTTGTTTTTAATGCATTCCGAACTGTTCACTTGGCTAAAGAATCCACTGAAGAGACAAGGATCGAGGTCATCTATGGCGGTTGCCATGACAGCGTTAGTGAAATTACTGATACCACAGATTGGGCACCTGTTCTGTGAGGCACCTGAAGGTGGGTTCCAGGCCTGTAGGTCACATATATTGGAGATGGACAACAGATTTTTAATGGTTGCCGGAAAGGTGGCACTCAGCTGAGGCATTACTTCATCATACTCAAATTTCCCGTCATAAGATGGCTTCAGAGACACAATGGCTTGGCTACCGATCTGCATGTGGTCTTTGGTTCCAGAGCAGCCATCACGAGGGGAGATACTCTCTATGATTATGTTTTCGGGAACTGTAACGCCTGAGCCCAGTTTCAGCACACAATACACATCAAATACGGCATTGATCATGTAACGCTGAGCTCCATTGCCGGTCTCTACTGAACCACTTCTGTGCTGGATAGTTTTGCCATACACTACAGTGTTGGCGGCAAGAAGTCTTTCATCCATCATCATATTTTGCCAACCCTGGGAAATGGCACATTTGCCCTCCGCATAAAACCTGCCAATATCAAGCAAAGTGGCTGCTAAAAGCACAACTAGAGGTAATTTGTCCATTACTGTTTAATTCTTATGCACAGATAACACAGGTAACAATCATATAATGAAGCTTTTAAAGGTTGAAGTTGAAAACCAATAATTTTGTTTCATAAATACTTTCAGAAATAACCATAACATAAGCTTTAAAATCTTTTAATTCAAACAGCTTGAATCATTGAACTTTGACCTTCACATTGACAGACTGATTAAAGATTAAATCATTTAAATGAACACTTTTAAATCATTTAAATTCTGTTTAACAAATCATAATCACATGCACATATATGTTTTAATCCAAATTAAACCTTTAAACAGGGTGAAACCAAGTTCAATGCAGTCAAGATCTGAGCTATCTACTCATAAAGAAGGAAAAACATCTTTGTACAAGAGTATATTTTCATATATATATTAATACTACATCAAAATGGATTGCAAATTTGTTTCATTAATATTGCTTATATTTATCCAGACCAGTGAAGGACAAAGAAACACTTGTAACCCGAAATATGACGGAACATTTGAAATGAGCTTTAGTGAGATTTTTGCCACCGCTGACATTATTGTGTATGGAAGGGTTTTACAACACTTTGCCACAAAGTTCGACAACAAGTATGTAGTGGAAGCTGACTATGAAGTGCTTTGTGTTTTGAAGCGTGAGGACAGGGAAATAGAGAGTGAGATCACAATCACTTCCCTGGCTCCCCGAGATGCATGCTCAGGAAGCCCAGTAGCACAGGTTCTCAGAATAGGGGATCACTCAATTCTAGCATTGAAGAACACCACAGCTGACCACACAAGGTATGACTTAGATGAATTCATGCCTGCAACTCCTGCCGCGTTTAAAGCGCAGAAACCCTACTTCCTTTCATTGTCTAAGCTATGCTGGGCCCAGAACTGGGAAGTCCCTGTAGGAGCGAGCGAAAACAAGTGTCCTGTGTGTGGTATTGCAGATTTTGAACCGAATGTAACTCCGCTGAGCACTGACGTGCCCGTCTGCAGTTACACCCAGAGCACAATTGTCAGTAACATGACAGCGTGTGACCTGTATATGGACTTCACCCTGGAGGAGGCCAACAACCAGACTTGCGTGCCAGCCAACTACATAGACACGTGTATGACCTTGATGTACCGAGACCCGACCATGACGTGTGAGTGTCAGGATCCCCAAGCCCCAAGGGAGGTCAATGTTGGACATGGGAATAATGTCTTGCCATCATTTGTGGTGACAACTGTTCTGGTTACTTTGTCAATGTCATTTTTATAAACAGAAGGATTGAGTTCTAGTCAATTAATTTTAAAAAGCTATTTCCTGAAAATATTTATAAAATCATTTGAGTTTTGTAGAGGAAATAAGAATGGAGGACACATGTTTTTGCTATATTTAAGGTATTCAATAATAAAGATCTACTATAAAAAAGAATAATTGTTTCCATCACTGTTTCAAACAGTGAGATATCAATTTTATTTCACTAATAAATCTCTATAAAGCACTGGGACATTTTTAATAAAAGTATTTTCTTTTGAACAGTTTGCATTTCAAACACATATTTTGCACTTGCTATTATTTATTATGTAACATCTCATTTTGATTTTTTTGTGTGTACATGTACTTTGATTGTGACCTAAAAATAAAAATATTGTTTTATTAGAAGTTCATCATTTATTCTTAAATCATAATGGCACAACTCAATAAAAAAAATAACAATCAATGAATTATTTTGAAATGTATAATTATATTTTTAACAATTCAACAAGTTCATAATAACAATTCAACAATTTCATAATAACAATTCAACAAGTTCATAAAATGTATAATATACAGGTAGTAGCAGAAGAAGCAATGTTCAAAAAAATAAATGTATATAATATCTGTTATATTTGATTATAGAAATGCCTCATTTTGTCAATAAAAGAAGATTAAATGTTTTCCTGTTGAAAGCTAGAATGTTCCCAAAATCACTGATACACCTGCACTCATATGCAAGTAGCACAGACATCACTGATAAACCAACAACACAGATATCACAGATATTCCAATAACATTGATACCACTGACACATCAGCAGCACTCATATCACTTATAGACCTGCAGCAGATATCACTGAAATGCCGGTAGCTCCTATATCAGTGATAAGCCTGCAGCACTGATAAAACCGATACGCCAGCATAACTGATACACCAGTAGCACTGATATCACTGATGAACCAGCAGCACTGATATCACTGATAAACCAGCAGCACTGATATCACTGATAAACCAGCAACACTGATATCACTGATAAACCAGCAACACTGATATCACTGATAAACCAGCAGCATTAATTTCACTGATAAACCAGCCACACTGATATCACTGATAAACAAGCAGCATAGATATCACTGATAAACCAGCAGCACTGTTATGACTGATAAACCAGCAGCACTGATATTACTGATAAACCAGCAGCACTGGTATCACTGATTAACCAGCAGCACAGATAAACCAGCCGCAATGATACACCGGCAGCACTGATATCACTGATAAACCAGCAGCACAAATATCACTGACTTTAAGTATCTGCCAGCCCCCATGATGGTTGACATCAAGTGTGGAGGAGTAGGACATGGATGTTGAATCTGACAAGTAGTCTGTATGTACCAAACACACGTGCAAAGTAATTTGAAAATATCTCTGTGCATGACAAAGACACAGCCTGTACATGGCTCTATCTAAATGAGAATATGCAGCATTTCTTAATGATTAAACTGTTAGTGTGACCACTGTAAATGTGACCTTGAACTTTGAAGTAGTGACATGGGTCTTGCACGTGGCACATCCCCTAGCACATGTGCAAATTTATTCTAAAATCCCTCCATGCTTAACAAAAGTTACAGCCCAGACACGACCTAGGATACTTTATATGCATATATGCAGGAATTCAATAATGATTAACCTGTGTGACCATGACCTTTTTAGTAAGGGATGTGGTATTGCCTGTGACACATTGCCCTTAGGTATCAAACACATGTGCCAAGTCATTCTAAAATTCCTCACTTCATAACAAAGTTACAGCCCAAACATGGAAAAACATTCCATAATGATAAACCTGTGAGTGTGATCTTGACCTTTGAGGAAGGGACGTGGGTCTTGCACATGACAAATCGTCTTTATGTATTGAACATGTGCCAAGTAATTTTAAAATCCCTCTCTGCATCAGAAAATTACAGCTAGGACAAGGAAACCAGGATGGACAGCCGGACCACATCCACACACACACCGATTGGTATATATTGGGAAATATTTCCTTAATTCGGTATAGGAAATAAATTTGTTACAAAGCACTTGTTGGCTGGGTCTAGTAGGGTATTGAGAGGTATAATGAGGAGCAAAGAGACTCAAAAAGAAAAAAGAACCCAACAAAGGCCCAAATGTGAGAATGTCCACCTTTAGTGGCATAAAAACTTCAGCATCCTGTTACTTAATATGACAATGCAATTTGCCATTGTAAAATATCCTTAGCTATTAAAGGAGCTTAACCTTTCTCAAACATGTACATGTAAATACAGTTTCATAGTCATGGTAGCTGCTGTCATGTGACTCTTTCAACCAGTTTTCAATGATTTGTTTAAAAGAAAGTTTACCATTAGATTGCCAGTACATTTCACATCACACTCTTCACAAACTTCATTATCATTAAATTTGCTGGACACATTGTTTCATCCCCAAAAAGTAGACGAGTGCAACTTATGTACACTTGTGACAGGTACATAAGTAGTCTGAATGTGATTTTGAGTCTGAATATTTTCAAAGATTGAGGTCAAGTTGACGAAATGCATTTTTGAGTATTTTTCCCTTAAAGAAAGTCATCATTGTTTATTTAGTTTTATGCCTCCTTGTCATCTAATTTTTGAAACCAAGAGACTGCTGGACACATAGACTTTAAAAAGTATATGGCAGCCTCAAAATCTGTGATTTTCTCCCATATTTCTCACGCTGGTAGTTTTGAAAACATGTCTCTAACAGTGAGGACCATCCCGCTCTGCTTATTGTTCACACTTTCAAGGTAATTTTCTGATTCAATCTTCAAGTGTTGACCTTTACATAGTTGGCGGGAAATATTCCTGTGTTACCACGGCAACTGCCCTCCCACCAGTCATTCTGGGTCTCGGTTCTAGTCAGCACTGAGATCACATCTCCTGAAAAGTGTACTATGATGTCTATAAAATGTGCATGTATTAACATTCAGTATATTGGTCACAGTCAAAAAAATTAACACCTGTAAGAACATGTATAACTTTTTCATTTTGTTTCAATCTTGACCATGTTAAAGTAAATGAAGTGCCACTTTTTTATGTATCACACAAATTTGAAGTCAACTTTAACTGTTGACTTGTAAGCTGTAAAAAAGGAATTCGTCAATGACTCATTGCAATGAAATGCTTTTTTATTTAAAAAAAAATAAAGCACTCCATACCAGTTTTGAAACATAGGTCACATGGAATGTGCGATAAGTAATCATAAAGCGCAATGGCCGTCAGCTCCCAGGAGTCCACTGACCCAACAGAGTAACCACTGGCTCCTGTGAATATTCAAAACAAAAATATTGCAAAACTTTTTGCATAATTAAATGAGTTTGCAAATAAATTGTACTCTTAATAAAACCTCAAAACTGTAGCACTCTTACTCCCAAATAAGATTTTCCACAATTAATACAATTGTTTTAATATACCCAAAAGGATGAATTAATGTCAAAAACAATGGTACTTATGAAGAATACTGAGTTTGATTTGAAAGAAAGGTGCAGTAAACATGGTATTTCTACCTTATGAGACGATAGTAGATCACACTAAATATTTCAGCACTCGCCAATCATTTAATAATTATGCGTTTTAAGCTACTAAATACCAGGCTACAATATTGTTATCAGTTATCAATATTTCCATAAATGCATTATCATGTAAATAGTTCAAGGTTTATCACTCAAAATTTATGTTTGTTATACATGTGTATATAATGATTTTGAATAAGAGCGTCACTTTTTCATAAATGTGTAGGTGTCAAGGTGAATAAAATACAGCCTGCCCTTTTCATATTCATTGTATCCCCTTTATATATAATTTTATTATGCCTCAAACTGCACCTTTAAGCTTTTCCCAGCTTATTACACACATAACCACAAAACTGTTGTTTAGATTACCTGAAAATGATCTTGGCCTTGGTGGCCTAGGTGATGACCTTGATATTGCAGAGGCTGTCTTGGAAACACTATGACTGTCCTTACTTGGTACCATCATCGAGCTGGGTCTCGACTTTCCACCGCCACTTGTGCGTTTCTTTATCACTGTGGTTGACGTGACAGTTTTTACATGTCTTGTATGTTTTGTTTCCTTTGATGGGGAATATTTGTAACTCTCGTCGTCAGAGTCACTGTATGTGTCTGCTCCTGAATAATCTGTTTTGTCGGAGGGCTTTTTGGACTTGAATGAGCTTGTAAAACTCTGATATGAAACAAAAACAACAAATTCCAGTAAATAAAAACAAACCAAACAAATAATTAATTTTTACAACTTTGGAAAGAAATGTCATTTTTATGTTGATATTGATGAGAAACACATAGCAAAGAAGCACTGCATATCTTTAGTATTGAAACTGCTTAGCCTACATGTGTACTACTAGTTACATAATTACATACTTTATGATGTTAATATTTTTCTTCAAATCTGCCATGAATTTCAAATGCATGTATGGAACTATACCCAAATACAGGCAAAAACACATTACATTGCATCAATTATTGTCAATGTAAATCAACTATTATCAAATATTCCATGCAGTTTCTAATATCTGCATATCCCATAACAAAAGAAACTAAGTTGATAATAAAATGCAACACACAGTAATCAAACATTGCCTTGGTGACTAAAAGTTATTACTGTTTACATAAATTCTATTTTGTAAGGCACACTTCTGGTGGTGTTAGTGAAACATTTTAATCCAGCTACTGCGCCTTGTTTAACATTCAAAATTACACATTCACACTGATAATTGTTCAGTGGACCAGCAGAAATATATTCAATAGAGAAAGCAAGGTTAGTGCAAATTCTCATGCTATGTATGGGTTAATTAGATGCATGTTAAAAGGAAAGGAGAAACCTCAAACTCACGCTGAATTTACTTTTCATATTCTCAGTGTCGCCAGTGACAGCCTTCATTGCCTTGCGCTTAGCCATGTTGATCAACTCTTTCTCCGCCTTCTTACGGTGGCTTTCCAGAACTTCATACAAACATTCACACCCATCGGGTTTGTCCACGTCACCTCGCAGGATCTCAACAGCTCTTATGTCATGGCCATAAAATCTGAAGAGTCAAACAGAGAAATATTAAGGACACCATTCCGTAAAAGTTCATGATTTATATAAAATCAATAACACAAGAAATGAACACTATGTCAAATTCAAATTTTGATGTAAAAATAAATAAATGCAAGACAAGTAAGTTAGAAAAGTGAAACTTAGTATGGTAGATATCAAGTGTTCATGCTTGTAAGAATGCCTTAACTAACTTTCGATTTGCATCTTTTCTCTCAATAAGTGCGCTGCCTTCCACAGAAATCCCAGCAAATAAACCCCTGGTCTTGGAATATGTGTAAATGGCTGCTGTGCTGCGGAGGGCTACATCTGCCTCCAGGTTTCTGCCGAGGGGACCAGCTGCTATCGTGAAGTTGCCACCAAGTGTAAGGTTACCTCCCTTAGAGAATGCCTCTACTGCAGACCTCTTGTTCAGTATGATTACAAAGTCTGTTACCTAAAAGATGTAAAGATAAATTATTATAAACTTTAAATACAGCAGAGTACCAAAAACCCCAATTTATGATGAACAAGTAAACAAAATAATTTATCAAATCATTGCTTTCTAAAGATAATTCACTTTAACAGACAGAATCCAAATTGAAGGATTTTTAAAAATGGTTTCTCCACAAAAAGTTCTTATTAAATATTTTTTACTGACCTCTGCTCCAATTTCAAAACCTCCTCCCAGACCTGCTATACCTATGGCGGAAGGAGCTGACCAGCCTGTGATAAATAATGCAACATATGTAAAATATTACAACATGATAAATAACTCAGAGCAATGCAACTACATATATTGCCAGTGCATCTTGAAAAACCTTTTTAAATATTAATGCTACAAGCATTTATAAAGAATTTTAAAAAAATCAAAAGTGGTCCAAATAGGACAATTTTTTAAACGCTTATGCCAATTGCTTATGCAACAAAAGTTTAGTAAGTTTAATTGTTTCTACCAAAGAGGAAATATATTTAACTAACCAGAGTCAATGCCCTCATCCAGTTTGGCAATAACAATGCCACTGCCCCCTCTGGCTGTCACCAGGAAACCTGCCTTCACCACTGTCAGAATGGCTAGACCTTTTGCCTTCATAAAGATACCGGCTAAATTAAATAATAATAAAATAGTTAGTTCTGACAAAAAAAAATGGAGAAAAAATAATATTCATTTTCTTTGGAAAAAGTCCTAAAGCTTTGTTAATGATCTTAATATAGTGCAATACTACAACTACATTGCTGTTTTCTCACATAATTAACAAGAGTGCTGCAAAGTGAACGCTAAAATGCTCATCCAGAGTGTTTGTTTCAGTCGAAATAGGGGCAAAGTATTTGACAATCATTAAACCCAGAGTTATGGGCCTTGATATACATGTGTGTATTGTCACTTGCATCATGGCTCTCAAGTTTAATGAACATTTTTTAAGTACTGGAAAAGGTTTTGCTCACAAATGCCAATTTCAAAACTAATAAATGAAATGCAAAACTATGACAATTATCAATAACTCAACTTTTTTCCTTCAAAAAGCAGACAAGCTAAAAATGTTGAAAGTACCCGTAGTTTTTTAAAATAAACAAACCAGTACTGGTTCATTGTTTATCAATACTTCTTTTTAAAACTGTTTTTGATAAATTACAAAAAATAAATATACATGTACCTGGTATAAGTTTGTCTGGACCCATCTTTGCTGTTGGTACAGTGAATTCCTTCAATATCTTGGCAGCTTTCTTTGCCTCTGATTTCAGGCTGTGTGGTATTGGGGTATTCACCATGGTGATTGTGTCCTACATTAGAAAATCGTATGTACAGTTGGCAGGGTCCTTGATTACTTAAAAGAACCCTCTCATTGATTTGCAAATGGCAACTGTTAGGGGGAAAATTCTTAGCCTGAAAGCATTGCAAATTGTAAGTACTATTTAATTTGTAAGTAGAATTAAAAATTTAATCTCAGCGGCTTGCATCCTCCTAAAATTGATTAAATCTTTCATTAATTTGTCAATTTTGAACTGTGTAAAATTTAAGTTGTATAAAAATAATATGTTTGTTTCTGGTATCCTGACCTGCCTTATTTTTATGCCCAGACTTGTCACCAGACTAAATGTTTGTATGGCCTTGAAAATTCTGTTCTATCATTTTTTTTTTATTCATTTTTCCCATTCAAGTTCAAAATGATGTTTTTGGCTTTTAAAGCTGCACTCTCACAGATAGCACGTTTTGAGAACTTTTTTAATTTTTGTCTTGGAACTAGCCAATTTTTGCGAAAATCCATGGAAACCAGTTATATAAGACTGCTGACAAAATATAAGATCACAGATTTTTATATTTAAGTTCAAAAACTGATGTTTTATGCATTTTTTTTAACAACTGTTAATAAAGGTTTAAGCCATAAAACACAGGGTTTTCATTAAGGAAAGTTTGAGCAGGCCCAAATATAATTTGAGAAGGCCTAAATATCGAGCGTTGAAGGTGCAAAGTGAACTTTCTCTTGAATCCTTTTCCCTGTATACTTGTTATATGCTGATATATTAACAACATATGAATAATTACTGTTTAAACCAACTGTGATCAGATTTGTATTAAACTGTAACAACCAAATTATTGAGATAATATTTACACAAGTTTAAAACATAACTTTGCTGTTGATTTACTAAATTTCAAATCCAATTATCTAAGTTTAGTCCCAAAGGAAACTTAGACAATATTTTTTTTTAAATCAAAGGAGTCATGTATTGTACAAAGTTAAAACACAATTTTATTGCGTAAACAATTAACTAGTGTTATTTCAGATCAACTTTGCATGTTTGTTGTTTTTAAAATGAATTAATTTAAATATAATTATAAGAAAATAAAAATAATGCTGGGTCAGCCTCTAGCAACTGTTATAACATCATTTGCGAATGGATTTGATGACCTCGACGTCGTACTAGATATTACCCTCAACGAAGCCTTTTATAACTAGAATTAGTAAGAATCGCTATCAAAAAGACTCCCCCGCAAAATTCAGTAATAACATAATTGATTTTGTGTACAAGACAAGAAATCAAGGTCTGAAAAGCATGGGAAATTACGTGTTCTTGTGTGATATTCTAGATCGAGAGAACACGTGCTGTAAAACAGGGTCATTTCACATATAATATTACTATTATCTATTACATCATAACAAAATACTAACGTTGACAAACCCACGTAAGGGTACATTTTTATTGCTGGATTAGCATTCCATTTTCTGAAACAAAAGTGACAAATGACATGTGTTTATTCAAGCCAGTTTCTTGTTTACTACATCGTTAATCAGCCATTTTGACACATTTCTGAAGCATGACCTGTCACGTCATTCGCGCGTGATCAATAGGATATTATTATATGATATTTATTATTGGTAGATAAAAATAGGTAGTGACATGTTTGGGGATTTTCCATAGAAAAATGAGGCAAAAACACCTTGTGAACTTAAATGGCGTGTTTGACTTCTTTCATAATAACATCTATTTTCGCGAGTTGGTATATTAATTGATGTTAAACTACACAAAAATGCATTTCTTGCGAAAAATAAAACAACAGCTATGAAATGAAATGACTGTCATAATAACGATGGCGCATTTGGGCATTTTTGTTGAGAATTTGAGCCGGCCAAAATTATCTCTGAAGCAGTCATTTTAGCCGGCAGCCGGCTCTTAATGAAAACCCTGAAAACATTACTTTTCGAACTGAAATATGGTGCTGAATTTAACAAGCAAAAGAATTGTAAGCCAGAAAAAGATTTATAATTGCTGGTGAAAGAATTAATATTTAGAAAAATATAAACAAAATGTTTTACTCATAGGTATATATTACAACTCGTATTAAGAATCAATGCAAAGAATAAATCTATCATCGTCATTCAAGAGAAATTGAACGCTTTAAAATCTAGTTAACAAAAACAAAATTCAATACAAATATCATATGCATAGCATCAGGTTACAAAATGACACAAATCAACAAAAAGTCATCAATTGATCACTTATTAGAATGCTTAGGAAATCAAAAAAATATTCCTTAACCATGGCAATGATTACGATTAAAATTATACTGAGCAATTACTTGCTAATGAACCATAGCTACAATAATGAGCGATCAGGGATACTTTTTATTTAGACATTTCGTCAAAAGACTCATTGACGGCCATTTAGGTGGACTAGAGGACGTACATAGCAAATTAAAAAAATGTACAAATGTTCGTCGCTAAAAATCTCGACACAGCTTATGTTATAGCATACTATCAGTATAAACATACAGCATATGATCATTGCGACGTATTACAAATATACTTCCGGGTTTTGTAAATACAATAAAATAAGAATAGTCAACAAAGACATTCGAAAACATTCTATCAGACTGACGATTAACATATCAATCTAAATAATTATCATGCCCAATACTAATTTCTTGGGTGATTGTATTATGAAAATAACCTTTGAAGTTGCAGTTAATTGTATTCTTTCTACATTTGTTGGGATTTGTTGATATTAGTAGAGTGACTTTCCCTGACTAGTTTTTACGAAAAGCCGTATTATTTCCGTACCAGTGGTGACAAGAACTCGGCGAAGATCGCGGTTGTGGGGCTAACCACATATAGATCTGGGTCCTATATGGGATTAATAAGAATACAGTACAGTATTATCTGGAACTTAATTTTGAATAAGACTCTCAGGAAGTATTACTCCCAGGCCCTACTGCAGTATATATAGTGTTTGGATATTAGTTAATCCCATAAAAAAATCCGGCACTACGAATAAAAATATGAACCATTATTTATCATTAAAATCGAACACATACAACTACTTTTTTTAGCAAGTATTCGTTTAGGTGTTTCGATTTTGTATTTTTAATAAACATTCTTTCACAGTCGTAGGTGCTGATATTGTCAGTACGGTGACCAGGCACGGATTCAGTGGATGTTTACCTGTATGTAGAGATTGACCCAATCATAGGAGCATCCATGCATTATTCGCTACTATTTCTGATAAGATCTGAAAATTCTAGTAGTATTTAAATTACATGATAAATTAAGTACCTTTTCTTCGTAATACTTTCAATGATTTTTTTTGCTAATATCTATAGCAGGCTGGATTTAAATTAACAGTTTTACCAACAACACACCACTGTATCACGCTGTATTTCCAATCTAAATATTGCTTCTTACGTTTTGTTGTTTTCAATGTATACGACTATCCTTAATTTATAATTTATATTTCAACAGTAACCGTATGCGTATGGATTGACCGTACAGCCGGGAGAACTGGTTGATGTTATCACTGTATATTTAAGTGCTTTAATCCATATTACTTTTTGTATGTTAATGCATGAATATATTAAGAAACAGCTTTTGTAAATACTTGTTCCAATATTTTACCTCCTACCTACAAATTTAAAACCATATGCTTTTATTTCCAGGTCACCAGCTCAGCGAGGTAATGTTTCTTGTTAACATATAACCGACTTTCAATAAAGATTCTTGTATCTTGTATGAAGATAATGAATTTATTCCTATTTTGTTTAATGCTAGGTTAGGTAATAATATTGATAAATATGGATGTTTACGAAATATGATATATATAATTATTTATAAAGTGCACGAAAACTATGCGCGGTCTTGAACTCCTTAATTCTGTATGTATTGTTATAAACTAAACTCGTTTCTTGACAAGGTATACCATAAAAAGGCATTCTCATTCATCAGAGGTTTGATAATGATAAATATAACGCAAAGCATCATCAGTATGGCGAACGAGAATGTAAAAAAGGAGGAAACAATAAATAAACATGGTCACGATGATACAAGGCATTTATGTTATATGAGAAAATAGAGAAAACACAATTACTGGTGGTATCAAAATCAGATTTTCGCAATACATTAAAATGTTAAGTATTCTTGATATTGGTAACAATTAGGCTAAAATGCAAAATCATCGTTGGATCAGAAAGTTAAGAATATCTTTATCGAGACTTCGTCATTCATTACATAAATTGTACACTGAAACTGGCCGCTTGTGCTTCTGATTGTGTTATCTAAGTAAATAATTTGTATTTAAAGAATTTACATTACGACAAAAATATACTCTTTCGGTATATATAAAAAATGTTTTATATATGTGCAATTTTTAATCACTTATTCCATTATACAGGGCAAATGAGGTTAATTTGAAATATGAGTTATACATTTATTGAAGTATGATCAATTGAGAAAAAAGTGAAACCAAAGTAAATGTGTCAGTATGAAATCCGTGGGGAAAAATCTGGAAGTGGCATTGTGTCCTCTGCCAGAACAAACATAACGGTATCGGCATGTACGGTATCGGGTTGTTACCGGATACCGAGTTTTGGCACCACCGTTTTGTACTGCATTTAGCACTTTTAGCGGACCAATCGAAATCATTGTCTCAAAGCGAGCATATTTTGAAAACAATAAATGTCGGAAGTGCACAAAATAAATATTTTAAAGTGAGTTTTGTCGTGTTAAATTGCTTGATTCATGCTAAAATACAAATTCCCTTGTGACATTAGTACTGTCCCATTACAATTGTTTTTCATACTCGCATGATCTTCTCAATTTGATCTCCTTTCAACTCCAGTGGGTTATTGGGTTAACATGTTTTATGCATTTTTAATTCAGCTTTAAATGGCATTAAACTTTGGAAAGCTTTCAGGTATACCCTGTCTGCAAGTCAAGCCCAACATTTTTTTAGTTTGTAGTTTAGATCTGACAAGCTTAAACTACCCATTGTTATGTTTAAGACAAATCTGAATAGGAATGTTGCAGAGCATTTCAGTGTAGCATGAGTGGGAATTTTACAATATTTTTTTATATGGCAAATACTTCATATACATATTATTTTGGGCCCTTCATTCTGATTGGGATTACGGGTCAATGATCACAAAAACAAGCTAGACTGTAAACAACTCTAATGCGTCAGATTTGTCCACCTAAATGTCCGTCAACGGTCTTTTGACAATTTTTTTTACTATGGCAGACTCAAGACATCCACCATCCCAGCAAAAAGAACGGCATTCTTCTTGTGCAGAGAAACCTCGCAGCTGAAATTTGGGATTATCTCCATTATAAATTCAAATTTCAACAAAAATATTATTACCTACTATTAAACAAATATTTTTGTCATTATGCCAATACATGTTCAGATATCATAACACACCTATATGTGTTGATTGTATATCAAGTATCCCGATATCTGTAAGTCTGGGATAAATCTAAAAGGTTGTGTACATGTGTAAAACGGTATTCGTGACCCAGAATATATTTATGTGAAAATAACGACTCTTATGACAAATTCAATCCGGTTTAGATCACTGTCGGGTATATATTGAACAATTTTGCCATTATTGTTCAACATCGATGCATAATATTAGTATTCGCCCAGTGTTTAATGGTAAAGAGTTGTAGCGTAACAGGGATACATAAGAAATGTCAAAATTATAAAAAAAAGTCTCCCTGATCGCTCATTGTAGCAATGCATCAGATAAATTATTTGCATAAAAATTTAAGTTTTTTTTTTCATTCCTAATTGCCAAAACTGGTAAATACATGAAGGGCACCTGCAGTTTACATAAATTTGCAAAACTTTGTCATTAAAAGCCTTGTTTACCAAAATTGAAGAATAAAGTAAAACCTGTTTCTTAATGTATTAAATGCTTATTTTGTGCAAAATACTTTTGCAGTTACATGGCATAATATGAATATAACCTTTGATAGTCTATTTCAAGCATCAAATTCTTCTCTAAATGCAATTTTAATAAAAAAAAAATCACCCCCTGTTATTTCACCTACCTGTCTTGATGTTTAGGGATTAAATGTCAGTTTCTACCGAGATATTCTGTTTTGATACCTTGTTATTATGATCAAACCTTATCATGATATAACTTTCTTCCAGACATGCCTCTTTCAAGCTCAAGAAAAAGGCCACATGAACCTGATGTGGAATCAGAAGAGTCCTCAAAAAGCAATGTTAAAGTTGTTGTTCGCATAAGACCACAAAATGTGAAGGAGGTTGAAGGCAACTACAGGGAAGTTGTGCAGGCTGTGGATGAAAATATTTTGATATTTGATCCAAAAGAGAATTCATCAAATGAATATGGTGGCACCAGTAGAAAACACAGGGATATTCGTAAGAGAGCAAATCGTGACTTGAAGTTTGCATTTGACCATGTGTTTGGCCCGAGTGCTAACAATATTGATATTTTTAATGAAACCACACAAGGAGTGCTAAATGGATTGTTGGATGGCTATAACTGCTCAGGTACTGTTATGTTTCATGTTTTAAGAGTACTTCTGAATTAAAAGAAGCTCCATAGTAAGTGTCAGTAGAATAGGTGTTTGTGTATAATGAAGTTGATGAAGAAGTAAGTTAGTTATTTCATCATTTCAGTATTATTTATTAATCAGTGATCAGAAACCTGTATAGCCCTGTTTACAACTCCTTTTCAGTTTTTGCATATGGAGCAACAGGGGCTGGTAAGACCCACACAATGTTGGGTAGTCAAGATAACCCGGGCGTCATGTACCATACCATGATGAACTTGTACAACCGCATTGATCAAATGAAGGACACCAAAACATGTGATGTTGCCGTCTCATATCTCGAGGTTTGACTTTAATTTGTTGTTTTTGAAATTCTGTTTTAATGATTATATCATTAATATTAAATAGGTCTGATGAAAATCAAGTACATATAAACTACATTGTACTCATATATATTTAGCAGTTATTTGTATTTGTTAACTTCTTATTTACATGTAACCATATTCATATTTCAAGTGGCTATTTAACTGCAATGCATTCTGTCTGCCTTCTTTTAAAAAATATAATATTAAATAGATATAATGTAGTTTGGAATGACAATTAAAAAATGAATCTATTTACATGAATTTGTAAATTCAGGTGTACAATGAGACCATACGGGACTTGCTGATGCCAGGAAGTGTACTGCCTGTCAGGGAAGATCCCGGCAAAGGCGTCATCATTCCTGGTCTCTCTCTTCATAAGGTATATACTAGCTGTCCTATTTTTACAACAGAAAACGTGTCAATATTAGATTAAACATGATCTCTGTAACTCATAAGTCTTTGTTGTTATACATATATATATGAAAAGGGACATTGAACAATAATCATTTATTTTTTGATAGTTTGAGCTTATTTATGATAAAAATATTAACATGTTAGATATATGATACCTACGTATTGAATATACTTTTCATTGTGTGTATTGTAGCCTAAGACTGCAGAGGAACTATTGTACATGCTGCAGTTTGGAAACCAGCACCGAACTCAACACCCGACAGATGCCAATGCAGAGTCTTCACGTTCTCACGCTGTCCTTCAGGTATAAAGCCATTTTTTAAATATAAAACATTTAACCTGGAAAACCCTATTATTTTCTATTCATATGTATGGAATATATACTGGAGTAAGCTTTAAGAGTTTTTAAACTGTATTTTATTTTTGTACAGGCTAGAGTTATGTGGCACAATCAAATAATTCTTTTATTGTTTTAACTAGAGTAAATATGGCTTGGTCTAGCTTAAATTGTAAGGAAAATGGTGTTCTTGATTTTATTTGTTATTCTTTTAAATGCTAAGCATGTCAGATAATGAGAATTCTCTGTCCTTTTGTAGGTTTTTGTGAGACAAAAGGACCGGACAGCAAACATTTCTACAGAGGTTCGGGTGGCCAAACTCTGCTTGGTAGACCTGGCAGGATCTGAGAGGGCGACAGTAACCAAAAACAAGGGCTCACGGTTTCGAGAGGGGGCCAACATCAACAGGTCTCTTCTCGCTCTGGGGAATGTGATTAATGCCTTGGCTGAAAATAAGGTTTGTGGTCACTGAGAAGTAATGGGAGTTTTCTTAATAACGAATTATGAACATATTTTCCTGGTCAGTAGACTATTACATTATTTATTTCAGCAAACGGAAATTATTGTACATTCAATTTAACATTAAATTTAAGCATTTTGATTGTATTTTTCCAGATTTAAAAATAGTTGACAGTCACAGTGTAATATCCTTGTTCATTTTTTTCTTTCCCGTATGTGTCTTATATTCCAAGCAGCAAAATGGCCAATTACACTTACGATATTTTTTTATGATATTCATACAGAGCAAGGGTTTTGTGCCATACAGAGACAGCAAGCTGACGCGACTGTTGAAGGATTCTCTGGGTGGGAACTGCCAGACTGTCATGATTGCTGCTGTCAGGTGAGCAGAAACTTTGCTTCTTTCTCTTTATACAATTATCACCACCTTTCAAAATAGTTCAGAGAAATAGCTTGGTACCTGTACAGTCCTTGTCATTGTTTTGCTTTGCTTCGTTAAAAGTCTTGAAAATGCACTTGTTCATTAAGTACATTACCTAATTTCAACAGTTATTCATCCAACAATTATGAGCTAATGCATGTTTTACAGCCCCTCTTCCATGTCGTATGAAGACACATACAACACCTTGAGATATGCTGATAGAGCAAAACACATCAAGGCCACAGTAAGTGTCAATTTTAAGTTGTTAATGTAAAGAATTATCCAGATTTTTATGCAATATCATATGCCTTTATTTACCTAAAACAGCTAATAAATCTGTGTAGTGTCAGAAGTTACTTTAACATGTGTTTACCACATTAACCTGGTTTTAAGATTGCTGTTAAAGGATGTTTAAATTACTGTCAGAACATTTATGCTGTCTGATACTATACAATTATTGCGTTTCAGTGAGGCTGATATGGTATGATCATATTGACTGAAACTGAAATGCAATTATTGTTTTATTTTTAACTGCAGTATCAATCACCTTTATGAGATTAAGGCTCCAACCATTAGACCATTTTTTGAAATTTAACTTTCAAGTTGATTTTTTGTACAATGGTGTAGGAAAAGTTGACTCGCGTTCGTGGCTGTTTGACGGCTGTTCCCATCAAGAACATTTACTTAGAACATAAAGAAAACTTTGTAAAACATTCTAGAAAGGCCTTGATTTTGATACTCCTATTTCAGCTGAAGAAAAATGTGCTAAATGTTGACTTCCACATGGCTCAGTATGGGAAGATTGTACAAGAGCTTAGAAAAGAGGTAAAAAAACACGTTCATCATCATGGTACATGAACTATAATTGTTTATCTGCTATTTCAATTATTGAGGAAAGATAATCATTGTAATGTTTATTTACTGTGCTTTGTTAAGTACCTAATTTTTCATATTTCAAGGCATTTTCCTAGATTTCAAAGTCATTTTAAACTTTATTAGTGACTGATATTGCGATGGCAACATGTAAATTTTTCCTAGCCAAACTTATGTATTTGTATGTCAGATCAAGGAGCTGAAGGGCAAGCTGCAGGCGTACGAGGATGGGAAGATGATATCCTCACGCCAACCTGCTGCTAGTGTAGTGCAGGTTGCCAACTGGGCAAGGTAGGTGCTACATAATGGAATGTTTATCTAGTATACAATGATGTCACATGTAGGGTGTGTTACAACAGGTAATCATATTCATATTAGAAATACAGATAATAAGTTGTTTGAGAACTGATATTGTGAAATCAGAAAAAAAAACATTTTTCTGAAGGCAAAACCTCAATTGAAGTGTAAAATTTATTTAAAAAAATTACCTAGTGTTAAGTTATTTGTGTTGTACACATTCATGAGTCACTCTTGTAAGTTTTAATTTGAAAACCAAGACTGAATGTATGTTTACTTCTTCCAGGTACCAGGGAGAGCTGCTGCGTTTATATGTAGGCCATCAAACCAGGGTCAGTGAGCAGCTACAGGGGGAGGTGACCCTGCGCAATCTACAGTGGAAAATGTACCGCAAGGCACGCTCTCTTTCCAGGATCAAAGTACTGGATGACCCAGGCAGTGCAGAGGTGAAGTACCATGCTTTATATGAAACTGGAATATATAAGCCATTCTGAAGTAATAAAATTTTCAGGATATCTAATTCGACCAAACTTTACATTTTATGATCATCAGATGATTTGGATCAAAATACAAAACTTTGTTAAAAAACACATGAGGAATTAATTTATTTGACATTTAGTCTCAAAAGAATACATTTGACAATATCTTTTTTCGTTGTGATTTGCTGACATTGGCAGAAGTAATTGTATGTGATCCAATTTTTATACCCATTATGTAATTTTAACAGAATGCCAAAACTGTGGATGGTTTCTTGAACGAGCTTCGCCAAAAAACGTCCTGTATGGAGATTTCATCCGAGTCCTCCAGGAACAAGGTTAAGGAAAGCTGCAAGCACCTTACAGACACATTACAGAAGATGAAGTCACATGCTGCTGGCGAGAATAACAAGAAAACTCCTGAGGTTTGGATCTAATTTGAAAATACAGCTTTTCTTTTTGATTGAATGAAAGCAACACAAATGCATGAAGTGTCTTGACAAAGGGAGAGCCATTGATAAATGAACATGGTAACTTAAAAAAATGGGATTGCTAAGAAACAAAGGTTTTGAAAAATTAAATTGAAATATGATTTTGGGTTTAAAAATTATTTTCTGCATTACATTGAAGTATATGTGCATTTTTAAGTTAAGTTTTTAAGTTACATTTGTGTTCCTTTTTAATTACAGGTGTATGTCATACATTAGTGTTCTTTTATTATTATAGGTGTTACAACTGCAAGTGCAGGTGCATCATCTGCAGTCAGAATTGGAGAGCTCCAATGTACAGATGGAGTACTCACGCCAGGTGGTTCGCTGTCAGGAGAGGGAACTGGCACACAATGAGAGGTGTGTTACATGTTCATTCCTTTGTAACTTCTTGTATTAAGCCAGGTGAACTACGTGGTTTAATCTTAAGCTGATACAAGGACAGCAGATTTTTAAAGAATAATGAATTGCGCATGTTTGTCAGTTTTTCAGTTGTTTCTCAATTTCAAATATGATATTGAACAAATCCCAAGAAATTTTATGAATATTATTGGTCATTCATTAAAGAGTTTTTTTAGCTAGTCTGCAGTGATTTTTTTTGGTGCAATTCGCTGCCTTCTAAAGGCTGTTTACTCTTTTCGAAAAACTGTCCATTTTTGCCAAAATTTTATAAAAAAATTCCAATTTGACAAATGCAGATTATGTTAATGAATAAAATAGCAATGAATTTGTTGAAATATAAACAAAATCTTGACAAGAATTACTCTTTCACAGCATGATGTATGCATAAAAAATTAAAACATGTATATTTGCCATTATATTAGCTGTTTTGGCCTGATTTGTATTTTTCCGACTTTTTTTCCCCAATTTGCAAGGTACAGGACTGGTGTTAAAAATAATTCAAAAAAAAAATCACTGGATTCTGTTTTTGATTAAAAGTAAAGGTGGCGTCAGCTTTTGCTTCTAAAAACATTAAACCTTGGCCTGAAGTAAAAAATCTTTGAACAACTACAAAAATGAAACTTGGTACACATGCAGTTGCAAGACACAATATATATATACACGTGCACAGCATGACCATAATCCAGCTTTGATATTATTGTTGAGTAATACCTCTTTTCCCACTGAGTAACAACATATATTTCAAGGCACTCCTCATTCTCTGTTCGTGGCCATGTTGATTTATAATTTATTTGCTCCAGGTTACTACACCTTTCTCTGAAGCTACTACGACAACAGCACTACATCATCAAAGGTCATGGCATGTTGACCTCTGACCTAGCGGGTTCATACAGTGAAGTCCTGGCGAGGGTCGGGGGTCAAGAGGTCACATGGGGGGACAGTGAGATAGGGGTGACATACACCAGGGGGTACACACTGGCCGACATGCTCAGACTGCCTACCACTGCACTCAAATTTGAGGATCCTAACACAGGTACAGTTGGTTGCTGATCAGGATAGTTTGTGAGCCTGACAAAAGGCCTTAAAAATATGAAAGATTAAAATGTATAAATGTAAAGACCATGACATTGTAATGAATCATGTAACTTATAAGTTGTATAGCCAATGGTTAGGAATGCCAGAACCTCAAAACAAGTAAATACAGGTTTTTTTTTCTGTTCATCATCAGATGTGAGTGAAGTAGAGTGCCCGGCTGTTGCAGGAAGCAAGAGGGTGTTCCAGTTCACTGCCCCACCGCAGTCAGCTGGGCCTTCATTACCATACCAAGGTATTCATGTGTTGTGGTGTTCTATTTATGTCTGGTAACAATAAATAAAATATTTTGTTCATCTTAATAAAAATTTAGAATACAGGGAACATGTTGTCTAGTGACCAGTTCCGCATTGTCATCTTAGGCTTTACACTTCCATGTCTGCCTTACTTCTTACTACTTGCCTTAGTTTTATCAACAGCAATAATGCATAATTAACTCTGTAGTTGTGGCCCTTGAAGCAGTAAAAATTTGACCAAATTCACAATATCTGCAGTGCTTTTTAACATGAGCTTTTATCATACAATCTTTACTACACTGGGTCACGAAGAATTTGACCACCAGCCGGAACACACTTACTGTTCAGTCTACAGTTACGTCCTTGAATTGTCAGAATTTGACTAAATTCACTTTGTCCCCTCTCCTCCCCGAGCATTTCTGAACAAAAGTTATCAAATCTTTTCCAAACTTACTGTTTAGTTTAAGACATTGTTTATAGGCATAACAATTTGACTGAGTTGATCAAAAGCCATATCACATTATAACCTTTGGAGTAATGGTACTTGATTTCTTAAAATTTGACCAAGTTCTCTGTCTAAACTACATGAACACTTGTTAAACTCATAAAACGTTTTTTGATAATCATATCCATAAACATTTTATGTTAAAGCCACTTAATTATCAAAATATCATCTTTTTTGCCTTGTTAGTTCACAAATATATATTAGAGAGCTAACCATCCGAAAAAGGTGTGAAATTATATTTTTTATCCAGTTATTACCAAATTTGATAAAATAGTGATTTTTATAAGTATGATATATTGTGCAAGTTTGATAGCTTACCAGATTGAAACATTTACTTTTCTAGTTATTGACCATGAATTTTTGTACATGTATTTGACAATATCCAAATATACAATACAGTATTTGTTAGCTACAAGCTCAGTTATTAAATATATCATTCTAGTTACATCAGTTATACTCATAATTAATTATTGTTTAATTATCTTCAATTCCAAGCAAGCGACATAGCCAGTTTGTGGAATTCTAGTTATATATATACATGGATGCTATCATCGTAATGATACCTTTCAGTTGATGAGTGTTCACCACCTAAAGCAAAGCGGATGATGTTAGCTCCTTCCCGTTCCCAGCAGCCAGCAGGCAGGGTTAACCATAGAGGGCAGAGAGAGGTCATTATCCCTAATACACAGGGGCCAAGGTTCAAACACAGGTCACAAAGTGAGAGTTATGGTCGCAGAAGGAGGTCATTTTCTCAACCTGAGTCACAGATGGATAAGAAGAGCTTCAATTCAAGTGGAAATAATGGAAAATGCAGAGACCATAGAGTTACTGATAATCGCTCCAGAAGTTTTAACAATAGCTCAAAGCATAAAAACTTCACTAAGAGTGATAGTCAGAAACCCGTGTCAGGTGAGAGTGTGAGAACAACAGTTGACCATGTCAATGCAAATGAGGATGCAAGTCCTGAAAGGGATCTCTCTCATTCAAAGTTTTCACATATTAATGACACCATAACAAAGTGTAAAAAGTTTTCACACATACATCATGTGAATCCTAACGATATTCAAGAAACCATTTCTGAAGAAGAGTCAGAAAAACTTGATGATACATTCACAATAGATCCAAATGAAAATTGCATCCCTTCTTCAATTTTACCACATGTGGATGACATTGACATTTCTTCTGTCTCAAAATCTGTGATCAAAGAAAATGAGAATAGTGCCTTGTGTTCATATGCTAATAAAAATTCTCCTGTAAAGTCCATGACCAAAACACATAGTTACACAAGCAATCTGTGTGAAGCTGGTGGTCTAAATTCTACATTTTCTTGTGACAGTGACTCTAGACAAGTTGAACCAGCTCTTAACTACAGTAACTGTGTTGAAGAATCACAGACTGGTTTACCAGTTAGTCTTGGAGAGAATGAGTCTGGAACCAGCACTATTGTGGACCAGTCTGCTAATAGTGTGGCCAGTCTAGCTTCTGTTTCCACGCTTATTGATGGACCTCAGAACCTTTCACAAAATCTCTCTGGTACTGAGGAAACTAGTCAGTGTGGAGAACGACAGGGCAGAGACAATGTAATTGAACTTAATAGCACTATCCTTTGTGGAGATGCAAGACCGGAGACAGTCTCGAAATCTTTAAAACATAAAACAGTTACAAAATCAAAATCAACAGAAACCGGTGTTAAATCATACACTGTCACTAAAAGTTCACAAGTTGGGTCAGAAAAGCCTGTTGTCAGTAAAGCCATGAGGTCTATACAGTTTGATGACAGCGAAAAAAGTCCTCATCAAGGTAAAATATCCTCCTACTGATGTTTGTTTTTATCATAAAATTATAAAACCTAAAATATTTCTTGGAAAATTAATGCCTTTGTTTAAAAACCTTCACTACCAAACAGCAATAAAATATTAATCATTTGGTGTAATTTACTGTTCTCTTTTGGAACCTTGCAGGCAACAGCTATGCTGAGATAGTGAGGACCCCAACCCCAGACAGACCACCACTGAGACAAGTAGGCAACAGTAACACTCCACTCTCAACATCACGCACTGACTCAAGGTAAGCAGGCAATAGTTAACTCCCCTCTTAGTCTTAACACCCTACACTGACTCTCTTTAAGTACTGACTCTCTTTAAGTATGCAACAATAATACTTCCGTCTAACACCCTGCAGTGACTCTAGGTAAGTAGGCAATACTTACACTCCCCTTTCAACATTCCCCACTATCTCTTGGTAAGTAGACAACAGAAACACTCCCCGTCAACACCTGCACTGACTCTAGGTAAGAAGGCAACAGAAAGACTCCCTTCTCAATATGCCACACTAGCTCTAGGTAAGTAGACAACAGAATCACTCCCCTCTCAATATGCCACACTAGCTCTAGGTAAGTAGGCAACAGAATCACTCCCCTCTCAATATGCCACACTAGCTCTAGGTAAGTAGACAACAGAATCACTCCCTTCTCAATATGCCACACTAGCTCTAGGTAAGTAGACAACAGAAACACTCCCTTCTCAATATGCCACACTAGCTCTAGGTAAGTAGACAACAGAATCACTCCCCTCTCAATATGCCACACTAGCTCTAGGTAAGTAGGCAACAGAATCACTCCCCTCTCAATATGCCACAAGCTCTAGGTAAGTAGCCAACAGAATCACTCCCTTCTCAATATGCCACACTAGCTCTAGGTAAGTAGGCAACAGAATCACTCCCCTCTCAATATGCCACACTAGCTCTAGGTAAGTAGACAACAGAATCACTCCCTTCTCAATATGCCACACTAGCTCTAGGTAAGTAGACAACAGAATCACTCCCTTCTCAATATGCCACACTAGCTCTAGGTAAGTAGACAACAGAATCACTCCCTTCTCAATATGCCACACTAGCTCTAGGTAAGTAGGCAACAGAATCACTCCCTTCTCAATATGCCACACTAGCTCTAGGTAAGTAGACAACAGAATCACTCCCTTCTCAATATGCCACACTAGCTCTAGGTAAGTAGGCAACAGAATCACTCCCCTCTCAATATGCCACACTAGCTCTAGGTAAGTAGACAACAGAATCACTCCCCTCTCAATATGCCACACTAGCTCTAGGTAAGTAGGCAACAGAATCACTCCCCTCTCAATATGCCACACTAGCTCTAGGTAAGTAGGCAACAGAATCACTCCTTCTTAATATGCCACACTAGCTCTAGGTAAGTAGGCAACAGAATCACTCCCCTCTCAATATGCCACACTAGCTCTAGGTAAGTAGGCAACAGAATCACTCCCCTCTCAATATGCCACACTAGCTCTAGGTAAGTAGGCAACAGAATCACTCCCTTCTCAATATGCCACACTAGCTCTAGGTAAGTAGGCAACAGAATCACTCCCCTCTCAATATGCCACACTAGCTCTAGGTAAGTAGACAACAGAATCACTCCCCTCTCAATATGCCACACTAGCTCTAGGTAAGTAGACAACAGAATCACTCCCCTCTCAATATGCCACACTAGCTCTAGGTAAGTAGACAACAGAATCACTCCCTTCTCAATATGGCACACTAGCTCTAGGTAAGTAGGCAACAGAATCACTCCCCTCTCAATATGCCACACTAGCTCTAGGTAAGTAGGCAACAGAATCACTCCCCTCTCAATATGCCACACTAGCTCTAGGTAAGTAGACAACAGAATCACTCCCTTCTCAATATGCCACACTAGCTCTAGGTAAGTAGGCAACAGAATCACTCCCTTCTCAATATGCCACACTAGCTCTAGGTAAGTAGGCAACAGAATCACTCCCCTCTCAATATGCCACACTAGCTCTAGGTAAGTAGACACACTAGCTCTAGGTAAGTAGGCAACAGAATCACTCCCCTCTCAATATGCCACACTAGCTCTAGGTAAGTAGACAACAGAATCACTCCCCTCTCAATATGCCACACTAGCTCTAGGTAAGTAGACAACAGAATCACTCCCCTCTCAATATGCCACACTAGCTCTAGGTAAGTAGACAACAGAATCACTCCCTTCTCAATATGCCACACTAGCTCTAGGTAAGTAGGCAACAGAATCACTCCTTCTCAATATGCCACACTAGCTCTAGGTAAGTAGACAACAGAATCACTCCCTTCTCAATATGCCACACTAGCTCTAGGTAAGTAGGCAACAGAATCACTCCCCTCTCAATATGCCACACTAGCTCTAGGTAAGTAGGCAACAGAATCACTCCCCTCTCAATATGCCACACTAGCTCTAGGTAAGTAGGCAACAGAATCACTCCCCTCTCAATATGCCACACTAGCTCTAGGTAAGTAGACAACAGAATCACTCCCTTCTCAATATGCCACACTAGCTCTAGGTAAGTAGGCAACAGAATCACTCCCCTCTCAATATGCCACACTAGCTCTAGGTAAGTAGGCAACAGAATCACTCCCTCTCAATATGCCACACTAGCTCTAGGTAAGTAGGCAACAGAATCACTCCCTTCTCAATATGCCACACTAGCTCTAGGTAAGTAGGCAACAGAATCACTCCCCTCTCAATATGCCACACTAGCTCTAGGTAAGTAGACAACAGAATCACTCCCCTCTCAATATGCCACACTAGCTCTAGGTAAGTAGACAACAGAATCACTCCCTTCTCAATATGGCACACTAGCTCTAGGTAAGTAGGCAACAGAATCACTCCCCTCTCAATATGCCACACTAGCTCTAGGTAAGTAGACAACAGAATCACTCCCCTCTCAATATGCCACACTAGCTCTAGGTAAGTAGACAACAGAATCACTCCCTTCTCAATATGCCACACTAGCTCTAGGTAAGTAGGCAACAGAATCACTCCCTTCTCAATATGCCACACTAGCTCTAGGTAAGTAGGCAACAGAATCACTCCCCTCTCAATATGCCACACTAGCTCTAGGTAAGTAGACAACAGAATCACTCCCCTCTCAATATGCCACACTAGCTCTAGGTAAGTAGACAACAGAATCACTCCCTTCTCAATATGGCACACTAGCTCTAGGTAAGTAGGCAACAGAATCACTCCCCTCTCAATATGCCACACTAGCTCTAGGTAAGTAGGCAACAGAATCACTCCCCTCTCAATATGCCACACTAGCTCTAGGTAAGAAGACAACAGAATCACTCCCTTCTCAATATGGCACACTAGCTCTAGGTAAGTAGGCAACAGAATCACTCCCCTCTCAATATGCCACACTAGCTCTAGGTAAGTAGGCAACAGAATCACTCCCCTCTCAATATGCCACACTAGCTCTAGGTAAGTAGGCAACAGAATCACTCCCCTCTCAATATGCCACACTAGCTCTAGGTAAGTAGACAACAGAATCACTCCCCTCTCAATATGCCACACTAGCTCTAGGTAAGTAGGCAACAGAATCACTCCCCTCTCAATATGCCACACTAGCTCTAGGTAAGTAGGCAACAGAATCACTCCCTTCTCAATATGCCACACTAGCTCTAGGTAAGTAGGCAACAGAATCACTCCCTTCTCAATATGCCACACTAGCTCTAGGTAAGTAGGCAACAGAATCACTCCCCTCTCAATATGCCACACTAGCTCTAGGTAAGTAGGCAACAGAATCACTCCCCTCTCAATATGCCACACTAGCTCTAGGTAAGTAGACAACAGAATCACTCCCTTCTCAATATGCCACACTAGCTCTAGGTAAGTAGACAACAGAATCACTCCCTTCTCAATATGCCACACTAGCTCTAGGTAAGTAGGCAACAGAATCACTCCCTTCTCAATATGCCACACTAGCTCTAGGTAAGTAGACAACAGAATCACTCCCCTCTCAATATGCCACACTAGCTCTAGGTAAGTAGACAACAGAATCACTCCCTTCTCAATATGCCACACTAGCTCTAGGTAAGTAGACAACAGAATCACTCCCCTCTCAATATGCCACACTAGCTCTAGGTAAGTAGACAACAGAATCACTCCCTTCTCAATATGCCACACTAGCTCTAGGTAAGTAGACAACAGAATCACTCCCTTCTCAATATGCCACACTACCTCTAGGTAAGTAGGCAACAGAATCACTCCCCTCTCAATATGCCACACTACCTCTAGGTAAGTAGGCAACAGAATCACTCCCCTCTCAATATGCCACTCTAGCTCTAGGTAAGTAGGCAACAGAATCACTCCCCTCTCAATATGCCACACTAGCTCTAGGTAAGAAGACAACAGAATCACTCCCCTCTCAATATGCCACACTAGCTCTAGGTAAGAAGACAACAGAATCACTCCCCTCTCAATATGCCACACTAGCTCTAGGTAAGTAGGCAACAGAATCACTCCCCTCTCAATGTGCCACACTAGCTCTAGGTAAGTAGGCAACAGAATCACTCCCCTCTCAATATGCCACACTAGCTCTAGGTAAGTAGGCAACAGAATCACTCCCCTCTCAATATGCCACACTAGCTCTAGGTAAGTAGACAACAGAATCACTCCCTTCTCAATATGCCACACTAGCTCTAGGTAAGTAGGCAACAGAATCACTCCCCTCTAAATATGCCACACTAGCTCTAGGTAAGTAGGCAACAGAATCACTCCCCTCTAAATATGCCACACTAGCTCTAGGTAAGTAGGCAACAGAATCACTCCCCTCTCAATATGCCACACTAGCTCTAGGTAAGAAGACAACAGAATCACTCCCCTCTCAATATGCCACACTAGCTCTAGGTAAGTAGGCAACAGAATCACTCCCCTCTCAATATGCCACACTAGCTCCAGGTAAGTAGGCAACAGTAACACTTTCCTCTCAATACCCAACACTGACATTGATTTTATTATACACTACAAGTTAACAATATCTTTTGAAGTTTCATAAAAATGATTTAATATTCATTACCAAATAAAATTATCTAATTGCAGCAAAAGCAGTATGTTTAAGATTATTTCCCCATTGTTATGAATCAAAACAAACCCAATATATGCGCAACATTGTTTTAATCTGTTTGAATTGGGTAAAGAATAATTCCTTCTTAACTGATAGTCATCAATATTTTCTGCCATGTACTACATTGTAGGTCATCCTGTGAGAGTCCATTTGGTAAGCGACGTTCTGGAGACAAGTTAACGCCATCCCAGCTGTTTGACAAGGAAAACTGTGATAGCCTGAGTCGCTATGGGATCCCCTCCCTTGTAGCAAGTAGCCTGCTTACTAGTGGTATGTAGTTCATGTCCACCAGTGATAGAAAGGTAGAGCCAGTTGGCGGAAAGAAAATACACCCCAGAATTTTGATAATTTTCCTTGATGTATTGTAATTTTTTTGTATATTGAAAAAGGTCAGCATCGTGCAAATACATCAACTTAGGCAATAACTCATAAAACGTTTTTCAAATGAAACTTGATACACATGTTCAAATGAAACTTGATACACATGTTCAAATGAAACTTGATACACATGTTCAAATGAAACTTGATACACATGTTCAAATGAAACTTGATACACATGTTGCCATAAACAATAGGCTCATGTAATTGCAAGGAGCATTACTTTGGCATAATCAATATAAATCTATTATTGATAAGGTAAACAAGGAACAAAACAAAAACAGACAGATGTTGGTGTGTGATATGATGCATTCTTGGTATGATAAACCCTTGAGTACTAAAGAAGCTCTTTTGATTTGAGCAATGTTTAAGAATAATCGTATATATTTGTTTCTTATGAAATAAAGAATTCTTGGACATTTGTCAGAGACATTGACTGCATCAGGTACTTTTAAATATATGGCTAAAGCAGTTTCTGTGTTTTACAGGAAAGACGAATGAGCGACATTCTGGCGGAGCTCCCAGCTACATGCAGGCCACCAAGTCCCACATTAACAAGAAAAAACTCAACTCATCAAAGTAATACATGTTGACACTATTTTACAATGTTATAATGTAATTATTCTGATATATATGTACCCCTTTTACCAGTCAGACATAAGATAATGCATTTTATGTTTGCTTTATAATACTTGAACTTCAGCATATATTTTAAGTTTTGAAAGTGTAAATGAACTTAATTACATGTAGTATTTATGTGTTATTTGATATCATGTGTTGAACAAGGTACATGTGTAACTGTGCATTGATTGTCATTTTTTCCACTATAGATGGTTTTAAATCAATATTTTGTCAGTCTTATTAAACTGAGTGTTTTCCTCATTCGAAATTTGATATGCGTTTCAGGAATACCTCCTTGAACTCCAGTGATGAAATCAGTACTGGGCCTCCAAGAACAACCAGCAACCTGGCAAAATCAACCTTCATCACCAAACATGCAAGACCATTGTCGTATGTATCCATCTATTAAGTGAAAAATATCAGTATGTTATCTTGAATAGCTGTCAAGGGCTCATCATCAGATTGTTTAACTTAATGCTAACATAAATGATGTTAATATGATGTACTACATTGCAAAAATCCCTTAGTAAATTTAAATTTTAATTATTAAATTTAAATTATTTGTAATTTAGACGAATTATGAAAAATTTCAGTTGAAGTCATAATAGAAAATAAATTACAAAATTTATAAAAGTCTGGAAAGCTATTTCAGGTATTTACTTAGTAAATATAATTGCAAGGAACATAACTCTGGTTTCTTCAATATTGAGACTGAGTTATGCCTCTTGTTTACCTGCAAAAACAACAACAACAGACAAATGTTGGTGAATGATACTGGCATTCTTGGTTGGATATGCCCATTTCGTGGTTGGATATGCCCTTTCTTGGTTGGATATGCCCTTTTTTATAATTTGAGCCATGATTAAGAATATAATTGTTTAGCATATACACTTCTGTATTTCAGAACCCACATGCGGAGCAAGTCCACATCAAATGTGTCATCACGGGCAGCCTGGCAGATATGACCACCCACCTGTAGGTGATTCCTTCACACCTTATTCAAAGTTCTAATACAGTTTCTCCGGGCAAACCACATCTGAGAGTGATTGTAAAGTCCTGACTGAAAGTGTATAAAACAATAGCTAATAGTCCTGTGGCATTAAAGTGGAAATGGGAGTCCTATGATATGAATGTGAAAATGGAAGTCATTTTCATATATGACATGATGTAATAGGACAATAAAAGAAGCAGTTATACTAAAGTCTGTGTGCGCATGCGTGAGAGCGTGCGTGAGTTGCTATATACAAAAAAAAAGAAGTGTGAAAAATAAGATTTTCTGGCTGGTAGATGCTGGTAGTTTTTTCGATGTCTGAGTGTAGATGTATGTGCTTCGCTTTGAGTAGAGTACATGATTTTATGCATGTAAATATTGGTACTTTTGTACTGCGTTTTTTGTCATTGTTTATGAAGTGCAATATTAGTTAATGTAATCACTTATTATGGTTTTCAAAGCTTATGGTTGTGTCCATAGAACCGAGCAGCCTTAGACCTGCATGTCCATGACTAGGCTTTTAGCTAAAGGTGCTGCATCCTGTCTTTTTTTGTATTACCCTCCTGCCCTCATGGAGATTGAAATGCTTCAGACTGTCAAATATTTGTTTGTTTTGATTAAAAGTTATGACATGGTTATAAATACTCCCAAACTTTGGCATTTGAAACCTAATATCACTTCAATAAACAACTGTTAAAATAACTGTTGGACATTAGGTATTGATGTTAGCATAGCCTGAACAATAATCTTCTTATTTATTGTTTTTTGTAGATAAAGTTTTTTAAATGTCCTTATGGTAGGTTTTGCTTGTGACTCAAAACTTTATTTTAATGTAATCTCAGATTTTTAATTTTAATTATTTAAAGTTAAAAGAAATGTGTTACAATAACTATTATGTGAATAATTCCTATATAATGTTGATGCAGAGAAATAAATTGAGGAAAAAATGTTTGATCGTTTTGTTTTTATGTAACAAGGTGTAGCTTATTCATGAGAAGATAATTGAAACTTGGAATGCAGCCACAAAGGTGAAGAGATAGGCTAATAGAAATTCAAAACCCAGTTCTAAGTTTTATTGCCAACTTCAAAAAAAGGCTCAGTCCAGAAAGGTCCAATCTGGAAATGGGTACTTTGTGTAATTTTCTGGTGGTAAATCTTTTATTAAAATACTCTGTTTTTTAGACATTGAAAAAAAGTTGGATAGTTCATATAACATCTTTACAGTATCATCAGTATGTACTGTACAGTGACCTAAATTAATCTAAGATATGTATGTTTATGGATCAAAATGTAACTTTAAGTGTTGGAATAGCATAAATGCCCTACATTCTTTTTTTAAAGATTTATCGAGTATATTTTGTATATGGTTTGCCGAAATTTTCTAGTACTGGGACCTTGAGAGTTTGCCTGTAATTACCAGTATGACTTCTCTGTTCTCGAACTGCACAGAGTGTTATTGGACCGAAGAGCAGAATTGGGGCCTAAACGCTTTAATTTAAAGAACTTTGCATAAACTCAATTAATGGCTTAGTCAACAAGAGTACTCATTTTAAAAAGGAACTAAACTCGTTTTCCGACCAATATTGTGTCAGTCGCTAGTTATTTTGACCAGTATAAATTTTACTAAAACGCAGTAGTCTCCCTTGTGTTTGCCGACTGGTTCGAGCGAATTTCGATAAATGTTTTGTTGCGAATTTACGCAGATGTAAACCAGCCTTGTGTTAACTGAAGCCGGTAGCTGTCATTAGTTTTGTTTTCCAAAGGAACTAAGCTATGCCAGGTTCCGAAGCATGGGTAAATTGAATCTAGTGATATAACTTTTCAATATAAAGGAAATTATCAAGGTGACTTGTATTTTTTTAATAGATGACAGATCAGTTTGTTTTGGCATTAGCTTTAC